>NC_140593.1:1090022072-1090650822 GCF_964204655.1 Triturus cristatus
GTGCCCTTCCTCAACAGGAGAATGGAGGAGCGCACAGCAAAGCTGTACCTAACAGATGCTGTTAAGTCAAATGAGGTGCAGGCAGGAATTTAACTAGCCCGGCGTCCACTCCTAGATTGCTCAACATGTCTCCCAACCTGGACCTAACCACACTGTTGAAGGAACTAGATTGGTCCAAGAAGGCCAGGCAGATGGAGTCCTGCTTGGCGATGGTATACTTGCTAACATGCTGGTGTTGATTAAGACATTGCTCCACCATGCCCAACTCCTCATGGAAGCCATACCGGTCCTCTGACAGTGTTGGACTCAGTGACCCAGGTCAGCAAGCGGCTCCGGGCAATTTTTACAGCGGAGTCCAACAGATATTGGACTGTAGCAGCTGGGCGGCTGCAGGTTGCCTTTTTTTGTTTTTAAGATGGGGACAATCGTGGTGGAATGCCATGAGTCTGGAAGACCACAGTGAGTAAAGGCATTAAAGCATTTGGGAAGCAATAGGGCCCATATTTCCAGGACAAACTTACACACGTCTATAGAGTCCCTGTCCAGACCTGGGGCCTTATTAGATGGAGACTTAGAGATTGCTTCACAGAACTCTTCCAGAGTAAATCTAATGGAGATTGGGTGGGAATCTTCAGCCTCCTGAGATGCCAGTGGCATGGCAGAGTGATAAAAAGCATGGAAGTGGCTTTCCCAAACCTTTGGGCTGATGGTAGTAATGGCTGAGTTGTCACTGGATCCCAAGGAACTGATATCCTTGACAACCCTCCAGAAGGACTAGTCCTTTTTCCTGCATGTCTGTACTTACTTTTAAGTGCCCCATTTTTATATTTTTATGCCTGTTTTTAATTCCCTTTTGAGTACCTCTCTGCGTTATTTAATTTATTGACTGTCTCTAGGTATCTCGTTTAGGGCCCGATGCAGCACTGTAAGAGGCTGTTCTACAGTAGGTGTCAAACTAGTCTGCCCCGGTTGATACGGGCCTAACTGGTTTCATAAATAGGCCAGTCATGGCAGTCCCCAGACGGACAAAGCTATTGGCTATTAAACCTAGATCAGTTGAGTAAGTTAGACAATTATGTATAATGCCTACTCACAGGTAGAGTAATTGCTGGAAAAGAGAGCAATAGGAAGCGTGCCAGGGGCAGAAATCAACTAAGGAAATTACTCAACATATTTCCCAATGAATACAAAACATTTTTTAAAAAACGGTTTGTCATAAACATCACTCGCTACCTGTTAACAGTACTGGCTTTCAGAATAAAATCCACGCCAAGAGTCTTTAAAAGACAATGCATGCATGTCTATCCCTACCTGGACGACAGAAATAGCAAACGCCCACAAAAAGTGAAAAGATCATATACAGCAGGTAATGAGAACCATATTCAAGTTGGGATTCTCAATAACCATAGAGGTCACCCCCCAACACCAGAGTGAGAAAGTGTTTCTAGCAGCAAGGATCAACTAACTACAGGGAAAGGTATATCCCAACGAAAAAAGAAATGTTGCTGGAAACTGACCCTTACCAGAAGGGTAAGGCTTGTGCAGTGAGCAAATTGTTAGGAAAAATGGCCTCTTCCATCCCTCTGAGTCCATATGCGAGACTACATATGAGAATCATTCAAGAATGGCTTCAAAACCAATGCTCACAAGCAACGGGGAGTTGGGAAGATCTAGTAGTTGTCACAAAAAAACTGCAGGAGGAGATGGCATGGTGGAACAAATCCCATTTAACGCAAGAGATGAACTTTGCACAACCAACTCCAACAGTGATAATTGCAACAGATGCCTCACTTATGGGCTCGCTCGAGCTGAGATGAGTCTGGAAGGAACAGGATGCGGTACAACACATCAGTATATTGGAACTAAATACAATGTACCTAGCCTTAAAATCCTTTCAGGAAGAGCTATTTGGAAAGACAATATTGATCCAAACAGACAGCACAACAATGTTTTACATCCACAAGCAAGGGAGAACACAATCCCTTGCATTATCAAGAGTAGCCCAAGTACTCTGGAAGTGGGCAATACAGGGGAGGATGGAAATAACAGCAGTTTGTTTTCCGTGCAAGGACAATATAGAGGCCAACAGCCTGGGAACTATCCCAAAATGTACTATTAAGACTTTTTGGAGTTGGGGGAACACTGACAATAGATCTATTCCCAACACCACACCACTGAACGTAAATTGCCAAAGCTTTGCATCCAAACAACCATACCACCAATACCTTGGCAAGGCACTGCTGATAGGCAGGTATATTTGCTTATGCTTTCCCCCCAATACCGCTGTTACACAGAGTGATCAGCAAATGCTGGAGAAGCAAATTGAGGCCAACATGGTTTTCAGAGCTAATGGAAATAGCTCAAGGGAACGTTCTGAAATTACCAACACAACAAGAATTATTGTCCATGGAAGAAGGAAGGATAACAATAACCAGAGTCTTTGAGCCTGGCTCCTGAAGACCTACAAATTCGGTCATCTAAAGCTACCAGAAAACACACTAGCTGTTTTAACAAGTGAGAAAGGCAAAAACAAGAAAGTGCTACATGACTAAAGATGCTACAGTGTTAAGATAGCGCACACACCTGATAGACTGCAATTTAACATATGCCTCTTTAAAAGTACACTTAGCAGCAATAGTGGCTTACATGAGATGTCATATAGGAATCTTTTTCACAGCTCCAATAGTAGAGCTGTTTGGAAGAGGCAAAAGGAATTGCACCACCTAGAAAAGTACCTGCACCCACATGGAATCAGAATGCGGTACACAATGAAGGCGCTGTTTGAACCATTGCCCAAGGCCACATTAAAAATGCTCATCCTAAAAACTGCATTTCTGGTGGCCAACACATCTCTGCATAGGGTAAGTGAGATACAAGCACTCCTACTTCAAGAACGATAATTTTGGATGCTTAAGGACAGGATAGTCACTAGGACAGATCCACAATTCTTATCCAAGGTAGCCCTTCCACATTAACCAAACAATACTTATTCCAAGTTTTTCCCCCAAAAACCAAGATGCATGCAGAGAGCGCTTTACACATGCTTGAGCACAAGATGTGCCATAATGTACTACATTGAAAAGACCAGCAGAAAGCCAAAGCAACTATTTGTCTCCTAAGCAGGTAATAATATGGGGAAACCAGTAACTAAGGGCACAATTACCAGATGAATCTGACTATTCAGCTGTGCCACACAGGTGCAGGGGAAATTCTGACTTCAACAACAAGAGCCCATTCAACAAGGGAGAAAATTATCCATCATTGCCTTTCTAGCAAATACATCCTTACAGGAGATACGTATTGCAGCAATGTGATCATCAGTGCACACGTTCACAAAACACTAGTGCATAGTCTTTCAAATGAACAAAAAAGCTCAAGTAGGACAAAGGGTTTTGCATCTGTTTACAAATCAAAGCTTATCTGCAACACAACCACCGCAAAAGTAACAAACCTGCTACAAAATCTATGCACAGCATGTGAATCCAGTAAATATCCATGCTACAAAAACGTATTGTTTATCTGTAAGTTTAGTTTTGCAGCTTGAAGAATTTTCTGGATTCACAAATGTCCCACCCACCTCCACCAAGAAGATGTAAGGAGAGAACAGACCAGAAAAAAAATCTGAAGATGGCGACCAAAGTTGGGAGCTTTCGGGGGAGGGCATACAATGTCATAGCAAGCACCAAATGGAGTGTCCGTCGATGCCCAACAAAAGACAAGCATTTTCAATGCAATAGGTCTTGCATTACTTAATTTTTAAGCTATTGGCATTGCAAATGTTTTTTTGTTTTTATCGACAATATCCCAGCAGTACCATAAGTAATAAAATGAAATCCATTAAGCAAGGAAGGAAAGGGTGCAGTACTATACACTGTTACCAGGTGTCCCTGTGGAGTTGTAAAGGGACCTCTAATAGACACATAAGGTACTGTACCGTTAATGCAGTGTATTGCAGCTGCGCATACGTTTTTGTTTTTTATTAAAAGTGAGAAATTTGTGAGTGTGATTTAAAAATGCACCGTTGTGGGGTATTTTTAAAATGCAAGCCAACTAATCTCACTTCCAATGAAAAAGAAATGGAAACGCATGCTCAGCTGCAATATTTTTTTTTTTTAATATAAAAGCATTGTGTGCAATATCTTATGTGGCTAATAGAGGTACCTTTGCACCTCTACAGGAGCACCTAGTAACAGCCAGTGGTACTGCACCATTTCCTTGGTTTGTGCTTTTTGTTATCTAACTTGTGCTACTGTTGGGGTATTGTTAGTGGGGAAAAAAACATTATTATTCAAACAAAGACCGAAAAAGAATAACAAGTCTTGCTCAAAAGCTTGTTTGTAAGCAGGGGTTCTGCTGTGTATGTAGTATTGTGATAGGGGGGGCATTTTACTCACACAGAGCGCACTGTGAGGCACCACTGACCATACCACCACCAAAGATCACATCGTAGAGGGTAGGGTAGTTTGTGGTACAGTTGCCTTTGTGGGGAGCCTTTGGTGCGAGGACCCTGCTTAGAAGCTGCATTCCTGGCGCGAGTCATTTCCATTTGGGAGAGCTCAGCAGCCTATATGTTAGTAGGACCAGTGGCTGCTGCTGATTGAGCTCCTCCTGCACCTTTAAAGGGCTGCTCCCTGCACCTCTTCTGCTGTTTGTGTTAGGACTGGGAGAGGACAGCCTCGGGAGGCAGCAAACAGCAGAAGCCGTTACTGGAGCCCAGTGGCCATGCGTAGGAAGCAGCCTGAGTGCAGAGAGAGCAGCTTGGACTCTGGCAGCTGATTAAGGGACCTCCTGCATCCCTCTCTGTAGTTTTTGTTTTTAAAACATGGTCGAGCCACACAGCATGAAAGAAGGATCACGGCTGCCATTGTATAAGATTAAGCGCTGCATGGAGATAATGAAACAACAATAGAACTTTAATAAAAACGTGTGTGAGCCGCGCAGCACAAAAGAAAAGTGCACAGCCGCCATTGTTAGTTTACTGGAACTCAAGTTCTATGCTACCATCGCACGGTAAGGAAGTGAAATAAAACAGATCGGCTAAGGAAGTGAAATGGGAAAAAAACACAACTTCCATTATAGGAACATGTTGAAGTGCGTAGCTGTCGTGCCTCCAACACCAGGCATGACGACTAAGTGATTAACAAGAGTGCTCACTAACAGGTAATGAAATATACAGAGTAAGGACACATGTACGAGGGGCTGTCCTTATGGGAGGTTACAAAAGGATAGAAGGAGGTGCTAACAAGCAAAACAATGAAATAAAAAGAATTCCGAAAGACCCTGAAAGCAACCAATAAAATGTATGGGCAGAACATAGGCGGAGCTTAATGCCCCTATCCTGAATACAGAATGTCTTGAAGAGACCGCGTAAGCGCTACCTAGGTGAGACCTAAAAACAGAAGTGGAGAATTCCGAACTCAAGTTGGCAGAATAATGCACAGCACGTGAAACCTAGAAAATTCTTAAAGCTGCATCTACAGGTAAGACACTATACGTTTTCAGCACAGTATGTAGGCTGCAGGTAGTATTACCTGTAGCATCTCAAAACCTTGGTTATTATAAGTGAATAGGCTCTTTGGGCAAGTCCTGCGTAAAGTATACTGCTCTTAGGCGATCCTTTTTAACACTCTTTGATACTTCTCTTGAGAGTTTCACTGTCTGCAAATAGTGTGGTAAACAGCAAGCTCTCTCCATACAGTAAACATTGTTTAAAGTAACCACTTTGTATTCATATCCACTTTGTTTCTCGGGGGCGTGGCTTGGCCGGCTGCAAAATGGCCGCACTCTAAGTAGGCTCTACCGGCCAAGCTTCAACATCCGTGACTATCCTGCTGACATCTACTCCTTACCTGCACTTCGTTGTCGTTGCTGGACTCTAGATGGTGTGAGGTGCGGACTGACCCATTCGCTGCTGCCTGGCGGTGTGCTGTGGCCGAGAAACACCATCGGCGGTCGGTGCTGGCCCCCGTGCATCGGACTTCGCGGGAGCCGGCCCTTCTTCCCCCGGGGCTGCGCTGTGCTCCAGGGGCTGCGTGATGCTGCGCGGAGGTTGGTGACTGGAGTCATCCGGAGCCCGGTGAGTGGAGGTCGCCTACACGGACGTTGCTGGCAGGGTAGGGGGCCTGCGAGCTGTACCGCTCTGCCTGTGGCGCCGCGGCTTGGGCGCCATTATCTCCTCCTCCTTTGGCCGTGCTCCCTGGCTGCCGTAGGTGCCTGGGCCCGGTGTCGGGAGCGGCGGACCCCCCTAGTCTCCCTGCCAGTGCGACTGCGGTCCTAGTGCGCGCCCTCCTACGTATCCTCGCTGCTTGGTGGTCTGCAGAGCCCGGATCTCCTGGCCTCCGATCTGGGCTCCTCCTGCACGCAACGCGATGGGTGCTGGATTCTGGGCCCTCAGCGGTGCGACTTCCCTCACGGCCCTGCGGGCCGCCATTGCTCTGCTCCTGATATCTGCTCCCGTGCACCTTTCGCGCGGAGGACCTTTCTGGTGCGGCCACCTGTGCTGAGGAGTTTTATGGGACCCGGGGGTGGCGCTGGCCCAGGGCCCTGCTAGCCCCTTCTGTTTTGCCCTTGGGCCTACTCACTCTCCCTGGCCGGCTTTCCTGACGCCATCTTGACTGTTTGCCCTTGCCTCGTGGTGGGTCGATCCTTCTGCCCCGCACGCAGGGTGGAGCTGCCTTCTGCTTGCCTTGCGGGGGCGGCCCTGGTGGTTTTGCGGTTCCCCAGGATAAGGACGCCTCACACCTTTGCCTCCTGCATTCCCCTGCCGCACAGGTATTTGAAGGGGAACCATCTGCTCACGGACTGTCTGACTGGAGTGGGTTGGGGCGCAGCTGGCGTCGCCTGTCCGCTGTCTCAGCGGGGTGCCGCACCAGTGGTGCTTTGATCTTTCTGTCGTTTGTCTGGCTCCGCTGCCCCCTGCACCTGCCTCCATTCCAGTGCCCGGTCCCGTCATAGGCCTGCTGTCGCAGGCCCCCTTTGGGGGGGGCTCCGCCAATCTCTCTAGCAGCCTAACATCTGCTGTTGGCAGGAGGGGTGCCACTTTCAACATCTGCTGCCATCCTGCTCCACATCTGCCTCGCATTCCGGTGTCGCCTGCTAGCCAGGGTCCCCTGCCATGGGGAAGTGGGATCTAAAGCAACTTAAAATTGCCTTCGAGCGCCGTAGGTCTTCTCGCCATGACGGGGCTGGGTCGGAGTGCGGTGACTCTGCTGCCTCCATGGACGTGGCCCCCACGCGTGAAGACTACCTTAAAGCGATCATGCTTGATGTTAAGTCAACGGTGACGGGAATCGCAACCCAGCTGGATCAACTCTCTGCTCGTCTGGACTCTGTCAAACCTCGTGTGGACTCACGACGGCCGTCTGCTTCAGGTAGAGTCTAGGGTGTCTGACGTTGAGGATGCGCCACACAGGATCGTCAGAAAGTGCTCCAGATGGACAAAATCCTGGCTGTCATGAGGGAGAAGAACGAGGACTTGGAGGCGCGCTCCCGTCGGAGCAATCTCCGTATTACGGGGCTTCCAGAGTCCAACAATTTCTATCGCATGGAGGAGTTTGTGGAGCAGTTAGTTAGGGAACTCTTCAGCGACGTCCTCTCCCCAGTGTTCATTGTTGAGCGTGCCCATCGCGCTCTTGGCCCACATCCTGGTCTGCCCCCGCGGCCCATTATTGCAAAGCTCTTAAATTACATGGACCGGGATGCCATTCTGCGTGCGGCACGCGACAGGGGAGCTATTCACCACCAAGGCAATTCTCTTTCTTTTTATCCGGACTACACCTCTGCTGTCCAGGCGGCCCGCCTGGAATTTCTTCCTGCCAAGCGGATTCTACAAAAACTTGAGGTTTCTTATTCACTGGCTTACCCGGCGAAACTGAGTCTGTCCGGGCGCAAAAACGCTTGTCTTTCCTGATCCGAGTCAAGCTATGGCATACGCCAGGAGGCTGGAAAAATCGGCCCGCTCTTCGCCATCCCAATCCCGGCAAGACGCTGCTGATCGCCTTAGTGACCATGATTGAAGTGCTGTACTAATTTTGCTCATTTTTCCTGTGTGATGTGTGCATTTACTTTAGCTTGGCCTCCCTGCTTCCCTGCAGGGTGTGTATGCCTTGACCTGCCATGCCCTCACGGAATAATTCCCTATGGTACTGCTGTGTTCCCCTTTCCCAGTTGTGGTTTCCTGGGGTGGAGTGGCTTGGTAGCTCAGCCTGATTGGGGGGTTGGAGTGGGTGCGGGGTGGGGGTTCTTGTTGCGGTTCTTGGTCTGCAGAGGTCCGGGGTGGGCGTTTTGGGTTGGGGTTTGGGGATGGCTTTTGCTTACAATTGGCCAATCCATGATCTGTCAGCACTGCTGTGTTCTAACGTATTTTTTGCAGGAAGTGGGATCGGGTGGGGGTTGTGTGTTCCGTTGGTTTTCTGTACTCCTCATTGTATTGGGGGATTGGTTTGCCATTGTTTGGTTCATTTCGACTGCCGCCTTATGCTCAGACTGTATCAATGCACTGTGTTCCCTGCTTTTCTCTGCACTTCGTTTGCTGATGACATTTTCCTTTGTACCAATTGCCTTGTCAGCCCCTCCTCCGTCTGGTAAGCTCAGCTCCTTGGGTTTTTACTCATTGTGGGTCTCCTCGGCAGGGTCGCCTTTCCACTCGTTTTGCTCCCCTTTTGCCAAACAACTGCTTGTAGGTGTGCCCCTTGGTCTCCTGCTGACTGACGTTACCTTGTCGCTGCATACCGTCTTTGTCTGCCTGCACTGTCTCCCGCCGGCGCGGCGTAGCGCAGCACCACACTTAGGTTTACTGCCACATGACTGACTTTATCTGTTGGACCTGGAATGTCCGTGGTCTTAATGACAATCGAAAGGCTAGGCTCATCCACTCCCACTTGCAGCGTCACAGAGTGGACATATGTCTCTTGCAGGAGACGCACCTCATGGCCGGGTCCCTTTCTAGACACCAGACGTGTCACTGGAGTGAATCTCACTCCTCGGTCTATTCCTCATACACTAGGGGGGTCTCCATATTGGTCCGCAGGGGCCTTCCCTGGCACGCTGATCAGGTTCTCACTGACCCCAACGGGAGGTACGTAATTCTGCACGGTTCCTTATTCTCTCTACCCGTGACAATTGCCGCGGTGTATGGCCCGAACTCGGATGATCCGGACTTCTTTAATCACGTATGGCACCTTATTTCTTCTATGGGCCCAGCGGCTATTGTCTGTGGGGGGAGACTTTAATGTTACTCTTTTGGCCGCACTTGACAGTCCGGTCCGCGCTCTGCTCACCCGCGCGCTACTGCATCTCTTAAGTCCATTCTTACTGCCAACTCGCTCTATGATGCCTGGCGTCATATCCGGCCCGATGCCCGTGAGGGCACCTGTGTCACCGGTGCCAGGGGTTGCTGGTCGCGCCTTGACTTTTGGCTCACCTCCCCAGATGTCCTCACTTGGTTTACTGATGTGACCCACATGGCGTGTACATTTTCTGATCATGCTCCGGTTCAGATCGGACTCCGCCTCCCTCACTCCCCGCAATGAGCATTCACATGGCGACTCCCTCCGAACGCGCTCCGTGACACTGTCTTCTGTGCCGAGATCCAAACTGCCATAACTAACTATTTTGAACTAAATGTGGGTTCTGTGGATTCTGCTTCTGTTCTCTGGGAAGGCTTTAAAACAGTCATACGGGGCGCGTGCATCTCAAAACAAGCCGGTGTTCTTCGTTCCATCCGCACCACTCTGGCGAAGTTGGAGACTGAAATTAAAACTCTAGATGCCGTCCAGGCTGCACGCCCCGGGCCCGAGACCCTCGCGCTTCTACGTCAAAAGCACACAGAATTTTCTGCAGAAGCTGACAGAGAGCTTGCCTTCTTGGGCAGAGAGGGCCGCGCTCGCCACTTCGGAGAGGGGGACCGGCTTGGGAAGACTTTGGCAAATCTCCTACATCCACCTCGTGCCGCGTTTTACATTACGGCTCTCAGTGACGGGGGTCTGTCCAGAACCACCTCCCCGGATGAAATGAAGACTCGTTTCATGGAGTTTTATTCGCAGCTTTACACTGCTTGCTTTCCTGGCCCGTTCTCTCCTTGTCTCCATGTATGCGGACGACATAACCTTGTATGTTCGCCATCCCCAAGACAATCTTAGCCCGCTTGTACATGAGATCATACGATTCGCCGGCCTGTCCGGCATACAGGTGAATTGGAGCAAGTCCGTGCTGTTTCCTCTCACTGACTCCACCAGGCAATTTACGCCGGACTATCCTTTCGTTTGGGCCTCCGGCCCCACCCGCTATCTGGGCATCTGGCTCAGTAGGGATCTAGAAGAACTTTGGAGATTGAACTTCGGGCGTGCGGTGGACTGGTTGGAATCCAAGGTTCCTAGTTGGAGTCGGCTTCCGTTATCTCTTGCCGGCCGGATTGCTATAGCTAAGATGGTGGTACTGCCAAAATTTCTTTATCTGTTCTTGAACATCCCTGTCCCCCTCACGACCCTTTTTTTTTCCGCAAACTGCGGTCCTTAATCATCTCTCTCGTCTGGGCCGGTAAAGAACCGCGAGTAGCGTATGATGTCCTCACTCTCCCCATGTCGGTCGGGGGTCTGGGGGCTCCTGACCTCAAGCTCTATGCCTTATGCGCTCAGGCCAGCTTTCTGCACTTTTGGATTCATCCATCTCCTTTCCAACCACACGTGGCAGTTGAGACGGACATTGCATCCCCCTGACTGCTGGCCACGGCATTATTTGCTCCTGCGAGGCGTACGCGTGCGTAAGTGGACACGGTCTAGACACTGCGCTGGGCCTGGTCCGGTCTGCACCGTTACTCCAGTCTCCCACTACTCTCGGCAAATGCCATGCCGATTGTGCGTCATCCTGCTTTTCCCCCTTTTCAGTCATCCGGCATGTCTAAACACGCATCGCGCCTGGGCCTGCTGACGGTGGCGGACCTGTATCCAGGGAACACGTTTTACTCTTCTCCCGATTCTTCTGGCCCAATGGACACTCTCCTGTTTTATCAGTTGCGTGCTATCTGCCGGGAGCTGCCTCCCACATTCCCCCAGCCCCCGCCTACTATGTCCGCTCTTGACTATATATACACATCCCGACTCCACACAAAATAGTCCCAAAATTATATGCCATTACCTTGTTGTCCACATCGATCTCTACAGATCGGGCGCGTGTGGCGTGGGGCGTGGACCTGGGTTTGGATATTGCGCAGGCTGACTGGCTCTATTGTTGCAATCAGCTGACGAGGCTGTCACCCAACTACCGGCTTCGTTTAATACATTTTAAGTATTTACACAGGCTATATTGCACTCCTGTTCAGCTCCACAGACTTGGGCTCATACCCAGTGACAGTTGCATGCGCTGCGCTGCCCCTGCCGCGGACTTTGCTCATCTAGCATGGTTATGCCCCAAGGTGTCAGAATTCTGGCAGGCAATATGTGTCGCTATCTCAGACATCACCTCCGCGACGGTGCAGCCTGATCCCTCCCTGTGTCTGTTGGGTTTTGTAAAATTCTGTCCAGATGCCTCTCGTTGCCTGATTTCAATGCTGCTGGTCCTTGCCAGGCGCAGGGTGGCCATGTGCTGGGGTCGCAGACCGGCGCCTAAGTTTGATCATTGGCTGGAGGATGCCTCGAGGTGTCAGTCTTTGCTGTCGAAATTTTGGGATTCACAGCCGGCGAGGTCCTGTCCTATTGACATGTTGGGACCCCTGGCGACATACCGCCATTCTCGAGCTCCTTCTGGTAATGCTGCCTCTCCCGCGCTCCCCGCCGGTGTTCCGCCCGCGGCGGCCGCCGGTGTTGGTCAGTGATTGCTTCCCTTTCTCTCCTTGCCTCCTTGGTGTGCTGCGATGCCCTTTGCCGATGCTGCGGAACCATAACCCTTTTTGGGGAAGGGTGAACCGGGTAACTTTGCTGTTATAATAATTTCCCACAGCAATTGTCTTTTGCAGGCGAGAATTTGTCATTTTAATCTCCTGTTATGATTTTGAACCTACTGTGTAACTTGGTCTGATCTGTCATAAAATGTATTGTTTGTTTTGAAATGCCTCAAAGGTTTTGAAAATTAAAAATGTAGGTTTGATGACTGACGTTTGATACTGATAAAGGCTGTTCATATATTATGAATTTTGGAAGAGGCATTGAGAATTTTGAGGGCCTTTGCTTTCTCTGAACACTTGTGTACAGATTGAACAGCGTGTTCAGTAAGAGTTCCCCATATATCTGTAGTTGATTTTTGATGTGAACTAGTCTACCTGTGAAGTGTATGGTATAGGGTCAATGTTGAACATAACCCATGCTTACTACACCCAAGGGAGATGTATCTGTGATAGCATGCTTCATATTTTTCTGAGCTATTTTGTACTTACTACCTGAAAGAGACCATTAGTTATAGATTCCTTGTGAATTACCCCCAGGTGTCAGCTAGATCCGGAGAATTTTTCGTCAGCCGTACCCCTGCGTGTCGAAAGGTGGCGTCTGTCGGCTCCACATTCGTGGTGGTAGCCGGGATGACGTCGCAGTAGCTATTTAGATGCTGCGCTCACTGAAGTCAGTTCTTTCTTTTTCCGCACCAGCCAGCGCATATCTGGAGAGAGCGGTACTTCCAGTCACTTTTTGACTGACTTTTTACTGACTTTTGTAGACACCGTTTTGAGTCTTTGACTCCTGGTGCACGTCAGGGACGCTCGGTTTCAAGGCTTACGGTTCCTGCCGACGGTTGATGTTGGTGACAGATCCGCACCGCGTGTGCCTTTTCTGTCTGGAACCTGACCACGACTCCAAGTCGTGTTCCGACTGCCGGACCATGAATCCAAAGACTTTGCAGGAGCAGTCCGGAAAGCTTCTCGAGGCCTGGAAGTCCGCTCCGCTTGAGGTTCCTGTCATGTGGGAGGTCGAGGGACTGGTCGCGGAGCCGCCACCACCAGTCTTGTTCGAAGCACAAGAAGAAGTCGAAGAAGCATCGGCGCTCTTCGACTTTTCTCCATCCTTTGGCTAACGCGACGAGGGATGCAGGTCGTGCCCCTATTGCGGCTCCGTGTGCGGAGCCCGCTTGGTCGACTCAGTTTCTCTCCCTTGCCGGGACGCAGTGTGACCCCTGCCCAGCTTCGGAGTTTCTACGAAGCGATGCATGCCATCTTTGGGCAGCCTGACTCCGCCGAAGCACCTTCGGGCCCCGCGGACTCGGCTGGGGACCCTGGACCTTCGACGCTGGCAGCTTTGGCCCTGCACCGCAGGGTCCCCTTGGATCCAGGCCTGGATCCGGATCGGCGCCGGTCAACCTGACCACAGCTCCCCCGGCGCAGATTCCACCAGCACCACATCCGTAGCAGACACTGGTTGTGTCTCCAGCTGGCGTCGACCCCAGCCTCCGCCCGACGTGGACACAGACCCAGACCGATGTCGACCGACGCCGGTTCGGGCGCCGACGGTTACTTTCATGCCCTTGTTCCACCCTGGTTCTTTTAGGCCAGATTGGCAACCAGAGGAGGGTGAGGAGGACTGGGAAGGGTCTGGAGACCCTTTATCTGACCAGTTAGAATATGACCCGGACTGGCAAGAGGAGTTGGGGAATGCCAGTGGACTGGATACTTCCCCAGACCTTGGCATGTTGTCTCCTACCGTGGCTACGGAGGAGGGAGCTTCTTACACAGTGGTGTTGTGTAGGGCGGCCGAGGCTCTCAACACCTAGCTACTTACGGTGGTGGTCAGGACTAACCGCCTGACAGAGGTGCTTCAACCGGCAGCCAGCTCTTCGGAGCCCCTGCTGCCGTTCAATGAAGCCCTTACTGACCTCCTTTTAGGCACCTGGTCCAGGCCCAACACAGGGGCTCCTGTGGATAGGATGATCGCCAGACGTCACCGCCCGGCACCGGTTGACTCCACTTTCCTCTTCCAACACCCCTCCCTGAGAGCTTGGTGGTCCAAGCCTCCACGTCCAACAACGCATTTCCTAACGCACCACCTATCTGATAGACTACTAGCCGCAGATTCCTTAACGTAGAATTATCCCAAGGAAAACGTTCTTGCCCAGCATCTCTGATCGCCGGGGGGGGGGGGGTGGATACCACGCGACTCCGCCCGACGTCTTCCACGGTCGTGACGTCAGCGAGGTCACATAAGCCCCACCCCGGCGCGCTCATGTCAGTTTTCTTCTTTTCCGTGTGCAACGCGGACCCGGATCGTGTTCCTGGCCTGTTTCAGGCCTTCTTTTTACGCTTAGTGTTTTCTTGGGTACAGCGTGCGAATGCCTTCGGGCTTCAAGACGTGCTCGTCTTGCGCATGCCAGATGATGGCGACGGATCCTCACCCCATCTGTATGTGGTGTTTGGGGGAGCACCACGACTCAACAGACTGCGAGGCGTGTCAGCAAATGAAGCCGAAGTCCCGACGGGAGCGCTGGATGAAACTCCTTTCGGCACGTATGGCCAGGTCGGTGGCGTCGCCGCGTCTGTCCCCCGCTGTCGGCTTCAAGAACCGCCGCTTCCGTCTCCGACATCATCCTTCTCCCAGGCCGGAAGGGCGTCGCTCACCTGTTGGTAAGTGTCGCAGTTTGTCCCCGGTCTGTTGGGGGCGTGGGTTCTGCGCAGGTGGTGCGGCCCCGCGCGTCGTCACCCTTTCCGCCGTTCCCCGGCACGGGGGCGACCAGAGCCCAGATGGAGGCCTATGTGGCAGCCTTGCAGGCCTTTTTGGCTCTTCCTCCTTCTTCTCTTCCCGGGACGTCTGCGGATCCCTTGCCGCGTGCGGGGACTCCTGCGGCGTCGCCGGTGGCTCCGGCGCTGATAGGTTCGGAGGATGTGGTGCTGTCGGGGTGCGGCCCTTCGGGGTTCCCTCCTTCGGACCACGGCACCTCTGCCTTGCCGCATAAACCCCCGCGGGGGTCCCTGTGGTGTTGCGGGAGGTTGCCAGCGCTCAGGCATGTCCTTGAGTCCCCCTCGGTCCTCTGGGCAGGCTGCGGCCTTGTCCGAGGCTGTGGTGACTCCGCTCAGGCCCCGGCGGCTGCCGGACCTGGCGGCCCCGCAGAGGCCGGATAAGGGTTGGGGCGTGACCCCGGGCCCCCCTTGTCACTCCATGCAGAAGGCTGCCTCATTGGAGGTAGAGTCGACACCTTTTCGGCGCCGTTCCTTAGCCGCCCGGCTCCGACCCAGCCCTGGTCTCCCGCGCCGTGCGTAGTGGCGGAGGTCGTTCCGGCGTCCCCTTCAGCGCCGGTCGACGTTGCCCTGATGCCGGTGGCAGACTCTACAGCGCCGGGCCGACGTTGGGTCGTTGATTAGTCTTTGGACGACCTCTCTTCTCCAGAGGTTCGGCAGCTGTTTGTTTAGTCTTCTCCGGAGACTGGTCGCCGCATCGTGGCTTTGTCCCCGGTATTCTCTAAGGATGGCTCTTCGCCGTCCACGCGCCCACAGTCTTCGCCGGAGGTGCCTCAGTTTCCCCATTCATCGGTCCACCCTCCCCCTTTTCGAGCTTGGCCTTTCCTTCCTCCGGTTGGGCTGGGGGACGGCCGCCTTAGCTTGCAGCCGTCGCCCACGGAGGAACTGCTTTCCCCGCCACGGGGCCCTACAGAGGCGAGTGCTGCCTTCGCTCCGGCTGTTTCCACGGCTAGGGGAATCTTGTGCATGGGTGATCTAGCTGCCCATTGCCCCACGGATCATCTACTGGAGGTTCTCCATCAGGGCTCTGGTGGACGGGAGCTGCTTCTTCCCTTCGAGGCTGTGCTCCACAATTCTCTTTTGGGGCCCAGGGGGTGTCCTGCCACAGGGGACTGGGTGCCCCAGCCTCTTCTGCACCGCCACCGTCCTGCTCCGCATGATCCTGTCTGTCTTTCCCTCCACCCTTCTACCAGGGGCCCTCTTTTACAGACTGCCTTTCCCTCCTTGCCATCGGTGTTGTCTCCCTGTCACGGGAGGCCCGCTGGTTAGATTCCTGGGGTCGCAACATCTTCGCCTCCTCCATTGCTGCTTTGCTGGCCCTTAACGCTCTTTGTGTGTTGGCCAGAGCCACTTCTTACTCATGGGATTCGGCGGAGTCCCTTATGTCTTCCGCTTCTCAGGAGGGTGCCTGCATTGATCTGCGGCACCATGTGTTGGATGGCCGGGAGCTGGTGGCGTTTATTCTTTGCTCGGCTCTGGACGTCTCGGAGGTGCTTGGTCGTACCATGGCTACTTCGGTGGCCCTTCGTCGCCATGCCTGGCTACGGGATAGTGTTTTCCCTCAGAACGTTAGAGAACGGCTGGTTGACCTCCCCTTTGATGGTGCACTGTTGTTTCACTCCCCTGCGGATTGTGCCATTCAGAGGTTTCATGCGGGGCTTCGCCCTCCTCCTCCCCCCCCCCAGTGACTTGACTGTCGGTCTGTGTTTTGGGAGGTGTTCTTCCGTTGTTTTCCTGGGGCCTTGTAACAGGTAGCCCAGGTTCTGTGTTCTATATGGTTGATGTGCCTTTGGGGTCCTTTTGTTGGGCCTTTGGTGCTGTTGGCAGCTGGTCCGGCCCTTTGTTGACTTGTTTTGGGTGTTGGTAACCCAGTAGACCCTGAGATTAGACCTTCGGCGTCTTCTTTATTGGCTGCTTGGTAAGACGTCTGCTGGGTTTTTTTCTGCAGGTCTTTCTGTTTTGTCCTCTGCTGCGGAATATGTTTCCTAAGAGGAGTTCCCATAGTTCTTGGATATGTATCTTACCCTATGTGGGTACTGGTAGCTATTATATTGCTCTGTCCTGTGCTGGGGAGGTGTGGTCCCCTTTTCGGGCTCCTTTCTCTCCATGGAGTCATGGTATGTCGCAGGTGCGATCTTCTTGCCACTTGTCTTGGTGCAGCTTGCGCTGGGTCCGTCCTTCTCCTTGTCACAGCGTCGTTCGGCCGGTCTGGCCTGAGGTCTGCGGCATCGTGTTATGGTGGCTCTGCGTTTTTGTCATGTGTTTTGGCTTGCTCCTATGTCTGCTGCCCTGGAGGTTTTGGCTTTCCTTGGCTTCTGTCTTCTGGTGGCCGCCTTGGTCCCGTCCTCTTTCTCTCTCTTTCTCTCTCTTTCTCTCTTTCTCTCTTTCTCTCTCTCTCTCTCTCTCTCTCTCTCTCTTTCTCTCTTTCTCTCTTTCTCTCTCTCTCTCTTTCTCTCTTTCTCTCTCTCTCTCTCTCTCTCTCTCTCTCTCTCTCTCTCTCTCTCTCTCTCTCTCTTTCTCTCTTTCTCTCTTTCTCTCTTTCTCTCTTTCTCTCTTTCTCTCTTTCTCTCTTTCTCTCTTTCTCTCTTTCTCTCTCTTTCTCTCTTTCTCTCTCTTTCTCTCTTTCTCTCTTTCTCTCTCTTTCTCTCTTTCTCTCTTTCTCTCTTTCTCTCTTTCTCTCTTTCTCTCTTTCTCTCTTTCTCTCTCTCTCTCTCTTCTCTTTCTCTCTTTCTCTCTCTCTCTCTCTCTCTCTCTCTCTCTCTCTCTCTCTCTTCTCTCTCTCTCTCTCTCTCTCTCTCTCTCTCTCCTCTGCCGGTTTCCTCCCCCTTCTTCGCGGGTCAGTGGGTTTCTGGGCCGGACCTTTCCTTGGGGTGTGTCCTGGCCTATGCTTTTGGCTGCTGTCTGATTTGTTCTGGGTGCGCTGTTCCGTGGTGGTGTTGCTGCTGCTGGCGGTGCTTGCCCGGCAGACTTGCTTGTTTTACTTCACCGTTGTGATCTTTGATGTGTTTCCTTGCGTCCCTGCCTCAGGTTCCGCTGGGGCTTTGCGCAATGGTGCTTTTCTTCCGCTTTTGCTGATGGCGTTGGAGCCGTTCCGGCCTTGCCCGCTGCTTGTGGCCAAG
The DNA here is from genome assembly GCF_964204655.1 of Triturus cristatus. Lineage (NCBI taxonomy): Eukaryota > Metazoa > Chordata > Amphibia > Caudata > Salamandridae > Triturus > Triturus cristatus. The sequence goes on from NC_140593.1 coordinate 1,090,039,839, forward strand.
GTGTATTCAGCTCTTTTCTGTCTCTGGGGTTCGAGGTGGCCCTTGTGCTCCTTGAGGCTTTTGGGGTGCTGTCTGCCCCTGCGGGGTTTTGGGCACTCTCCCTTGGTTGGGCTTAGATCTCCTGGCCTTTTCCTTCTTGTCCTTGTGACCTGTCCCCCTTCTGGGGCCCTGGGTCTCTCCTCGCAGCCCCTCCTCCCTTCTGGGTATGGCTAGGGTATCTATTCTACGTTAAGGAATCTGCGGCTAGTAGTCTCTATCAGATCTACAAGTTACATACCTTCGGTAACGATGTATCTGGTTAAAGAAGATTCTATCCACAGATTCCTTCACGACCTGCCCTTCCTCCCCGTTCTGCGAGGACCCTCTGCTTGGGTTTCTGCAGTCACCTCCCTCTGGGTGGCTTGTCTTCTGTGGGTGTCCTCTTCGTTTTCTTGCGGTCAGGCATCACTCCAGCTGGTTTCTCTCCAGCGTGAGGGCCTACTTTTGCTCTTTCCCCTCTGTTACGGTTTCTGGTCCCCACCCGGTCTTCTCGCTGGGGGTTCTTTTACCTGTCCTTTGACCTCCTACTCCTTTGAGGGGTTATGGCCCTCGGCAATGTAGTCTGCGGACAGCTTACCTGTCTTTTGACCTCCTACTCCTTTCAGGAGTTATGGCCATCCTTGGCAGTGTAGTCTGGGGATGGATTGCTGTTGCTCCTCTGTTCGGGGCTTGTGGCCCTTCCCTTTGTGGTTGCAGATCTTCACTCTTCTGTCTCGGCGATTTCACATGCTTGTGCCTCCAGGATGGCTCTCGCCTTGGCTGGCAAGGTGGTTCCACGGAGTGGTGCTTTGTGCTTTTCTTGCTATGGCTTAGCTGCTCTGACCTTCTGGTGCTTTACTGCCACCTGGTCCTTTCGCCTTGGCTTGCACAGTTGTGCCTCAGAGTGGTGCTCTGCTATTTTCCTGCTCTGGCCTGCTGTTGTCCCCTTCTGGTGCCTTGGTGCCACCTGGTGATGTTTCTCACCTTTTGTTTCTCTATTTTCCAATCCAATCCAAAAATTCTTTATTTCGGCCATATTAGGCCATAAAAGATACAGAAGTAAAAAGCATTCACATTATGTACAAGTAAATATAAAATCACAGCAGAAAAATCCATTGAATTACAAATTACAATACAGGTAGTGTCCATATTTATAATTATAAAAGATACTGAACGCACAGTATTCCCAAGTTTACATTAGCTGGACGTTAATTTACGCCTAGTCGTCCACATGGCTGTCAAAAACGTACTTGCTTACTGCAAACACCACAGATTTTAGGGTACTGGTCTTTAGAATTCTGAATGATTGTAGGCAGTTTTTAAAACCTAAGTTTCTACATAACGGGATCAGCCAGTACTTCCTGTGTTTACTGTAGGCAGGACAAAAGAAAAGCACATGCATTTCGTCTTCCGTGCTATAGTTACAACCTGGGCAAGTCGTATCTAATGAAGCTGACCATTCGCTTGTGAACACTTTAAAAGGGAGAGTGCCATATCTCCATTGAATAAAAAGTTTTCTGGCTAAAATTGGAAAAACAATATCCATAAAATCCTCAAATTTGTAAGAACTTTTGGAAGCCAAAAATGATACAGTAAGGGTGCCAGCATTGGAAGTGCATAGTGCCGAATTCAAACTCTTCTCTTTGAAGATCCCTACCATGGTCCTGCGGGATAGCTCTGAACACCCCCTCTCCGGGTCGCTCCACATATCACACAAACCCAAGCGTTGGAATTCTCGTTCTACAAAAGCCAGCCAAGGTATTTTATCTGAATTACAGAGGCGCAATACCTGCTTCAGCTCCTGTCTATAGTGTGACAAATCCGCAGTGGTCCATAGCCTGTCCCAGAACCTTAGTGGTTTAAGTGCTAATTCATCTCCTATAGGTAGGAGTCCCAAATCTAGTCTTAGCGGGAGGAGTGGGGTACTTTGTGGGAGTGACAACAGCCGTCTGACATAATTGGATTCTAATTTGGAAATTTCAGGACAAGCAGAATGCCCCCACAACTCTCCACCATATAGTGCTGCAGCCCTGGCTTGAGTTTTATAAATCTCCAGGGCTGGGCTCACTGGCTTGAATGTAGAAGAATTTGAGACCTTCAGAATACCACCCACCAATTGGGACAGCTTTAAACGGGTTTTTGCTTGTTGTGGTCCCCAGGAAAGATTTTCATGTAATGTTACCCCAAGATATTGGAACGTGTTAACCCTTTCCAACCTCACAGACCAGAGGGTCGGGTTTGATCGTGTAGAAGCCGTAGGATTGAATATCATAAACTTTGTTTTGTCGGCATTTATCTCAAGACCCCGGATCTGCAGAAGTCTCCAAACCCATCCAGTATCCGCTGTATCCCCATAGGGGATTTGGAGAGCAGGAGGGTATCATCAGCAAACATAATTTCTGGCACCCTCCTGCCCGCCAGCCTTGGTGCGTTGTAGTTGGGGACACTATCAAGATGCGAAATTACACCATTGATATAGAGGCAAAACAGGGTCGGTGCTAAGACACAACCCTGTCTCACCCCCCTACCAATTGGGAACCTAGATGACAATGCCCCGTTCCTTCCGCATCTAACCTGGGCAAAGTTCCCATCATGGAGCCTTATCAATATGTGCAAGATTTGTGGTGGGACACCCAACTCCTATAAAACCCACCACAATTTCTTCCTTGGTACCAAGTCAAATGCGGACCTAAGGTCCACAAATACCATGTAGAGGCTGCCACCCTCTATCTTTTCCGTTTTCCAATACAGGAGAACAAGGCGAAAGGCCTGGTCCATGGTAGATGTGTTCCTCCTAAACCCTGCTTGCAGTGGACTTAGGACCTTATGTTCCTCCATCCAGTCCAAAAGATGGTCCAATAACAAACGTGCGAAAAGTTTTTGGGGAACATCGATCAGGCTTATTGGCCTGTAATTGGCTGGGCGCAGAGGCGAACCCTTTTTAAAGATTGGAACTATTTCTGCTCCCAGCCAAGTACTAGGAATCTCCATGCCCCTTGCGATTGCATCAAAAAGAATAAGTAGGTAGGGGGCCCAGATCTCAGGTTCGTGCTTAAATAGGTCACCAGGAAGTCTAACTAAACCTGGGGCCTTACCCCTCGCAAGTCTCCCTATTGCTTTGTACAGTTCACCCAGCGTGAACTCTAGCGGGTCATGTTGTGCATTTAAATCCATTGAACCAACAAAAATTTGTGTACAAGATTCTTCACAGTAGAGGGCCTTAAAGTGGGACTCCCAGATTAAGGCATCAATATTTGGGTCAACCGCAGCTTTGGGTTCCCCTGACCCTGTATTGACTAAGGACCAAAAGCTGCGTGCGTCTCTTGAGTCCAGGGCACATGTTAAATGTTGCCACCTATCCCAGTCCCATTCTCTCTTTGCATATGTCATCACATCCTTATAGCGCCGCCTAAGATAATGTATTTTATTCTTCTCGGTCTCAGACTTAACAGCGAGGATCAGCTCAGTCTTCGCTTTTCTACATGCAGAGTTGTACCAAGCCGATACCGGAGACTTATTCTTTCTTGTGGGTGCCAAAGAATTGAAGATATCTCCTAACATAGTAACTAAATTTGCATGGATAAAACCTAATTTCTCATTATATTCTATAGACTTGGGTTGGCTAATCAAGTGGTCTACCTCTATAAGTCATGAGTGGACCAAATCGTCCATTTTTGCTATTTTCTGTGGTGAATCTGCTATTTTGCCCCATTTTACCCTACGCCTGTTATTAGATAGCACTAGCGTTCCTTCCCCCAAATCATCCATTCCTGGAGTAAGAATTGACTTGGGGCCCGGGAACACAATATCCAGACAGAGAGCATTGTGGTCGCTATCAGCTCTTGAAATTACTCTAAAATCAAGGACCTTAGACCACATGCTCGCCTCCACTAACATATAATCTATCCGTGATTCCTGCCCCTTCCTGTTAAAGGTGCACACTGAAGGGCTATCAGACTGGGTGTGGCCATTACAAGCCCTCTCTATTTCGTTTCTCTGGTTTTTTCGCACACTGTTCCCATGCTCGCCTCAGTTTTGTTGCGCTGGCACCGTGTTGTGGCGCGGAAGAAGTTCTCCGAAGCAAACTGACATCATTGCGCCGGGGCTTATGTGACCTCGCTGACGTCACACCCGCGGAAGACGTCGGGCGGAGTCGCATGGAACCGCCCCCCCCCCGGCGTGCAGAGATGTTGGGCAAGAAAGTTTTCCGGGTCCAGTCTCATGCCTGGGGATAATTCTACGTTAAGGAATCTGCAGCTAGAATCGTCTCTACCAGATACATAGTTACCGAAGGTAAGTAACTTGTACGATAGGGAATCCAAAAAGCTGGACCACCATGGGAAGAAGATATTTTCTTCCTCCATCTTGGTACTGTGATCTTTAATACTGCATATCTGTTGGGCCGTTACACCCACTCTGTGTGGGATACAGTGGTGCAGGTGCTGCCCCAGTGCCCGAAGGAGGCCCGGGCCGTACTCTCCCTTGCAGTTGCCGAGGGGAGAGATGCAGCCAAGTTTACCATTTGCTGTGGACTGGACACCGCCGACTCGCTAGGCAGGAAGATTTTAACATCGGTAGGCCTTTGACGCTACGCGTGGCTGAGGTCGACTGGTTTTTCAGGTGATGTCCAAGCTACCCTTATATACATGCCCTTGGATGGACGTCGCCTGTTCTGAACCAAGGCAGACAACGCATTAGAGCGCTTTAAGGACTCTCGGGCTACGGCCAAGTCCTTGGGCCTCTTCACCACCTGCCCTGTGCAGTCTGCTTTTCACCCCTTCCGTGGCTACGGAAGGGGTGCCCCGAGACGTTCTGCCAGGAGCCACAGGCCGACGCAAGCTGTTCAGCCCCTGTGTGGCGGGGACGTGGGAATCTCCGCCGTGGGTCTGAGGGCCAGCGAACGGGCCAGTCCACCCAGCCCCTCTGCAGCAGCCTCCAAACCCTCCTAGTCCGACCTTTCAGGGCCACCAATCGCCAGTGGGCGGCAGGATTCGCCATCACCTCCCCCACTGGTGCACCATCACGTCGGACAGGTGGGTTTTGCAGATAGTCCAAAGGGGCTACTCCCTCCCCTTCGAGACTACCCCTCCCCATCCATGCCACCTCAGCACCATCGCGCGTCGGAGGATCATCTGGCCCTTCTCCAACAGGAAGTTTTTGCACTTTTGGCCAAGGGAGCCATCGAGCGAGCGCCTGCCCTAGAAGTAGGTCGTGGTTGCTATTCCCACTACTTTCTGGTGCCCAAGAAGGACAAAGGCCTGCGTCCTATCTTGGATCTCAGGAACGTCAACAGTTTCCTCCGGAAGGAGAAGTTCAAAATGTTGATGCTAGCTCAGGTCCTGTCTGCCCTCGACCCTGGATGGTCGCGTTGGACTTGCAGGACGCTTATTTTCACATCCCCGTCCTGCCGGCCCACCGGCATTACCTGCAATTCACTGTGAGCCACGAGCACTTTCAGTTTACCGTGCTCCCCTTTGGCCTTACCAGCGCCCATCGGATGTTCACAAAAGTGATGGCAGTGGTCGCAGCTCATTTGTGCAGATCAGGGGTTCCAGTCTTCCCCTATCTCGATGACTGGCTGTTGAATGCGGGCTCGCCCCAGGCTGTCGTCGCCCACCTCCAGACTACGGCCGACCTCCTGCATTTGCTTGGGTTCACTGTCAATGTGCGGAAGTCACACCTGACTCCCTCTCAGAAGCTCCTCTTCATCAGAGCGGTTCTGGACATAACGCAGTTTCAGGTCTATCCTCCTGAGCAGCGGCCACATGGGTGAGGCGGAGATCAGGGGCCTCTGGTCTCCGGTGGAGTCCGGGGTCCACATCAACCTTCTGGAGTTTCGGGCGATATGTCTTGAACTGAAAGCATTCCTTCCCTCTGTCCGGGGAAGAGTGGTGCAGGTGTTCATGGACAACACCACCGCCATGTGGTACTGCATCAAACAGGTCGTGGTGGGGTCGTGGACCATATGTCAAGAGTCTCTCCGTCTCTGGACATGGCTGGAACGTCAGGGCATATTCCCTAGTGGTTCAACACCTGGCAGGTTCTCTGAACACCAGGGCGACAAACTCAGCCGCAGGTGCATGATGGATCACAAATGGCGTCTTCACTTGGAGGTGGCGCAAGGTCATTTTCAGCAGTGGGGAGAGCCTTGGTTAGATCTATTCACCACCGAAGAGAACGTGCAATGTCAGCAATTCTGAGTGTTGGAATTTCCACGGTGGCATTTGCTAGGCGGCGCTTTTCGTTGTGAGTGGAGTTGTGGTCTTCTGTACGCCTTTCCGCCTATACCACTTCTGCCCAGAGTGCTGAAGAAGATCAAGCGTGACCAGGCCCAAGTCATTCTTGTGGCTCCGGATTGGGCATGAAGAGTCTGGTATCCCGAGCAGTTACACATGGCCATTGATCCTCTTCAGGAGGATCTTCTGTCGCAGCAGCAGGGGAGGGTCCTCCACCCGAACCTGTCCAGCCTCCACCTCCTTGCGTGGAGATTTTGTGGTGACAGTTGACCACCCTAGACCTTTCTCCCGAAGTCTGTGTTGTTATCTTGGCAGTCAGGCGTCCCTCCACTAAGACGGTATACACCTGCTGATGGAACAAATTTGTGGCAAGGTGCGCAGCAAAGGCTGTGGATCCCCTTTCAGCCCCTCCTTCTGAGGTTCTCTTGTTCCTCCTTTCTTTGGCCCTGCAGGGCTGTGCTCTCAGCCATTTCAGCCTTTCTTAGGCTTCCTGATCAACTTTCTCTTTTCAATTTCCCTGTTGAAAATCGCTTCCTTAAGGGCATTACTCATCTTTTTCCTCCTGTTCCCTTCATAATGCCTCAGTGGGACTTGAACTTTGTTCTTACCTACCTAATGTGTGCTACCTGTGAGCCGCTTCATAACTGTCCTCTCAGACATCTTACTTTAAAAACTACCTTTCTGTTTGCCATTACCCCTGCTTGCAGGGTGAGTGAGCTCCAAGCTCTTACTTCAAAGCTTCTGGCTGTTCATCCGGACAATATCGTCCTCCGAACCAGACCTTCCTTTCTTCCCAAAGTGGTTACTTCTTTCCACATTGCTCAAACCATCACTTTGCCCACCTTCTTTCTGCCTCCGCATCCTTCGAAGGAGGAAGAGCGGCTCCACAGTCTGGATCCAAAATGTGCGCTTTCATTTTATTGGGATCGCACCAAGCAATTCCGGGTGTATGACCAGCTCTTTGTTGGCTACGTGGGTGCCAAAAAAGGTCAGGCTGTGCACAAACGGACAATCTCTAGGTGGGTCGTTTTGTGCAGCAAAGCTTGCTACTCTTTGGCAAAGGAGCCTCCAGTGGTATTGCGCGCCCATTCTACCAGGATGATGGCAGCTACCACTGCTTTGGGACGGGGAGTCCCCCTCAGTGACATCAGCTACGTTGACATCTTTGCACACGTTCACAAAACATTACTGCCTGGACAGCCAAGTTCTGAGGGACGGCTTCTTTGGCCGTTCTGTTCTCCAGGCCTCCCTGGTGTGACCTTGATTTGCAGATCCACCTCTGGGGTTGGTATTGCTGGGGTATCACAAGGTAAGGAATCTATAACTGTCTCTTTCAGATGAACAAGTTACTTACCTTCAGTAACGATATATATCTGTAAGAGACATAGATTAGTTATAGATTCCTTACCGCCCCACCCATCCTCTCCGTTCTGTGAGCTGATTTCTAGGGTCAGGGAATCCCTTTCAGGGCCCTAGTTTTGTGCACCAGTGGTCAGTTTCTTGCATGGCTCTGCACTTCTTGCGTGTAAAAGAACTGACGTCAGCGCGCGAGGGCGGCGTCTAAGTAGCTACTGCGATATCATCCCGGCAACCACAATGCCAACGACGAACGTGGAGCCCACCGATGGCACCTTTCGATGCGCTGGGGGTACTGCTGACAAAAAACTCTCCGGATCTAGTCTGAAGCCTGGGGGAAATTCACAAGGTAAGGAATCTATAACTAATCTATGTCTCTTACAGATGTATCGTTACCGAAGGTAAGTAACTTGTTCCTCAGGCCTCTGCCATACTAGTTTATAGACCAATTTGTGCAAAAGAATCTTGGATGATGTCATCAGTGATGTCATTAATGATGTCATAGAACATGTCATGACTGTTGTGATATCTGAGGTCATAAGCAGTTCAGTTTTAATACAGAACATTAATGTTGTCACAAACACTACTTTAACCTTTTGTTTTTTTCCAGTGGAAAAAGGAAAAAAAAAAGAACATAAAGAAGAGACTATGGACTCACCAAAGAACAAAAAAATATATTTGTGGCTTGTGTAGCAACTCATATTGTGCATACTCCTGCCATCTAGTGTTGTGCGTGGATGTGTACAACTTGTTTTTGTTTGAAGAAGTCTTATAGAATCAAGAGGTGCTCAGTCCCTTCAGCATACCACTATTTTGACATCTGAGAATGTCCATGTGATGGAAAGAACTCCATTTTGATTTCGCTCTATTTGCCAGGCAAAGTACCAGAGGATAGACATTCACGAGGTTTATAACCTGTTTGTCCCCGAACATTGAGAGGCCTCCTGTGACACGTTATTCAACAGATCTTCGGCATAGATGGGTACATTGCTTTGGCTTCTATGGCGCATTGCTAAGAAGAGGAAGATCTCTTCGGGGAACAAGAGAAGGACTAGCTCCAGCAACCGGGTGTGTCCAGCATCTAGCTCAAAGAGGTGTTCTCATTGTTAAGCTTTGACTATGAGACCAATGCCAAAGCAGATCAGACCCCGCCAGTCAACAACGAAGGCCACATTGAATACCTTTCTCCCGCAAGCAACCCACCTCAAGGAGGCAGCAGCTATGAGCTCCTGTGCCGTATCAGAAGCTCCAGTCTGCCACTGCCTCAAGGCAATGGTTGCCACCGAACTTCCGAGCCAGACCAGACGTCCTCATCCCAATCTGTAGCAAAGTCTTTCTCAAAGTCCCATGACATTGACAGCTGTCTCACCACCGGATCCAAAGGCACCCTCTCGGACAAGATTGGAGTCGAGACATTCAGTGTCAAAGACTTCGGAACTGAGATGCCTTGACCAGTAGCACTCTTAGCCGAGACCCACCAAGCTGAAGCCCACTTCAGCATCCTTTGGGTGTCTACCCTCTTTGGCTGCTTCCAGGCTGCCGTCTGCAAGTTATGTCCTCTGCTGCCTCTGAGGATCTCTACCAGCCAATTCTGCAAAGGTTTCAAGAAAGTTTGATGCCAGGCAACAACCTATATACATACAGCCTGGCACGGGTCTAATACTTGCTAAGCCTCCCCTGCCACCTAAGGGCGTCTTTCCTCATAAGAGGAAGTTGACTTTTGAGGAGGCCCTCAACCCGCCTGTGGAGTCCATGCACAAGACGCCTTGGGCCCACGACAGAGGCATCTCTCCACTGCTTCCTATTCCTTCCCGTTCTCACCCCTCCCCTCGCTTCCTACATCTTCTCTGCTGCCTGTAGACCCTCAGGAACACTCACCAGAGGGTCTTTACACTTGTGGGCAGGGGACAGCCTGGGCTGTCCTTATGATCCCCAGACCTCTGACACCTGGGATGTTTATGATGTGGAACCCCCAGCTGACCCTGACCTATTCCATGCAAAGCATTCTTCCCCCCTCAGACAACACCGCCTTTTACCTCGAGTTCTTGCACAGAGCGGCCACATTTCACAAGGTGGAGCTCCATGTCGAGCATTAGGAAGAAGACTTCCTCTTAGAGACACTTTCCTCTACTCAACGGTTCCTCCAGTCTCTTCCGATGCCGAAGGTTATGCTTAAGTCTGCTGGGGACCTCTTTAAAGAGCCTGTGAAGGCACGTAGTCATATCTCCTATGGGTAAAAAGTTCAAGGCTTCTCCCTCTGACTCACCCTACATGAGTGGCTAAGTGCCCCCCGATTCCTTAGGTATCCATACTGCTAGGAAGCAGGCAAACGCACAGGGTATGCTTTCCTCCCTCTGGATCATGGGATTAAGAAGATAGACGCTGGTGGCAAACATGTTGCGGCACAATCTGACCACTCATTGCGCTTTGCCAATTTTATAGGTACAACAGGGCTCACTGGGGCTAGATTGACTACCACATCCAGCATCTACCAGAACAGTATTGAAAGAGGGGCGCAGGAGTTGGTGGAAGGGAAGATCATTTTCATCAGCATCCGCTGTGCCCTAGATGTTGCAGACACAGCTGCTCATGGCTGCATGTTTTTGGCTTTACTTCTGAATGTGCCCTTCGATGGGGGGGGAGGGGGGAGGGGGGGGGTGATGATTGGCTACGCAGCACCAATGCCTAGTGCACATGCAGATCCCAATTCAATTCCTTCACAGCCTAGGCTTCACACTCCATGAGACCAAATCTCACCCCCAGCCCTTCCAAGTGCAGCTCTTCCTCTGGGCCCTTCTTGACTCCTGTATAGGGAAGGCTTATCCTAACCCTGCAAAGGTGCAAGCATTCCAAACACTGCCTCTTATTTTGCAGCCAAATTGCCGTGTAATGGCCAGGACAGTAACTCTCCTACTGGGCATAATGGACTCCTGCATTGCCATAGTTCCTCACTCCAGGTTACACACGCGTCTGTTGTAACAACGCCTAGCTGTGCAGTGGTATCAGGTGGAGGGTCCTTTGGAGGATAAAGTGTTGATTTCTTTTTTTTGGGCAGTACATCTCGCTGGCTGCAGTGGTGGAATGCAAACAACTGTTGCAGAGACTGCTTTTTCTCTACCCAGTTCCAGAAGAGACAATCACCACAGAGGCCTTGCGTATGGGCTGATGGGGCGCATCTACAGGACCTTAACATCCAAGGATTGTGGGCTCCTGCTCAACAAAGGTTACACATGAATTGTTTATAACTGTTAGCTATCCAGGTGAGTACAGCTGCCAAGTTTTACTTACAAAAACAGGGGATCGTACTCTCTCTAGTTTTCTGCTTTAGCCCAGATCATTTGCCGTTGGGCAATGCACCTGCTGATTCAGTACATTCTCGGGATGGGCAATGACTTGGCAGACCTGCTCAGCAGAACACATCAACAAGTCCCCTAATGGGCCATCATTGGGAGTTCCCACAGATAGACCTGTTTGCTACTGCCAAAAAAGCAAAATTCCCAAGCTTCGCCTCCAGGCTCCCGCCCTGACAATCCATGGGCAATGCACTGTGGATGAATTGGTCCGGGATTATTGCTTATGCTTTTCCACCGCTCCCATTCCTCCAGTTTGTGGTTCGGAGGCTGAGATATTCCTCACTCTCACCTAGCTGACCCAATGTGGGCATGCCAGTCCTGGTTCACCACTCTGCTTGAACTCCTCCTAGACCTTCACGAGAATCTCCCAGCTGGCCAGATATTCTCTTTCCAAACCAAGACACTCAGGCATCCCAATCCACTTTCGCTCAATCTTGCGCTTTGGTTCCTGAGGTCTTAGAATTTGCCTACCTCAACCTCCCAGCAGAGTGTATGACTATTGTGAAGGATGTACGCCAGCCTACAACTAGAGCCTGCAATGCGGCTAAGTGGATACAGTTTGTTCATGGTCTTCCTAGACCTGTTGATTCTCACAGCCTCTGCCCAGGACATTGTCTGTCACCATCTCTAGTTAGGCCTTGCCTATATTTCTACCAGGCTTCATTTGGCTGCTTTGGCAGCTTACCTTCAAAAGAGGCTGCACACTTCACTTTTCAAAATACCAGTCATTAAGGCTGTCATAGAAGGTCTCAAATGGGTTCTCCCACTGCTGCCCCCTCCCTCTCTGTGCCTATGTGGAACCTCATCATAGTATTCACTAGACTAATGGGCTCGCCTTTTGAACCACTTTACTCTTTCCCATTGCAATTTCTTTCTCGGAATGTGGCTTTCTTTGTGGCCCTTACTTCCCTTAAACGGGTCAGTGAAATACACTCTCTCCTTGGAAGATCCTTTCTTCCAGGTGCATCATGGAGTGGGTCTCAGAACCAGCCTTAAATTCTTGCCCAAGGTAGTCTCCAGTTTACATCTAAACCAATCGAACTTCCAGTGTTCTTCCCACATTCAGAGTCTGTTGTTTAGTGCCCCTTCATACCTTGGATGTCAAAAGGCGCTCATGTACTACATAGACAGAACAAAATCCTTTCTGAAGGCACAACAGCTCTTTGTATGTTTGTCCAAACCACAGAAGGGGTATACTATTTCTAAAGCAGATGTTGCATGTTAAGTGCATACAGGCCTGCTAGGCCAAAGCAAAAAGACCCCTACCTGTCTCTTCCAGGCAACATTTGACTCGCATGAAATGAGCTTCCATGGTTTTCTCGAGCTACAGATCTCTAGCGGATACCTGCAAAGCAGCTATATGGTCCACACATTTACTAAACATTGTGTGGCTGTACTAGCCCGCCAGCAAGCTAATGTTGGCCAGGCTGTATTATGTACACTTTTCCAATCTTCTGCAACAGTCTCCAGCTAACCCACTGCTTATAGAGGGACAGCTTTACAGTCTACACACAGCATTCCTTTCTACAGCTACACGTGCCCGAACTGAAAATGTTACCCTGTAGGCATCTGTTTGTGGTATGTAGTGTTGTAGGTTAACATGTACCCACCTTGCTCTCTGGTCACCTGTGGTTTTTGCAGATGGTGTAATCATTTACGTTCATTTTGCATGGTCCTCGCCTGTATTATCTGTGCTCTACCTACATTTTTGCACTGTGTGGGGAAAAAAAACAATCTAACAATGGAGCCGATGGCCACATGCATTAACAGAGACAGGTGGTGTCACTATACCTCATGACTCAAAGACTTCTTCAAACACAAAGAAGTTGTACATGTCTGAGCCCAAAACTAGATGGCAGGGTATGCACAACATGTGAATCTACATGACACAAACAGATGCTAACAGGGTAAGTAACATTTTCCTTCCACTACAATGTTTCGGCTTCCACCTACCTCGGGTACAACAAGATTGTTTGCTCAGTGGCTGCACAGCTGACACTGCTGTATTTCAAAAAGCATCACGAGTGAAGATTCCATTTGAAATATATGGAATCAACCAAAGTGCTTACAAACTTTCCAAAAGTTACCATATAGCTGCAATGTATATGTGTGTGAATATTTTTGTATATGTATGTAAGTTTGAAGCATGTGTGGTTGTAGATACACATGCTTAGCATAAGTCTGCCATGTAGTGTTGGGCTTAGATGTGTGTAAGTCTTTCTAGTCAAGAGGTAGTGTGACTCCTTGCTAGTAATGTGCATGCCTATCAACTCCATTGATTGTTTTCTTCCACCGTCTGGTTTGGACATGTGCTCTTCAGCTCCAGTTCGAGACCGTAGTTGATTCTCCTTTTCCATTTAAAACTGTCGGTATTGTTTTCAATCACAGCTTTGCTCACTCAACTTCCACCATCGACAACTACTCCGTCGGGGTGGCTTGATCCGTTTGCAGTCAATGTGGGCCTTTGCCAACCACACCATGTCCTCTTGGTTAAGGAACTAACGCCTTCCCGCTTCTGTCCTCGATGCCATACCAAGTTTAAACGCACCAAACTCCACCAGGTAACTTGTACCTCTCCCCTGACCCCAAGGAGACAACCTGCGAGGCCTGTTAAGTCTTTTCGGAAGAAGATCAAACTAAGGGAACAGGACCCACTGTCTACACTAAATTGATTTACGCTACGCCCAACTAGAGATGTGCCGCCACGGGATTGAGGATTCACCAGATTTTTTGTATCTGAGGAACTTCACGTAGATACACAGGCAGGGTGTCAGCTGCTGATGAGGGCACCTTCTCCTAAGAGGACCGCTCCAGATCTGAGCTGAAGTTGCAGGACCTCGCACCAGTTCAAGCCGTGAGTACTCTGCTGTATATACCTGCACTCTGACTTCGGCAGTTCACCCCCCAAAGGGCTACCTATCCCAGATTGGCCAAAGACTTTAGTTGGACCACCACTGTCTTTGGGCTAACGGTTGTCACCCACTGTTTGCATCGTACATGCCCAGCACTGGCTCTGCAATGAAAAAGCAGCATCGGCCACACACTCCTGAACTTCCATTGGAATCGAGCCAACTTTTGGAACCGAGAATCTCTGAACAAAACACCACTTCACGTTGGACCTGAAACCCTCTGCACTGAAAACCCAAACATTCGGCAAGCAAATTGAGCCTGTGGAACCAGTGCTACAATGGCTACAAGAGATCAACTCCAGACAAAAACACAATGATACACCTGAACACTGGTTGTTTAGTTACGGGACCACCTTAATCTGGTGCACAACTAGCCAAGAGACAGCTATTTTTTGAGGAAGCTTTGGAAGTACCAATTCCATCAAAGCACTGGAAGAAGGCAGACAAGACCACAATCCCAGTCACCACCGCCTTCACCCATGAAACCCACAGCATACTCACCAGAGGGTTCTATAAATTCTTTTACGGGGGAGGGGGGCGACCGGGATTGGTTTTTCATCCCTCCACATGATGACCCTTGGGACTCTTATGAAACAAACTCACCCGCTAATACAGACCCAGATCTGTATCCCGCAAAGCCCTCTCCAACAGATGGTACAACTACCTATCACGACCTAATAGGTAGAGCTGCAGCCTTCCACAAAGTATTGAAAATACCAAGCGTCACCCAGTGCCCCATTTTCGTAAGGGACCACTCCATCCCAACTCATTGGTAGTTTTCATGGCACGCAAAAGGGCTAACTCTCAAATATGTTGAGGCACCCTCACCAGATAGAGCAAAAAGATAGATGTGCTGGAAAGAGGATAGCTATCTAATCAGCCAACCACTGGAGGATTTCTAACTCCATTGGCCTCCTATCCTTGCATGACCGGGCCCACTGGGTTTAGATGGAGGAGCTCCTTCAACATCTCTCAGAGGAGCACAAAAAGAGGGGGTATCTGATAGCCTCAGTGGAGTCAAAATTGGTAAATTTCCACATTCATTTAACTGATAAACATGCAATCATACTTTTTGCAAATTTATCAAACAAATACAGCTAAACACTACACCCACACGAAAATATTAGCAATTTACTACAAATATATTTTAACATATGCCTGTATTTAACAATGCCTTAATCTAATTTTTTTAACTCCCTATGCTAGCTACTCTACTCATCTGTTGTCTTGGAATTCCCAACAGACAGCATGAAAAGTCACTCATTAGGAGCACAATTTTCTGTATTTTTCCACTTTTAAAAATAAATGCAGCCAGGAAACACATTGTTTTTCTGTCTGTATTCATCTGTAAAAATCAGTAAACACTGGGAGCCTTAATTCTGGTATACTCCAATGAATCAAAAATTAGCTAGCATTCGCGCCAAGAATTTTCAATTCTATTAAGGACACGGAGGCGAGGATTATGCTTCTCTTTCTTATATTTGCTACTCACAGCAGCCAATGAACAACGTTTTGTATGCAAACAAAAACTACATTTCCCATGATGCTCGTCCATACATCACATCCTGTATAGCCCCATAAGAGCCGCAGTGTCCCGTTTCTCCTCCTCTTTCTTTGCTCGAACTTAATAATCAATAACATTAATACTTTAGTCCAAAATAGGAATAGGAGTCCAATAATCATCCTCCAACGTGGCAGAACCATATCCAAACTGGAATTGCACGTCCTCTACACCAGAAGTACACCTGCTCCGTCTTCTTTTCCCAGAACCTGAAAGGAATGAGACAGGGAAAACCCGTAACTTCTGCTTACACAGAATATCAAATACATGCGGGGGGGTAATTATTACCAATATCGTAATAAACCGGGTGGGATAATCCTCGCCTCCGTGTCCTTAATAGAATTGAAAATTCTTGGCGCGAATGCTAGCTAATTTTTGATTCTATTACAGGACCGGAGGCTTCGGATTATGCTAGTTTAACGCTTGTCCAACTCAACTACATTCATAACACCCACCGGTTGAATAATAAACAGTTTAAATAGTACAGTCATAACACCCACCAGTTGAATAATAAACAGGTTAAATATAGAGTGAGAAATCAATCAGTATATCTTGAAATATCCTGTACTATAGGAATCAGCAAAACACTATTGAAAGATAAGGTCCCACAAACAGACTGTCTCAAACATTTGGTTATGGATATCGTATCCCGGCATAACTGCCATCCACCACCGGCTATAATAGCCGTGGACATATGTAGAGGGTCTATAATGTAATCCACAGTTATAGCACAACAATTATATCACAACCTCAGGAGTAACACCAAGTAAACTCCCTTGTAGACCTTGAGGCCTGGAAAACACACGTAAATTGCATCAGTTGGAAACCTAATGGGAACAGGCCTTGACCAGATGTAAATCTGACATTAAGTATAATGAAACTTCTTGGAGTAGATACTGTACCTGTAACATCGTGGGCCTGTCTCGACATTGGAACACCGAAAGGTAGAAGGTCTCGTAACACAGCCTGACGATAGGCTATTCCCTGCCGACATATTTTGTCGGCCGCGGTTCCAAAGAAGAAAACGAGAAAATCTCCCACAGAGGATTATTCTGATTTGGGTTTTAATGTTACTCTATCTAAAATGACCTACATAAATGGCCAAATGGCCACTGCGAAGCGAACGTCGCGCAAAAACCGAACAGTACCTGCTGAAATATACACACAGTAGGAAACTCAGCCCTCACGGAGATAACACGACGGTACCTACCAACAACGCGATCCGCTGACGCCTAAAAATATTGTGGTTGCGCGGGAGCGCCCAGGGAAGCTAAATGAGCACCGACAGCGTGTCCGAAAAGTGTAGATCGTAACAAAAAAACAATGTGTTTCAAATATATATATACCACCTAGGGAAACAGAATGTACAGGCCTGACATGTTTCGAGCCCAGACCCTGTGCCACCAAAAGGCGCCTGACTAACCTTTGAGCTAGTTCCTTGGTATATCATAAGGACCACTGCCCCCAATTCACCCTGCGCGCCACGTGCAGGAAATGGAATGCTGTAAGGGGTCACGGAGACTGCAGAGTCGGACGCCGCCGACTCGGGGAGTACTGAAAAAAACAAAATGTAAAATAAATCTAGTCCTGCGCAAAGTACAACCCAGAAACCCTGGGTGCGAACCCCGAACCTCTGGGGTTGGAGGCAAGAGCCTTGCCCCTAGGCTACATGGACCTGCTGTAAGCCTGAAGCGCGAGGGGAACCTGAACTGAAGTCGTCAAAAGCAGCGCGGCACTTACAAGTCAGCGGGAACACCCTTAAGCCCGATCAGACCGCCCACATTGAGATTTCCCGCTCCTGGCGGGGAACGCGCAACACCCGCTTCGAAATCGGGAATGGCGGCGCGAAATGACCCGAATAAACGGGAACGGAACCCGTAACAGTACCAGTCCCAAACCTGAATATAGGCACAGTAACTCCGCCATGCGCGTGAACAGCGCGGTACTCGGCGGCCAGCAGGGAGTTAACCGAAGGCTGTCAGCGCAAGTATTCAAGCTCCGCTCCAAGCGGGAGCGCAGCACCCCAAGCGGGGACTTAACGGGGCCTGCAATCCATCAGGGATCGGTAACTAATAACAATAGCGCCCGCGAGCGATAAATCGAGCATGAAACAGAAGACAAATTGCCCCCAGTACAGACACAGGGTTGTTAAAAAACATATATTCCATCTAGCGCGACATAAGCGCAAATATATAACTGCAATATCAGCAACGACAAGGCAACAGTCAAAAATTACATCATGTATAACTGCAATATCATCACCGACAAGTCAACAGTCAAAAATTACATAATGTACAACGTAACGTTCTGAGCACTTAACTGTCGGCGTGAGCAGCAAAGAAAGAGGAGGAGAAACGGGACACTGTGGCTCTTATGAGGCTATACAGGATGTGATGTATGGACGAGCATCATGGGAAATGTAGTTTTTGTTTGCATACAAAACGTTGTTCATTGGCTGCTGTGAGTAGCAAATATAAGAAAGAGAAGCATAATCCGAAGCCTCCGGTCCTGTAATAGAATCAGGTTTTGTAAAGCGCAGCTACTCACCCGGAACAGTCTCAAGGCGCAGGGGGAAGGTGTGGCTCCTAAGCCCTCGCGGAGAATCATCATATATCATAGCCCATCAGGGGCCATTAGGTGCCGGACGCTCATGGTGATTTGTCTAAGAGCCAGGTCTTGAGGTCCTTCATGAACTTGGAGAGAGTTGGTGTCTGGCAGAGCTGGAGCGGGAGGGTGTTCCATACTTTGGCAGCAAGGAAGGAGAAGGAGCAACCTCCTGTTCTGGTTTTCTTGATGCGTGGTACCGTGGTGTTGGAGAGCTGGGCTGAGCGGTGGGATCTTTGGGGTGTGTCGAACGAGTGGCGGTGGTTCATGTAGGCGGGGGCCGGTGTTGTGTAGTACTTTGTGGGTGAGGAGTTTGATGGTGATTCTCTTCTCAACGCGGAGCCAGTATAGTGCCCACAGGTGTTGGGTGATGTGGCAGTGGCGCGGTAGGTTGGAGACTAGTCTGGTGGTGGCGTTTTGGATGTTCTGGAGTTTACGGGTGAGGTTCTTGTTGATCCCGGCGTAGAATGCATTGCCGTAGTCCAGTTTGCTGCTGATGAAGGCGTGGGTGACAGTTTTCCTGTCTTCGAGGTTTTTTTTTTAGGCGACGGAGGGTGTGAAAACGGGAAGAGGTGACAGCATTGATCTGGCGGTCCATTTTGAGTTCAGAGTCCAGGATCATTCTGAGGTTGCGTGCGTGGTCCGTGGGTGGGGGTGGGTTCCTGAGGGCGGGGGGCCACCAGGTGTCTCTCCAGGCATCACGATGTGGCCTAAGATGAGTACTTCGGTTTTGTCTGTGTTTAGTTGTAGGCAGCAGTTCTTCATCCACCTGGCGACTGCTTCCATTCCTTCTTGAAAGTTGAGTTTCGAGATGTTGGGTTCGTTGGATAGTGAGAGGATGAGTTGTGTGTCGTCTGCATACTATACGAAGTTGAGAGCGTGTGCTCTGACGATGGAAGCGAGGGGGGGGCATGTAGACGTTGAACAAGGTGGGGCTGATGGAGGATCCTTGGGGGACTCCGGCGTTCTGCCGGAGAGGAATGAGCGGATCCAGTCGAGGGCTTTGTTCCGGATTCCTATGATGTGGAGTCTGCTGGATAGGGTGCTGTGTGAGACTGTGTCGAAGGCTGCAGAGAGGTCTAGGAGGATGAGGGCCACAGTCTCATCTCTGTCGAGGAGGGAGTGGATGTCATCTGTTGCGGCGATGAGGGCGTTCTCTGTGCTGTGGTTCTTCCTAAAGCCTGATTGGGAGGAGTCGATGATGTTGTTCTTGTTGACGAAGGAGGCGAGTTGGCTGTTGACAGCTTTTTCAATAACTTTTGCCGGGTAGGGAAGTAGGGAGATCGGTCATAAGTTCTTGAGGTCGGTGGGGTCCGCTGAGGATTTCTGTAGGAGTAGGTTGATCTCTGCATGTTGGAAGTCATCGGGGAAGGAGGCGGTCTCGAAGGATTGGTTGATGATTCTCTGTAGTTCAGGGGTGATGATGTCTGCGGCTTTGTGGTAGATGTAGTGAGGGCAGGGGTCCGTGGGGGCCTGGAGTGGGTGGTCCTCATGGTCTTCAGGGTGTCTGGGATGCTGAGGGTGGTCCAGCTGTCCAGTGTCGGCTGTGTGGTGCAGGATGTGGAGGGTGATGGTGCCTCGTGGAGGAGGATGTTGAATTTGTCATATATGGTCTTGACTTTGTGATGGAAGATGGCGCTGAGTGTCGCAGAGGTCCTATGAGGGTGGGATGTTGGTGGACTCGCTGTTGGGTTGGGAGAACTCTTTGATTTGATTTTTTTTATATATAAACAAATTGTATTAATGTTTCAAAATCAATAAAGGCACATCGAATGACGCGACCTGCGTCCGGTTACACACAGGCCAAGTAACGAGGGCATCATTGCAGTTGAGATTAGCATAATAACTCAGTTACATACAAATATCCTATCCACTATGTAAGAATCTTGTATACAGGAATAATCATGTAATGTGCAGTTTGTCAACATCCTATACCCTAATTTAGTCCTAGGCTTCTAACACTTCTAAATAACCCCCCCACCCACCAGACGCGCCACACAAAATCAGCAATTGATCTACAGACTGGGATTACTACAGGTTAGTTTCCCAAATGTAACTACAATAATGCTCAGGGAGACCAAACCATGACGGGTGCAAGGGGACAGCTCCTGTTCAGTGCCTAGGTCCGCCTTATCATACAGCACCCAGGGGTGAGGGATCTAATCCAGCTCATTAGGAGCGTCAGCCATGGGTTCCTCATCGTTCTCATTATCCGGGATCTTTAGAAGCACCACCAAAGTTTCCCATGCCCTCGCTGCTTCTAATGCTTTCTCATTCCCTGCTCGTTTTTGCTAACTGCAGCCGAACTATACCTTCACACTCTGCCCATTTAATTAATTCTGCCTTTCATCTTTTAACGTTTGGGCCCCTCTTTGCTTTCCAATGCATGGTAATATCTCATTTAGCTAATAATAGGCCCAGGTCCAGGAATTTACTTGTGACCTTATTTTTGGCCATATGGGGAAACCAATGTAAGAGGCAGCGTCCCACAGCCAGCTCCAGCTCCATGTCGGTGATCTCAGTCAATAATGTGACCACATCTACCCAATAGTTCTCCAGCTGAGAGCACTCCCAAAACATTAGTCGATAATCTGCCCCCTCCTTAATACAGCGTTGGCATGCTGCTGTTCCCTTGTCAAAATACTTGTTAATCTTTGCCAGGGTGCGATATGCTCTGTGTAATACATAAAAATGCACCAGTTGGAATCGGGCATTTCTAGTACTCTTCCATGCCCTTTCCATAAGATCAGCCCAGGCCTTTTCTGGAATCTCATCCCCCAGATCCTCTTCCCACTTTGATCTCAGGGCAGTCAAAGGAGCTAGCATTTCTTGCATCATGCGCTTATAGAGACAGGTGACCGCTTTAAAGTTTCCTGCTGCGTCACCATATATTGGCACCCCATCGATGTCTGTGGTTCATTTAAGCCCTCCCTCCAATGCTTTCGGATAGCCGCAGCAAGCGCAGAGTGTAACAAAAAATCCCCTCTGGGCAAGTAATTTAATTTCTGTAAATCATGGAAAGGAATCATAGTACTGTTCTCATACAAGTCTCCTATTGTGGACAGTCCACGCTCTTTCCAGGTTGTCAACGCTTCCCAGTTACCCCATGTGGCAATGCATCACACATGGATAGAGGAATTTCAGGTGCGTAGGGATATATAATCCGCTCATGCTTCAGGCTCCTATTCCAGCATTGCCGTGCTGTTCGTATTGCATCCGGTAGGGTACAAAGTCGGATGGGCAACTTCAAAACAATTTGGGACAGTACTCGCAGTGACGTAACTCCACCTCCAGAAACCGAGACACCACCTCCTTTCTCCGAGCCAGTGTCTCCTTCCGGTGGGGTTTTGTGTCCCTGCGGCATTGTTGTCACCATCTGTAGTGCCTCTGCTCTCTCCCTCTCTGTCTGCGAGGAACTCGGCCTCCGTGAAGGTCCTCATCTCGGTCGTCTCCACCGACTCTTCTCAGATTCCTGCCCTCCGGTAGAGTCGCTCGAGTCTGCACTGCAGGCAGGCTACCAGTATTATAGTTCTGTAGATGGGGATCTCTGTGTATAGTCATAATCTAGTGAATAGTCCCGCCCATGTGCGTGGACCCCGGAGCAATAAAAATAATCTCTTAAGTTGTCAAGCCATGCATCTACACTTAAGAGAGAATTCAAAGACAGATAATGCAGCCTATATCCACAGGCTACACTGTCCTGTACTTCAACTAGAAAATTCCACCAACATCTACAACATCTACAAACAGCACTGCCTGCCCAGCTTTTTCCACAGAGAAAAACCTGCCTCTACCAGCAAAAGCCTCTGGAATGACAGAGAGGGAGGAGTGGACAGTCAAGCCCCATAGGCTGCCATTATGTGGCTCAGAACAGGATACTGTGCCTTTAAAAAAACTTTCCAGAACTTTTCCAGTATCCCAGAATGCACAGCAGGTCCCTTTTACTTTCAGTTCTTTTTTCCGGCTCCTGCTAGCAGGACCCTGGAGCATTGAGCTCTCCCTTTTTCAAGGGTTTATTTGGATTTGTTCACTTTTCAAGTGCTTTATTAAGTACCTTGTTGCCTTCCTTCTTGTGTGTGCTCTGTGTGGTCAACATGCCTGGCTTGTTTGACAGTTGCCCAGAGTGCGAGAGAAAGAAGGCCAAGTCGGACCCACACAGGGTGTGCATCGTCTGCCTTCCCCAGTCCCATGTCCCAGAGGAGTGTGACATTTGCCAATCTTTCTCAGCCAGGACCCTGAAGGAAAGAATGAAGATCAGGCTCCTAGGCCTGGAGGACAGGAGGCTGAGGGCACAAGGTGGGTCAGGACATGCTGAGGCCCCTGGGGGGCTCCCCAGGGGCAGGAAGCCCAGCAAACGTCCCCATTCTCCGTTGACATCGACTGCGGCGTCGAGGGGGATGGCTGCAGTCTGCTCACCGTCTCCCCAGGGCTCTGGGGAGAAACGGCGTAGACGCCCGACGTCGAGGGAGCTGAGCAGCCCGCCGTCGACGACATCAACATCTTCGTCGACGCCGTCGACTTCTCCGTCGAGTCATCGGCGTCGAGAACAGCCCCGGCGTAGGCGCTCGCCGTCGAGGCGAGCTCGCCGTTCGCCGTCGGCGAAGAGGAGACGGTCACCGTCGAGGGGATCCCCGACGTCGAGGACCTGTCCCAGGCGTTCGCCATCGAAGAGGCGTTCGCCTTCGAGGAGGCGTTCATCGATGCCGAGGAGGCGCAGGAGGAGTCCTGACGCCAGGAGTTCCTCGGGGTCACGAAGGAAGAGAACGGAGTCAAAGGGCTCGGTGTACTCAGTGGTGTATACACCTCCGAAGCCGAGGTCGCCACCCTTTCCTCCTTTGCCAAGGGAGCCCTCACCGCGGACCCCTACACCACCGCCTCCGCCACCACCACTACCACCACCACCGCCGCCTCCTCCTCCTCATAACATTCCGCCTCACACACCGTCGGGCCCACCTCTGGCCCCGCCACGGTCGGTGTCGTTGCCTAGGTATCCGACGTCGCCGAAGAGAACTCCGAAGCGGCCGAAGCCGAGCAGATCGCGCTCCCGCTCCGGACGGAGAGGGAGGTCACGGAGTCATGGACAGGCATCATTGACATCTGGGCGACGCCGCAGGAGGTGCAGCACCAGATCCCGCACCCAATCGTCTGCCAGGGACTACTCGCCGACGCTGTCGGACTCACCAAGGACGGGAGTTTCGCCTGTCGACGATATAGTCTCCTTCCAGGAGGTGCTACTGAGGGGTGCGGCCAAGCTAGGGATCACGGTGACGGTGCCGACACCTACGACGTCCGGAATCTTCGAGACGCTGCACAAGAAGCACCTGTCTCGCCCCCTGCTGCCACTAGTGCCGGGATTGGTGGAGCCCGCTACGGAGTTGTTCCTCACTCCGGCGGTGACGAAACCAGCCCCCTCTAGGCTCCTGAAGAAGTATCGGGCGCCGGACTCGGACCCGACCTTTCTGAGGATGGACCCGAAACCAGACTCGGTCATTGTGACAGCGGCAAGGAAGCAGCATGCTACCACTCCTTCCTCGACGGTGCCGCCTGATAAGGATAGCCGTTGGCTAGACTCGGCGGGCAGAAAGGTCTGCGGGACGGCTTCTACCACCATGAAGGCGGCAAGTGCCGGGGCTCTGTTGGGGCGCTATGACCGGGCCCTGTGGGAGTCTCTCCAGCAGTACGCGGAGCTGCTGCCTCGCGACAAGAAGGAGAACTTCCTAGAGACTTTGCGTGAGGGGATGCTGGTGTCGAATCACATTATCAGCGCGGCGGCAGATGTGTCTCTGTTAGCGGCACATGGATATTGTCATGGCATCAACCAACGGCGTCACGCTTGGCTTCGCCTTACCTCACTCAAGCCGGAGGCACAACAAAGAGTGGCCAACCTGCCTTTCTCGGGGGAGACCCTGTTCGGCAAGCATGCGGACGACGAAATGGCCCGCATGAAGACGGAGGCAGAGACCCTGACGACTGTCGGGTTAGAGAAGCCTGAGAGGAAAAAGCACCCGTTCCAGAGACGGTTCGGGGCTGCAGGCAGAGGGCGTGGGCAGGCCTCGGGACAGCAGCAACAACAGCAGCAGCAGTTCCGGAAACCCTTCCAGAAGCGCCAGAAGGGTAGAGGAGGCCAGCAGTCTGCTACAGCGACCAAGGGCCCGGCTGGGTCTCGGCCCTGAGCGATTACTTCCCCTGCAACCGTCGTTACCCACTCCAGTGGGGGGAAGCGTTCAATTTTTTCTGGCAGAGTGGAGAAAAATTACTCAGGACAAGTGGGTGCTGAATTTTGTTTGCAATGGATACAGTCTTCAGTTCATCAGCCCGCCTCCAGCGATTCCGCCGGTAAGCTCACAATATCAACTGCGAGAGCTCCAGGCGGAGGCAGACATCCTGTTGAGAAAAAAGGCGGTGGAAGACATACCTCTGTCTCAAAGGGGAAGAGGTCTGTACTCTCGGTTCTTCCTGGTTCGCAAGAAGGACAAGAACGAGTTCAGGCCCATTCTGGATTTGCGGCAAGCAAACAAATGGATTCGCAGAGAGAAATTCCGCATGTTATCGTTGCATCAGATTTACCCTCAGCTGCAACGGGGAGACTGGCTCTGTGCCATAGACCTACAGGATGCGTACTTCCATGTGCCCATTGCACAGAAGCACAGGAAGTTCCTGCGATTCCAAGTCGGCGCCAATCATTATCAATACACAGTACTGCCATTTGGGCTAAAGTCTGCGCCCAGGACCTTCTCGAAGTGCATGGAGGTGGTAGCTGCACACCTGCGGAGGAACAAGGTGTTTTTCTACCCGTACCTTGACGATTGGTTGATCAAGGCCGGCTCCTTCTCGGAAGCACAAGCGCACTTCCAGAAGACGTGCGTTCTCTTGAACAAGCTGGGGTTGCACGTCAACATGTCCAAGTCTGTCCCGATTCCGTTACAGTGCATACAGTACTTGGGGGGCCTCCATCAATACGCTGTCAGCAAGCGTGTCTCCTTCGGAAGAGAGACGGTTATTACTCCTTCGGAAGGCTCAGGCTCTTATGACCGCCCCATCGACGACAGTGAGGAAGGTGTCTTTGCTGCTGGGATCGATGGCCTCATGTATCTTCCTCACGCCTCACGCACGGCTGCACATGAGACCACTGCAGGAGTGCTTGGAGATTCAGTGGGATCAGAGGACAGGTTCTTGGGACGACAAGATACGGCTGTCTCTGCATGCTCTTCAGTCGCTGAAGTGGTGGTGTTCGGCGGAAAATCTCCCCTTCCACAAGGATATTCCCACGAAGAGGATCGTGATGGATGCGTCTCTCCAAGGCTGGGGTGCGCATTCCGGAGACTTACAGATACAAGGAAAGTGGTCCCCGTTGGAGTCGACGTACCACATCAATTTCCTGGAACTCAGAGCCGTTTACTTGGCATTGAAGGCCTTCCAGCCGTCCTTCCAGACCAACTCGCTGCTGGTACAGATGGACAATACAACCACGATGTATTACCTCAACAAGCAGGGGGGGTCGAGATCACGCACTCTGTCGCAGGAGGCGCAGTCGATCTGGCACTGGCTTCTGGCCCGAGGACTGACGATTACGGCCACGCATCTGCCAGGTGTGCAGAATGTTCAGGCGGACGCACTGAGCAGACTGATTTATGAAAACCACGAATGGGTATTAAACGACGAAGTACTAGGGGACGTCTTCGCAAGGTGGGGGACTCCAGACGTAGATCTGTTCGCCACCGCCGAAAACAGCAAATGCCGAGACTTCGCATCCAGGTACTACCAGCGGGGGACGCTGGGGAATGCACTATGGATCGACTGGTCGAACAGCTTTCTGTACGCTTTTCCACCCATTCCCCTGATTCCAGCGGTGCTCATCAAGCTGTCCCAGTCCGGGGCGCGGATGATCCTGGTTGCCCCGGAATGGCCCAGACAGTGGTGGTTCACGGACCTGCTTCACTGGTCTCTCCTTCCTCACATACGGCTGCCGTGCAGGCCGGACCTTCTCACGAAGTTCGGGGGCAGTTGGTGCACCCCAACCTCTCGTATTTGATTGTGGCGGCATGGCTCCTGAGATAGTGCAATATGGCCATTTGAATCTACCAGCAGATTGTATGGATATACTGAAGGAGGCCAAGCGACCTTCCATTAGGACGTCCTATGCTTACAAGTGGAAGAGATTCTGCATCTGGTGCAAGTCCAAGAACTTTGACCCGACGAAATGTAAGGAAGATGTCATCCTTCCGTACCTTTTGCATTTGGCGCAGTCTGGCCTTCATTTCCATTCCATTAAGGTTCATCTCGCTGCTTTGACTGCTTACAGGAAATGCCCTTCACAGACTTCCTTTTTTCAGATCCCTGTGATCAAGGATTTTTTGGAAGGCGTGAAGAAAGTGTTCCCTCCTGTCAGACTTCCCTCGCCTTCATGGGAATTGAATGTGGTGCTGTCCAGATTGATGAAGGAGCCTTTTGAGCCTATTCACAAGGCTTCGTTGCAGCACCTGTCCTGGAAGGCGGCGTTCCTAGTGGCCATTACATCGGCCCGCAGGGTGAGTGAACTTCAGGCGTTGTGTTGCCAAGAACCTTATACGGTATTTCATGCTGCTAAGGTTGTTATGCGTACTCACCCTAAATTTCTTCCTAAGGTTATCTCTGATTTTCATGTCAACCAGACCATAACTTTACCTACGTTCTTTCAGGATCCCTCTTCTCCAGCGGAAAGGTCTCTACATTCCCTGGACGTTAGGAGGGTGTTGAAGTTTTATCTGGATAAGACCGAAGATATTCGTAGGTCAGACCAATTGTTTATCAATTATGGATCAGTCAGGACCGGTCTTGCTACCTCCAAACAGTCCATCTCTCGGTGGATTGTGTCCTGTATACAATTGTGTTACCAAAAGGCTAATAAGACCTTAGGGGGTAAGCCTAAGGTTCATTCCACCAGGGGCAAAGCTGCCACGACTGCTTTGCTGCGTAATGTTCCGATTGCAGAAATCTGCAAGGCGGCCACTTGGAGGTCGGTCCATACCTTTGCTGCGCATTACTGTCTGGACACGTATGCCAGGGCAGATGCTCAGGTTGGGCAGGCTTCGCTGCGAAATTTGTTCGCACAGTAGTGGTGTTATTTTGTAGTCTTCTCCACTGCCGTTTTGGTGTGGGGATGGGCTTGCCATTCTATTCACTAGATTATGACTATACACAGAGATCCCCTACTACAGAAGGAGTAGTTTATTTTCTGTAACTCCAGTTCTGTAGTAGGGGTATCTCTGTTATAGTCATAAGCGCCCGCCCTCCTCCCCGGTGGAGAGATAAATGTTACTGTAAGGAATGCTACAGGTCTGGCGTGCTACGCCTTCAAAAAGAACTGAAAGTAAAAGGGACCTGCTGTGCATTCTGGGATACTGGAAAAGTTCTAGAAAGTTTTCTTAAAGGCACAGTATCCTGTTCTGAGCCACATAATGGCAGCCTATGGGGCTTGTCTGTCCATTCCTCCCTCTCTATCATTCCAGAGGCTTTTGCTGGTAGAGGCAGGTTTTTCTCTGTGGAACAAGCTGGGCAGGCAGTGCCGTTTGTAGATGTTGGTGGAATTTTCTAGTTGAAGTACTGGACAGTGTAGCCTGTGGATATAGGCTGCATTATCTGTCTTTGAATTCTCTCTTAAGTGTAGATGCAGGTCTGCATGGCTTGACAACTTAAGAGATAATTTTTATTGCTCCGGGGTCCACGCACATGGGCGGGACTATTCACTAGATTATGACTATAACAGAGATACCCCTACTACAGAACTGGAGTTCCAGAAAAGAAACTACTCCTTTTCGATCCAATCCCATGCTTCCTTGGGGTCACCACAGAAGTGCGTCCGCCCATCTAGTATTATCCGTAGGCGGGCTGGGAACATCAATGAATATTGGATCCCTTCATCACGTAGAGCCTTTTTAACCGTAAGGAAGGAGGTGCGACGTCGCTGAACTTCCAAGGTATAGTCAGGGAACAGCGACACCTTACTGTTGTCCACCGTGAAGGGCCCATTTGTACGTGCTTTTTGTAACAGCGTGTCCCTGTCCTTGAAATGGAGCAGTCTAGCCACCACGGGGCGCAGAGGTCTTCCTGGTGCTGGCGGTCGAGGAGGAACTCGATGGGCTCTTTCCAGAGTGTAAAACCAAGATAGACCCTCCGGCGCCACCATATCATGGAGCCAACCTTCTAGGTATGTAATCATGCTGGTGCCCTCCACTCCTTCTGGTAGGCCCAGGACACTAACGTTGTTCCTTCGGCATCTTCGGCTCTCTTCCCCAAAACATGGACTCTGTTAAATATTTCCCCCATCCGTGTAGACAAGGTCAATTGCGCCGGCGCAAGTTCTGCCAGTGTTGTCTCAGTTTGTGTCACCCTTTCTGCCAGCTTCGTATGTTCTGCTCTCAAGAGCCCCAGCCCCACCGCCACATTACTTATGTCCTGATGGAGCGTTTCTTTAGTGTCAGCTATAGCCTCCAGGAATTAAGCCAACTGCAGCTGGACTGGGATTTCCATTGCAACTTGGCTATAGTCTAACTGTTTCTGATCCGACATATTCCCCATCCTCGTACGGGAACAGTGTCCTTCTTGGAGTGTAAAGCCCCTCTTATCAGTCCACCAGGGGTTAGTTGAAAAGGTTGGAGCTCAATTATAATCCTCGCACTTCTTTGAGCTAAGCCTGCGCAGCTCTATTATTCCTTGGTGCATTTACGCTCTTATGTCAGTGGTCCAGTCGCCTCCAGTGCCTCCGTAAGGGTCCCACTGTGCCCAGCTATCAATGCCCTTCCACAATAATCCACGTGGTCACCACCTAGGCGTTGGCTCTGCTATTCCAGCTGAGCTTATCTCCTCCAGTGGGACGCAATAGCACCGGTATACCACTGCAGTGCCGCTCCAATCCTCCCAGTAGTGTTCCACACCTACCTCCCCAGCCGGGCCGCGACCCACAAGGTCAGAGTCAAGTCCCTGCCGGTCGTATACAGTCTCCCGGGGCCGCTGGATAATTCCAAGCTCCTCTGAATGCCAGGGTCTTAACTTTCAGCAGCGGGATGCCGCAAACTGCTTCAGGAGCAAGATCATTGGAGGGGCTGTTTCCCTAGAACCACGCCTATAGGTACGACCAAATCTTCAGACAGTGAAAGGGCTGTTCAGCACTCCTGGCTTTACTATTCACTATCAGGGCCAATATCCAAGGCTCTCCAGACTTAATCTCCTGCCCAATAGTTCCACAGGACTCAATTGTCAGTCCTCCTGCCCCCAAGATACCTCTGCAGGCTGCAGCTCCTTGCGGTTCAGGCCTGCGTCGCCTCCGCTGCCTCTAGTCTGCCGAGAGTAATAGTCGCCATTTTGAGCAGGGCGCTACTCTTCCTGCAGGTTTGGTGTTCCAGGTCTGTACTATTGGGGGAGAAGGATCGCAGCGCAGGGAAACTTTGGTCGTCAGCGCCGGGGCCAAGACCTCTCCTGGCGGCAATCAGCACAGCGACGGCACAGGCAGAGCAAGTCGGGACGAGAGGACTTAGTCAGAGCAGTAAAGGTATGCAATACTATTGCAACTCCCTGGTGTAGCAGTATCCCACTAAAGGGAAAGTGTTGTAAATCCGCACCAATGTAGGGCCACTTGGCATGTAGGTAGCAGCAAGCGCCGCAAAAGCGCCCCGCCGTGTAGTTCTCAAATCCCGCCTCGGGCTCACACAGTTGCCGAGTAGCAGAGCGGGGCTCCGACTCTCAGGTCTGCCTCCCGGAGCGATCTTCCGAACCTGCAGCACTACCTCAGGGTTACTCCGTGAACCGAACCTCCCAGACTGTTCATCTCTCCGTGGGGGACGCTGCGTTTGTTCGTGGGTGCCCAGTCGCTCCTCCTCGCCTCCTCCTGCTGTGCCTCGGGCTCTAGGGTGCCATTTTGCTCCAGTCTCGGCAGTACCAATTTTGCGGTCGTTACAGCACTCCAAACACCTGGGGGCACTCAGCGATACTCCGGGACACTTCCAAGGCTCAGGGGTCTCCTCGGCGTGCCCCCAGGTTCAGTCCGATAGATTATTAACAAGGCTAATTGCTCAGGCCGGTGCGGAGCTCTCAGCTCACATGTCCGCCATCATTGGCTCGCAAGCCACGCCCGTCATGGGCGAACTCTTTGATGATCCCGAAGAGTTCCTTGCTGCTGTGTGCGTGGGTGGAGATCCTGTCCTGGAGTGTTTTCTTCCTTTAGTGTCTGATGAGTTTGTGGTGGCTGTTTTGTAGTTGTCGATGTTCGCTGGGGTTTTGGAGTTCCTCCATAGTTTCTCGAGATGTCTGCAGGTTCGTCTGGATTCCCGGAGCTTGGCGGAGAACCAGCAGGCCTTCTTGGTTCGAGGGTTGGAAGATTTCTTGAGGGGGTTGACTGTGTTTGTGCAGTCAGTGATTCATTTGTGTATGGTGCGGGCGGCGGTGGTGGCCGTTGTCTGAGGCGGTGGGAGCGGAGCCACTGAGGGTGGCGGTGAGTTGCTCGTTGGAGATCTTGTTCCAGATCCTGCGTTGGAGCTGTGGTGGTTGTCTGCGGTGGTTTTAGTTTTTGCTCTGTAGGTGAAGTGGACGCAACGGTGGTCCGTCCATGGGAGTTCGGAGGTGTGGCTGAAGGAGATGGAGTTTCCTGCTGTGAAGATAGGGTCGAGGGTGTGGCCTGCTGAGTGCGTAGGTCCTGGTAAGACCTGAGTGAGTCCGTTGACGTGGAGGTTTTCCAGAAGCGAGATGAAGTTTGGGTCCTGCAGCTGTCGAGGTGGAAGTTGAGGTCACCCAGCAAAATGTAGTCAGTGGAGGGGATGGCCTGCAGGGTGATTATGTCTGAGATGGATTCGGAGAAAGGTGTGCGGGGTCCGGGAGGTCGGTACATGAGTGTGCCTCGTAGGGTGGTGGTCGGGTTGACCTGTAGCTTGAAGTGGAGGTGTTCCATGAGGTCCCTGGGCCCGTCGGTGTAGGTGCTCAGGCGGAGGTTGACCTTCTGGGTGATGGCGATGCCTTCTCTGGGGCAGTTTGGGCCGTCCTTTTTTTTGTATCCTTCGGGGATGGCGATCGGAATGTCAGGTCCCAAGGTGTCGCTTGTACAGGTTTCAGCAGTGAAAAAAACGGCGTAGTGAGAGGTGCTTTTGAGTAGCTCCCAGATTTCCGTTGGTGTGTTTTTTGGAGGGAGCAGACGAGGAGGAGGCATTGCAGGATTTTCTTTACTGCATCAGGGATTTTGGTGGTTAGCGGAAGTGGGTTCTGGGTTTTGGACATGCTGAAGGAGTGGTGGCACCTACTGCAGGTGAACGGACCGTGGATGTTGAGAGCTTGCAGTTGTTATTCTTGCCGTCGTTGAGTGTGTGGATAGTCGCTGAACTGTAGTGTTGGTAGGTCATAGGACCAGGGTTCCTGGTGCTGGTCACGGACAGGTGCAGATGGGCTTGCCTTCGGCACGCAGCGGCCTCCTTTAAATAGAGGTCGGGGGAGGGATTGGACAGCTGGGAGGCGGAAACGGGGAGGAAAAAACACGGGAGGGGCTGCAGAGGCAGCAGCGGCGGGAGGAAGCAAAAAAAAGGGGGGGAGAATGAAACTGACTCAATCTGCTAAGTAAATAAGGAAAAAAGAAAATAGAATAAAATACTGGGCAAGCAATCAGTCCAGACCAGGGGTGAGAACTGTGGTCTGTGTTGGGCCAACAGAGGCCGGGAACTGCCTGAGCTATGGAGCTGCATGCTGGGAGAGCAGGAACCCAAGGGGTTTAGCTCGACTCAGCGCGCAGTTTCCTCCATTAAGTAGAGGGCTGGACAGCCGGGAGGCGGGAACGGGGAGGAAAAACGCTGGCGGGGGCAGCAGCGGCTGGAGGCAGGAAAAAAGGGGGGGGGGTAGAAAGAATAAAACTGACTCAATCTGCAAAGTAAATAAAGAAAAAAGAAAACTGAGCAATCTTAGAAAACTGAGAAATCTAAAGCAAGTTTTAAGAAAAAGGAAAATAAAAGAAAATACTGGGCCAGTAATCCGTCCAGACCAGAGCAAGAACCGTGGTCTGTGTTGGGCCGACAGGAGAGGCAGGGAACTGCCTGAGCTACAGAGCTGCTTGCTGGGAGAGCAGGAACCCAAGGGGTTTAGGGGCTTACCTCCTTAGGCAACATGCCTGGCTTAAAGTATCTGGTTTTAAACCTGAAATGCAGCAGAACTGCTTGGCTCTCCCCTGTGATGCAAAACATCTATTTGGGCCACAGGTAGACACATAATTATAAAGAAAGTAAAGAAAGACTGAAACTGCCAGGACCTTGAGGGTGTTGCAGACATCGTTATGACAATGTTCCTTTTGTTTTCCCTCTTAGATCCAAAGCCACCTTTCCGGAGACCTCCACCTTCTACCAGTCTCACCAGGCACAAACAACCTCGCGCAGGGGATACTACAGAGAATCCTATTGGGGCAATAATTTCAACGGTAGAGGCATGGGAGGTTTCAGCAAGCCCTCCGCCACCACCATCCAGCTCTGACTTATCACCCATTCCCCCCACTACAATACATATCTCAGGGTCGAATACAACAGTTCTTAGCCACATGGCGAAATATCACCTCTTGCCAGTTGTTGTTGGAAATTCTCCAAGATGGCTATTGTCTGAAGCTCACTTCTACACCTCTAAACATACCACAATCTCTCATCACTACATCAACAGTTGCTGAAGGAAGAAGTCCAGGCACTTTTCAAAAAAAGGGGCCATAAAACCACTGCCAATACACCAGCAAGGCACGGGAGTCTATTCACTCTACTTCCTTATTCCCCAGAAATGATGGGTTTCTGAGACCAATATTTTGACCTCAGACCCCCTAAACAAATACTTTCACTAAGACCACTTTCCTGTGGTAACTCTTCAACATGTTATCTGTTACTGCCACAAACAACGGGCTTAAACAGGGTTGTGTGTTGGCACCCATCCTCTTCAATTTGTACACCGCAGACCTGGGGGCTGCTCTACAAGGCGCCAACTTAGTAGTGCTTAGGCTGGTAAGTGTGAGGCTGCCGGTACTACAATATGCTGATAATACAGCAATAATGGATCACACCAAAGTGGACCTCCAAAAAGCCCTAAATGCTATGGGTCGCTTTAATAAGGTTAACTCCCTGACAGTCAACCAGGGGAAGACCAAGGTAATCATCTTCAGGAGATACCACCTCAAAAGGCAAGCACAATGGCATCTGGGTGATCTGCAAATCGGCACAGTGGCTTCGTACAACTATCTTGGGGTCTGGCTCTCAGAACAGGTCAATGCGAACATCCATTTGAAACATCTGACCTCCAAGGCCAACAATGTCACGCACCTGCTAAAACACCTCAGCCAACATTTGCTAAGTCCTTCAGCTGGACCAATACGGACTGTTCTAAAAGAAAAATTGCTTCCAGCTATCAGTTACGGTCACTTGGCCTTCCCTGGGTCATTGGATGCTTTTTAAATTTAGTCCAAGCCAAAGCATACAAATCGGTTCTGCTTATCCAGAGGACAGCCAGGAAATCAAGGCTGAGATTGGAGCTGGGCCTCGGGAGGCTGGATATGACGTGCCAGGGGGACCTTATAAAGCTATACCTATGGATTTTGAGGGCTCCAGCAGTCTCCTTAAGATATCAATTGAGATCCGCCTTTGAGGAGGCGGGATCAGTCTGGCATGCCAGCCTTGGCTGCGCTATTAACACACTGAAGATAAAGTCAGCAAGCCTACAGCTTTTGGAAATTCCACTTAATGCCTGGAAGAAAGCAGTAAATAAACAAGTCTGTGAATATCCTTTGCTCAAGACATTAAGGCCCTTCGCCCAAGTCCTAACCTAGAGCCACTGAACAAATCATACATCCCTGGAAAAGACCAACCCCACCTAAAAAAGGCCCTGACACCGCAAGCCCGAAGTAAAATACTTTTTATGAGACTTACAATATTGCGTATCGCTGATTTTAATCCAGCATGGGCACGTAAGAGAGAAAATACAGAATGTAGGCTGTGGTCTTTCCTGAAGGAATCCTAGCGGCACCTCCTATGCTGTTACCCCAAACTGAATAATGAATATCGGCGCCTCCTTCGTCCAATCTGTACTGTTAATGGAGCAAAGACCTGCAGAGAAACCTCAGCCTTATGCTTTTCCAAATCAAAGAAAATGAATTTAGCAAGATTGGGGAAATTTACGCACCTGATCGGGATTGCCTTAAAGGACTCGCAGGAATGCAATACTGCTCCTGTAACTGACACACCAAATCTCGCTGAAGCAAGCAGGCTGGTCCCCGACAGGCATCGAGGAGTGCCACCCTTTTAATCAGAACTATCAAGTCAGAGGATTTTAAAAAAAATGTTAACAGCATTTTTGTTTTGACTGTAATGATTTTAATTAATCAACAAGTTAATAAAATTCAATTCAATGCTGCAACAAGGTGACTTCATGGCCACACTCGACCTAAAGGACTCCTATTTCCACATTCCAATTCACCCAGCACATCAACAATATCTCATGTTTGTCATAAGCAGGCACCATTTCCAAGTTAAGGTGCTTCCCTTCGGGGTCACAACCGCCCCCAGGGTGTTTACCAAATGTCTTGCAGTAGTAGCTGCTCACCTATGCAGAAAAAACATGTTTTTCCTTATATAGACGGCTGGCTAATCAAGAGCGCAACTTGTCAAAACTGCTTTTAACATACTCAGGCCACCATAAACCTACTTTGTTAACTGGGTTTTACCATCAATGCAGTAAAATCCCACCTCCAACCCCTTCAAATACAACCCAACCTGGGAGCCATCCTAGACTCGTAGCCTAGGATACCTTACCCCTTTGCAACCAGGATTCAGTCCTTCCAGGTGCTCATACCTCTTTCTTTTACAGCCTCACCAGAGGGCACTGAACAGTCATGCTGCTTCTTGGCATGATGGCTTCATACAGAGCCATAATACCTCATGCCAGACTCAATATGTGTCTGTTACAAGAGTGTTTATCAGACCAAGGACTCAGGCAGAGAGTTAATTAGAAGAATTAGTTTTGATCAGCCATCACACTCTCCACTCTCTGCAGTGGTGGAACAGCAACAACCTTCTGAAAGGACAGCCTTTTTTAGACCAAGTTCTCCTGAAGACAGTAACAGCAAATGCTCCCTGTACAGTATGTGACGGGCGGCACATTCCCAATATCTCACTGTCCAGGGACAATGGACACCCATTCAAACAAAACTCCACATCAATCACCTGGAGTTAGTAGCTGTTCACTTAGCAGTGAAAGCATTACTTCCATACCTAATCCGCAATGTAATCCTTATCAAAATAGACAACATGACAACAATGTATTATATCCAGAAGCAGGGGAGCACCAAGTCCCTGCAGCATTCACCTGTTAGAGGAGTTTCTACCTGGGGTGGACAAGAAACTTGCAGATCTCCGCAGCAGATAATAACAAGTCCACAAGTAGAAACTCCACCCACAAATACTCCTTCAATACTTCTAACATTGGGGACAACCACAAATAGACGTCTTCGCGACAGTTGAAAATGCCCAAACTTTGCCTCTAGGTTCCCACACCCTCAGTTATGGGGCAATGCACTATGGATGAATTGGTCAGGGATATTTGCCTATGCTTTTCTGCCTCTCACACAACTTTAATTTCTGGTACGCAAACTTCGGCAGTCATTTCTTACCCTCATCCTAGTGGCTACCACATGGGCAGGACAACCATGGTTCACCACACTGCTCGAAATGTCAATAGTCCCTCACAAGGCACTACCGAACAGGCAGGACCTTCTCACGCAGAATCATGGACAAATCAGACATCCCAATCCCAGATTACTCAACCTTGCAATTTAGCTCCTGAAGTCTTAGATTGTTGCTACCTCAATCTCTCACAACAATGTATGGATATCCTTAAATAAGCATGCAGGCCTACTATTTGGACCTGGTATACAGCCAAATGTAAAACATTTGTTCAGTATTGTCAATCCCAAAACATTGATTCATTAGCAGCTAAAGTACAAGACATTGCTACTTCATTTACAAACATCAGGTCTAGCTTTATAAAGCTACACCTACCCGCTTTAGCTGATTATCTACGAAATAGACAACACACTTTCTTGTTCAGAATTACAGGTGTCAAAACCTTCCTAAAGGGACTCTCACAAGAGTCATTCCTCCTAGAGCTCCACTAGCTCCCACACGGAACCTCAATATTGTATTAAAAAGACTAATTGGCCCTCCATTTGAACATACCCACTCCTGCCCCCTCCAGTATTTATCCTGAAAGGTAACATTTCTAATCGCCATCACTTCACTCAGAAGAGTCAGTGAGCTCCAGTCATTAACATTAGAAGAGCCATTCTTCAATATATATAAAGATCGGGTGGTACTTTGTGTTAGCCCCAAATTTCTACCTAAGGCGGTATCACAATTCCATGTAATCAATCTATTGAACAACCTGTCTTTTTTCCACAACTTGACTTGGTTGCAGAAAGGGCATTACATACTTAGATGTAAAAAGAGCTCCAATGAATTAAATTGATAGAACTAAACCATTTAGAAAGACACAAACTGTTTGTTACTTTCACAAAACCACACAGAGGAAAGGTCCTCTCTAAATTAGGTATTGCAAGATGAATTGTTAAATGCATCTAAACCTGCTATGCTAAAGCTAAAAGAACTTTACATGATCCTCCTAAATCTCACTCCACTCATAAACAAGCATTTGCAATGCAATAGGTCTCGCATTTATGAGAGTTTGAGCTAATGGCATTTACAATGCCAATAGCATAAACTCTTCCGAATGCAAGACTTATTGCATTGCAAATATTTTTTGTGTCAAAGCGCCCCATGTTGCGCCCCTTTCTTTAGACAAGCTCGGACTAAAGAAAGGGGCGTGTCCTCCATTAATATGAAAGCGCCACATGGGCGCGAGTAAAGAAATGAGAAAAAAACTTTAATAAATATATAAGCGCAGCTGCTTTACTTAAAGCACATTGCTCTGCAAAAATGAATAAATAAAGAAATGCGGCAGCTATAGTTAATTAAAATAAAAGCAGGTGGCGTGCTACGACATAGTGGGTGGAATAGGGGCAAATCATTGAACAAAATAGTGCTTACAGCCAAGATAAAGCTGATCATGTAACAAGACATATAAAAGGTCCAGTTGTTATGGGAGTTTACAAATGCAGACAAGGCGGTACCAATGAGGGACTAACAAGCCTATTCAGGAATGAAAAGCAACCATTTCGCAAGGACAGTAACAGGAGCCAATTGAAAAGATGGGCGGAGCTTCAAGTCCCTAACTTAATACAGCATGCCTCGCAGAGAAGTGCATGTGCCGCCCAGGCTCGATCTCATAACATGGTGCCCTCCTTTCCCACACTAGGAGGTCCATTAGGATGTAGGGCAGAAAAACACCCTGACAGCCATGGAAGCGGAAAGCAACCGCCTGCCGGCCCCGTGGGAACACCGGCAGCCAAATTAGCATTAACTGCCCAAAAAATCAGACCGCGGCGGTACGAGGCCCAGAATAACCGCCTGTAGTGGGCGGAGATGGCCAAAATCCGTCCGCGGCGGTCAGAATCGCAGCGGAAAAACAACAACCCGCCGTAAGTATAGCAGAGACACCGCCCCGGAAATTAGTATATTCCCGACGGTCCCGCGGTACGTACCGCCGTCTCTGACTGCCGCAGTCGCACAATGAGATGAATGGGAGAGCCAGCGGAAGAGCTGAAGCACAGCCACCGTGGCGGACGAACCGTCAAAAATATGGCAGACGAAGCCAAAACCCCACAAGCAGGCCAAAAAGTGCGCACACAAAACTAGACATGCATCCCAAATACACAAAACACACCCCAATGACACAACCACATGGCAAAACGAAAAATACAAATCCCAGGACTACACACCTGTCAGCAACACCCTAATTGGACACACCCACATAGCTGTGTATAAAACCAGCCCCTTCACTGACCACAATCCCTTGCAAAACTCCAGAAGAGAAGGGACACATACCCCAGCTGACAGGAGAGGGAAAGGACACAACATCACCAGCCACACCACACACAGCACCACCACCACCTCCAAACCAGCACAACTAACCCCCCTGTACAACACACACCATACACAGCACAACCACAACCACCACTCACACCCCTGCACCCACAATCACTTTGCGCACCACACATCATGGCCACACAGAAAACGCCCAAATTCACTGAGTGTGAGTTGAAGTCATGGTAGATGAGATAGTCAGAGTGGAACCACAGCTTTTTGGTACCCTGGTCCAACAGACACCATTAGCCACAAGGACACAAATGTGGGCTAGGATAGTCCAAAGGGTAAATGCAGTAGGGACCACCCCAAGTTCAAAAAAAGGAGATCACGAAGCGGTGGCATGATCTGAAGAGGGTGGGCAAGGAGAGGAGGAGCAAGAACCGTGAGCTGGCTCAGAGGACTGGCGGTGGCCTTCCCATTCCACAAAAAACATTCACACAATGGGAGGAGAAGGTGCTTGCCATACTGCATCCAGAGAGTCTCACAGGAGTAGCCGGGGGAGTGGAGGCTGGTAAGTACAAACAAATGACTACCGCCACTCTGCTATGTACTGCCTTGCACAACTACAAAGCTACACCACCTAGGACACACACCATCCATCTGCACCACACACTCACAAAAACATGGCTCACAGATCCAACATTCACCCACTCCCATTCCCCACAAACATAGCTAACAACATAAACATGGGGGCATGTGTACAGGCAGACAGCACTACAACAACCACAATGCCCCCCCGGCCCACACCTGA
Source organism: Triturus cristatus (assembly GCF_964204655.1). NCBI lineage: Eukaryota > Metazoa > Chordata > Amphibia > Caudata > Salamandridae > Triturus > Triturus cristatus. The sequence continues at coordinate 1,090,078,639 of NC_140593.1, forward strand.
GCTGGATGGATCCCTTCCCCACCCACCCAGGAGCAGTTGGAAGCCATTGCAGTACACCAAACAAACTTACAGGTAGGTAGCCATCTTCACCATGAGGGTGTTTGTGCCAGGGAGGGCTGCACTACTACTCCCACCATGGCCCCTGTCCCACACCTGAGCAGGATGGATCCCTCCCCCACCCCACCCAGGAGCAGTTGGAAGCCATTGCAGTACACCAAACAAACTTACAGGTAGGTAGCCATCTTCACAATGAGGATGTTCGTGTCAGGGAGGGCTGCACTACTACTCCCACCATGGCCCCTGTCCCACACCTGAGCAGGATGGATCCCTCCCCCACCCCACCCAGGAGCAGTTGGAAGCCATTGCAGTACACCAAACAAACTTACAGGTAGGTAGCCATCTTCACAATGAGGGTGTTTGTGTCTGGGAGGGCTGCACTACTACTCCCACCATGCTCCCTGTCCCACTACTGAGCAGGATGGATCCCTCCCACCACCCCACCCAGGAGCATGTGTCAGCCATTACACAACCCTCATCAAACTTACAGGTAGGTAGCCATCTTCACAATGAGGGTGTCTGGGGGTGGGGGGCCTGCACCACTACTCCCACCATGCCCCCTTTTCCACAGCCTAGCAAGATGGAGCCCTCCCCCACCCCACCCAGGAGCAGTTGGAAGCCATTGCAGTACACCAAACAAACTTACAGGTAGGTAGCCAGTACGTGCACCCACCCATTTTTCCCAAATCAAATGGTGCCATATGACAACACTAGCCCTCACATTGCACAAAGAGCCATACCTACCCCATTGCCAAGCACAGTGTGCACACAGGTAAGCCAAGGAAACTGTCACAACCACCAAAGTGTGACACACCTATGCACAAGTAGAAGAAAGCCTGGGCACATTCATGCACAGCAACTAGTTACATGTGCATCACCATGGGGCAAGTGCAACAAGGACCATTCTCAAAATATGAAAGCATGTGTGGTGGCACAAATCAAGATATGCACATGACAGGACAAAGGAATGCAGGAGATGACAATGGCCAGTCCATGGCCAGATGGGACGTCTGCTAGGTCAGACAACTAAACCATGAGTCCACAATTAAACACATGTTGTGCCAGGCCCTAGATGGCAACAAGTCCCAGTAAACCTCAATTGGACACAGTTCGCATGATATGCCCTGACACCTCGCACCATGGACAAGTAATGCTTGTACCACTGTATCATGTCAGGGAGCGCAGTACTGCACACAGTCAAGAATGTGATATTTCAATTGTGCAGTGTACAAAATGTGAATGACACACAGCTAACCCAAAGCTTGCCGGGTGCACTGCAATGACCATTTCCCATCTGACCCACAGGTGACCAAGAACTCACTGCAGAGGACAACACCAGCAACCTGCTGAGCCAGTCTCCACCCCCGGTACAAGGACTCTCGGATGTTGACTCCCAGGATTCCGTGGACGATGAGCTCGAGGCCGGACCATCTGGTGTGCCAGGGAGCAACAGGTCCCAGGACCCCAGTGTCCCCCCCCACCACATCTGCGGCAACAACAACTCCACAGCAGACCCCTGCTGTCACGGCCTGTGCGGCCACCACCACCACTGCTGCCTGCAACACCCTCCCTGTCCCAGAGGATGCCCCACACACACCACCCATGGAGGAGGGCAGGGAGAGGATGCGGGTGCCCACAGTGGTGAGGCAACAGGTCCGTGGCAGCAGAGCAGGTGGGAGGGGCAGCGTCACCCAGGGACACAAGGAGGCTGGGACCCATTCTCTGGAACACATCACCAGAGTCCTGGGTGCATACGAACAGGCCCAGGGATGAACGGGCCGGTCGGAAAATCTGTTGCATGAGCTCATCCTGCTGATGAGGTCCATCAACAGACGCATGGGACAAATCATGGACCTCTTGGGCCAGCAAGTGGCAGTACTGAGGGACAGGCATGCACCCCAGACAACACCTCCGCCTCCCTCTGGTGGGCTGCACAATGACAGTTCACCATCTTCCCCTGCGCCCACAGAGAGGGGTGAGTCCATATTGGGGATGGCTAGATATCTCACAGCAATGTGCAGCATTCTATTGTCCCCAAGGTACGACATGGTGGGTGGCATGGGCTAATGTCCATTGTGGACTGTCATATTGTAGTCTGGGTCTGTGTTGTCCCCTCCTGTTAAATCCAGTTCTGTCATTGGTAACAAGTTGTGTGCCCCCATCATGTCCCTAGGTTTGCTCAGAACTAGTTGTGTGTCTGTTTGAACAGAGCCACAAGCAGGGTGTTGTGCTGTGTGGTCTTCACATGGCTCACTCATGCCTGAGTTTCCAGTTTCCATGCACTGCTTGAGTCTATGTAGTGAGTTGGCACGATGTGATTGCACAGGGTGGTGTGCAACATGTAGATTTGCTCAACTTTTGTCATGCATTGCTTGCATATGTTTGTTCTGTTTTTGCCACTGACCTGACCCTACATCTCTCTCTCCCATGCAGCATCACCTGTGGTTACGGAGGGACAGGAGACGGACACCACTGGGGGTGAAACTAGCACCACAGCTGCCCAGGAGCCCTGTGACACAGATGTCACCAGCGCATCCGAGGGGGACAGGAGTCTGCTGGAGGAGTCCCAGCCTGAGACGCAAAGCACCACATCATCCGATGCCAGCGGGGATGCATACATGTTGGAGGGCACAGGGAACGGGGACTCTGCATCGACTTCCACCACACAGTGGCCATTGCCCACCCTCCCAGTCACTTCCTCTGGTGCTGCCCGTGTCCGCCTCAGTAAGAGGGGAAGAGTGTCCTTCACCCCTGGCACCGCTGCCCCTGCCTCTGTCCCCCCTGCTGCCATCAGTGCTGAGTCTGTGGACCTTTTGCGCAAGCTGTGTGTAGGCCAGACAGCTCTCCTAAAGGCCTTCATTGACCACGACAAGAAATTGGCCCAGGTGGTTGCTTTCATGGAGGGCATACATTCCGACGTGGGTGGGCTGCACCGGACAGTCCAGGCTTTGTCATCAACAGTGACGTCTGCCCTGCAACAGGCACATTCTCACAGTCCAGTCCCTTTGTCCACCACCCAGGCAGTGGCCACGTCTGACGATAGGGACCATGGTCCAGATACATCAAAGTCACGATACAGAACATGGAGCACCCAGCAGCAGCAACCCAAGCCGTCCCGTGCGCAGACACCATCCCCACAGAAGACCGAAAGGCACCCCAGAGCGCAGGGAGAAAAGCCCGTCAGGCGACACCAGGGGACAATTAGCAAAGCAGCAGACCTCAGGCACACATGCCTCAGTGGCATCCCCATCCAAGGACTCTCCTGCCCCTAAGGCATCGCGCAAAGATAATCGTACAGTGTCTGTGCCCACCAGGGAGATGGTGCATGCCAAGGGTACACCTGGGAAGGGCTCAAAGGCAGTATCACCAACCACCTCGACTCCCATTCCAAGCCCAGTGAAGCAGGGGCCGGAGGGGACTGTAGGGGTGACACCTAGTAAACAGGGGAAGGGGGGAAGAGGCGAAGCAAGGCAAAGCGTTCAGCTGGGTCCAGCACATCACCAGAGGGGCTGCCAGCGCCTGCACCTGCTGCAGCAGTGGTAGTGAGTGTGCCTGTTGTGCCCACACCACTTCCCATTGATCCACAGTCAGTCAAGCCATTTATAATCCCCAAGAAGTGGAAGGGCACCCCTCCACAATCTCCCAGCCGTGACTCCCGTCTGCATGACTCCACCTCCACGTGCCACTACACCACCTGGTCCAAGCAGCCCTCTGCCAAGACACTGATCGCTCTACCTCAGCTGTTCCGCTCTCTCCCCCTATAAGTGCCCCAAAAAGTACAGTCGCACACATTCCCTGTGCAGCTTCTCATGGACTCAGTCTGCACTTTGTCATGCCCACTGGCCTTGCCGTTCACTGCTGTGTTGGACCCTTGCCTGTGCAGCTTCTCATGGACATAGTCTGCACTCTGCCCTGGCCACTGGTCTTGCTGTTTTGCCCTTGCCTGTGCAGCTTCTCATGGACATGCTCTGCATTGTGTGCCTTACTCTTCTCTTCTCATGGTGCCTATCTGTGCAATTTGTGAATAAAGACAGTTGCTCCAGTTGTCTATTTTGTCAGTGTCCTTACTGAATAAAGTTCTTTTGCTGTGTGTAAATGGTTTACTGTGCCACATGGTCTGTGTGGCACTTCAACATGTTCAATGTGTGGGCTCACTTGCTCTCTTTTTTTCAGGGGTGACAGGGGCTTCAGTTCTTCTTGGCCCAGATACTTGTGGTGGCAATGGTGTCAATATCGAATGTTTAGCAGTAGTCATGTACTTGATTATTTCATGTTGGGTCTATTGTACACATGTCAGGTTGGGGGGCACTGCCAGCACAGGGTGGGTTTCTGCACACAATATTGCAGGCAGGATGTCCAGGGTCATCATGTGTGGGTTCTTCCTATATGTGCCCAGTGGTGTCTGTGTGTGGTCATCTTGTGATGGCCACTCATCCTAGTCCCATGGCTTACTTTCCATGTGTGCTCTTGGATGGCCAGGTATTGTGCAGTGTGAAGGGGGTGAGTTTGTGGGGAGTGTTGATGTGTGCATGCCTCTGCAATGCCAACTACACACATGTGTCACCCAGGAGTTGTGTGCCTGTTGTTTTGATTGTTCATCCCTGTGGATGTGGTTGTATGCCCATGTGTGAGTTGTATGTTGTGCACTGTGCAGTGTGTTGGTGTGTCCTTGCAGTTCTGTCTGACTCCTACTTGTTGTTTTTGTCACTTGTGAGTATGCAGAGGGTGTTACTGGCAATTCAGTGTTGTGTTTTGTTGCACATCCCTGTGTCTGGTGGCTGTTTGTGGGGTCTGTGCAGACCTGCTGCTACTCACTGCCATTGTGGTTGTGTTTTCTCATGCCTTGCTGTCCCATGGGGCCTTCTTGCCTCCAGTGTAGCATGTTGTGTGTGTTGTCGTGCCATCCCCTATCTGTGCTTCAGCTGCCTACCCATTGTGGGTCTGCACTCCCTCTCTTTGTGTATTGTACACTCCTGCCATGTCCCCTACTGACATGCAGTACACTTCACTTTGGTGTGAACTGTCCCCTTGGTTTGTATGTGTGTGTGCCTCCCCATGACTTCATTTGTGCCACTGTGCTTTGTGGTGCAGTTCTTTGTCCAGGGTCAATGTGTCACTCAGTGCATTTCCCCAATGGGTCATGTGTGATGTTCTGGTGCTGTTTGTCAGTCATGGTTGCTGCTATGCAGTTCAACTGTGTGTGCTGCTCAGTCCTGTGGTCAAGTTGTTTCCACCTTTGTGTCCCATAATTGTGCATCTATTGGGTGTTGTGTTGGATGTATGTGTGTTGTTTGTGTTATTGCTTCACTTCCTAGGTGTGCTGTTGTCTTTATGCTGTGCTGTATGGTGTTGTGTGGGTTGCTGTTCTGTCACTGATGTCTGTGTGTGTCTGGTAAGCTTGGTGTGCACACACAGCTTGTTGTGCTTGCTGTGCTGTGTGTATGTTGCCTTGTGATTGCCTGTTGTGCATCCCCTGATGTTGTGCTATGTTTGCTATGTGATTGTTCTGCCTGTGCATCTGTTGTTTGTTTGCTGTGGCTGTGTTGCACTGTGATGGTGCACTTCTTGTGTGTGTTGTGGAGTGTTGTCTGTGCATTATTCCTGAGTGATGAGGTTGTGCACTCCTGTTGTGTCTGTGCTCCCATTGCCTCTCCCCAGTTTAGCTGCATAGGGCATGTCTGTTGTTGTTGTTGTGGCTCTGTGTGTGTTTCAGTTGGGTTATGTGTTTGTCTGTTGTAACTGTTTCCACATTTGTGGTGGCATCCCTGTGTGTGTGTGTGTGATGTTTGTGGCTGAGCCAAGGGTGTGTGGTTGTTTGTGTGTGTATTGCCTGTCAAGTATTGCCAGCCTTCAGTGTGTTTGGCACTAGTGTTGTGTGCTGCTGGTGTGAGGGGGTATGTGTGTAGATTCTTACTGGTGATTGTCAGCCCTACATACCGAGGATTGGGGTACATCTGGGGTACGGTGCCGACATACGAGGGTGGGGGGTACGCCTGGGGTACGGTGCGGACATACGCGGGTGGGGGGTACGTCTGGGGTACGGTGCGGACATACGCGGGTGGGGGTACGCCTGGGGTACGGTGCGGACATACGCGGGTGGGGGTACGCCTGGGGTATGGTGTGGACATACGCGGGTGGGGGTACGGTCTGTACATAGGGGGGGGTGGGGGATACGGTCTGTACATACGGGGGTGGGGGGTACAGACCGTACATATGGGGGGTGGGGGGGTACAGTCCGTACATAGTTGGGTGGGGGGTACGGGCCGTACATATGCAATGTTGGGGTACGCACCGTACATGATGACACGTACGATGTGGGTGATGGTGTGTACGTTACGTAGCGGGCCCCCTTTTCCTCGTGCATCGCAGCGTACTTAGCTTTTCCGGCACTTTTTGGCTCCCGTAAAAATATAGCCGTGCGGAGTGCTGTAGATACGAATCGTACTTGCTGGTCCGTAAAACGCTGCCTGACTCCGTGCGGACGTCGCGTACGTGCTGTCCAGGATCGGAATTGTATGTATTTTTTAGCCGTACGGTGTTTTTTACGATTCGTACGGAAATGGTATTTCTGTACGAATCGTACTTGCTGGTTTGTACGGTGGAATTCCCGGGTACGAGTCATACGGAGACCCGGGTACGACCATTTGTACCCGGGTTTTACAGGATCGGAATCGGCACCCTAAAATAAATATATGCAATGATTTACATTTATATTGAACATAGCATTATTTTTTACAAACTGTTCCAAGTTTAATAAACTTTTTATATTTTCCCTATACTTTACCATACCAAGATCTCTGCTACCGAGGTTGAGATCTCCCTATGGTAAAGTAAAGGGAAATTTTCCCTGTACTTTACCATAAGAGATCACCACCCTGACTGTTTGGTACCCCTATGGTAAAGTATAACAAATGTAAAAAAGCTTTACTGAACTTGGAAAAAATTGAGATAATTTTTTATATTAAATATTCATGTAGATTAATTTTTGTATTGTATTTATTTTAAATGTAGAACTACAAAAACATTTACCAGTAATATAATGTCATTTTGAATTAAAAAATTAAATTAATTCAAATATTAAATGTAAACTATTTTTCTCCAGTGTAAACTAAAAAATAAATTCCAACCTAAAGTAAATAAATACATTTTTATTATGCATTAATAATTATTAAACCTGGTGTATAAAATGAATTAAAAGTAATTATGTTTCATTAAAATGTAACCGTACATTAATGTTTAATGAAAAAGTTTGAATATTATAATTAAATAATATGTATATTCTTTTTATATTTTTAAGCATTAAATTATATTTATTTATATTTTTACTATTTTAAATAGTTTAAATTGATTTAACATTTTATTCTATGGGGTTCTATTTTAAGTCCCTACCTCCTTTAATTTATATTGGAAGGTGTTGGGGTACAAGTGGTTTTCCCTGTGTGGTGCTACACTTATTTCAGCTGTGAACTGGAGTAATTTACTGCCATTTTGAGTCAGTTGTAACTTTAGAAGAACTGTCTGTGAATGGCACTGGGTTTACTCTTTTGTAGGTGGGCACACGTTCCTCACTAAACCCCTCCCTTAATCCCTCCTTACTCCTCCATAAACCACTCTCCCATTTTACAGCCACCCCCCCATTGCGCCCCCATTTACTACGAAAATATATTCTTACAAGTCTACAGACTCCACATTCAAGATTGAAATCTCAGCACAGAAAAAGACAGGAGAAGAGTAGGCAGAAACCTGCAGATAGGTTCGTGAATAGCATTAGTAGAACGTTTGTGGTACAATTGTAGTGCTACAAAACGTAATACAAAGTGCAGTTTGCAATTAGGCCCCTCAGCCTTTGTAATTGTTCTTTTCTGAGCTTTTTTCTTTTATTTCTCAAAAGATATGAAATTGCAGTTTGTATACTATTAGACTTAGAAAAATAGATTTGTGCAAGTGGAAATCCGAAATTGAAAAATACAAAACTGCATCAAACTAAAACAAAAGCACAAAAAGGCACTTTTTAATAATGTATCTGTGAGTTTTGCACCACAACTTATTTCATTGTGCATGATGTCAGCCCAGTTTGTTTGGTGTTGATCGTTTGTAGAGGACCTCGGTCATCCACACCATCATCTATGTTCACCCAATGAACCTTTAATTGTTTTCTCTTTTGAGGCCGAACTCACATTCTCCAAGGACTAGGATTCTGCTAGAGGGTCAAGATGATAACAGAGATGGACCTGTGGAAGGTGGCATCTGCAGCAAATGTGACTCAGCACCATCATGTTAACCTCCAATGATGTCTGAAATGGTCCACTGGCAGACATGGTGAATTTCCAAACATGAGGGGCTCCAACCGAGATAGAAAAGTCAATGAAGTCAGGGGATTTAGAGTAGCTTCCACCAGAGAAAAGTCTGATTAAAGGACCCTAGTAACATATTTTAAAGCCCAAGTTTTAAAATAAATTGGTCGAATCTATAGGTTTTGCAGACAATTACGAGTGGACATTAATGATATCTGCAAATACCATTTAGTGAAACTACTGAACATGACCATTTACGTGGGAGTTTGAAGTGAAAGGTGCACTCAGAGGACAAAACTTCAGAATACTTAGCTCAAATGATGTATTGTGCAGCACAATTTTCCCAAAAATTGGATTAAAAAACCGGCAGCTCTACATTAGACTTAAAAAAATATTCTTATACTTCAGGGGCAAGTAATGATTATTTCTGTATAGAAGTAAATTAGTCATGTGCTACTAACCCAGTGGGAGAAAGTTAAAATAATAATTTGTTTTCCAGATGTAATTGCGTCAGTTGTATAAAGTTATAATCAACCAATCACAAGGCTTTAGTACACCATCAAAACCAATGTAGCAAAAACAAAATACCTCGGCATTGCAATAGTATGGGAGGTTGGTGCCACCATACGAACTAGCAACTTTCCAGTGTGCTACTATAATAATAAAATAATAATAATAATAATACCTATTTGTAAAGCTCGAACATATCATCCCTTAAGGTTTCAAGGCGCTGGGGGCTATCGGGGAGATTAAGTGAGCTATTGCACATGATGCTGAGCTGAGCTGCCGCCGGCGATCTAACCGTGAGCCCCGCGCTCCGGAGTCGCAACACCCTATACACAATGGATAGCAATCGCCGTCATCCCGCCATGCCCAACATCACCGATAGAGTCTGCAACAGAGGCGGCGCTTCCATGAAGCAGAGCCATATCTCGCTCACAGTGGCCGAGAGTTTTGCATATTGTAGATATTGTCCGGTGCCCAGAGCAAAGGATTTGATTGATAGCCGCCTCCCTGGTGTCGTATCGACCATTGGGGTAGAGGTCGCTCAAATACGCATTTCAGGAGCATATGGTGCTCCCCGGATCACATGCTTCATTGCCATCTCCCATATTCGGCATACCTGGCGCAAAACAAACGGCATACCATATGGCACACCTGACCCCCTCATTAACAGCATAGGCAGTTTTCTGCGCCATAGGTGCCTCCCAAGAGATGCTTTTCTCAGTTATCTTCCAAGACTAGCCAGTGTATTGCATGCTGTAAATGGGCTACCATGTAGCATTCTTCCATATCTGGAATTTCCACTTGCCCTTCCACCACCACCTTTTGATTGTAGTGAGTCCACACCAGTTCTCTTATAAGCTTGTCAACCTGAAGAAAGTAATGGCAAGGGATCTAGTACATCTTGTCCTGTAAGGTGTATAAGCATCATGGTAGAAGTATAATTTTCACCAGAACACATCTGCCCTTCATTGACAGGGACAGCAGTGTTTTCCAGAACCTGATTATCGGTCCCAACCCGTCAACCACTCTGCCAATATTAAGATTAGTTGAGTTCTGTTCGGTGTGGGCAACACTGATACCTAGATATCTCACACTCTGCATCTCCCATAGTAGTCCAACCCTCTGAAGCACACAGGCCACGACAACCGTCAGCGCCCCAGTGGAATAAAATGGGACCTTTATGAAACAGGAACAGTCAAACTTTAGAAAGAGTTTGGATGCATGGGGTTGGCGTATGTCCCTAGCAATCACCCATAATAGAGGCCCTCCCCACTCAGCAGAGTCCAAGAGGTTGATGATCAAGCTGGTGAGGGGTGGAGAAACGTAAACACCACAAAGGTAGATATTTGGAAGTGTACAAGTGACATCACCTCACCATAAAGGCAGGTGACCCCAACCAACGCCTTCACATGATGTGATTATTGACCAGGTGCAGCTAAAAGATCAAACATGGAGTGTATAGAGGTGAAAGGGGAATAAGAGAGAAAGCAAAAGCCACCAACCATTACTATGCATAAGGAGCATATGAGGAAACAATCACCGCCCACACCCATAGCAAGAGGCATACACAAGAAACAGAGCTTCTGTACTGAAGCTGGTACCATCGGCTCCATAGCTTCCATAGCTCTCCCAGCGGTGGCCACAGATCATAGGTCAGATTAGGTACTTATATGGTACTCTTGGGGCTGTGGTCGGTATCTGAGCTCCTAATGTTAAATCACACACCCCGCTCTAATCCTAGGTGAAGAGATTAGGTAAACCCCTTGATACTGTGTTCATAGCTGTAATATGCTTACGATTCAATGGGTTTCCCAGAAGACTAACCTCCCGACCATCACAATTCTTTCCAATTTACAACAATAAGGCGCCGATTCCGATCTCGCTTGGAAAGAGTCCTAGCGGCATCCGCCAGTATCGAAGTAAAAATATAGAATGCAAAAATATCAACTCCCTATACTTAAACAGGTAAGTACAAAAATATCAATTAAAAAATATTGAAGTAAAAAATATAGATGTAAAAAATATTGAATTAAAAACATATTAAATATATTAAATAATACTATTATTTTCAACAAACTAAATTACATTTAATTTAAACTAAATATAACAAATAAACTTAATTTAAGAAAAAATAAACACACAAACATAATAATTTATACATATATTTAACTATTATCTTTAATTTGTCAACTTTAAAATTATATAAAAATAATATAGATATATATATCAATATTTTAAAAAAAAATCATTCTATAATAATTTAAAACATTGAGGGCCCCATTACAATGCGTAACGGTAAACGGGACCGACCGCTAGAGGTGCGGCGGTCCCGCTAGGCCCATTAGGATGCGACCGCCACCCTGGCAGTCGCATCCCGCATATTTTACATTGTGGCAGGCGGTGCTGTAAGAAGCACCCGTGGTAATGCAAAAGATGCATGTTGTGCATTGGCATACACAACTTGACAGGCACCGCGTGGTGCCTGCCACCTTGTGTATGCCAATGTAGGGGGTAACATAGGTACCCCCAAGTGCAGCCTACCACCCCCCGGGGCCTGCAACGGGCCCCAAAGTGTTCACCGCATGCCATTCCACGGCAGAGTCTCCGCCATGGAAAGGCATCCCACCGCAGGCATAGTAATATGGATGATGGCACCTGCAAGGCAGCGCCACCATATTGTATGTCTTTTCTGCCCGGCCGGCAATCCGACCGGCGGAAAAGCGTCAGACGGTCTTACCGTCCGCCGCAGTGCCCCTCGCCATACTAATATTGCGGGGGTGCAACAGGGACATTTGGCGGACGGATCGCCACCTCCAGGCCGGCGGTGTGCACCGCCGGCCGAGCATTGGCGATCCGCCCGTTATCGTAATGGGATCCTAAATTATTGAAAAAAATTAAAAATTACATTTTGCAATACGATAAATGCAACTGTAGGGAAAGTGTTGGATAGCGAAGGGGTACAATTGACTATTCCCACTCCAGTGAGTGCAACAGTAGGGTAAGTAATGGATAGCGGAGGGCTAAAAATTACTATTTCCACTCTAATGAGTTTAACAGTAGGGAAAATGCTGGATAGCAGAGGGGTAAAAATTACTATTCCCACTCCAGTTAGTGCAACAGTAGGGAAAGTGTTGGATAGCGAAGGGTTACTAATTACTATTCCCAATCCAGTGAGTGCAACAGTAGGGAAAGTGCTGGATAGCGAAGGTATACAAATTACTATTCCCACTCCAGTCAGTGCAACAGTAGGAAAAGTGCTGGATAACAGAGGGGTAAAAATTACTATTCCCACTCCAGTGAGTGCAACAGAAGGGAAAGTGCTGGATTGCAGAAAAACAAAAATTACTAATAACATTTAAACAATAGAAACAATTTAAAAAATCAGAAAAATAAATAAACAATATTGAACAAATATACATTTAAAAATATGAAAACATATTTTAAAAAAACACATATTATGATATAAATTACATATACCAAAAGGCTACAAATATTATATAAAATAAATTAATAAATAAAGTTAAAAAGAATAATTATTTAAAAGGAACAAATATTAACAAACAAATAAATTATGTAAAACATAAATGTTGTATTTTATTTCCTACACTATAATACCACACCAATAAAAAACACTTACAAAGTTGTATTTAAATTTGTTTTCATAATTAACATAATTAATAATCAATTAAAGAATTATTATTAATAAAAAGGAAAATTCATTTAATACACATGCTTTAACACTATAATATACACGACACACACCTAAAACTAATTACACAATTATCATATTTCTTTTTAATGAATTAATTTAACTTAATTAACAACTAATTATGAATTGATCAATTAGAAATAAATTACTTCCCACCCTTCCACCTATAAATACCACAACACACACCCAAAATTGACAACACAAAGAAAGAGGGTAGAGGCTATAAGAATCCGCACCCAACAGATGACGAGTGTCTTTAGGTCCACACGATAGCGCAAAGAACCAAGGAGTACTCCCCTCTATACTCCTTATTTAGGAACAAGTCCTACTTTACATCAAATACACAAGGGTTCAGCGCTATATAATGTACATTTGTTTGTCAAAGTTCAAGATTCACACCAAAAAATGAATTATCCCAAGTCTTCATTTCTTGAAAAAAATGTTTTCTTCTTTATTTTTCTTTAAAATGTTTTCTTTATTTTCAAGAGGTCAAGAGATCATAGCCAACGCGTTTCGTCTCACATCGAGACTTCTTCAGGGCTATTCAAAATACAATACAAAAAATATATATTACAAAACCAAATTTTAACATCCTTCACATACAAAGACAAATACAACACATTTAAGATCACAAATAATACATATTTATAGTGCGAGGGTCATAATTTGATAGTTACACTTTGAATCATAAGTTATCTTAAGCATCATCTAATGTGTTACCAGAAACAGAAACAGATAAAAAATATATATATGGTTAATGGCATACCTTGACAGTAAAATATTGCGTGATCTCATCAAATCCTAAGTGTTTCAAATTTTCTAGACTTCTCCAGAATTCCAGAGCCTCTATGTGATACACAGTGTCTAAAATGATCAATATATATAATCGAATAAAAAACTCTTATCTAATATTTATGTACATATTAGAGACACAAGCAACCATCAACCATTTCTAATATCTATTTAAATATATTGTCATGTCAATAAAACGTTATATATTATCTTGATTTCAAAGAACATTAATCTCGGAGAGCCTATAACAGAATAATAATCAAGAAGGAAATTGATATTCATTCATTGTCTCTATAGGAAAAGCAGAAAACCCAAGAGACCTTGATCAAAGAAAGGTTCTTTAAAAATGTTTTTGTAATGAGAATGTTATCCCATGGTGAAATAATTTACCCACTCAGTATATTAGTGCTGTACAAGTGCAAGAGATTTTCAAGAATAATAAAAAATGCTCATTTCATAAGGAGCATAGCCATATATTCAAAAACGATATGAAATATTCACTGAACGCTGATTAGATGCTCCCAAGAATATCTCTATGCATCCATTAATCTTATTGTATGCAAATATTCACCTTCATATTTATGTTTAAGAACATCACTAAGTGCCATGAACTAAACATTATTTTTTTCAAAAGGAATCACATTTCAGTCAAGAGCGATTATATTTATAGATGACCATAATCAATGCCTTACAAATTGGCGCATTAACTATATATAAAGATGAATCAAAGATGCGCAGATGTGTAATTAAATCGTGGTTACTAAGTGAGTAAACAATCTCATGGACAGGCAAAGTTAAGTCCATAATTCAAGTGCGCAAAACAAGCCATGTTTTTTTATATATTAAGAAAAAGAGTGGTACCTACATACCGTGTCAACCATCTTTGACACATCGCTTATTAACTTCCGTACTAAACATTATTATATGTCTAAGCACTATTCAAGACAATCAATTCATTGTGGTGTAACGATTTAGCTAAACAAGGATAACAGTGTTGCTCAAACATAAAATTTGACCATAACGGAAATAAGCTGGTTAAACGCCGCTCTATGTAGATTCTGTGTGATTGCGGCGGACATCTTTAAATATCGCGAATTTATGACACATCAGTGTTAAACATACGAGTACCATTAGAAATATATAAAGCCCACTGAGATTATAGCCTCGTAGCGCACATGAATTCAATATATTCTATATCTCGATACGGTTCTCCGAAAGATGTTTCAATAGACCAGAAATACGAAGGATATCTCAATGGACCAAAGTTACAAACATGTCAATACACAAATTGTATGGACATTGTTATCCATTATATAACGCGATTGCAACCGCATACGGACTTAACTCACCCGAAATGGCATGGTGGCCTATGATGTACGTTCTTCGTGTTTTGGATGAGAAGACGAGCGCTTGTAATCGCGTCTTTTTAAACTCCCCGCCCGGAAATGTCAATCGCCAGTGTGTGAAAAACGGACAAAAAAGAAAATTGAAATCACCAAGACACCGCAAACTAACACCAATGTCGCGGCCATCTTTAACGCGAATGTATATGGATAGATATAACGCAATTTTATATGCGTATATCATTATTTACATATTCCCGAAGTTGTGTATAAGGATTGACAATTTCATATTTCTTGTCTTAATGTGCATGGTTCATTATATACATGACTAGGACATTACAAGTAGAGCAGCATATTATCCATGTAACATTAATAATTCTCTATTGCTAGCGAATCGAGATAAAGCCAGATTAGTTTGGTCAATTCCCGCGATCAAACTATCAAGGGAACCAGATTTACAACAAAGTGGCAGCCATCTTATAGGCATAAGCGCACAGAATCAAATGTGTGGTAAATCAGGACAGGTGCCCGATACCAAATGTAATAAGACTTTATAGAAGGGCCCAACCTCAATATAGATAGGTCAATATACTTTTCAGTGTTCAATGTATCTAAAGGCGACAATATTCCTATGGTATTATCAATACAAGAGTGGACGCATTTGAGAACGCGTCGTATATGTCTTAGTTTATTTGGGTCAAAGCGGCGGCCATCTTTGAGTGTATATGTGGGTGGTGTTTTCCCTAAAAGAGGCCACATAATTTCAACATTATAATTTGTCTTTACCAGTACAGTCTGTTATCAATGATAATATACTTTATATGTAAGTATTTTAAAGCCGTTTTTTGAAAGAATTTTGTATCAAAGATAATCGCGATTATTAAACCCGTACATAATCTATATATGGAAAATACGAACTTATGCATGGATCAAAGGATATACAGCCATTACATCAATTTATGAATGTAAAAGAAGGGGACACATATTCAACATTTGATTTTTACAAAGACAAGGTATAATTGTAGATTGTATGAATAAACATGTTTCCTCCCTTTCTCTCTTATGGAGGAAGACGTGTTATATTTCACTATGAACATCATGGTATTAACCAATGCCCTCATGGGTTAATGTCTTCAAGCACCAAGAGCAGAAGTCTCATAGCTCAGTGCTCTCATATGTTGATGACACAAACATCATGAACAGAATTTCAAACTTGCAGTCCTGACAAAAATATATCTCCAGTATTCAGCAGGAGATGGAATTGATTATCTTATAAAAAGTGATGTAGCTCAGTATTAACATTCAGACCAAACCTTACAGTCCTGAGACGGCATATCCACGATGCTTCTCGTTGCCTCAAAATTATCTCCCTGTCTCCTCCTCGTTCTGGTGCCTTAACATGGTCAATGCTAAAAAAGGTAAAGCTCTTATCATTGGGATGTTCACAATGTATATGCATAGCTATTGGATACTTCGCATCAACATTTCTTATTGCTCTGGCATGTTCTTGTATCCGCAATTTAAGGCTGCGGATACTACTGCCGATATATTTCTTTTTGCAGGCACATATAACCATATATACCGTAAATGTCGTGTTACAATTGATGAAATAATTTATTGAGAACTCCCTAGACTGGCTGCCACTAAACATCTTGATCTTATTTACACCAAATTTACAAATGCAACAATTCCCACATGTATGAAAGCCCAAAGGTTTATTGGGTAACCAAGTAGTAGAAGGAGTGTGTATATTTTTAACATAACTTGGACTTAGTATATCTTTCAGCGTCTTACTTTTCCGATATACTACTTTTGGCTTCTTAGATATGGTATTGCCCAAAGATCCTTCTTTCTCTAAGAAATGCCAGTTTTTTCTTAGAATGTTGTAGATATGACTACTAAATACATTGTATTCTGTGATAAACAAAACCACAGGATCCTGTTTCTCGATGTTTGGCTTACTTCGTGATTTAGGTACCAATATCTCCTGCCTCTTCAAGGACGAGCTCTCTTTTCGGCATTGTCTAGACAGGTCTGATTATAACCCCTTTTAAAGAAGTTCGTTTTAATTTTTTTGATGTTTGTGACGAAATCTTCATCTAAGCTGCAGTTTCGTCTTGCGCGAACCATTTCGCCATATGGAATGGCGGCAATGGTTGGTGGAGGGTGCGCACTTGAGGCATGTAAATAACTATTACATGAGGTCTTTTTTTTAAATATGTCACTATGTATATCGGTGTTTTTTACAAACAGTTTCAAATCAAGAAACTCAATGCTTTTATCAGAATGTGGGATAGTCAGTTTCACATTAAAACTGTTGCTATTCAAATAGTGATGGTAAGAATTAAGTTGTTCCACTGTGCCATGCCAAATCATGATAATATCGTCAATGTAACATCCGTAGAAAATTACATTATCACTCCAGGGATGTGCTCTTGGGCCCCAGACATGCTCCACCTCATACAGTCCCATAAAAAGGTTTGCATAAGAAGGAGCAAATCTGGAGCCCATAGCAGTGCCCTGTCTCTGTAAGAACCATGTGTTATTATGCAAAAATGCATTCTGTGTTAAGATCATCTCAGCCATGGTCAGTAGCATGTCAGTATGTTCTAGATGTTGTGCTCCCCGTTTAAAAAGAAAATGTTTAAGAGCTCTCATACCATCTTGGATGTGAATACAAGTGTACAAACTTTCAACATCCATAGACACAAATAATAAGTTATCATGATCCCAATTGAAATCCTCCAGTTTTTTATTCGATTATATATATTGATCATTTTAGACACTGTGTACCACATAGAGGCTCTGGAATTCTGGAGAAGTCTAGAAAATTTGAAACACTTAGGATTTGATGAGATCACGCAATATTTTACTGTCAAGGTATGCCATTAACCATATATATATTTTTTATCTGTTTCTGTTTCTGGTAACACATTAGATGATGCTTAAGATAACTTATGATTCAAAGTGTAACTATCAAATTATGACCCTCGCACTATAAATATGTATTATTTGTGATCTTAAATGTGTTGTATTTGTCTTTGTATGTGAAGGATGTTAAAATTTGGTTTTGTAATATATATTTTTTGTATTGTATTTTGAATAGCCCTGAAGAAGTCTCGATGTGAGACGAAACGCGTTGGCTATGATCTCTTGACCTCTTGAAAATAAAGAAAACATTTTAAAGAAAAATAAAGAAGAAAATATTTTTTTCAAGAAATGAAGACTTGGGATAATTCATTTTTTGGTGTGAATCTTGAACTTTGACAAACAAATGTACATTATATAGTGCTGAACCCTTGTGTATTTGACACACCCAAAATTAATTACACAATTACCATAATTAATTACTAATTAATTAATTTAAATTAACAACTAATTATTAATTCATCAATTAAAAATAAATTACTTCCCACCATTTACACCTATAAACACCACAACACACACCTAAAATTAATTACACAATTACCATAATTAATTACTAATTAATTAATGAAAATTAACAACTAATTATTGAATCATCAATTAAAAATATATTAATTCACACCCTTCGCACTATTTACACTTATACATACCACAACACACACCTAAAATTATTTACACAATTACCATAATTAATTGCCAATTAATTAGTTAAAAATGATTAACAACAAATTATTAATTAAATCATAAAAAATGCTTTCCACATTTAACACTATAACATCTCAATGAAACAAATATTAATAAATAAAAAATAATCAATATATTTATTATAATTAAATTACTTCCCACCCTATTCCCCTATAAACCCACAACCCACTACGGTACTAAAAATGCAAAATTCAAATAATTTTTTTTAATAACTACTAAAAATAATCAATACATGTAATATAATTAAATTACATCCCACCCTATTCCCCTATAAACCCACAACCTGCTACGGTACTAAAACGCAAAATTCAAATAAAAAAATGAATAACTACTAAAGTTTTAACACATATAATAAAAATACAAACAATTCTCATACAAAAAACATACATATAAAATATATACTAAACTACACAACAATAATAAAAAATAGATATTCATAACAACCATAGTTTTTGCAAACGATATTAAACACTTCGATATTTTAAACATCGATATTACTTACGTAAAATCGATATTCTTGACCTCGATATTTTTCTGACGATATTTCTGACCCACAATATTTTTACCTCGATATTTGTGCAAGTCGATATTTTTACATTGATAGTCTGTCTCTGCACCTGTGATCCCACTTTTCTCCAGAAAGTTACCTTGTTGGTTTAACATTACCCCTGTTAAGAGAATATTGTTATAACAGTGCCTGTACTTCCACTAAAATGTTATGTCATTTTCTACATTGCCATGTGAGTTTCACTTACCCGTCAGGAAATTGCCAGGCCTCTATTCACAGGGAAATATCAGTTTCCAAGTTGCTCAAGGATATTGCCGTGCCACTTTTTACAATAACACAAGTTCAGCAGAGATTTCTACAAAACTATCGACTTTGCCATCATAAAAATGTCATGTCAGTTTTCGTATTACAGTGCCAGTTTTGAACTGCCTCCAGGCTCCACAGTCAGATCAGCTTACCATTGGCCACTTTAAGTCCACATACCCCATGTCCATTTATATGGTGCCAGTACTACATTGCTCTTAGAAAATGAGATGCTTTCACATTGTCCAATAAAAATGGGCATTTGGTTCATATGTTGCCTTGCCATTTGCATCACACAATAGTTAAGCATACATTGTCACACAAGTTGTTAAATTGCCACAATGCATCATACGTTGCTATGCATACTTCTCAATGCCGCAAACATTTCCCCTCTATATTTCACATTTCACACCCTGGAAAACTGACATGGCACTGTATACTATCATGTCAGCTTCATGTTATTATGCTAGTTTCACGTTGCCCAGGTAAGTGCATATTGCAAAGCCCATTTCTAAATTGCTTCAAAGGAATATGCAATGCAGTTTCCTATATGCAATACCAGGTCCAAAAATCCTTTGCTGGGTTCAACGTCATCTGGAACACTATACCTCATTGCATGCTGCAATGTTATATATCATCTGTGCACAAAGGTGTGGCATGGGGCAACCATGCATGCAGTTTTAACAAGACACCGAGGGGCATATGTACAAGCCCCTATCGCCACGGAAACATCACTTTTTATGATTTTCCCTGGTGATAAGGACTTCGCCTTAGTTACAAGGTAGCGTTAAGCCACTTAACGTGGTTTAACGCTGCCTTGTAAATAAGGCTCCCTTTCACGCTATGCTTAACGCGAAAGGGCGGGCAGTGGGTGTTGCTGTGGGCGTTCCTCCGCAACACCTATTGATTTTGACGCTGCCCTCTATTTACAAGGGCAGTGTAAATAGGAGGCAGCGCCAAAATGAAGACCAGGGAAAACCTGGACTTAAGTTGGCAAAACGAGGAGAAATGCTGTATTTCTCCTCGTTTTTGCTTTTTCCATGTGTGCTGCCTTGTGCAGCACACATGGAAAAAGCAAAAAGCCTTGGATTGTTTATGTACAGGAAGGTGTCCCTTCCTGCACATAAACACTCTTTTAAAAGAATGACAATTTGTGACTTTCATGTGTGCTGCATTAAACAGCACACATAGAAGTGACAAAATGGCATTTCAAGAGTGTTTATGTGTAGGAAGGGCCTTCCTGCACATAAACAATCTTCTCATGCACGCAGACACCCTTGCACTATGGTACAAGGGGGGCCGCGTAGGCGGAGTGAGGCGTTATGCCATGACGGCCGGGCTAGCGCCTCACTCCGCCACTTCTGTTGTACTAATCCCCCCACCCCAGTTCAGGAAGCAATATAGCATGGGGCTTTGGTCAATTTCATAATTTTAGAAGGGCATATCACTTTAGGGAGTAGAATAACAACATTATAGCATGGGCATTAGCTAAGCAACACTATTGCAAGGGGCGTTTGCCAATGTGCATTTTCAGCAAGAGAAAAAGGCAAGGGAGCATACACTTGAGGCATTAACAAGGGGGAAAGTCAGCGAGTTACCAAGCAGCATTGCAGCATGGCTCATTCACCCAGGTGACATTTTTATCGATGTGAAATATTAGAGAGACAAGTAGGTTAGGAGCAGTAAAACAGCATTATCGCACGGTGCATTCACAACTGTGCAATTTCAGCAGGACAAAACAGGAATCAAAATAGATGCATAGCCTGGGTGGCAGTGTTTAATTTGTGCCAACAAAAAAAAGTGCCTGGGCCCTTGTCAGGACCATCCATTGCCCCTGCGTGACTGCCAGTAACAGTTCCAACACAACTACTAACTACACACTCCTACAACCGAAAATTCAGACTATTTCCAATGTTCCCACGAAACACAAATGACAGCAGCCCGTAGCAACAGACTGTCCTCACCCACACAGCAGTCACCTGGAGATGAAAACCGACAACCCTCTTTTGAGCCAAAAGCACTATGCGTGCTGAGACTGGCAGGGCATTTCTTACAACGAGTAGAGAAACTAAAGGCCTGAGCATGTTGGGGGTTGACTTTTAGCAAAAACAAACATCCGACTACTCACGGAAACAGCGTATCTCACAACGGTTTAAATTACTAAATTAAAGTTAACAATTTGTTTTCTTCCGAGTGATTTATGCGGGCACTTCGTTGTGGGATGGATACATTTCTCAGTTTGATACCGGGCTGATCAAAGTCCCAGTGGAACAATGTAATACAATAGCGCCCTCTAGTGCCATAATGTTAAATTTTAAAGCAGCGCGCTTTAAGCAAGCAATTTCGAGTCACTTTTGGTACGCATTTGGATCACCTGTCAAAAATTCAGGGAAATCATTTATACCTTGCAAATTAAGCAGTTGGAGGCTTCTAGGGCATAACATCTTAAGTCTGCAGACATTTGCAACAATGTAACGTTAAGTATGCGAGGTGACCTGTTCCAGGCTGACCTACACCCTTGCCATACATATCCTTAGGCGCTCACTGCGATAGGTCAAGAAAATGAGGGCCACATTTATCGAAGAGTTGTGTCGCCATTGTGCCACGCAACACGACGCAAGAGTGACGCAACTCATAAGGTAGATTTATCAAGCCACGCAAGGCCATCTTGTGTGGCCCTGAGTGGCTCGAAAAATCTATAGCAACACATCGCAATTCGCTGCCTTGCGTCTACTGTGAGGCAGGGTGGAGTGTGCGTGTTCTCATGCATCCGCCCATAGGTTTTGGCACATTCACAGATTTACCATTACTGGTAAACCTGGGAATCCGTCAAAATGCTACGCCCTCTCAGGGGAGACGTACCGAGGAGAGAAATCTTTATTTCTCCTCAGTTTTTCCTCCGTAACCCCTTCAGCGCGGCGCAGATTACCGCGCTGTGCTGAAGGTTCTATTGCGCGGGTGGGGCCATGACGGAGCGGTTCCGTCATACGCACAGCGCAACCGATGCGCATGACGGAACCGCTCCGTCATGCGCATCGAAGGGGTTAAATGTGTGCTGGGGGCAGTGGAGTCTTGGTGAGAACAGGCCTGTTTGCGAAGAGCCCAAACCTTCAGGATTTCACCTTTCTTAAAAGGAGGAGCTCAACTGATGGCAGCCAAGGATCCCGGACCAGGGAAGGCACCACTTGAGGATCAGGAACTCACTTCAGCAGAGGCCAACAGGGCTCAGGCAGGTCCAGCTGCAGGGAAGTCCTCTGGTGCTATCAGGGCAGTCCTCATGGGTTGGGGGCAAGGCAGTCCTTATGCTGTAATGTCCACGGGCCCAGGAATGTACTGAGGAGTGGCTCAGGAGGTCCAATATTTATAACTAGTGCCAGTCTCTGAAGTGGGGGTTGGGGACCATCCCAATATCTGGTTCTGGAAAGTTCCTCCCTTCTCCTGACAAGGCTCCAAGAAGTCTGGCGTGACAAAAGGCTGGTGTCATGTTACTTTGTGTGTGCTGAAGGCAAGTCCTAGGAAGTGTAAGTGGGGTAGGGCACAGCTCTACCCCCAGTCATCCTGCCAAAAATGGCCCATCCTTCCAACACCAATCCCTTTTGTCTCACTGTCTGGGAGGAATACACAAAGCCCAACAGCAGTCATTCACAGCCATATGACCCAGGACACTTAAGGAAGGCACAAGTGGTTAGGACAAGTAAATGCCGACTTTCTAATAGTTTAAAAGACAACAGGAGTATAACCCATAGACCAGATTGAGATCTGGGTAAGTAAGCGAAATTTACAACAATGTCTCAACCGGATTCAATGAGAAAGGCAGATACATGTGTATGTACACAACATTACAAGGAAGAATCAACAAGCATTGGCATAGCCAATAGGTCTCGCCTTTGGGACCTTATAAGTGTTTAGCCATGCAACACTTGATGTTGTTGAACGAAGGATAGTGTGCTGCATAACTAAATACTTATAATGCCCCAAAGGCGAGACCTATTGGCTACGCCAATGCTTGTTTCAAGGCTACGTTTCGGGCTTGTTTCAAGCTACGCGTCCTAACGTTGCTGATGTTTCGGGGTGCAAAGGGGAGATGTAAGAAAGTCTCAGGTCTTAGGCCCCCCCTTCACGGCCCGCACCTTGAAGCTAGACTCCGAGGGCCTCAATCCCCCTCCCCGTACATCGAGTCCTGGTGTTGAGTTGCAGGCCAGGGCTACTGGGCTCACCTCTCACTGTCGCTGCATGTGTTCAATTTGTGTCCTGGGCCCGAGCACCACTTCCTCCGGGAAGAAAGGTGCGCTGTCACCAGGGGCTGAGATCCGGCCTCCAGGAAGATGACCCGGGTCTCTTCAGCTGCAGTGTCCTCTCCGGGCTGGATCACGGTGGTGGCTTTCAGGTAGGCAGGGTTGGGTGTGATGAGGGAAGCGGGGACAGCCACCGGGAACATCTGGCCGTGCCGCCTCCTATGATGTGCTGCCTCCCTCTTCCGCGGGTATCGGGCTGCTCCTGGTTCCAGCTGCTGGGCTGCAGTCGCTGGTTCTTCTGTGCTGCTCGCACCATTGGTCTTGTCCCAGAGGCCCTGCCCCGGCGTTGGCCTTCTCGCACCCGGCCAGATCCCCCCGGGGCTCGGTGCTGTTTGTACTCCTCCGCTGGGACTCCTCCCCGATTCCAGGGTCACGTCATGCGGGCCGGGGTGCCTTGACTTGCTGCTTCTCTCAAGGGGTAATCACCGGCCACCGCCATGTTGGATGCAGCCACGCACCCGGCGGCGGCCGCCTTGCCCCACGGCGCCTCTCCCATCCCTCAGCGCCGGCAATTTCGGGGTCTGCTAGCGTTCTGCTTGTGTGCCACCACCATGCTGCTCTTCTGTGAGGTCCCTCTGGTACGGATGGATGGTAATGGTCGGGCCAACACAGAGCCTCAGGCAGACACGTTCGCCATCTTGGCAGACTCTGCCAAGCCCCCATCAACCATATCTGTTAACTGATTCTCTGAAAATCTAGGGTCTCTTCTCCCAGACATTTCAGTAAAACACAAAGAACAAGAAATGTAAATAAACAAAGATAGCTTATCTTAGATGTTCGGAAATCGCTCTGTACATCCCAGCAAGAGACACGAATAAACACGAGAACGTCCCTGTAAAAACAAACAAAAAAAAAACACGCCCACCAGTGTAAAAGGGATGGGGCCTAAAAAAGAGAAAGAAGCGAAAAAACACACCTCCGAATCCGAAAAAGACGAGGCTTGAATTGACAGACAAAACTCTTCTCTAATGGCTGACCAGCATTTAAGAGGCCAGCCAATGGAGAAGAGGGGCGGGTTCAAGCCCCACTACTGGAAAACATAAAATCTCGCCAGCGAGACTGCGCAACAGCCTTCGCTAGCCGAGACCTAAAAAGGGGAGACTCCCGGTAGTTTTCCAAAATTGCTCATGGCATCATATATTTAAAACCACAGTTTATACAAAACAGTTATATCAGCACTGTGAGCATAAATTGCGAAGGCAACCCAAAGGGACTTTGTGCACGTTGTGCTCCTGATGCAATGAATGACGGCGCAAGTGACAAGTGAAAAACACAGCGAGAGACGCAAGGTGACAAGGTGATGAAAAATATGTACAAGGATCAATGGTTCAGTAAGAATAGTTGTTTACAGTGATTAAGCAAGATTTTAAACTTTTACGAACCAAAGTTGAATGTGCGCGCCGTGAGTTGCGCTGTAAGATCGGTCAACGACGTTTCGATCCTATTTAATCAGGATCATCTTCAGGACCGGGTTGCCATATTTGGGGTGCTGTAAGTCGACAGGAGAAGGCTGATAGGTACGCCAACTGGTTGGTGAATTAACCAGCGTGGGAAGTGGGACCGTGGGCATGGTCCGTCCGAAGTCAGGGGAGGCTAAGGACAGTCACTGAGCAGAGGATGTACCGGCATGAGTGGGAGGGAATCACAGGTCTGGTGCAGCATGAGTAAGCGTCAGCTATGGTGAGCAGATTAACGATGTGTCCACCAAAGTGGAGCTCCAGATGTGGGTAGCAGAGTCGGGTCCCCGATCCACTGCGTGGGTCCCGGAGACGGTACAGAGGTGGAGAAGAAATGTGTCAAGGGAATAAATCCGAAGGCTGCGGAAATGCTGGGTTTATGCCCTGGCTGCCACGTTCATGTGCGGTCTCGGCCGATAACTCGAGTTATCGGCCGAGACCCCACCCTGCTACCCACATCCTCCAGCTCCACTTCGGTGGACACAATGTTAATCTACTCACCATAGCAGACGCTTACTCACGCTGCAACGGACCTGTGATTCCCTCCCACTCATGCCAATACATCCTCCGCTCAGTGACTGTGCTTAGCCTCCCCTGACTTCGGACGGACCGTGCCCACGGTCCCACCTCCCACGCTGGTTATTTCACCAACCAGATGGCGTACCTGTCAGCCTTCTCCTATATTTATATAGCACTTGATATCCCTGACAAGGTATTGAAGTGCTTTCTGGTGAGTAGGAGCACACTACTCCGGAACTCAAGGTTAATGGTTAATTTAGTGTGTTTTGGTTAATGAGTTTAGTTTAGTGTTCCCAGAAGAAACCCTTACATTTATTGCCTCAGTTTGTTTGGATTGGAGTCAGAGGTAGTGAGGTGTCATGATCATCGGGATGTAGGATATGTTAGCTGTATGTAGGATGTAGGAGTTAGATGATAATGCTAGAGGGGTTTCAGAGATATGTTAGTTTATGCAAATGATTTGTGGGGTGAAGAGATAGAAGGGAGGAAGCTTAGAAGACTGACAGATTGCAGGCAAGTGATTACCTGCTAGTGAGAAGGAAGGGTATCTGGGGTATGGGTCAAGAGAGGGGAATTCACACCAGTGCATGTAGAAAAGTAAGCCAGAGGACCTTCAGCTTTATGTAGGAGTCAAGTCAAGTCAAGTCAAGATCCGCTTTACTCGATTTAAAATGTCAAATCATAAAAGCACAATACATTACAATGAACGAGAATATATCAATTCATGTAATTAAAATTTGACAAGTATATGTTAAAAATTACAAAACGAAGAACTAGAAGCTGATTTAGGTGCACAGTCATGACATAGATAAAAACCATGATCATTTAATTGAAGAAAGGACCTTGCATAGTTTTCCTAGTTCTGACCACCTCTTTCAGATATTTTACAATGTGGTCGGTAAAGATTTCATCATCTAGGAATTATAGCTTAATGAAAGCAGGTCTACATTGTCTCAGTCCTTGCATTTTCAGATAAGGCCATCTTTTCGTGATTAAAACTTGCAGAATAATAAAATGTGGATTGTTGATTGTGCAGATATTTCATCGCAGGGGCATGGGCAAAGAGAGCATGACCAATCATTTATCTGAGAGAATGTAACCAAGTTATGAAAGTTGCCTAGGCGTAGGCGCATCAATAGCAACCTGTCATAATTTCTTGGGGTGGACAGTAGATAAGGTTTGGGTCAAGGGCATTTAGCTCTGACTTATATTTTCATAATATTAGAGGACAATCTAATCATCTCCAAATGATTGGTGCATTAAACCTTTAATACCTTCCTCGTGATAAGAGACAGTCTATTGGGGTAAACAAAGTACTCAGAGCGAAGTCATGCATAAAGTTTTTTACATATGCAAGCCAAGGAATACATTGTACCCGTTGCAAGTTCAAACAGTCTTTTATCGTGTCCCGGTTGAGACCAGTGGTAACGCCTGCCCAAACCTTGTGCAATAACAAAATTGGCTGGATTTTAATTAGGTCGGACAGGTATGACAGTCCCAGTTTGGCGTGGCAAATATACGTGGCTGTGCTATTCGGGACAGCTAGAAGATATCTTAGAAACCTATTCTCAACTTGCTGGAGAGACTCTACGTTTCCATAGCCCCCAAATACCAGCTCCATACAGAGCAACTGAAGTACATTTTTCCTTTGTATATTGTCAACAGGTCGTTAATAGGACGCTTTCCTAATTTCCTGGCAAAGTTGATCAAAGCACCTATGGCTTTGGCAAAAAGCAATTTTCTACAATTGATGGCTTTTGCCCATGAGCCCCTTCTATCGAAGACGATTCCCAAGTATGAGAAGTGGGTAGCAAAGTTTTTCGTTGTTTATAAAAATGTCACAGCACTTGACGCTGGGCTTGCTAAATTTCATGATAAAAGTTTTGGTAATATTAACATTAAGGTCTAGGCTTGACATATAAGATGCAAAGCTCGACACAATTTTCTACAAGCTGATCGGAGTGCGGGCTAACAAGACCGCGTCGTCAGCGTATAACAGTGCACCAATTGTCCTTTTGCCTATGCTAGGTAGATCTTGGCATTCCCTTGATAAAGTATCGCCCAGACTATTTATGTAGAGGGTAAAGAGGAGTGGGGCTAATACACACCTGCCATACCCCCTTCCTGAAAGGGAGGCTGTGACTAAGTTCACCAGTTCTACCATAGCTGACCCTGGCCCGGACATCAAGGTAAGACTGTTTTAAAAAATTAATTAGTTGAGTTTCCACACCCATGTCCTCTAAGATGCGCCACAGCTTCTGGTGATTGACTCAGTAAAACGCCGAGCTCAGGTCAACGAAACACATAAAAAGGCTCCCTTTTTTTGCCTGAGTATATTTTCCCAGTATGAAGCTCTGTTACACAGTACCTAAACCTTGACGGAATCCGTACTGAAGTTCTGAGATGACACCTGTGTCCTCAGCCCACGACTGCAGTCTATTTAAAACAACGCGCCCGGCCACTTTCACAAGGGAGTCTAGCAGTGAAATGGGTCTCAGTAAGTCCCCTGAGTTGATGGGTCTGGCCACCATTTACTGCAAAAGACAGAGGTCAGAGGGTTCAGATGTTAGTAATCCAATCTTTATTAAAACACCCCATCCACATCCTGCTGAACTAGGACTCATCTCCAACTCATCCAAGACAGAATCCCCACTCTGCAGTACTTTGAACACTGGAAATTCTTATTAACCTTGCTGTAAGATGAAATGCTACACACAATTCTAGCTTTTTGTAGTTTTCAACCACTACAATGACTCTCAGGTTTTGGGGAGTTTATCTTAGGGAGTCCTTGACACGATCCCAAATGATTAATGATGATTTGAATATTGTGGGTGAATGGCAATGGTTTGGTGACACTAAAACAAATGAGACACCTCTTATTTCACACAGAAACACCTAAATAACACTCATATATGGAATGTAATACTGAAAAGGACCTTGGAGCCTGTTTTTGATCTTGGATTTTTAAAATGCCCAAATTACAGGGAATCACATGGCCAGTTAAATACAGTTTCAAGTTCGTCTCCCCTTTGATGAACTGATGTGTAAATGTGGAAGAATTGAAATGGAATGCCCCTGTACTCCCATTGCAGGCGGTGAAGTGGCCACTCTGTCTATTTATCAAAGATAGTGCTGGTATTTATGAAATATGGATCGGACTCTAAGAAGAGCACTTAGTCTGCTTGCCAAGAGGGATCTTTGCCCACCTGCTCTTCACCAAGAAAATCAATATAGAGGCAAAAACCAGACGGAGATGACCCTCTTCGATCCAGACCTTTTACAGCCTGTATCTGGACTAGAATTCCCCTTTGTCTGTATGGTTCAGTCAACTTCGGCTTCTAGGCACCTCCGGCATGGAGCTTTGAAAACAGCTATGTGACAATGCTCAGAGTGCATACCCTCCTTACCTTCTGCAGATGCCTCTCTCTGTAGCAGGGCTGGACTGCACCATTTGGCTGTGCTTATTCCTCCTCTCTGCGCTCCTCCATGCCTGCCACAGGAGCATGTCCGCAGCTCATTCACCATCTCCCACCTGCCAGTATTAAATTGGGTCATTTGTTTTAGTCAGAAAAGGTACGTGGAGCCTGATTTATATAGTTCAACACTTAGACCTGGATGAAGATTGCAAGCTGAGGAGGAAATAGGTTAATAAAAAAGCCTCTGAAAAGCGATCTCTCCATACGAAGACCTTGGCGCAAAGTTACTCTGCCTCTCTTTTTAGAACATTTCCCCTGTGACCTAATTAGCCCTGATCTAGATGTAAATCAGACACTACATATTTTAGAAGAGGCAGTTTCAACTGTACTGGATATAATTGTTCCTCCGGTACAGGTAAAGTCCAAGATAAGAACTGCTCCATGGTATACTGACCAACTCAGAATTACAAAGACTATCTGTCGTACAGCGGAACGCAAATGGTGCAAGAGTAAACGTTTTGATGACCGTGCTATTTATAAAGAAGCTCACCACTGCTATATGACTTTAATCAAAGCGGCAAAAAAATTGTTCCTAACCGACAGGATAAATAAGGCAGGCAGTTCTACCAAGGAGCTTTACCAGGTCCTGAAGGAATTTACAACCCCTAGAAACCAGTCGTCTGCACCTGTTTAGCAACACTGGGTGGACTCTCTTTCCAACTTCTTCGAAGAAAAGATTTTAACCATTCACCGATCTTTGACTCTTTATGATAATAGTTCGGATCCAGCTAATGAGCCTGATGCCTTCACCGCCCCCTCCCATCTTCTCGATGAATTTACTAATGTTGACTCCAAATTAGTACTCAGGGCCTCGCAAAAGATAAAATCGGGTTCTCCCAGTGATTTGATCCCCCCGAAGATATTTTTAACTATTGCCCCTGCACTGGTAGACAACATTCCAGATCTCTTTAATAAATCACTTGCAGAAGCTGTTTTTCCCTCAAGCTGGAAGACTGCCCATTTGAAGCCCATTTTGAAAAAGCCCAAGGCTGATCCTAAACTTCTCTCCAATTACCGTCCAATTTCTTTACTCCCCTATTTTGTGAAAGTATTGGAATCCCTCGTTAATCAGCAACTCGTTGTCCATCTGTAGAGTCACAATCTACTGGACCCTTCACAGTCTGGTTTCAGAGCTGCTCACAGCACTGAGACGGCATTGGTCGAGGTCACAGATAACATCAGACAGGCTCTGGACAGGCACCAATCAGCTTTTCTCGTACTCCTGGACCTGTCGGCTGCATTTGACACCATCTCTCACAGCATTTTAGAACATTGGCTGTGGGAGATTGGTGTCAGTGGTAAGGCCCTGAAATGGTTCAGAAGTTATCTTTCGGACCGTCAAACCATTGTCCAGACGGGATCCAGTATCTCCTCCACAAGACCTGCCACGATGGGAGTACCACAAGGCTCCATCTTGAGTCCTACCCTTTTTAACCTGTACATGACCCCACTGGCCCCAGTGATCAGGGCCTACTGATTTGATGTCATATCGTATGATTGCTGATGACACTCAGATCATAGTCACACTGGGTCCTGACCCGAATGAAACCATGGTGCGTTTTTAAAACTGTATGTCCCACGTCAACAGGTGGATGAAAAGTAACCATCTTCAATTGAACGGTACTAAATCTGAGATTATGCTTTTTGGGAAAGCGCATGAACACTGGTCGTCTGACTGGTGGCCTTCCGACCTTGGCACCTGTCCCGTCCCCAAAGAGGTGGTTCGTAATCTGGGCTTTCACATGGACAATCAATTGTCCATGAGTGCCCAGGTTAATCATACTATTAGTTCATGCTTCGGAATAATGTGCACGCTGCGGAAAGTTTTTTAATGGATCCCCTTGGAAGCAAGAAAACCTTTAATTCAGGGTCTTATTACCAACCGAATGGACTATTGTAACGCACTTCTGCAGTCCATTAATGAAACCTTTTTAAACAAATTACAGACTCTACAAAATATTGCGGCTAAATTGATCTTGAACCTGCCTTATCGAACATCTTCTGCCCCATGTCTCAGAGCTCTACACTGGCTCCCAGTGAGAAAGCTTATTCTCTTTAAGGTCTTATGCCTTACGCATAAGTATCTCTATGGGAAAAATCCACAATACTGGTCCACAAAACTCTGCTGGTACAAGCCTCAGAAGGCACTCAGGTCCAGCACCAAGTCTTTGCTTACTCCCTTTAGAATATACACAACTAGACAAGGTGGTAGATCTTTTTCGTATCTAGCCCCGGCCTCCTGGAATAAACTGCCTGTAGACCTATGATCCATCCCCATCCACAGCTGTTTTCGTAACAAACTGAAAACATGGCTGTTTGATCAGTAATTCTCTTCTGTCACTCCGCACTAGAGCCGCCGCAAGCGCCATGAGACTCTTCGGAGTGATATGTTTTGCACTATAAAAATGCCTCTGACTTGACTTGACTTGAGGAGAGGAAAGAGTTTTCTTTCGCTAGGACATAGGATACTATTTCCCTGGGATTAACTTTTTCACAAAAGGTACCCTACACCCTTGTGGTCTGAATGACATTTGGTGCCACAGTCTGACTCCCGCATTATGATGCATGGTGGTCAGAGGTAGCTGCGTAGGGACCAATCGACGATTCCGAGACCGTCCGACCGTTGAACGGAATGTAAATACCTACAAACGCCGCATAGGGATTACGATGTCCCTTTCAGACAGCCTTTCGATGGTGGTCTAACCGCCATTGAAAGGCTGTCAGGAACAGACTTTCGGGGCCCAAAGCAGTGCCCCCATCCCTCTGTGGCCTCCGCTATGAGGCCTGGGGGCCACCTCTGTTGCCCCCTCAAACATACTCCGTGTGACAGGCACCACATGGTGCCTAGCACATGGATATTTGAAAATATCAATTTTCCCAATGCAGCTTGTGTTGCAGCCCTTTTCTGGCCGCTACACAAGCCACAAATGAAAAATTGATGTTTCCGACGCCTCATGGGCGTTCACATTCTAGTTCGTCGGATGGAACCTCCGACTACTAGTCGGTCGGATTCTATTCCACCACGATGCCGGTCGGACGCTCTTCCAACCGGCATCGTAATCAGGGCCTTTGAGTGATAATCATTCTTCTTCTCATGACCAGTACAAAGAATGTGTAGGATTTGATTACCGTTAAATACTGCTTGCCAGATTTACTAAGGGCATGCGCTCATCCAACTCTACATGACACAAAGGGACATATTTACAAGGAAATGTCAGAGCGGGGAGCTGGGCCAAATTTGGCAGCACCGCTCTCTGACATTTCCAAAACACAGGGATGCGCCAGTTTTACAACAATATGACACACCTCTTCCATTTAGCAGGAAGAGGACATGCGGATGAAGAGAGCCTGGCAAGAGGCCTCCGAATGGAGTCAGTATTAGTGATGAATCAGCATGAAATGGAGCTGAATTAGTCTTGGAACAAGGTGGGAAAGCGGATAGCTTGGTTAAGCAGAAGGGATGAGAAGAAGAGATGGAAAGAGTCTGTCACAAATTCTAGTGTGGTGGAGTTCTCTACCAATAAAGAAATAATGGAACCATTGTAGGTCCCCGTATCAACCCTTTAAAGGCTATGTGGGAGGTGGGGGGGCGTGGCTAACCAGCCATCATGGCGGACGCGAACTCCTAGAGCTCGGCTTGGACGAAACCTCAATTATCCCGAGCATAGTGCCCCACAGCCCCATAACGGCACGCGATGACCTCCTGAAGTCCCGTAGACCCAGGGCGCTAAAGGGGACTGGCGGATCACTGCCGGATGGACGCTGGGGCAGTGTGGGCCGCCTTGCAGCCAGAGCGCTCATCTGTAACGCAGGACGAGCTGGCGACTGTGGGGCTGGGCCTATCCTGACGCTGCCTGGAGGCACTAGCTCCGAGTGACGGGCTAAGGCGTTGGAGGTGCTGACAACGAGGCAGGCTGTGGCCACAAAGTGAAAGGCCTCTGCCTCACACACACTGGAGGCTGCTGCGGGAAGAGGTACGGTGAGGCCGAGACGGGACGAGCTGGGCTGGGGGTGAGAGAGCTGCTGCAGTCGCGATGGGCCCACTGGGGCGAGTTTCGCTGTCGCCCTGACCCGTGTGCTGTGCAGGCTGGCTTGAGGTGGTGACCGGGAGCTGTGGGCAAGGCCCCCAACCGGAATAAGAATAAGCAGCAGAAAAGGAGCAGCGCAAGCAGCCCTGCGACCAGAGCGCCTAATTGCAAAGCGAGCTGCAAGATGTGCTGGCAGTTGAGGGGCCTGCCCTAACCTGAGGCCACCTGAAAACGATGAATTGAGACAAGCGGGCGGGTGTGAAACCGCAGGACACCAGGGACTGCATGGCGAGACCCCCCAGCTGCAGTAAATAGTGACTGAGAGGCAGGAAGGAGCAACCTAAGGGGAGAAGAAGGGGACATAGAGCTGACACGCTGCCCCGTTCCAATATCCTGTACCTCCACGGCAACTGCGTAGTGGCGGAGGAAGCAGGGCACTGCTGAGAAGAGACCCAGGCCACCAAGAGAGAACAGTGATATATCGCAGCAGGGGCAGTGAATTGGCAGTGCGAAACCAAGCAAGTAAACAAGACGCGATAAACAAATAAAGATGGTAGGAGGCCTCCGCCATAGCCAAGGAGACACAGGACTGCCTGTGACTGGCGGCCAGGCAGTTGGCATGCCAGTGAAGACAATCGCTGGAACAGTGTCAGCCCGGCGTCAGTAACTTAGGTAGCAACAGGTGTGGTCACTGCTGCGGCCCGCTTGTCCCCACCCCAAGTGGCGACACTGCGTGAAGCAAATCTGCAGGCGTCGGAGCGGTGAACACTACACAGAGATGCGCCACCTCGGACCCAGTGCATCCACCCAGAGAAGCAAGCAAGGGAGGCATCAGGGAACCACATGCCATCCGCGCAAAACTGGTCATGGGACGCCTGCGAACCAATGAGCAGCAAACTGCCAGGCAACCGGAGGCACAAGCGGCGCAACAACAGACCTCCATGCAGAAGCTAGAGGTGCCGA
Organism: Triturus cristatus; assembly: GCF_964204655.1. Lineage (NCBI taxonomy): Eukaryota > Metazoa > Chordata > Amphibia > Caudata > Salamandridae > Triturus > Triturus cristatus. Next base: position 1,090,112,520 of record NC_140593.1, read on the forward strand.
CCATGGAACTCTCCGCAAAAATGAATTCAGTCCTTAATGCAGTCGAGAAACTGGGAACCGTCTGGAGCACACCCTTTCCGCACTAGAGACAAAAATAGACGGAGTGGGGTCTGACTTCAGGCTATTGCGAGAGGACCACCGCAAGGTGTTGGACAGATTACAAACAAATGAGCAAATGCTGCAGGAACTGAAGCTGACCACCAGAAGCTACGTTGCTGCCCTGCAGGACCTGGTGGAGCGTGTAAACATACTAGAAGACAGGCTGGATGATGCGTAGGGCCGCTCCCGCCAGAACAACGTCCGTGGGGTGGGCCTTCCAGAGGGAGTGGAGGATCAGGACCCTGTTGAAGACTGGCTGAGAGACCTGCTGTCGGAGGACACACTATCGGCCCAATTTGTGGTGGAACGCCCCCACCGCGTGCCAGCACGCAGGCCTCCACCGGGAGCCAAGCCAAGGCCGTTTCTCTTCAGGCTGTTACATTTCAGAGATAGGGACGCAGTGCTAAGGAAAGCCCGTAAACTTGATGACATTAAAGTACAGAACCAGCAAATAATGTTATTTCCGGACTATACTGTCAGGTGCAGGCGAGAAGGAGGTCCTTCACCGAAGTAAAGCGTAAGCTCCGCGATTTGACATTCACTACTCTTTAATCTTCCCAGCTAAACTACGAGTGGCCGCGAAAGGGACATCGCATTTCTTTGATGCGCCATCAGAGGTCTGGGACTGGCTAGAGGAATCGGGCCTGCTGATGGGGCCTAGGCCGGCTGGGGTGGAACAGCTCCCCCGGCAGAACAAGAGAAACCGTCGCCGGGGAGGAGGTGAACAATCCAAAATGGCAAAAATACAAGTAACGGCACCTAATGTGGAGCAGAGGCAAATGGAGAGGCAAGAGGCCCTATGTATAGCAGCGGCAATCAGCAACAAACCATTGTCCCCAGACCCAGAGACTCAATCTGCCCCATGCCTGAGCATGTCTGGATCGTCGCCAGCCAGATCTGATGATCTAGACTCCGTACAGCTGCCAGACATCACGCACAGACGTCGGACGATATAATCTGAATGAACAGTAATGTATAAATTGTCCTAAAACCTGATTATCTGCAAATCCATCTTGACCCCCCTGTGCTACCGCGCAAGCACGTACTGGCTGGTGTGGGGCGGGAACCAGTAAATTAACGCGGAATGCCCCTTTGATTCCGACAAACCTAGAGTGTGGTGGCACCACAAGCCCCAAAGAATTGGGAATAGCACAGCACTAAAAGCATAATCGAGGGACAGTCCAAAGCGCGTCAGCCTGTAACGCACACCCCAACAGCTACCTGCACCTAGCAAACTAGTTGCCATTGATAGACACTGTAGATTGGTAGAACAACAATCTTGTGTTCGACCTCATAAAGTTATGAAGCCCACAGTCGTACTGGCTAATAGGCGTCCGGTGCACGACACGGAACTGTCACACCACGCGTTTACTTAAGCCAAACATGCCCACAGCGCTACGATACCCTTGCTATCCACGCGCAAGCAACCCCCACCCGACACATTTGAACCAGCATGCATAGCCAATAGTTGCCATATGGCATTGTTCAATGTTTGGGCAGATAACAGTGATCCCTCTGCTCTCCCCAAGTTTTGTCCCATACAGCTCCCTCTCATGCAAGTACTACGAGGCATCGTTCATGAGACATTGCACTGTCTATGCCGCGCGATCCTTGACTGCGCTGTGCTTGACTACCTGCCTCCTGGGATACCGGGTTGGATGTGCGCAGTACCACACTCCACTCTTGAAGTATGCCACCCACCAATGTAATTACCTGGACTGTCCGGGGGCTACATACACGTCACGCAGATATAACATTTGTGTATCTTAAGTGCCACAAAGCCCACATAGCGTTCTTGCAAGAGACGCACATAGCCCAGCCTGAAATCTGCAGACTACAGCAGTGGTCCTGGCCACAGGCTATTCCTCATATGCCAGGGGGGCTCTAATCTGGATCACGCCAGGGACACTCTTCACGCCAGAGGAGACCGAGATCGATACCTGTGGCAGGTATGTCCTATCTAAAGGGCAACTGAATGGGAAACACATAGTGTTAGGCTCCATTTTCGCCCTGAACACGAACCAGGGCGCGTTTTTGGCAATGTTGTCAGACATACTGTTGTGCTGGTGTGATGTGCCATGGTTTCTTGGCGGTGATTTTAATGCGGTCAGCGACACCACCATTGAAAGGTCCTTCCCTCCACTGATGCACACTAATGCAGCTTCTAATGCGCATGCTCTGGGCAAGTGGCTGCGCTGCTGGGGTCTGTCCGACGTCTGGAGAACAATTAACCCACGGTCGCGTCTTTAGTCCTTTTACTCTCACCCTCATGGTCTACATGTCCGTATTGACGGTTTGTAGCGAGCCAGCAGGTACTGACACAGTGTGCGGCAGCAAACTACATGGGTAAAACGCACTTAGACCACAACCCTCACGCGCTGCAACTCCAGGGTGAAGGAGAGGGGCCCACCACTCATCTCTGGAGATTGCAACCTCTAGCACTGGAAGACCCTCCCTTCAGGCAGGCAATAGATGAGGCGATAAGCACATATTTTGAAGACAACACTGGCTCTCTCACTGACACAGGATGTTATTGGATGGGGGTAAGGCTGCGATCAGAGGGCGGTGTCTGGGTTTAAGCTGGTCCATTAGAAAGCAGCTCGATGATGAAATCAGTCGCTCCGAGCAGACCTTCACTAGTCTCGAGGCCGAAATGGCCAGCGGTGGAGACGTGCAGGCAGACACTAGATACGCAAAGGCAGAAGCACATGGAGATACTAGAGAGGTTGCGATGCTTAAATTACACTTCACATGCAGCGCGCACACATGCTGCAGCTGATAGGGCGAGCAGGCTGCTCACGCGCTTGATCCGCCAGGAACACGAGCAGACACCTATACTGTGCATTCGGTCCGCCACTGGTCAACTACTCACCAAGCAGTATGATATACACAAGGAGTTTGTGTTGCATTACACCAAAGTATATAAATCAGTGCATAGTGCGACCACCGAGGAGCTGCACTCTTTCCTTTCTCCGCTCCCCCTGCAGCGTATCACTGCTGACCAGAGCAGGGAGTTGAATAAGCCGATCAGTTTGCTGGAGGTACAGGAGGCGATATGCTCGCTGGCTACTGGTAAGGCTCCGGGACCTGACGGCTTCCCCGCTGAATATTATAAAGCATATCAGCAAGCATTGGCACCTGCAGCTCCTTTCCATGTATAACAACGCACTGGAGTCGGGGGCCCTGCCTGGTACACTGCGTGAGTCATTACAGGTGTCGCTGCCAAAGCCAAACAGAAATGCAGAGCTGCTGGGCTCATACTGGCAGCTTGCGCTCTTAAATACTGATTATAACGTTCTGGCCAAACTGTTGCCATGTAGATTGGCCCCGCTGGTTCCACAGCTGGTACATGCGGATCAGAATGGGTGTGTGCCAGCTCGCAGCACGTCCCATTATGCCAAGGTAAGCTGGGAACGGTCCGAATGCCTGGTGTTAGATTTAGAAAAGGCGTTCGACACCTTGGAATGGGGATTCTTGTTTGCTGCACTCTTGAGATACGACTTGGGGGAAGAGTTCCTAAGCCTAGTACAACTTCACTACACCCAGCCAGTGGCTAGGATCAAGACTGGCCCACATTTATCAAGCCAGATCCCAATCGGGGGGAGTACTCGGCAGGGTTGCCCGCTCTCTCCACTGCTATTTGTGCTGGCTATCGAACCATTGGCTGAGTCACTGTGTCGGGAGCAGGATGAGAGGGGTATCCCTGGTGTTATACGTGGACGACCTGCTTATTTACCTCAAGAATGTTGGGTCATCATGCACCTCGAAAGAACAAATTCTTTTGGAATTTACTCACGTCTCGGAACTCCATGTAAACTGGGACAAGTCGTGTTTGTACCTTTTCTCAGAGAATACACTGAACAGCCGATTATCCCTTAGTAGTAAACCAATTCATTGGCAAGAGTCGGCATTCCGGTATTTGGGAATCCTCATCTATAGAGAGCCAGCTGATCTGCTTGAAGGTAACCTGGTACGAGCCATCACTGGTATATGTGCGCAGATGACTTTCTGGGGTACTCTCCCCCTGACGCTCATGGGGAGGATAGCGCTTCTTAAGATGGTGGTACTCCCGCGACTGCTGTACCACTTCGTAAATGTACCCTTATGCCTCAAACCGGCGCTGTTCAAAAGCTTAAAACTGGATATCCGCAGATTCATCTGGGGTAGGTTGCGTACCAGAGTAGCGCTGATCAAAATGTACCCTTCAATGGTCTGTGGAGGTCTAGCATTGCCTCACATGGAGAAATACTATCTCGCAGCACAGCTCCAGTGGGTGGTGAGGTGGCTCGATGCACACCATCTGGAGGACTCGGCGACTAGCGTCCCGGGACTCACCCACCTGCAGATGGTGGCGTTGTTCCACCCTATCAGACAGACCCCCCAGGATATAGCGGCATGGATTAGCAAATTTAGCGGCTCAAATATGGAAATTTAGCGGCACAAATATGGAAATTTAGCGGCATTTTTGCGGCACTTTATTTTACTCATAATCATTCATTTTCAGCCTGAAATCAATGGAAGCTGTTTTAGCAGAGTATTCCACTTTGAAATAGGCATGTTTAAAGTGTCTGCAGCTCTACGGATGCACAGCTTCAATCCTAACCTCGTGGGAGTGGCCTGTATTTCTCCCTGGGATGTTCTTTTTTTTTTTTTTTTTTTGAAATCTCCCTGGGATGTTCTAGCACCCATGTATGCACCCCTGTCGGGCATCGCTGCCTACGGATCCGAGAGGCAGGACACCTCTTCCTCAGGCACCCTCTTTTGCCAATTTTGGGTGCCACTGATGCCCGCAACATTGGTAGCAACATAATATTATTATTTTTTATTTGCTGCAAAGATATTGGTAACAGATGACAAATGTGACAGTAAATCCCTTCTAGGTTACTCAATTGGTTACATAGAGGTTGCATTTTAAAATATCTTACAGGGTTAAGATACCTGTTGGAGAGACCATTGTGTGCCCTACAATTTTTAGGGGATTTTAATAGAGGTAAGATAACTTTTGCTCCCAGCTGAATGTTGAAATAAGAAATCCCTCCTACTGCCTGCACGTTGCTGCACCCAGCCGAATACAAACAGCTTGCAGGCTCTGCTGTATTATCAGACAACAGGACAAATTCAGCATTTTTCTCAGGGAAATTAGCTGCCGGAAGTGAGATCAGGTGGGATTCCCCTACTTTTCAGCACTGGTTGCCATCTCCAAAGAATTGATAGTTCATGTTGCCTGATAATTGTAGTTTTCTTGTTGGTTACGTTGAACAGTGCATTCTGCACAGACAGGAAACCTTTCGTCATGCAGCAACAAGGTTCAATGGCCACCGCCCGTCTTCCCTTTCCTTGGAATTTTGTGAGCATGAGTATTGACACCCTGGTGCTTGCAAAGGCCTATCCAATAAGGCACACGTACTACATCGCAGACAGCTGTACTGTCAACAGACCTAAAATAATTCTGTTATTTCCATTTCAATCGTTGACTCATTCCTTCTCTCTCTTCGTTTTCTTGCTGTTCTGTTATTTTTCTCAATCCTTGTCGCTCCTCTTCCTTGACTCTGTTTTCATTGCCCCTTCCCTTTCTCTTCTCTTTATTTCCTACCTCCCCTTTCTCTTTTCTCGTTTTCAGTTATGTTTTTGCTTCCATCACTTCTCATCCCTGTAATTCCCACTCCAGTGCTTCTTATCATTCTCTTTCAAATGCTCTTTCCTCCTTACTTGCTCTGTTCTCTTCTTCGTTGTTTTTTCTCTCTTTTTCACTCCAATTTTCTGCCTCGGTTCTTTTCTGTGCACGGCTCTTCCTTTCATGCCTTTCCCTCCTGCTTTCAGTTTGTCCTTCCTGCCTCTCTGACGCATTCACTTCCCGCACTTCTCCTTTGTCTTCCCATCTCTTCTATCTTTGTCTCTGGTTTATATTCCATCTCCCCACTTCTCCTTCTCTTTGCCCCCCTCCCCCACTTCAGCTCTCAAGCTCTCACCACCCCCCTCTATTTCATTCTCCTCGCATCTCTGTTCTCCTGTCCCACCGCTCTCTACATCTTGTACTCTTTCTCCCTTCTTCTCCCATCTCTTCCGCTCCTCTTTTCCCCATCTCAACCTGGTTCTGCCCCCTTCAAGGCCTCTCCCTTTCCTCCCCTCTTTAGCCTCCTTTCGCACACCTAATTCTTCTATCCCAGCTCTCTTTTGCCATCTCTATCTTCCTTCCCACCCTCTCCAACTCACACCTTCCATTTCTTTCCAACCTTCCCCTTTCTAGCTCCTTAACTCTAACTTCACATCTCACACTTCTCTCCCCTTCTTGTCTCTTCACCTTTCCCCCTCCTCCAATCTCTCTTCCCTTCGCCTCTACATCATCCAGCCCTCCCCCGTTCGCGCCCCCTCACTCTTTCTCCCTTTCCCTCTCCATCTCTTCCTCTTTCAATCCTCATCCTCACGTCTCATTGTCAGCTCCCGCCTCTCCACGCTGCACATCTTCCCGTCCCTCGCAGTTTGTTCTTCATTCAAATGCCCGCAGTTGCCGCTGGTCACATCAGCCCCCCTCCCCCCACACCACCTTCGCCTGCTCCCCCCACAGGATGCACAGGCTGTCCGAAATCCTTTACCAGCATCTACCAGAGATTCACCATGTGTGGGAGGGGGCGAAATTGAGACACAGAGAGCCCTGTCATGCCCTGGGAACATAATGCAATTACACATTTTAAAAGGGGAGGCATATTATGCAACGTGTATTCGCACCTTCCAGGGTCAAAAAGCATGTGGGGCTCAAAGTCCCTCCCACCCCCCTTCCCCCCCCTTCGTGTGTGCAGCCCGGGCCAAGACAGCTTCCCCAGCAAACACACAGACAGTTTTTGAGCTGCTGTAGGCAAGTGTCTGTATTATTGCAGCCGCACCCGAGTGCTTCACAGGTCTTTAAAAGATCATTTAAATGTTAACAAAGCTTTGTTTTTCACCCCTTCTTAGAGCCCCTGCACATCCACTCTGCCAATTGATGGAAGATTTAGCCCCCCATAAATATTTATACATACTAAAGAATGAAAGGAAATGTCTGAAGCTCAGCAATGATTCACTAACAACATCTTGCAGAAAGCGTCCGCTGTGATTGACAGCCACATGAGTAAACAAACACAAGCTCTGCCACTTTTGCAAAGATTGTTCTGCACACCTGAGGCATTACATCTTGTCGAAGGTGGACTGCCGCCACTGACTGGATATTACAGTGCCACAGAGCGCGCTTTTTCCACACCTACTTAGTCAAGGTATGCAAAAAATTTAAGACAAATTATGTGGCATAATCCAGCACATTCTGTGACAGTATTATTTCACAACATTTTAACCCTAATTAGTTCTGTCAGGGCAAACGTTTCACCACATTTCCGAAATTTCGCGGGCAGTTTTGTAAATATCGCGGCATTTTTACAAAACTGCCGATTTCGCGATTTTTTTGCAAATCGCGAAATCGCGAAATCCTGGAGGGTCTGATCAGACAGGGACAGACACCTGCCCAACTGCTAGTGGTAGTGGCACATTATTTTTTTTAATCAAGGAGGGACAAGGAGCCTAGTTTTGATTGAGGTCCTGCTCAGAAGGCACCAATGGAATATTGAGAAGAGGAAGAGCAGTTCCTATGGGTTGCTGATTGGGGAGAGGGAGGAAATGGGGAAGAACAGGTCTTTCTTCGTAATGCCCTCACACACCCCAAGGGATGTCATGCTTCATCATTTGGGCATTTGCCCCTCGTCAGGCCGGCGCTGCAATGCCTGACGGGCTCCCGAAACCGGGGCTCTTTATCGGGGATCTTTTGAAGAAGCCGTATGGGTGCGTGTGGGTGTGAGGGCAGGGTAGTGCACAAGGAGTGAAATATTTAAAAAAGGTTTAGGGCCGTCCTACTTGATTTAAGTCTTTTATTAATGAGGTAGCTCCAGCCTTATTAAAATTATGTAAAAGCCCTATTTAGGAGTGATGTTCCGTGAGGGCTAGTCAAGTGTGGGTGTGGTCAACATGTTTCGTGCCCCAGCTGCCCCAAAAGGGGTCAATGGCACTTCGTCAGGACCAATTAGAACGTGTAGGGTGAGTGCACTACCGTTTAGCACTAGTTGCTAGAAACGGTAGGGGGTGATTAATATAGGAACTGGTACTGGGATGAGGATAGACCTGTGGGAGAGGGGAGAAACAACAGAAAAGGGAGGGGAAAAAAAAAAGGAAGCAAAACCAGCGATTAAACCAGCCATAGGCATACAGTGCATGCACTGGCGAGTGGTGCGCCTAAGTGAAGTAAAAAGGTACACAGGTGTAATCATAGTATACTCTCAATATTCGGCCAGTGGGTGGTGGGAGGACGGAGTCAGTCCGTCGTGATACTTATAATGACAGAGTGTCAGGGGTAGTAACTTTTACGACGATCCTGTGCAGCGTGAACGGACTACAGTCGATCTCAAGTGACTAAGTAGAATGACAATTTGTATCTTCTAAACAGTCGTGGTCTATAGTGCAGTACTATAAAGTAATCCTGTGCTGTGCACATGTGTGTCCATCAATACAGTATCCAAAGACAGAAGAGGGTATTTTGGAATAATTAAAAACGGTAACGTGACGAAACCGTGATACGGTAAAAATTACATTTATTAAAAAGATTTTAAGCCAGTTTAGGTCAAGGAAGTCGGAGGTTGATGGTGAACTAATTTACACACTTGTGTGAAAACATGCAACAAACGCGCTAATGTAAAGGAAGTAATTCGCGGGACACGTGGCAAAATTAAATTAAGACTCACCCCTCACGACCTAGTTCCGGACAGACGGGGATGAGAACAGAGCACAATAGTTGCTCCGGTTTCTATGGGGATGCAATCGAGAGGGAAAAACAACAAGGGGAGAAAACGGGGGAAAAAAGTTGTCAAAGTTACATTAACACGATAGCCAAAACTACATGGCGAAAGGGCTTACCGTCGAGATCCAGTCTTACGATAGAGGTACTCACGTAGGTAGACTGGCAACTTGCTGGTGTCCTACCCTCGCTCTGGGCCCCGTAGAGAACACTTCCCGGGTGATTCTTTTTGTAGCGTTTTAGAAAGACGTCCCTGAACGTGGTGGCCATATTGGATAGGGCTGTCCTGGCGCTACTGTCATGTGACATCCGGGAGGTCGGTGGTTCGTGGCGGCCATATTAGAACGGGACAAATGAAAAAATGGGATTGGAAATACGAAGATTTTTCCAAAAAGAAGGGGGGGCGCGGGAGTGGTAGAGGGGGGAGAGCGGTTTAATCTAATTACCGTGTACATGGACACGTGTAGTTTTTTATGATACCTCTGTTGAAAATTATTTGTTAGAGAAATTTTTTCTTCTGTTTATGTGGTCCCTGGGGGTATTACAGATGTGGATGATAGAAGCCACTAGGGAGCAACTAAAGGTGATTATTGGGGAGTCAGGCAGGGGATAATGAGGAGGAGCCTTCAGGAAGACATTGGGGGGGCTTGATTTAATGATTCAATTCAGCCCAAGGTAAGTCATCGTTCAGACCCCTAATGTGTGACGCCAGCTTAAACACCCAGCATTGTTCCTTCCTAAAAAGGGCTTCTTTTGTGATGACTGGGAAGGCCTCTAGAATAGTCCGATTTAGCTCATTTGGCGTATGATTGTGTACCGCATAGTGAGAACACATTTTGGTATTAGTTTTTTTACAACGTACATTGCTTCTGTGTTCGGTTAGTCTTGTTTTTAATGGGCGTGTGGTCATCCCAATGTATTGCAGCGAACAGGGGCATGTGATAAGGTAAATACAGTTGCGTGTGTTGCAATTTGTGTGTTTTTTCTGGGTCCAAATCCAGTTGGTAGTTAGTTGGACTGTTTTGCTAGCTCGGGTCAGTGGGCAAACCACACATTGGCCACAGGGGTAATGCCCGCTGACCGGAGGTAAGTTCCATAAGGTAGTAGAGACTGTAGGGGCCGGTAGTTTTGGTCTGGTGTTAATTAGGAGATCCTTGATGTTGGCTGTGCGTTTGAATGCAAATCTCGGTTTTCTTAGAGACAGATCACCCGAGTCTAGTATTCGCCAGTGTTTGTTAATGACCCTTTTTAACATATTTGACTCTGAGGTGAAAGTGGTCACACATGTAATAAGGTCTGATTCTGGTTTTGTCTGTGATTCGAGAAGAGTTGACCTGTTAGTATTGCGTGCTCGTTTTTGTGCATTATTGATGATGCGAGCAGGATATTGTCTCAGAGCTAGATTACTACTAAGTTCAGATGCTTGCTTTTTGTAGTCATCTATCCTGCTACAGTTCCTACGGATGCGTAAGAACTGCCCATAGGGGAGATTGTCTTTTAGTGCCTTGGGGTGAAAACTATTGTATAGTAAAGGAAAATGGCTGTCAGTAGGTTTTTTGTAAGTTATCGTCTCCAAGGTGCCCATATTTTTAATGATCGTCAGATCAAGGAATGGTAGTTCCTGTTCAGAACAGGTTGCAGTGAATTTTAGGAAAGGGTTGAGATCATTAATCCATGACAGGAAGTTCGGGATAATATCCATGCTGCCTTTCCAAAAAATTAAAATGTCATCAATGTAACGTCTCCATAGGAGAACGTTACTCAAGAACGGATTGGTGTCCGTGAGCACATGCTTTCCCTCAAAGTCTGACATATAGAGGCATGCCAGGCTCGGGGCGAAGGTGCTGCCCATCGAAGTTCCTTGGGTCTGATGGAACAGTTGATCCTCAAATAGAAAGAAATTCTCAGTAAGAGCAATATTGGCACATTCCATAATAAAGCTCACGGGGGTTGGTGAATCCCAGTTAGTATTGAGCAGGATCGTCTCCACCACCTCGAGAGTATTAAGCTGAGGGATATTGGTGTAGAGGGCCTCCACATCCAGAGTAAGAAGTACATCTGGATGTGGGCCCTCCAAGTTAGTAAGTTCAATCAGTTTTAGAACATCTCTGGTGTCTTGGAGAAATGTTGGGGTGGTTCGAACTAATGGGCGGAAAAAATGATCGCAAAATTTGGATAGAGGTTCCAAGAGGGACCCTATGCCAGACACAATGGGTCTCCCGGGAGGTGGGGAGACCCCTTTGTGAATTTTTGGCAGTGTATAAAAATAGGGTAATCTTGGATTGGTGTTCACTAAAAAGTCTGCTTCGTTTTTTGAAATCCATCCTTGGTTGAGTGCCGCTGTGACCATGGAGTTTATTTTGGTGGAGAGGCGTGGCGTGGGATCTGTAGTGAGTGGTGTATAGTAGTTAGTATTTTGTAGTTGGCGTAGACATTCCGTCCGGTAGTCTGTGCTGGCCATAATAACTATGGCACCACCTTTGTCTGCTTCCTTAATAGTTATGGAGGCGTCATTAGCTAAAGTTTTTATGGCTAATGTCTCAGCCTGAGTAACGTTGGAAAACTTCGGAGTTTGACGTTTTTCAGAAATTTCTTTGAGTACTGCCTTTTCAAAGGTCAAGACTTCTGGAGGTACCATACTCGAGGTTGGGGTAAAGGTCGAAGGTTTTCGTAGACCGGTGTCAGTTGGAGGTAGGTTAGGTTGGTTGCCAAAATAGGCCTTAAGGCGGATTTTCCTGAAGAGATTTTGAACTTCAAGGTTAGTGCGAAAGAAATTCACTTTGGGGGTTGGTACAAATCCTAGGCCCCTTTTCAGGACGTTAGTTTCTGTGTTAGTAAGAGAATGGTCTGACAAATTGACGATTAGTTTCTCTTCTCCTGGTGGCTCCGCAATTCCATGTGTGGTGGTGGTTGCTGTGCCTGATACTGCCATTGTACTTGTTTTTGTTGGTTCTGTCCGCCTCTTCTTCTTCTGCCTCGCCCCTTGCCCCAGCCTCTGCCTAAAAAAGGTTGTGGTTGGTAGGGGGGAAACAGGGGTGGTGGTCCTTGTGGGTATTGCCACATCGGTGGTCCATGGAATGGAATAGGTCCCTGATAAGGGGATGGTCCTTGGAAGGGCCCAGGTCCTTGGTAAGATTGTTGACCATATCCGTACATGGTGTTGGTCGGTCTTCTGGGTTGTTGGTTATGATAGTAAGGACCTTGCGCCTCGGAACTGGAGTTACTTCCTGAGGAGTTTGTGCGCCGGCGAGAGTTAGTACTGTCGTCGGATAGGTAATCATCTCCAGAAGGTACAAAATCATCTTTTAGATAAGGGTATACCTTTTCCTTGCTGAACCGCGTGATGTCCTTTTGAAGTTTCGTAACTTTTTGTCTCATCAGATAGTCTTTATTATCATTAATCTCTTTTGTGATCTCGGCCAGCTTGGCCTTGAAGGCGGCGTTAGCAATATTTGCCTTGATGTTACCTTCTGCTATGGTAATTTTCTGTATAAGTTCATCAGCCAGCCTTTTTGCAGTCTTGATAATAAGTACCAAAAGATCCCTGGTACATTTCCATGCCACCAGGGACCATTCTTCCTTAAATTGTTTGTACTCATAGTATACTCTCAATATTCGGCCAGTGGGTGGTGGGAGGACGGAGTCAGTCCGTCGTGATACTTATAATGACAGAGTGTCAGGGGTAGTAACTTTTACGACGATCCTGTGCAGCGTGATAATAACCAAGGTCTCTCCTTTGATGAGGATTGCGTCTCAGAAATTCTGAGTGGACCCTCGTTACTGGATCCAGATGGAGGAGCATCTACCAGTAGCTCTGCCGGCGATTGGACAACTATCACAAACATGAAAAGGCAACTCATGAAAATTATCATGCATGGAGCCATCATGACGGAATACTTGCGTGCCAACATAGCACCCAATGGATTGATCGTCACCAACACCCCTAGGATCTTCCTAGAGGACAAACAATTTAAGGAAGAATGGTCCCTGGTGGCATGGAAATGTACCAGGGATCTTTTGGTACTTATTATCAAGACTGCAAAAAGGCTGGCTGATGAACTTATACAGAAAATTACCATAGCAGAAGGTAACATCAAGGCAAATATTGCTAACGCCGCCTTCAAGGCCAAGCTGGCCGAGATCACAAAAGAGATTAATGATAATAAAGACTATCTGATGAGACAAAAAGTTACGAAACTTCAAAAGGACATCACGCGGTTCAGCAAGGAAAAGGTATACCCTTATCTAAAAGATGATTTTGTACCTTCTGGAGATGATTACCTATCCGACGACAGTACTAACTCTCGCTGGCGCACAAACTCCTCAGGAAGTAACTCCAGTTCCGAGGCGCAAGGTCCTTACTATCATAACCAACAACCCAGAAGACCGACCAACACCATGTACGGATATGGTCAACAATCTTACCAAGGACCTGGGCCCTTCCAAGGACCATCCCCTTATCAGGGACCTATTCCATTCCATGGACCACCGATGTGGCAATACCCACAAGGACCACCACCCCTGTTTCCCCCCTACCAACCACAACCTTTTTTAGGCAGAGGCTGGGGCAAGGGGCGAGGCAGAAGAAGAAGAGGCGGACAGAACCAACAAAAACAAGTACAATGGCAGGATCAGGCACAGCAACCACCACCACACATGGAATTGCGGAGCCACCAGGAGAAGAGAAACTAATCGTCAATTTGTCAGACCATTCTCTTATTAACACAGAAACTAACGTCCTGAAAAGGGGCCTAGGATTTGTACCAACCCCCAAAGTGGATTTCTTTCGCACTAACCTTGAAGTTCAAAATCTCTTCAGGAAAATCCGCCTTAAGGCCTACTTTGGCAACCAACCTAACCTACCTCCAACTGACACCGGTCTACGAAAACCTTCGACCTTTACCCCAACCTCGAGTATGGTACCTCCAGAAGTCTTGACCTTTGAAAAGGCAGTACTCAAAGAAATTTCTGAAAAACGTCAAACTCCGAAGTTTTCCAACGTTACTCAGGCTGAGAGATTAGCCATAAAAACTTTAGCTAATGACGCCTCCATAACTATCAAGGAAGCAGACAAAGGTGGTGCCATAGTTATTATGGCCAGCACAGACTACCGGACGGAATGTCTACGCCAACTACAAAATACTAACTACTATACACCACTCACTACAGATCCCACGCCACGCCTCTCCACCAAAATAAACTCCATGGTCACAGCGGCACTCAACCAAGGATGGATTTCAAAAAACGAAGCAGACTTTTTAGTGAACACCAATCCAAGATTACCCTATTTTTATACACTGCCAAAAATTCACAAAGGGGTCTCCCCACCTCCCGGGAGACCCATTGTGTCTGGCATAGGGTCCCTCTTGGAACCTCTATCCAAATTTTGCGATCATTTTTTCCGCCCATTAGTTCGAACCACCCCAACATTTCTCCAAGACACCAGAGATGTTCTAAAACTGATTGAACTTACTAACTTGGAGGGCCCACATCCAGATGTACTTCTTACTCTGGATGTGGAGGCCCTCTACACCAATATCCCTCAGCTTAATACTCTTGAGGTGGTGGAGACGATCCTGCTCAATACTAACTGGGATTCACCAACCCCCGTGAGCTTTATTATGGAATGTGCCAATATTGCTCTTACTGAGAATTTATTTCTATTTGAGGATCAACTGTTCCATCAGACCCAAGGAACTTAGATGGGCAGCACCTTCGCCCCGAGCCTGGCATGCCTCTATATGTCAGACTTTGAGGGAAAGCATGTGCTCACGAACACCAATCCGTTCTTGAGTAACGTTCTCCTTTGGAGACGTTACATTGATGACATTTTAATTTTTTGGAAAGGCAGCATGGATATTATCCCGAACTTCATGTCATGGATTAATGATCTCAACCCTTTCCTAAAATTCACTGCAACCTGTTCTGAACAGGAACTACCATTCCTTGATCTGACGATCATTAAAAATATGGGCACCTTGGAGACGATAACTTACAAAAAACCTACTGACAGCCATTGTCCTTTACTATACAATAGTTTTCACCCCAAGGCACTAAAAGACAATCTCCCCTATGGGCAGTTCTTACGCATCCGTAGGAACTGTAGCAAGATAGATGACTACAAAAAGCAAGCATCTGAACTTAGTAGTAATCTAGCTCTGAGACAATATCCTGCTCGAATCATCAATAATGCACAAAAACGAGCACGCAATACTAACAGGTCAACTCTTCTCGAATCACAGACAAAACCAGAATCAGACCTTATTACATGTGTGACCACTTTCACCTCAGAGTCAAATATGTTAAAAAGGGTCATTAACAAACACTGGCGAATACTAGACTCGGGTGATCTGTCTCTAAGAAAACCGAGATTTGCATTCAAACGCACAGCCAACATCAAGGATCTCCTAATTAACACCAGACCAAAACTACCAGCCCCTACAGTCTCTACTACCTTATGGAACTTACCTCCGGTCAGCGGGCATTACCCCTGTGGCCAATGTGTGGTTTGCCCACTGACCCGAGCTAGCAAAACAGTCCAACTAACTACCAACTGGATTTGAACCCAGAAAAAACACACAAATTGCAACACACGCAACTGTATTTACCTTATCACATGCCCCTGTTCGCTGCAATACATTGGGATGACCACACGCCCAGTAAAGACAAGACTAACCGAACACAGAAGCAATGTACGTTGTAAAAAAACTAATACCAAAATGTGTTCTCACTATGCGGTACACAATCATACGCCAAATGAGCTAAATTGGACTATTCTAGAGGCCTTCCCAGTCATCACAAAAGAAGCCCTTTTTAGGCAGGAACAATGCTGGGTGTTTAAGCTGGCGTCACACATTAGGGGTCTGAACGATGACATACCTTGGGCTGAATTGAATCATTAAATCAAGCCCCCCCAATGTCTTCCTGAAGGCTCCTCCTCATTATCCCCTGCCTGACTCCCCAATAATCACCTTTAGTTGCTCCCTAGTGGCTTCTATCATCCACATCTGTAATACCCCCAGGGACCACATAAACAGAAGAAAAAATTTCTCTAACAAATAATTTTCAACAGAGGTATCATAAAAAACTACACGTGTCCATGTACACGGTAATTAGATTAAACCGCTCTCCCCCCTCTACCACTCCCGCGCCCCCCCTTCTTTTTGGAAAAATCTTCGTATTTCCAATCCCATTCTTTCATTTGTCCCGTTCTAATATGGCCGCCACGAACTACCGACCTCCCGGATGTCACATGACAGTAGCGCCAGGACAGCCCTATCCAATATGGCCACCATGTTCAGGGACGTCTTTCTAAAACGCTACAAAAAGAATCACCCGGGAAGTGTTCTCTACGGGGCCCAGAGCGAGGGTAGGACACCAGCAAGTTGCCAGTCTACCTACGTGAGTACCTCTATCGTAAGACTGGATCTCGACGGTAAGCCCTTTCGCCATGTAGTTTTGGCTATCGTGTTAATGTAACTTTGACAACCTTTTTTCCCCCGTTTTCACCCCTTGTTGTTTTTCCCTCTCGATTGCATCCCCATAGAAACCGGAGCAACTATTGTGCTCTGTTCTCATCCCCGTCTGTCCGGAACTAGGTCGTGAGGGGTGAGTCTTAATTTAATTTTGCCACGTGTCCCGCGAATTACTTCCTTTACATTAGCGCGTTTGTTGCATGTTTTCACACAAGTGTGTAAATTAGTTCACCATCAACCTCCGACTTCCTTGACCTAAACTGGCTTAAAATCTTTTTAATAAATGTCATTTTTACCGTATCACGGTTTCGTCACGTTACCGTTTTTAATTATTCCAAAATACCCTCTTCTGTCTTTGGATACTGTATTAATGGACACACATGTGCACAGCACAGGATTACTTTATAGTACTGCACTATAGACCACGACTGTTTAGAAGATACAAATTGTCATTCTACTTAGTCACTTGAGATCGACTGTAGTCCGTTCACGCTGCACAGGATCGTCGTAAAAGTTACTACCCCTGACACTCTGTCATTATAAGTATCACGACGGACTGACTCCGTCCTCCCACCACCCACTGGCCGAATATTGAGAGTATACTATGAGTACACCTGTGTACCTTTTTACTTCACTTAGGCGCACCACTCGCCAGTGCATGCACTGTATGCCTATGGCTGGTTTAATCGCTGGTTTTGCTTCCTTTTTTTTTTTTCCCCTCCCTTTTCTGTTGTTTCTCCCCTCTCCCACAGGTCTATCCTCATCCCAGTACCAGTTCCTATATTAATCACCCCCTACCGTTTCTAGCAACTAGTGCTAAACGGTAGTGCACTCACCCTACACGTTCTAATTGGTCCTGACGAAGTGCCATTGACCCCTTTTGGGGCAGCTGGGGCACGAAACATGTTGACCACACCCACACTTGACTAGCCCTCACGGAACATCACTCCTAAATAGGGCTTTTACATAATTTTATTAAGGCTGGAGCTACCTCATTAATAAAAGACTTAAATCAAGTAGGACGGCCCTAAACCTTTTTTAAATATTTCACTCCTTGTGCACTACCCTGCCCTCACACCCACACGCACCCATACGGCTTCTTCAAAAGATCCCTGATAAAGAGCCCCGGTTTCGGGAGCCCGTCAGGCATTGCAGCGCCGGCCTGACGAGGGGCAAATGCCCAAATGATGAAGCATGACATCCCTTGGGGTGTGTGAGGGCATTACGAAGAAAGACCTGTTCTTCCCCATTTCCTCCCTCTCCCCAATCAGCAACCCATAGGAACTGCTCTTCCTCTTCTCAAAGTGGCACATTATTGCCTTCATCGCAGTTTGTGAATCACAAGTCATGTGACTCTGTATGCGCCGTCTCTCCCCATCCTCGGCACGCCTACGAGGCACCAACCAGTCATCAGTGCGGAGCTGCCTCAATGGGAGGAAGCGGGCATTTTAAAGTTGGGGGACTTATATAGCGATGGGTAACTCCTGCCATATAAAACCCTTGTGGAGGACATGGCCCTTCCCAGAGGTCAGTTTCTATTACACGCAATGGTAGTGAGTGCGCTGCGTGGAACATGGGGCGACATTACTCAAGAACCGGCCACGCACATGTCTGTACAATATTTGCATGAACTGGGGGCGGGCCGCCATTTAGTCAGATAGTTCATGGAATCCTTAAGAGTACACACAACGCCACAGCTGGAATCCCTTCAAGCCCACTGGGACGCAGATTTGCAGCACCCCAGCACCGATCGCGAGTGGGAGGATATACTCCGGGGCCCAACCCGTATCCCCCACAATGTTAGATTTTGACTCATACAATATTACATAGTTCATAGGACGTACTTGACCCCAGCCAAAATAAACAAATACTTCAATCGCTGTGACGCCAGTTGAACTAGCTGTGGCGAGCCAGGTGGGGATCTACTACATGTACTATGGTCCTGCGCCTCCATACGGACATATTGGGAAACGGTTACGAAAAGATTTGGCACAATGTACTAAGTGCATGCTTACCTGGTCATGGGAGGTGTGTATCTTGGGGCTATACAAGAGATCTAGAAGACACAAGGTGACATCACGTTACATTGACCTACAACGAATAGTAGCCAAGCGCCTCCTTACAAAACGGTGTAAATCCTCTGAGCCCCCCTCGGCGAAATCCTGGTGCCGGTCACTACTATGCTGGGCGCAGGCGGAGAGCCTGGAGCTGCGGAGAGAGGATGCGATAGGCATCAGGAGGCAGCCGGTGGCTGTGCAGTGGGAAGCAATACTGTGACTTTCGCGCCCGATGGCAGAATGCCTCTGAGGACTTAGGTACGGTGTCAGAGTAACTGTCAAACTAGCATTCAGTGTCTCAGTCAGAAAGAGCACTGCACGCTACGTGTCAGGGCTCTGTGCCCCCTTCCTTCTCTTTCTCTCCCCCCCCCCCCGTCAACATAAACCCAGGTCCAACATTGTGTTGTGGAACAAACTTGTGCATCAGATATTGGGCAATCTGGCAGAGGCATGCACATGTACACCAGCGCAGTCGTGTCCAATGCAAATGCACATAGACTAACGGCAAGGCAGTCAAGAAGGCACAGTTCGACACAATGCCCCCAATATAAAAACCTTCAGTTCACTACATGAGAGGAGAGGAATTTATTATTCACCCTGTTGCATAATTGTGTTGTTGCAAACTGTTCAGAAACAAGAAAAAAAAGTAATTTGTTTTCATTGTAACATACTGTTATATACGACCACTCAAACTACCTGTTGCTGTAACAAGGGATGTAAGAAATGGAAGAGGGGCATGAACCCTTACATTGTTATGTAACTACTGAACGGTTGTGTACTATAAAAAATGAAAAACAGGCAATAAACAAATTTAAACTAAAAAAAGGCTATGTGGGAGGTGTGGAGCTGTCAGAATTCTTTGATGACCGAACACTCCTGAGCCTCGCAGAGAGCGAGACTCTGACTGTAGCCTGACCTCAATGTGGAGGAGATAGAAGAGATCATTGACATACAGAATGCTAGGAGGTGGTAAGAGGGAGCAGATTTGTTTTGGAATGGTGATTTTATCTGCAGATTTGGAGATGATATTTCAAGGACTGCAAGTTCCTCAAACAAGGTAGCTTTAGCATCAGAGGTACCATCTGGGATTGTTATTTCTGGCCACACAGTATCCCTCGACCTAAATCCAGTCTATTCATTCTTTGGATTTAGAGCCACAAAGCTTAACCTCCCAGGCTCCTCAACTGCATGTATTGGGCAAACATTATGATGAAATTATTGGCAGTCTTGTGAGAATTTCTCTTCAGCGCTCTCAAAATGATGGGTTTTTGGACCAAAGTATAAAGCCAAGGTAGCTGTGCTTATGAGGACCCTCTGATTGCTGCAAGAGTGGATGGGGACAACACAAACCACCTAGAGTAGAGCTAGCAGCTCTGTATTGTGCCCCTCCTCACACAGAACCCACGGGAGAGCCTTCCATTCAACCTCACAGCAGCCAGAGGTCCCATAATTGCTCCTAGGCCCAACTTGAGGAAGATTTAATTGGGGTGGACAGAGTTAGCTTAAGAGACAGGTTATATCTGCATTACCTTCATGGAGGGACTCGTAAGTTGAGGTTGGTATCTGTCATTGAGGTATGGATGGTGTCAGGACTATGTCTGGTAGGGGGAACAGCTTGACTAAGATAACCCCTTTGTGGACTGAGGGATACTATGAGAAATGGTGGGTCTGAACAGGTTGTGAAGGGTGGGATATAATTGGCATCTGAACCCTGGGGGGACCAGGTGCGAAAGAACTGCATGAACTCTATTGGCCAACTTAAGCAGGAATTTGAGTTTGGGGAAGACAGTGTTCAGATATTAGCATTGCGCCTGTAAGTCATGCTGGGCACTAGGAAACTAGTCCTGGCTACTTCTATATTTATATACTTCTAGCCTGCTCTCAGTCTCCATCATGGTCCAAAGACTTTCCAAGATTGGTGTCAAAGGCAAAGCCCTTAGCTGGCTTCTGAATTTCCTGAGCAATCCTACTCAAACCATTAACTTACGTCCCTTCAAATCTGATGTCATGCCACTAGACAACGAGAAGAGCAAATATATGTTACTTACAGTCAAACCCTTCTCCAATGTAGCTTAAACTAGAGTGAGAATAGTGGATTTAACCCCTTCAATGTCCACCACTTTCCCCAATAAATCATAGCGACTGGAGTGGGAATAGTAAATGTAACCCCTTCAATGTCCAACATCTTCCCCAATAAGGCTTAGATTGGAGTGTGAAAAAGTCCAGCACTTTCATCAGTATAGCTCAGATTGGAGTTGGACTAGTACATTTAACCCCTTCAATGTCTAACACTTTGCCCAGTGTAGCTCAGATTAGAGTAAAATAGTAAACTTAACCCATTTAATGTCCAATGTTTTCCCCAATGAATCTATGATTAGAGTTGCAATAGTAAATCTACCACTTTTACAGTCCAACATCTTCCCCGGGGTAGCCCGGATTGGAATAGGAATAGTTACTTTCACCCCTTCAATGTCAAACACTTTCTCCAATGTAGCTTAATTGGGATAAGAATAGTAATTTAACCCTGTGAATGCCCAACACCTTCCTCATTGTACCTTAGATTGGAATGAGAATAGTAAATTTAAATCCTTCAATGTCCAACACTTTTACCAGTGTAGCATAGACTGGAGAGTGAATAGTAAATTTCACATCTTCAATGTCTAACGCCTTCCACTAGGTCCTTTAGATTGAAGTGTGAATGGTAAATTTAATCCCTTCAATGTCCAAATTATTCCCCAATATAGTTTACCTTGGAGTGGGAATTGTACATAAACCCTCTTTGATGTATACTGGTTTCAATTTGTATGTTATAGTGTATTATTGTTGCATTATTACAAATAATGTTTAAACATTTTGTTTTGAACGCTAATTTATTTCACACAATTGGGTACTTTTTTACATTTGCTGTTAAATTTCACATACTTTTAATATGTTCTGTATATTTTGAAAAAACACTTTTAACATATAGGAGCCGATTCCGGTCCTGTAAAAAGCCCTACGAATCGTCGTACGGAGCGTTTTCTCCGTACGACTCGTACCCGGTAAACTGTTCGTACAACCTAGGAAGTACGATTCGTACAGAAAGCCTATTTCCGTACGAATCGTACAAAAGACCGTACGGGTAAAAAAACCCTACGAATCTGATCCGGAACAGCCTGTACGTGACGTCCGTACGTATGCAAGCAGCGTTTTACGGCCCAGCAAGTACGATTCGTCCCTACGGCACTCCGTACGGCTCTTTTTTTACGGGAGCCAATAACAGCCGTAAAAGCTGAGTCCCCAGGGGTACGAGTCGTACAGGCCCCCCCGCGTATGTACGCACCATAGTCTAATAAATAAACATTACTACCTTTATTTTGATATTTTTTAACATCTTTATAGTTTTATTTTTTAACAAACCCTTTAACATGTACATTTTACATTTCAGTATATGAAAATATCTTTTTACATATTTCTAAACAATTATAACGTTTTAAATCATTTCCAAGCATTTACTTTTTCTAAAATGTATATAATTTACATAAATTTGAAAACATTTTTTTCAAATGTAGTTACTCATGTAACTATTATTTTCACACATGCTTCTAATCCCATTAGTTTCTATGGATAGGTAGCCCTTTTTATTTTCATTTATCTGCCATTATTTTTTTACATCTACCTTGATTTTTTAGTCTATTCATCAAAATTTTGGTTCGTTCGATGTTCCTATCAGTTGTGGTTCCCTGCTGATGCTCTAGAGATTAAGTAAGAGTACTTTAAGTTACTATTTGGATATTTGGTGGCTAGGAAGATGTGTTTAGGGTAAGTATAGTTGGTGCACATTAGTGTTTTGTTCTGTTTGTAGTGTTTAACTGTAGTGCAGTGTGGTAGGCTTGGTTTAATGTAAACTTTTGTTTTTATATATCATATGTACATTTCTTTATAGTTAATGGTTTGCTGTTTGCAATGCTTATGAGGTATTTGCTTTGGGGCGGTGGGTATTACATGAGTTTTTTAAAGGGTTTTTATCAGACTCTGGGACTTTCGTCTTTTTTTTTTTTTTAAAGAAAATAAAATTGCTTATATTTTACCCAACATTACATTTAGTTTCCTTTATTTTTCATTTACATGGAGTGTTATTTCTATGTTACTTTATAAGGGCCGATTACGATGTCGTTCGGAAAGGCTCCGAATGGAATTCGGCATCTCAGAATCTGATTCGGAATCTATGTTTCCGACTGAATCGTACACATTTCCGAGCGGCCGATTACAATGCCTGGAAACCGTTCTGAAAGACTCGGACAGCCCCAGTCTTTCGCAGCCAAATCTTACAGCTCTATGGACACGGTTTCTGAGCGAGCGATTACGATGACCAATTCGGACAGCCGTTCCGATTCAGTCTGCCTGACATGAAACGACTGTCGGAATCTGACTTTGGGGGCCCGTAGCAGGCCCCCCTTCACCCTGAGGCCTCCGGTTGGGGCCCGGGGTGTGCCCAAGGGACCTCTCTTTCCAACCATGCACAATGTGGCAGGCACCATGAGGTGCCCGCCACAGGGTGCAAGGATTTTCCCAACCACCCCTTTTTTCAATTGGAGCCTGTGTTCTCGTTCGGAACACAGGCTCCCATTGAAGTCAATGCAAGTCCGACCGAACCATGTTGGGAAGCATCATAATCTGTCGGTTGGACACGCAAAACCCGATGCGGTCGGAAGAGTTTCCGAACGACGACATAATCAGCCCCTTAGTGTTTTTGAAGGTTCTGAAGATAGTGATCTTTTCCTGTCAATATGTTTTTTTTATCTATTGTATTTTTTGGTTGGATTTTTCTTATTCATTTTAGAGAAAGTACTTTGTGTGCATTAAATTCAAATCATGGACATCAGTGAAAAAACTGCAAGGTATATTTTAAGTTTGGGATACCTGGGAGTTGCCCTGTAGAGTAGTCAGGAACTTATGAAATTATTTTTTATTTATTGTTCCTGCTGGCCCGGGGGAACTAGTGCTTGAATTCCAAAGGATTTGTAGAACATTTACAACTTCTATTTCTGTGACATTAGGCAGGTGCTTATGTTCTCAAATGTTTAGTACATCGTTTCTAGTAATATACTCCTATAAAAACCATTTAAATAATACTTTGTGAATTTCCAGTGTATGTTTCTGTTTGTGCTCCCTAAGTATATCTCATGTGAGACAATAAAAGTTTTTCTTTCTGAAATGTGATGTAAGTTGTTTTTCCCCCATTATGGTGCCAATTCCGATCCGGTAAAAAAATTCCCCGTCCGACTCGTATCCGGATTTTTTTCCGTCCGAATCGTCAAAGTAGCGTACAAACTGCCAAGTACGATTCGAACGGAAAAAAGTCCATACGAATCGCATTGGGAAGATTTCCCCACACGTCCTCGGGTCGGGAAAAGTCACCGACACGTCCCCGGGCGAGAAACCCACCGTGCGGAAAAATAAAGTCCGACTGCGCAAGTACGATCCCTCCCGTCCTCCCCATTTCACAACCGTACGCAAAAAACACCGTCCGAACCGAACTCCCATAGCAACCATGGAGACATGTGCCCGCATACGCGCCGAACACCCCACCACCCCCCGCCCGCGTATGTACGCCCCGAACCCCCACCCGTGTATGTACGCACCAAACACCCACCCGTGTATGTACGCCCCCGAACCCCCCCCAGCCGTGTATGTACGCACCGAACCACCAGCCGTGTATGTACGCCCCCGAACCCCCCCCAGCCGTGTATGTACGCACCGAACCACCAGCCGTGTATGTACGCACCTAACACCCACCCCAGCCGTGTATGTACGCACCGAACCACCAGCCGTGTATGTACGCACCAAACACCCACCCGTGTATGTACGCCCCCGAACCCCCCCCCAGCCGTGTATGTACGCACCGAACCACCAGCCGTGTATGTACGCCCCCGAACCCCCCCCAGCCGTGTATGTACGGACCGAACCACCAGCCGTGTATGTACGCACCAAACACCCACCCGTGTATGTACGCCCCCGAACCCCCCCCAGCCGTGTATGTACGCACCGAACCACCAGCCGTGTATGTACGCACCAAACACCCACCCGTGTATGTACGCCCCCGAACCCCCCCCCAGCCGTGTATGTACGCACCGAACCACCAGCCGTGTATGTACGCCCCCGAACCCCCCCCCAGCCGTGTATGTACGCACCGAACCACCAGCCGTGTATGTACGCACCAAACCCCCACCCCAGCCGTGTATGTACGCACCGAACCACCAGCCGTGTATGTACGCACCAAACACCCACCCGTGTATGTACGCCCCCGAATCCCCCCCCCAGCCGTGTATGTACGCACCGAACCACCAGCCGTGTATGTACGCACCAAACACCCACCCGTGTATGTACGCCCCCGAACCCCCCCCAGCCGTGTATGTACGCACCGAACCACCAGCCGTGTATGTACGCCCCCGAACCCCCCCCCAGCCGTGTATGTACGCACCGAACCACCAGCCGTGTATGTACGCACCAAACACCCACCCGTGTATGTACGCCCCCGAACCCCCCCCCAGCCGTGTATGTACGCACCGAACCACCAGCCGTGTATGTACGCCCCCGAACCCCCCCCCAGCCGTGTATGTACGCACCGAACCACCAGCCGTGTATGTACGCACCAAACCCCCACCCCAGCCGTGTATGTACGCACCGAACCACCAGCCGTGTATGTACGCACCAAACACCCACCCGTGTATGTACGCCCCCGAACCCCCCCCAGCCGTGTATGTACGCACCGAACCACCAGCCGTGTATGTACGCACCAAACCCCCACCCCAGCCGTGTATGTACGCACCGAACCACCAGCCGTGTATGTACGCACCAAACACCCACCCGTGTATGTACGCCCCCGAACCCCCCCCCAGCCGTGTATGTACGCACCGAACCACCAGCCGTGTATGTACGCACCGAACCACCAGCCGTGTATGTACGCCCCCGAACCCCCCCCAGCCGTGTATGTACGCACCGAACCACCAGCCGTGTATGTACGCACCAAACCCCCACCCCAGCCGTGTATTTACGCACCTAACCACCAGCCGTGTATGTACGCACCAAACACCCACCCGTGTATGTACGCCCCCGAACCCCCCCCCAGCCGTGTATGTACGCACCGAACCACCAGCCGTGTATGTACGCACCGAACCACCAGCCGTGTATGTACGCCCCCGAACCCCCCCCAGCCGTGTATGTACGCACCGAACCACCAGCCGTGTATGTACGCACCAAACCCCCACCCCAGCCGTGTATTTACGCACCTAACCACCACCCCACCAGGGAATGTACGGACCGCACCCCCACCAGTGCATGTACGGACCGTACTGACGCCAAAAAAACACGTACTGAACCCGGACAAACCATATTTACACAAGGAGAGTCAAGTAGAGTTTCCCCACACCACCAAACAGGCCCAACAACCCCACAAACATCACATACACTCACCTGCAACTGCCAAACTGCCAAACAGAGGCCCAAAACTCAATCACTCCTCATAACACACCCACACAAATTTCAAACACAGCCACACCCACAAATGGACCAATAAAAATGGACCACACACACAAACCATGAGCCTTTGCAACAGACCCACTGCTGCCAGAGCCCACAGACGACCCACACCACCATACTTGAACCTCACACTTGCATACCTTCACACAACCACCTACACAAACACCCCCTCATCACATTCACACACACACCTCCACTACCACACCCACACACCCACAGCCATCCACACCCACACCCCCACAACCACACCCCACGCCATGTCCACCACCAAGAATCCAAAGTTCACAAAGGAGGAGCTGGAGATCCTTGTCGACGAAATCCTCAGAGTCGAGCCACAGCTCTTTGGGACATTGGTCAGACAGACCAGCATATCCGAAAAAACCGCCATGTGGCAGAGGATCGTCGATTCTGTGAATGCTGTTGGGACAACCAGAAGGACCAGGCACGAGTGCCAATCCAGGTGGTACGATCTGCGGAGGACGGTCAAGAGGAAGATGACTGACAATCACAACCAGGGGAACATCACTGGAGGAGGGCCGCCCCCCAGACCGGTACAATACCATCCCTGGGAGGAGAAGGTGATGTCCACGCTGGCGGTGGAGGGACTACACGGACTGCCAGGACTCCCAGACCCTGGTGAGTACACAAACAACTCACCTCACATGGGGGGGATGCCATACACAATCAATCATGCATGCCACCCCCCCCAAGCCACCACCGGACACAACAACACTCCACAAACACACACATGCCACTGGCACCTCCATGCCCCATGCATCAATCAGGGCCATGCCAAGTCACAGGCCACACAATACACCAACACAACACAGGATGTGGTCGATGCTGGGAGTGGGGGCAGCAAAACTAACATTGAGCAACTCACAAGCACACAACAATGCCCTCAGCCCATATGGCCCAGGGCACAGCCATACAAACTGTGTGTACCCACACAGTACTGTCTTGCCTGCAAATGATGGCTGCCATGCAGGATGCCATGGGTCTGAAGGCACAATTTGCACATAACAGCAGACAATGAAGATGCATCGCTCTGATAGAGTCTCAGCACACACCGCCACAGCAGCAGCCTACACTCAGACACACTGCCCAATGGGTGCCCGGAGAACAGGGACTAACTCACATGAACAAGCCAATGGCCATTCAAAGACCGGCTAACTGTGTGTGCCCAGGAAGCTGGCCTGAGGTGACAGAGAGTGACAAAGAGAGGGAGGGAGAGGGGGAATGAGAGGGAAGGAGACAGAGGGGGGACACAGGGAGACAGACAGAGGGAGGGAGTAGGGTGACAGAGGGAGACCGACAGAGGGAGGGAGGAGGGTGACAGAGGGAGGGAGGAAGGGAGACACAGGGAGACTAAATCACCCTTGGGTGGTGTGGCCATGTCCACTCGTCAGCCGGTGGACTGTGTGCATGCAGACCAGGTCTGGCAGTGCCTCAACCCCCCCTTCCGTAGATGAAGACCGGTCCATGTGTCAATCTGTGCACGAGTCCATCCGTGCTGCAGGCACAGACCTAACCACACACCCAGTATACCCACCCACCGTGTCGGTAAGAACCCTGTCACAAATGCTTCAGTCCCCTACCTGCAACATCAAATTGCCTTGCCAAAACACCATTTGGCCACGTACAGTGCAACACGTAAGGCGCCTCTGCATGGCTCGCTACGCCCGCACACCACACTGCTGACTGTGTACCCAAATAGATGCATCAACTAAGATTGTGTCTCACACATGCGTAAAGCCCTGACAGCTGTGGCCAAGGGACATAGCCATGCACAAGTGCACTGTGAGAGGAATGCAGGACAGATCCAACTACCCAGAGGAAGAGTGCCAAATCAGAAATGCATGCAACATGGATGCCACATGTGACACTGTTAACATTGTCTCTCTCACACACAGGTCAACGTCGACGAACACCCCCCAACACTGGGGGGGAAGTCACACAGGACCAGGCTCCGCGGGATGATGACCCCACCGCCAGCGATGACTCTCACCACTCCGTGGATGACCCAGACCAACCTGGCCCCTCTGGTGTCCAACCACCTGCAGCACCTGCGTCAGGTACAACTGTGCCAACCACCACCCCCATTCCTGCCACATCCCAGGAGACGTCCAGGAGCCCTGCCCGCACACGACCACCCAGCCAGTCTGCCCAGGAGGGACACGGTCCTCCGGGCACCCAGGAGGAGGCAGGCGGCAACGCAGATGCCATCCCTCAGGGGTCCCGGAGACCCGATGCACCCACAACGGCAGGCCAGGTGCACGTGGGCAGGGGTGGCGGGAGTGGAGGACGGCGGAGGCGCGAACCTGACCAGGCAGCTCAGGACCCGGTAGTGTCCCAGGTCAGCAACATCCTGGATACATACCGGCGTGACACCAGGGGCATGGACCAGATTGCGTCCACCCTCAATGACATCAAGGGGACCCTCCAGGAGATGAAGACCCTGCAGTCCCAGCAACATGCCTGTCAACTGCAACACCAAGGAAGGATGGAGGATAGACAGGCTGAGCTCGTGGCGGTGCAAACCCAAATGACCGGTGTACTCCGTCGGATTGCCGACAACATGGGCAACCCTCCCTGTGGCACCAGGCGAAGGCCATTACCAGACACAGGGAGGGATCAGGAGGAGGAGGATTCATCCGACGGAGCGTCACAGACATCGTCACGGACTGCTTCCGAGGGTCCCCGCAGGAAGGTGGGTCGTCCACGAAAAAGACTGTGAGAGTCAGCAGAACATCACCATCTCCCAGGTCACCTGGCCTGGCACCTGGCCCTCTGGCCCAATAGCAGCACATGACATTCTCTGCCACATGGACTTGCTGGTCACTGTCTGACCTATGTTGACGAAGACTGTGGCATGGACTCTGACATTTTGCTACGACAAGGATACCAACTCCCACAGTGAACTCTGGATTCTACACTCCCGCTGTGCACCTCTTGTCATCCCCACAAACCCGTACCCCACCACAAATAAATGAATCACACTTACAAGATGATGCCGTGATTCTACATTATTACAATACATGTGTGTGTCGTACAGTCAAAGCATGCCTGATCTCAGAATTAACTCCAACCATCCAAACCGTGGGGTCGCAGTCTTGCCCAGGACACACATGGGTCCCAATGTCTCATCTGATACAGACATGGAGTACCAAACTCACCTGTGCTGGGCCCAACCAGCTGAGTGGTTCCCGCACAACTGTGGCAACAGACACATTCAGGGGAGCAACAGTCATGCGCAGAGGTCAGGGATCATGTGGAGTGACCTGGCTTGCCGCTCCCAGGTATGTCTAGACATGTGTCCCTACAATGTGCAGCATGCTTGCGTCAGGCGGATGTTGAGAATGGTGGCTAGGCCAAGGTTGGATGCATGGAGATGCCAGAATGCAGTTTAGGATCACTGTGCCACATGGTTGTGTTGGGGTTGTGGGCTGCATCATGAGTGTGGGCGTGGATCTAGAAGGTCATCCTGCAGCTGGCTGTGAAACATTCCCCCCATCCCGTTAGGACGTTGATGTGGCCTGGTTGCCCGACGCAGTAGCAGAGCTGTGCAGATGCACTCCGGATATGGACAAGTACCATGGGAGTCGTGAGGCACATGTCCGTAGACTGCAGGGTAGGATTCTACACAGATGTTGTAGTTTCCCTGGGGGATGGTCTCTCTTGCCTTGAGGTGGATGGAACTGTGCATCTTGTGCATAATACAGTTCCCACTCCCTGACAAACCCCTAGCATCTTGTCACTCTACACATAGACACATATGCACCACCTATGAAAACTATGCCAGACCTGCGGCACGCACAGTGGCAACAGGGCACCATTGACAGGGAAGAGGCACCTTGGAGACAGAGGGACAAATTTATTAGTCATGTGTGTTGGAATGACAATGATACTCTGTCAACACATACACAGGTCATGTGGATGTACATGTGGGAGCAACACTGGCACCCCCCATTGCAACACAGATGCTGGCATCCCATTGACCTGGCACACAAGTGACGGATAACAGCTAAACACCCCCTGCTGCCACGGAGAGGCCGCTATACACCATTGAGGCCCTGATGGGGCAATCACACACCATGTCAACCCGGTGCAACCTGTATGTTTCCGAGGCCAGTGTTACACACAATGATGGCCTCATCACAATCCCCAATCCCCTGCCACATGACAGTCACCAAGTCTGAGCATGGCTCCAGGTGAAGCCTGCCCCATGTCATGTTCCCCATGTAGGATCACCATGTATGCAAATGGAACACACATGAACCGGAGAAGTGCACACAGACTACAAACAATTCACACACCCAAAACGACGTGAGGCATCCCTTACCCTGAGGAGATTTCAACACTTGCCCGTGCATGTGACGCTGAATCAGCACATGTCGCTGTGTTCATGAGGAGTAGCAGGAGCACAACAATGCCACCAGCAGACAGCATGCACATGGACCTGTGGAAGAGAGACACACAAGGATTCAGCACAAAGGAGCACATCCGCAAGCATGTACTTAACACGTATCATGTTGTTAACATGACAGGTGACAATGATGACCCTCAGACAACATCCTTCCATTGCGCCATCACTTGAGTGACACTTCAATACACACCACTGACTCACTTGGCAGACATGCAGATGGACACACACATTGCAACACATGCCACACACGGCCCAATGCGTGCACACTCAGACACTGGAACTCACCACTAAGCAAAGAAGTTGCGTATGAGCCGACTCCGCATGTCCTCCACAGCCTCCTCCTCCTCCACATCACTTGCCCCGTCACCAAGCCCTTCATCCTCCACGGGTGGATGGTCCTGGTCATCTTGATCCAGTATGAGTGGAACAGCTTCCTCCACTGCCATGTTGTGCAGCATGCAGCAGACGATGATGATCTTGCACACCTTCACCGGGGCATATGGGAGTGCTCCGCCGGTCTTGTGGAGGCACCGGAATCGGCTCTTCAGAAGTCCAAACGTCCTCTCAATGACTCTCCTGGTCCGCCCATGTGCGTTGTTGTAGAGGTGCTCGGCAGCCGTGCTGGGGTTGCGGACAGGCGTCATCAGCCATGGCATGTTGGGATAGCCAGCGTCCCCTACAAGGAAACATCATGGACAGAAGTGTGTCAGCACAGGCAGTGAGATTGGAAGATGACGCCAAACACTGAACTGCCAGAGTCTACCCACCAACAATACATGCTCGCTCGTTCCGCAGCTGCAGCATCATTTCTGGCACCCTGCTACGCCTCATGATGAAGGCATCGTGTGCTGATCCTGGAAAGCGAACACAGACATGTGAAATCACCATGTTGGACAGACACACCACAAGGGCATTAATGGAGTGATAATGTTTGCGATTCCTATACACCACCTCCTGTGCCTGTGGTGGTACCAACGCAACATGTGTCCCATCTATGGACCCAATGACATGGGGCATCCCTCCCAGGGCATAGAACTCACGCTTGACATCTGTCAACTGCTCACGATTTGGGAATTTAATGTACTCATCCAGGTGAAACAACATGGCCTCTAAGAAATCATGCAGAACACGGCTGAACATCGTCTGGGACATGCCCCCGACATCAGCAATGGTATGTTGGAACGTACCCGTGGCAAGGAAATGTAGGGCTGCCATCACCTTCAACTTGGGTGTCAGTGCACTTGGATACCTGTGGCGCGGGAGGAGTTGTGCTTCCAGCCGGCCAGTCAACTCATCAATCAACCGTTGGCTGAATCTGTAGCGGCGTATACAGTCCCGTTCATGCAGGGCAGCAATGTCTGGCATACGTCGAGGGAGAGGCGGAGCCCTGCAGTGAAATGGAAGGAACACCTAAGAGTGAGCACTGTACAACAACATCGTCAATGCACTGAGCACATGTTACACAGCCAATACACATATGCCACGTTGTGAGTCAGGTCTGTGCCACAGTTCCTGGACACGAACGCCAGTCAGGTTACACTCCTACCAAGGGACAGCCACTAACGGAGGGGGGCAAGATCACGATGACATGGCATGAGACTAGCTGTGGGCCAGTGTAAGTGAACATGCACACGCATCACAGGATTCACAGACATCCACACATGTGCAGAAGTAGTATGCGTATGGTACAGACAGGTAGTTGGATGCGATATGCACTGGTCACATGTCATAGGAATAGGACAGGCCACACACATTGCCTTTGAGGAGTACATGTCGAGACAGAACATACATAGGGAGCATGTGGATATGTACTTGTGTTGATACTCCGTGTAGTTGGATACATACACACCTCATGGCAAATCACATATGTGGGCTGGTGTGCGGAACAGTGTGCCATGCCCATCGACACACAGACACATGTTGGCAGCAGCAACTGCTGACACATTGAATCACACACCTACAGCAAAATCATGGAAAGACATGCCACACACATGACATGGTTGCAGCATGCAACGCAGCCATACACGTGTCATATGTAATATTCCGTGTACCTGGCATCAGGGGACAGGTGCGGGTGTCCGTGACTGGGACATGCAAGTGACTCATGGCTCCACTAGTGTGTACGACATGCACACATGTCAAAGGAGTGCAGGGGATGTGTGGTACAATGCGCACCATCACACACGACATGTGTACACAGCTCATCGTACATGTGCTTTGCCCACACCTCAGGGGTAAAGTGCCACATCACATCCTGACACACCTGTGTCACACACAGGTGGTATTGCACAGACAATGCATTGGTGTCCACCCTTGGCAATACCTGTCCGCTCCATTCCTGTCTGTGTGCCGCCTGTCACCACTGACAGTTGTAATACGCACCGTACATACGCTCGGAGCGCGTGTATAGGGTCCCTGGGCCAATATTGCCGCTGGCGTATGCGTACGCCACAGTAGTACGGACTGTACACGCGCTTGTGCGGTCCGGATCACAATATGGGCGCTGGCGTATGCGTACGCCACAGTAGTACGGACTGTACACGCGCTTGTACGGTCCGGATCACAATATGGGCGCTGGCGTATGCGTACGCCACAGTAGTACGGACTGTACACGCGCTTGTACGGTCCGGATCACAATAAGGGCGCTGGCGTATGCGTACGCCACAGTAGTACGGACCGTACAAGCGCGTGTACAGTCCGTACTACTGTGGCGTACGCATACGCCAGCGCCCATATTGTGATCCGGACCGTACAAGCGCGTGTACAGTCCGTACTACTGTGGCGTACGCATACGCCAGCGCCCATATTGTGATCCGGACCGTACAAGCGCATGTACGGTCGGTATCACTGCTTGTGGGGTGCCCTAGGGCGTGGAACGCACCGTACCTGTGTGTAAATGTATGAAAACACATAGGGGACACATGAGGGACAAGTATAAGGGCCTAAATGCCTGATGGTTGCCATGGAGACTGAGTTAAATTTTTGATTTTGAGCACCAGGTGCACAGCAGAAGTCAGTTTGAAAGAATCTACATTGTTGCAATGTGGATGTTGACTTGACATCATTATCAAAACTGAAACCATGCAAAGCCACACACTGGGGTAGGTTTGAAGGGATTGGATGAAACGTAGGATGCTAATGTGACTGACCAATCAATCTGTACTCCTATACATGAACAGGCCAGCCAGGCATATATAAGGCAGCCAGGTCCCATGAGAGAGCACTTGCCTGCACATCCATTCATCCATTACCACTGCTGCTGATAGTGATTCCTCTGGCACCATGTCCAGGACTGTGGAGAGGTCACAGCCATTCACCCAGGAGGAGAACCTTGCCCTGATAGATGTGATCCTCCCACAGTTCCAGAGCCTGTATGGTCGACCAGGGGTTCAGGTGAGTGCAGACTCCACTAGCTTAGACTGTGCCCCTTTTGTGTGACAGTGACTTCTGGCATTGTGTCCATGTGTGACAGACATGCACTGTTGTTTGGAGTGGGTCCCAGGGTGTGGAAGGCCTCATGTCACCCATGCAGAGCATGCTGTGTTTCCTGTGTGCACTCCTCACTTGCATAGTGCCTACTGTGACAATGAATGCAAGGTGCATGCCACATTCTGCCTGCATACTCCTCCTGGGGATGTTGTTTCCACAGTCCTGATGTGATCCTGTGTTCCCCCCAGTGTGACAGGTGTCAGTACCCATGGATGTGTGTTTGTTCAGTGTACCTGTGCTGTGAGTGTCCAAAGGCCGTGTTCGTCCCCTGCACATTGGTGTGTGTGTTAGTCCCCTGTCATGTGGGTGAGTGCATATGGGGAGTGTTGCACACAAGCAGCATGAGGGATGGATATGGCCTGGCCATCGGATGTGAGCAGGGAGCAGTGCTGTGTGCATGCCGTGCTGAGCCAGCCCCACACCTGTGACACCCCCGTCTACTGGCACATGGGCAGAGTGAGGTGTGTACCCGCAGTTGGCAATGCCATGTGATTGTCCTGTACCTGTGTGTGTCTGTGTACTCTGCTGAGGTAGCATCAGTGTGCTGGGGCAGGTGACTGCTGTGAGGTGCTGTACATAATCCTGGTGTAGCCTGTGAGGCACAGTGTGATCCCTGGTCAGTGAGTGTGTGGTACCCCTCATGCCACCCGTGTGCTTCCACTGGCACGTAGTGCATTTGGCCTTCCACAGTGGATAATGTCCCTATGACAAAGGTGCAATTAGTTGCATGCATACCATGGCCTGTTCATAATGAGGATTGTTCTATATGTGTGTCTCTGTGTCTTTGCTCATGTGGATTAATGTATTCTCTCTTTTGCATCCTCACAGGTAGGCGCCATTGCCAAGGGGGAGATCTGGAGGGAAGCCGTCAGTGCCGTGAGGGGTACAGAGGGTCGGAGGCGGAGCCTGTCTCAGGTGAGGAAACGCTGGCAGGACATCCGGTGCTGGACGAGGAGGATTGCACGGCTCCTGCTGGGGGACTCACCTGAGAGCCGTAAGAACCGTGGCCGCCGTCGTCTGACCCACATCCAGAAGCGTGTGCTGGCGGTGGTCTTCCCCGATATGGACAGGCGCCTACAGGAGAGGCAGCAGCAGGAAGGGGGTAGGTACATGTGTGTCAGGTGTGTGTCCCCAGCCAATGTAAGTGTGCAGTTGCATGGATACACTGCCAGGGTTTGATTGTGCAGTGCGTCAACTTCTCCACAAAGTAGCACAGTGCTGTTCTCACTCCCTCCCTTCCCCTCCTTGCAATGTGTTCCCTGGTCTGTCGCCACTCTTGCACACGGTTATTTAGGCAGGCAGTTCATGCAGGTGCCCTATGCTATCAGCATCATGTGTGGGGGTGATGTGCCACAGGTATGGGGACCTTGCGTGTGCCATGGCCAATTTCAGTCATTGTGGTGTCCATGTCACTTGGCACTGATTGTGAATCACGACATAGGGGTGTGTCTCCAAAATGTACAGCCTTCCAGCATGCATGTCCAATTGTGTGCCCTCTGACATGATGTGCCTGAGTGGGAGGCCTGCTAAGTGCAGGGACGGTTGCTTAATTTGCAGTCATGTCCATCCTGGACCATGGAGGAGTGTGGGCACTACTGTGCCCTGGGGCACCTCTTCCTAGGTATCATGTGCGTCATCCAACAATATGGCCATTCACTGTGTCTTTGCCATGGGTTGCGTAGGGTGGCATTGTACCCTGGGCTCAACTGTTAGGACCTACAGGTTGCTACATGTGTCCACTGTACAGGGGGACCCATTTTGCTTGTGCATACTCACAGTGGGCATTACCTGTGTGTGTTGTTGAGACAATCTGATGATGTTTGCCTGTCAATGATGTGTGGACATGGCCACCAGGGGCTGTGTGTTTACAGTCATGAATTAGTGGAGGCCATGTGTTTCCATCCCAGAGTAAGAGGTGTACATACTTTCTCCGTCTCAATGAGATTGTCTCAGGTGTGGGTGGTTTGTGCGTACAAGGCCTACATGTCAGAAGCTTCATCCTCCTTGCTGGGTTTAGCCTGTGTGTGATGTTTGACTGGACATACGCTCAAGGTGCAGTGACCCTGTCATGTGTGGCCTGGTTTCATGTATTGCCTTTGCAGCATGCGGCAAGAGTAAATGGATATGATTCATGCTCATCCCTTTTTGACGACGCAGTGTGGTGCAGGTGCTGTGCACATTTGTCCCCAGAGGCTGACTCCTCTCTAAAATTTCAGGTGCAGTGATTTGCTGTTGTGTCATGATCTCCATTGTGTCTCAGTGGCATGGTGGGTAGAAAAACTGTGTGTTCCATGGCCTACATGTGTACATTGTTTTGTAGGTGTTACTCCTGTTGCTTTTCAGGCTATGCAATGTGACCTATGTATATTTGACTCATGTGACATATGTGTACAGGTGTCTGATTTTCTCCTGTCTCTTCACCTTGCCCACAGCATCGCCGGGGGACACGGAAGGAGACACTAGCACGGACCGGGAGGAGAGATTGAGCACCAGTACCAGCAGTGCTGTCCTGTCTGGCACATGGAGTGGCACGGAGGCCGAAGGGAGTGAGGCGGAGGACCTGTTGACTGCCAACACAGACTATGACGCAGACGGGTCCGAGGCTGAGCTCCCAGAGGTGGCGGAGTCTGCCCCCCCAGCTGATGGCAGCCCTCCACATCCCCCCGCCACCTCAGGTTCCATCACCGGCCTCCCACATGCTCGTGGCCCTTCCCTCCGTGCTCGGTCCCCACATGTCTCCTTCCTGCCAGGCACCGCACCCCCTGCCCCTGTCACCACTGCTGCGGTGAGTGCGGAGTCTGTGGACATCCTGAGGCAGTTGCAGGTTGGTCAGACTGCGATGCTAAATGTCCTCCATGCCCACACCCAGGTGCTGACCCAGATGGAGGCATACATGGAGGGCATGTCGGCTGCGCAGTCTGACCAACGGCAGTTGCTGAGGTCCATAGACTCCACACTGACTGCAGCACTGGATCTCCTGCAGCGCTGCGTAACACCCCCTACCCCTGCCCCATCCCCAATTCCCACTCCCGTGCCTGTCCCACGCACATCCAGACGTCAGCGTGCACGCACCCCAACAGACACAGGCACCACACCACCAGGGAAGTCGAAGCGCACACCTCCTGTCACGCACACACAGGGTGAGGAAGGCACACCCACTGGGTCGGGGGGGAAACGTAGAACACGCAGCCACAGTGGGAGTCCGCATTCCACACAACCCACTCCCTCCAAATCCACTCCCCTTAGCTCTCCTGGCCAACAGTCAGTGACAGCATCATCCACTGCGAGTGTGCCCCCCAGCCCCAGGATGACACCACCCCGCAAGCGGTGGAGGCGGGACCCGGCCAGGGGAGTTGAGTCCCCCACCCTGTCCACACCCTCCCCCAGTGGCGCTGCGACCCATCCCTTTGCCCCCCCCCCCTCCTTGGGGCCTGTGGTTGGATTGGGTACGGGGGAGTCGCTGGGGGAACTTGCCGACGTGTGCAGCGCCATTCTGTCCTCCACCTTTGGCGCTGGCACCCCCCCTGTGGCAGATTCATCCCTCCCTGCACCCACAACACCTACCCTTTCCCCTCCTGTCCCTGCGGTGCCTGTTTCCACCCTCCCCCCTGATGCCCCCTCTTCTGTGGATGAAATGGACTTGTGAACTGTGCAGCCAAGCTAGGGGACACACGTCCCGATGTGTACCCCCCCCCCGGACATTGCTGCTGGGCTGGCCCATGGCCCTTGTACATAGTGGACATTTTCTCTGATATATTTTCCTGCTGAATAAAGCCTTTTCTTTTTGTTTTGCACACTGATGCTTTCCTGGACTTGCTGTTGGTGCTGGTGCTCCCTGCGTTGGGGTGGTGATAATGTGTTAGGGGTCTGTGAAATGTTGGAGTGTGCTGCTCATGGGGTGTACCCTGCCATCTGCGTGCCATCACAAAGGTCTCTGCAAATGGTATTTGGTCATGTTTGCTCTCACTGTATGGTGACATTGTCCCAAGGTGTGTTCCGTCCTCTGTGGCCCAGCCCATTTTTCCTGCAGGGTGTCTCCCAAATGCTGTGCTGTGCTGTGTCTACATTTCCTGGATGTGTGAGGGTTGCCTTTCAATATAGCCATGCTGGCTCAGCGATGTCTCCGCCTGCATCTGGGGTATCACCCTTGTAGGTCACTGAACTTGTTGATGGGGTATATTGTCCGATGTCTGGGCACTGCTGGGAGTGATAGGTACACACCCCTCCTGTGTCTGGGCACTGCTGGGAGTGATAGGCACACACCCCTCCTGTGTCTGGGCACTGCTGGGAGGACCCTGCACCCACCCCTCCTGTGTCTGGGCACTGCTGGGGGTGTTTTGCACACCCCATTCTTATAGCAGGTTCGGTGCGTACATGCACGGGTGGGGTGGGGGTTTGGTGCGTACATACACGGCTGGTGTGGTGGTTTGGTGCGTACATACACGGGTGGGCGTTTGGTGCGTACATACACGGCTGGGGTGGTGGTTTGGTGCGTACATACACGGGTGGTGGTTCGGTGCGTACATACACGGCTGGGGGGGGGTTCGGGGGCGTACATACACGGGTGGGTGTTTGGTGCGTACATACACGGCTGGTGGTTCGGTGCGTACATACACGGCTGGGGGGGGGTTCGGGGGCGTACATACACGGCTGGTGGTTCGGTGCGTACATACACGGCTGGGGTGGGTGTTAGGTGCGTACATACACGGGTGGGGGTTCGGGGCGTACATACACGGCTGGGGGGGGTTCGGGGGCGTACATACACGGGTGGTGGTTCGGTGCGTACATACACGGCTGGGGTGGGTGTTAGGTGCGTACATACACGGGTGGGGGTTTGGTGCGTACATACACGGCTGGGGGGGGTTCGGGGGCGTACATACACGGGTGGTGGTTCGGTGCGTACATACACGGGTGGTGGTTCGGTGCGTACATACACGGCTGGGGTGGGGGTTTGGTGCGTACATACACGGGTGGGCGTTTGGTGCGTACATACACGGGTGGTGGTTTGGTGCGTACATACACGGCTGGGGTGGTGGTTTGGTGCGTACATACACGGGTGGTGGTTCGGTGCGTACATACACGGCTGGGGGGGGGTTTGGTGCGTACATACACGGGTGGTGGTTCGGTGCGTACATACACGGCTGGGGTGGGGGTTTGGTGCGTACATACACGGGTGGGCGTTTGGTGCGTACATACACGGGTGGTGGTTTGGTGCGTACATACACGGCTGGGGTGGTGGTTTGGTGCGTACATACACGGGTGGTGGTTCGGTGCGTACATACACGGCTGGGGGGGGGTTTGGTGCGTACATACACGGGTGGTGGTTTGGTGCGTACATACACGGCTGGGGTGGTGGTTTGGTGCGTACATACACGGGTGGTGGTTCGGTGCGTACATACACGGCTGGGGGGGGGTTCGGTGCGTACATACACGGGTGGTGGTTCGGTGCGTACATACACGGCTGGGGTGGGGGTTTGGTGCGTACATACACGGCTGGTGTGGTGGTTTGGTGCGTACATACACGGGTGGTGGTTTGGTGCGTACATACACGGCTGGGGTGGGGGTTCGGTCCGTACATACACGGGTGGGGGTTCGGGGCGTACATACTCTGCTGGTGTGGTGGTTTGGTGCGTACATACACGGGTGGGCGTTTGGTGCGTACATACACGGGTGGTGGTTCGGTGCGTACATACACGGCTGGGGTGGGTGTTAGGTGCGTACATACACGGGTGGGGGTTCGGGGCGTACATACACGGCTGGGGGGGGTTCGGGGGCGTACATACACGGGTGGTGGTTCGGTGCGTACATACACGGCTGGGGTGGGTGTTAGGTGCGTACATACACGGGTGGGGGTTTGGTGCGTACATACACGGCTGGGGGGGGTTCGGGGGCGTACATACACGGGTGGTGGTTCGGTGCGTACATACACGGGTGGTGGTTCGGTGCGTACATACACGGCTGGGGTGGGGGTTTGGTGCGTACATACACGGGTGGGCGTTTGGTGCGTACATACACGGGTGGTGGTTTGGTGCGTACATACACGGCTGGGGTGGTGGTTTGGTGCGTACATACACGGGTGGTGGTTTGGTGCGTACATACACGGCTGGGGTGGGGGTTCGGTCCGTACATACACGGGTGGGGGTTCGGGGCGTACATACTCTGCTGGTGTGGTGGTTTGGTGCGTACATACACGGGTGGGCGTTTGGTGCGTACATACACGGGTGGTGGTTCGGTGCGTACATACACGGCTGGGGTGGGTGTTAGGTGCGTACATACACGGGTGGGGGTTCGGGGCGTACATACACGGCTGGGGTGGGGGTTTGGTGCGTACATACACGGGTGGGCGTTTGGTGCGTACATACACGGGTGGTGGTTTGGTGCGTACATACACGGCTGGGGTGGGGGTTCGGTCCGTACATACACGGGTGGGGGTTCGGGGCGTACATGCACGGGTGGCGCTTGGGTGCGTACATACACGGGTGGGGGTTCGGGGCGTACATACCAGGGTGGGGTGGGGGTTCGGGGCGTACATACACGGGTGGCGCTTGGGTGCGTACATACACGGGTGGCGGTTCGGGGCGTACATACACGGGTGGCGCTTGGGTGCGTACATACACGGGTGGGGGTACGGGCCGTACTTCCACGGGTGGGGGTACGGTCCGTACATACCCCTGCCCACGCTCTGCGTGCCTGGG
Organism: Triturus cristatus; assembly: GCF_964204655.1. Lineage (NCBI taxonomy): Eukaryota > Metazoa > Chordata > Amphibia > Caudata > Salamandridae > Triturus > Triturus cristatus. The sequence continues at coordinate 1,090,153,094 of NC_140593.1, forward strand.
TACGGGCCGTACCCATGCCTTTGGTGTGTGGGTACGGTGCGTCCCACCATTGTTGCGGGCCGTGGGGTCCGCACCGTACACAGGCCTTGGGGGCGTGGCTACGGGTCGTACCACGCGTACCCCTACATGACCCCAGCAATGCTGGTACGAGCTGTACCAAGGCCTTTCTGACGTGGGTACGGGCCGTACCGCTATTGTTGGAGTGACGTAGGGGGACGCGTGGTACGTTCCGTACCCACGCTCTTGCGGCCTGGGTAGGGTACGTACCGGTTCGCGTGACCATCCACTTCCGTTGTGGCGGACGCTTGCGTTGCTGGCCTTGCCCCCACCCCCTGGAAGTGACCAGGCCCTGATGGTCAGGTATGTCCAGGCCATGTGTGATTTGGTACCATGTGTTGGTGTTGTGTGTCCTGCCCCTGCCCCCCCCTTTGCCCCTGGTTGTTGTGCTGACCTTCTGCGGCGTCTGCGTCGGTTCCTGTACGCCAGGTGGACTGCTAGGAGGGCAGGGATGGCACGTAGGTTCGGGTCCATGTCTGTTCGTCGCGTCCAGCTGCTCCTTGCGTGTGTCGTCCTGATTTCCCGGCAGTTTTTGGCAGCCGGTAAATATTTTCCGTGCGGGATGACGTCGGTTCGAATCGTACTTCCTGGTTCGTGAAACGTAGGCTGGATGCGTACCGACGTCACGTCGGCTCCTTTCAGGATCGGAATTGTGTTTAGTTTCTGTTCGGTCGGTGTTTTGTTCGAATCGTACGGAAATGGTGTTTCCGTATGATTCGTACTTGCATTTTCGGATGGATTTCGCACCGGGTACGAGTCGGACGGAGAAAAGGCTCCGTCCGACGGTTCGTACCCGGTTTTTACCGGATCGGAATTGGCACCTATGTCTGTAAACTTTAAAGTCTTATACCAATTAAATGCGTGTACGCTTTTAATTAGCATCAGTATTTGAAAGTGTATTACATTATTTCACATTTTATACATATATAATGTTGCTCTAGTTTGAACAGCTATTTTCTGAAGTCTTTTTTCAAATTGTGGAACAGATGCTTGAATTTTGCATGTTGAAAAAAAGAAGGCTTGTTAGACTTATATGTTTCAAAAATAGTTTTGATAATGTTTAGGATATTTTGTGCTCGTTTTATTTTTAAACTATATTTAGGTTATGTCTTTTTATTGCATATGTATATTTACTTGTGATAGTGTATTTGTGAAGTTTGCAGTTTAGAAAGTTGATTCTGTAATTTTTGGCTTTGTGTTTTTGGATTTGCTGTGTGTGTGTTGCCTATATTAGGACAATATAAATAGGGAGTATTATATGAATTGTTGTGTTTAAGTTTTAAATTACTTAGTTATAATTATTTTAGGTTATGTGAATTATTTTTTAGAGTTGGCTTTGTTCTTGGAACTTGGATGCTTCGTTTTCTGTGTGTAGAGTCTAGCAGCATGTCACATTATTCATGTCTTGCTGTTTTTATTGCAAATTAATGCACATTTTTGTGTGCGTTTTGTAGTGGTAATTTAATTGGAAAAGGGTTTGTATCAATCCCTTTGTTGTACCTTTAATTTTATTGGTTTTTTTTCTCTCTGTTTGATTTTTTTCAATTGATAAAAATTTGAAAAGAAAAATATGAAAAATGATTGCAGGTGTAAATATATTATACAGATTTAGCTAGAATGATGCCTGCTGCAAATACATGATCCCAAGGCTGCAGTATAACCATGCATTTAAACCCCTGTGATATAATTATAAAAATGTTGCATAATGTTCAGATGCTATTAAAGAACACTTATGATTAAAATTCTTACAAATCTATGAATATGTGTGCATCAATGCCATGCATTTATGTTGCATAGGTTGGCTAGGCATTTCTCAGAATCTACTTGCTGTAGACAGACACTTAAGGAGGTATCCATTTTGCAAAAAATATTAAAACATACCCAGGTGATGGATTGGAGGCAGGGCTTGTGTGTGCAATGGTAAACAAATGTAAACTCCTTAAATGTAATTCAAACAGTGTGGAAATAATAAATCTTTCTTTGTCAGGACAATTTGTTTCACTACTGATGACAGTTAATAAATATATAATACATAGCAGCCTTCTATCTCTGTATAAGTACCTGCCTCTAATTTTCTTGTTACATGTGACTGGTGATGCCTCTAGTCACCTGTAATAATAAAAGGACATAACTGATTAAGTGTAATAAGTTATTAAAATGGAGTTGTGACATCATAATGCCTAGTGCCAGAGACAGCAATCAATGTGAAATGCAGGTCACGAAGCATCATACCAGCTCATGTCCAAAAGAAGAAAAAAAAATACTGGCTTTTCGTTCTGATCTTTTTTCTTAAAGGAACACTGGAGAGTAAAAAAAAAGATATTTATGGATGTTATGGAAGTTATAGATATATTTATATCTGTTTATGTTTTGCACATTAAAGGTAATTACAGGAAAATATATGTCTCTCATTTATGTAGAAATTGTTAGCCCATTATGTTTTTAATCTTGCTTTAAACTGATTTTAATATCTTTGTGCAGCAAAACACTAACTGCTCTTTGATGTGTTCAATCCCACACTTAGGGGCTGATTACGATGTCGGTTGGAGTTTCCTCCACCTGACTGACTCAGAATCGGGACCAACCGACTCGCTGTTGGCGGTTCCTCCCGACCAATTACGATGCTTCCGAACACCATTCGGCAGGACTCCCATCGAGTTCAATGGGAGCCTGTGTTCCGACCGACAACAAAGGCTCCTATGGGGAAAATGTTTGTCTGTGGAAAACCTTGCACCCTGTTGCAGGCACCCCATGGTGCCTGCCACAGAGTGCATGATTTTACAGGGGGGTCTCTTAGGTACCCCCACGGCCCCCAACCAGAGGCCTCCAGATGAAGAAGGGCCTTCTAGGGGCCTCCAAGGTCAGGTTCCGTATGGCATGTGTTATACCATAAATCAGACTACAAATTGACAAGTGTTAGAAAATCCAGGTAAACTATACACATGTAAAAAACATAAGGTACAATACAGATATTATTTTCAATTTATCCTTTGTCTGATGGCGATCCGTAGAAAATTTAGAGTGTACAAAATGATATCACAAGAAAGAAGTTGTAAGAAAATAAAAGCTGGTCTCACCCTCCTAAAGCCAATTTTTTTTAAGATAGGGATTATAAATAACCTTCTGGGAACAGCATAAAAAGTGCAGAACATTAAAAAGTGCATCATGTCCTGAGGAGATTCTCCATCGCAGCCATAGGGCATGAGGCACTGACCTCTGTGAGAACCATCAGGGTATGCCAATAAGTAGTGGAAAAGGTCAAGCCGGAACCTCGTCAGAAGAAAACGATTGTGTATGCTTTTCAGCCCTAGAAGATAAGGCTCCGTGATAGGCACGGTTTTCAGTATGACGTACTTGCGCACACTGGGCTTACACAGCTCGTTTCCTTCTCTTTTACTATGTCACATTCTTAAAAAAGACTCCTTGGCCCAAATGAGGTCCCTTTTACCAATTCCCTCAGGATTTGTAAAGAGATCAGCTCTTCCTAGTCTAGAAAGGCCTACTTTTACATACCGGAGCCATCGAATAAGTGAAAAGTGATCAAGAGAAAGGCAGTCACGTAGGACGTCTTTGATGAGTATGCTCTCTTGCTTGGCCCATATTTTAAACCACAAGGACAGAGGTCGAAAAGCCAAGTCGTCAGAGAGATAAGGCATCCCCAATTTCTCATGCACAACATAAGATGGGGTGCCTTGCGGGACAGAAAGAGTTCTTCACAAAAATGAGTTTTCGGTGCTCTGCAGGGCCCCAAGCGCGGTGTGGCCCCATAGCTCGCTTCCATAACTGACCTTTGAAATGCATTTCGCTTGGTAGATCTTCAACATGGCCCCTATTGGCTTCCCTCCCACTCTGCTGGCAAAGTTAAAAACAACAGCTGAAGCTTTCACTAGCTCCCCTTTCTTTCGGTTAAGCAGGGGGCTCCAGCTCAGTAAGTCATCAAACACTACTCCTAGATAGGAGAAAACATTTGTCTTTGGTATTAAAGAACTCCCTAGTTTAAAGGTGGGCTGCTTAGCCTTAGCCTTTCCGGGACCCACCTGCATAATATATTATTTAGAATGGTTCACCGACAGGTCCAGCTCCTCCATAAAAGAGGCAAAAGAGTTTGGGAGAAGTTGTAAGCCCCTTGTAGTCCTCGCCAGGAGGACTGCGTCGTCGGCATATAAATCTTAGCCTCCATTATACAATTAAAAGACAAGTGCAATAATGTGCAAATCTGCCATGTCTCACCTATAGAGATTTCAATATAAGCATTTTAGCATCCACTGTAAAATTGGGTATTTTTTAAATCCCCAGATCAATTATTGATAGTGACTAACAACTCTTCCACACGTGGCCAGACTGCCAACAGGTAAGAAGCAATATAATTAAAAATATCACCTTGTATCCTAGAACAGAAAGGTAGTACAGACCTAATTGATCTGTTCACATAAAATCTAAATAGAGGCAGAAGCCGTCTTTTATGTGCAATACGAAATTTTGTGCAGAAAAGTAGGTGGTGCAAAATATTATCCTTCCTCCCAAACATACAATCACAGAATTCACAAGTAAATTTTAGAGCTGGATATAGCTAAATAGGATCATATTGAAGCAAATATATATGAATGTCGAAAATATCCCACACACATATTTAATGTACGTTTTTGTGTCTTTATAGATGGCAGTATGATGATTGTATTACACAATTTGTAATATGCAAGTAGTTTCTACACATATTTTGTGCTGTAGTCCTGGAGTTATAAAAGTAAACTAAATAGTGTAGTAAAGTGGTGTACTAACAGTGGTCTATGAAAGATGGATAAGTGTAACAATCATTGATAAGCACTAGTCACTGTGCGCCATCAAACCCCTTTTAGTTGCACATGGATCGTCTGTGTAATGTCACTGTAATTTGTTTAATTAAAGGGGTTTTTAACACAGTATCACAAGTTTTGCATTAATTACTAGTATTGTTTTATGTGATTAAAAATCACAATTCATTTTGGAAGGGGAATTCAATTACACACCAGTGCTGTTGATATTGCTCTGGTCTCTGCATCCAATAGTATCTCTTACATGAGATCATCCAACTTCAATATCATTTCACCTTCTTTTATCATCTTTTTATGGTGCAGTACATTGCTATATTCCTGATTAATTAAAGGGAGGTACAGTGGTAATTAGCTGTCTTAAGACTGCTTACATCTGCAGTGCCCATCGTAGCCTTCATTTCAGTACTCATTGACATATATTACACTGCTGCTGGGCCTCAAACTGCTATGGTGTTAATATGCCTCGAGGAATTTGATGCCTCCGTTTCATTGCTCTTCTCTGCTTTGCATTGCCAAACATGCATGTCTTCATTCAGTAGGAACAGAATTGGCAAAAAGCATTGGCAAGGGTAAAAGGTTGCATGATGCAATTGAAAGGTGAGTTTTCATGGATCTGCCAATGCACCATTAAGCGTGTGCATGTAGCCTCGAACTCTGTATATATTTTAAACAATCTATTCCACTATGATAGATAGAAACAGGAGTATTAATAATATTGCCTTCATGTGCTTCCATGTAAGACAAACCATTCATTGTTAGCGAGGAGCAATTTAAATCAAATCTACTCCCGTTTTGGTAAGAAACCTATGTGTTATAAACAGGGCCAGTGGAATTATGCGATTCTGAGTCCACAGCATTTTCTGCACAATTGTGGATTTATTTCATTTGCCACATAATCAGTCATCTGCTGCATAATTTGCAGATGTCAACAAAAAAATATAAGTCCCTAGCTCAAAAGGTTCAAATGTTAACTAAAGAAGCAGCGACACAAGTTGTCCCGCATTGAAAGGCTCTTGGTAAATTTTGACTGGTCATCGTTTAGTAGCATATTGCTGTACTTGTGTGTTAAAATGGTATTAATGAGATGAAACATTTGCTATGGCAGTTTTAGCATGGGTAAAAATGATTAAATTATGAAGTAATACAACCACCAAATGCGCAGCACTATACTGCATAATTTGCCTTTTCTTGCAGCATAATTTAGTCAACCCTGCTGCATAACTTGGTCATCTCCTTCTTCGTAATTCCAGTGACCCTGGTTAAATGCCATAAGGCCCCTCTTTGTATCAAAGTGTAGTAAAATGTCAAACTACCCAAATAATAGCAATGGGGAGCATTATTTGCCTTCAATAACATAAAATGAACCTAAATTGCCTTCCTTTGCCGCATAATTTGCCCTATATAAATTAGTCAACCCATCCACGTTTCTTTTTTCATTGCCCCAGAATTCCAGCTGTCTTTGCAATAACTCTTCTTTGCAAAGGAAGGCATGAAATCAGTTTTTAAAGCCTCTGCTATCAAGATTAATTAAAACATTTTATGTACCAAAGATTTTTATTTAGAAAATCTGGATGTGATAGAAGCACCTGGAGTTCAGGGGTTTTTGAGATATCTATAACAGACTTCACTTATAGATATTATATGAAAAGATTTTGCTTTTGATGATTTACCACATTATACTATGTGCAGAATGAGAACATTCCTTAATGGCAACGTTCCAAGAGCTGGTAAAATGAAGAGAACAATGGCTGTCAGGGACTGCGCCACCCCTGCTCACGCCTGTGGTGACGCAGGTGTTTTAGTGTTATTCCAGAGCAGCCTCGTTCTTGCCAGGTCTCTGCATTCTGAGCAGGTTCCCTGGCTCACATTACCTCGGTTTCAAGGGATCCTCTATCAAGTATGTTTCTGCCCCTTTAAAATAAGGACTGCCTTTTGTAAGCGATACTCTGGTTGGCTGAAACACGTACGAACCTAGTCTGCCGCCGGATCTAAGCCAATCGGAAGGTCCGGGAGTCGCAAGGCCGCTTGGCAAGTTCTGGGCTGCCTAGAGACCGCAGCGTTTTCCTTAGGCCTCGCTTTCAATACCTCCTGTCAGCACTTACCTGTTGACCAATAGTCGGATATACGTCGTTGTGCTTGGAGCGGATATATCTGAATCTGACGAAATCCCTGGTCGGTAACCTCCGCCTTTGGAGTTATCTCTTCGAGAAGATTTTTGGGGCCCAGTTGCCCCGTTGAAATCATGAGTTTTTAGAGAATCCCTTACTTTTAGAGTGCGGCTCCTTTAAATCCATAGCTGACTAAATTGAATGCCTGTATGGAAAAAAACAAATGTACATTAAAAGTCACACAGTGAGGCTTTCTAACAATGTCCCAACATCAGCACAGGAAGTTTAAACTTGATGTGGTGCGAGACAGTGCGGTGTTTCACCTTGCACAACGCGGGTGTAGTGTTGGGGGGTACAGCAGCCCCCCACTTGCTCATTATTGTAACATCTGGCAGGGTCCAGATCCTGTCAACCCTGTTCCAGAGACCACGAGGCCGCCCACTGAATGACACTAGGGCAGGCTTTCAGGCATCGCCAAGGCCAGCCCCGCCTTCGAGGTCCTATTTAGTCCGGGTCAGGCACAGTGCTTCTTTCAGGAGGGAAACTTCAGGGGCTTTGTCCCGAGACACAGGCGGCGAACCTGAGATTCATTTCCCGGCGCGGGGCTCTCACATGTGAGTACTGGGTGGAAGAGAAGGCCTGTCATAGTGGGGTGAACCTAGAGCCACCCTTGCCGCTCCCCCCATCCTTCACCGGTGCCGGGCGGGAGGTGCCAGTCCGGCCTCGGGGGTGGACCTGTCTGGCTATCTCGACTAGGGGAGGGGGCGTGGGACAGAGCACCAGGCATGGGATTCTTAATGCGTGCTCCTTTTACTCTCTACTTCTGTCTTCTTCCTTGTGGCAGGAAGCGCCGGGTTGCGGATGCGCGTGACAGCACGAGGACCTGCAGGTTACCCCTCTGCATCCCTCAATTACGCCGAGGATGGAGGTTATGGTCGTTCTAGCTGAGCGTGGGGCAAACTAGTAGTGCATGTCATTTGCTCCATTCTTTATAGCCTGGTTCGGTTTTTTCAGTGTTTTGGTTGTCTGGCACGATCTGCCGTGTATTTTTTATTTTTTACTGTGGACCGCAGTTCTTGCCAGGTGATCTTGAAGACGTTCATGGTAGTACTTTAGTTTAAAAAAAGTCTTTTCCCCCACCCCCAAAGTGTAGTCAACGTCTGTCTTGAAGTTCAGCATTCTAACTTGCGAGTCAAAACATTCCCGTAACCTGGCACCTTAGCCGTCTCGGGTAAGAAGTCTTCCTAGTGTTAGAGTATTTTCGCCCCACTCTCAGTATACCTTTGCCAGGTAGTATGGTACTAGGATGCCAATTGTACGTTTTAATGCCCGTTATCTCAAAGACCCCTTTTGAGGTCACCTTAAAGCAGTTGGGCACGATATGAATATCTATAATAGGTGTGTGAGGATGACATTCTTGAGTTCTTAGAAACCTACTTTTTCTACGTCAGTCACGGTGCTGGAGGTGTGTGAGGATGACATTCTTGAGTTCTTAGAAACCTACTTTTTCTACGTCAGTCACGGTGCTGCAAATAACCTATGTTGGGACAAGCCATTCAGACCTGCAAGAGTAGGCCGATACCCAGGACAGCTCCCTGTTGTGTTGGGGGTTGGGAGAGTCTTTTCTGAGCAAATCCTGGAAAAGACGGTATTTACGATACGCTACTCGGCAATACCTCGTTTGGGTTAGGGCAACTAAAACTTAGGTGGGAAGATGAAGTAGGTGCTGTCGATGATGCAAAGTGGGAGCTGGCATGCTAGCAATCCTGCGAAGCACCTATTTGGTCAGTCTTGAGACTTGTGCTTTAAAAACATTGTATTGCATACATAGTGCCTAAGAGGTTGCAGGGTGGTAGGAATCTTCCAGAATTTATTCTAGTACTGTCCCTGGATATCAACGTTCTGTTTTGGAATTGGGTATATCCTTTCAGCAGTAACGGGGTTCCAACCTATTTTGACACCCAAGCTAGCACACTATGGGGTTTCTGGGATGTAAACACTCATTAAAATATTGTAACACGACAATGAGCTGGTGGCCGCAAAAAGATGTCACTAAGTTATGGGGTGTGCGTACAGCACCATAACTGAAGGCTTGGAATGAAAACATGGGCTGGTACATGGTGGCTGAAAAAGTAATACACAATAGTGGTGTCTTCCAGAGGAAGTTTGAGATAGGAGTGGGGGACAGTTTGAAAAGGTTTGGTGGCATGTAGGCTTCACACCTGCTTAATCAGGTCTCTTAAGTGGCCTCATAAACTGCCAAGCAGGGGGACGCAAAGCATAATGGAAAAACAATAACGATTAAAAAGGAAAAAAAAATACTGCAGTGACAGTGATATTAATGGAAACCTGTTTCAGGAAGGGAGTAATATGTACTGGTTTACTATCGCATTCTTTGTTTTTATCTACCTCTCCTCATTCCCTCTTGCATGGGTTTCTTTACTTTATGCACTAGCCTGTTCCACTGAAATGAGGGGTAAGGTCCGCATTTCCCATACAATCCTAATGGCATTCTCCATACAATCCTAATGGCATTCTCCTCTAACCCTTTCACAGGCAGGTTTCTTTGAATTTCAGTGTTTTATTTTTTTTAAATGATGTATTTATACATTATGCGGGCAGTGAAAGGGCTAATAATCTGTTAACTTCTCGCTGAGCTGCATAGAATACACGTTTGTGTTTTGGCTAGCTCCAAGTTGACATTTGTTAGTTATGTGTACCTGCTCTAGAAATTACAACACATTAAATATTGTACGGGTTGGCTTGACTGGCGCGATTCTCTCTAGTGTACTGCATATTTGCTCATAATTATGCATGATTGTGTGAGAAGTGTAATCCAGCATTTAGCAATATTTTTTTTAGCGCAAAAGGCACCCTCATCTAAAATTGACCAGAGGATGTTTTTTGGAAATAGTGTTAAAGGCTACAGGAAATGCGCAGCAGTAGCCAGGCTTCGGTCGCTCTTAATTTGTGGAACACTTTCGTTGTTCCTATGCTCCTGTGGTAGGATTTGTGCCCCAAATTACTCTTAATTACTGAAGCTGGCGTAATTGCATAATTTTGCTGCACAAGAGTTATGCATTATTACTTGAGGGAGAGGAAAAGGTTGGCGACTGTGGTATTTGGTAGCCATTGACTCATTGATCTGTTCTGCAGTACAATGAAGGATCTTGTTTTGTAGTGCACCCTACAAATGTTGGAACATTTAGGGGGAATATGGTATTGGCTAGCAAGCATAACAGTTTTGTTTGTATGGGCACAAGTGGAAAATATTTTTCAACTTTTAAAGGGAGCATTACCACAGTTTTGCTTTTTCCAGCATTTGAAACTTTGCACGTTGAAAGTTTACATTCTGTTAGCCTCTATGCATGCATAAACACTTGTACATGCATATATTGGTATTTTAGAGCTTGTGGTGATTATTGAACTGTGGCACAGATGCAGTTTCCATTGAAATTATTTGTTTTTGTCGGTCTTAATAACTTTGATGCAGTTTAATGAATTTGAACAAAATTTGTTGCTTGGAGTATTCAGATAACATTTGCAGTTATAAGCTTTAAGCACATCTGCCAAAAGTGGTGGGGTTGAAATGGTGCTCGTTCCCTTACAAGCTCCCAAAATAATTTTTTACTCCACTACATCAAATTATGCTGGCTTGATTTTCAAACCAAAGTTAGCATTAAGGTAGAAGTCATCCAAAATATGGTTTCGTGTATATATGTTCAGTAGTTTCGAGAGGTGAATTTGTAAAAGGTGTTGGGTAGGCCTGAATTGGTTAACCTTTTGTTATTTGAATTGATGAATATCAAATTCAAGACCGATCTGTCACACTGACTTTTTTCTTGATGTGTGATTAACTGAAGTAGAATTGAAATATTTTTTACTATCCTGTTTGGAATTGGAGTAGTATGAGTGCAGGAAACCTGACTAACGGTTCTAAGCATTGGATGCAAAGACGTGAGAAATATGCATACATTTTAAAAATGCATTGTGCATATAGTACATTGTCTGAAATTCTTGGGCGCGAAGCAATGTTTGTACAGCAGACTTGTGTTTGAACACATTCAACTGTTCTATAGACCACAAGCTTGTGAGTAGTCACCAGCACAGATTCGATTGTAATCCCAGCCCCCCGATATACCTCGGTTTATATAAATAAAAAATTGTTGCATTGATCTAATATTTCAGTATTTAGGAAACCATGAGTATAGGTTTTGGGGGTCAAGTAGCCTTATAGAGACAGGCAATTAACTCCTCGGAGTAACCCTTCTGCCATTTTCCAAGATGGCAGCTATAATAGAGGAATAAGAGACATGTATAGAAACGGAACACGCTATGTTTTTTTAATCCTTTTTATGTATATACCAAACAATGTTTATGATCTGAATAGGGGGAAAAAAGGTTTAGTACTCCTGTTTTAGACACAGTTTCCTAGTTCACTTTGTTTTGGCAATTGCTCGTGATGCGTTTGTGGAATGTTGATCATTTGAGGAGAGCAAATAGACGGACGTCCTTTTTGTAGCACAGGTTTTGGAAGTACATGTATGTGTAAGTTCTGTGCGTAGAGGCTTAAGAAATTTCGTAGGTTTTAGCACCGCATCAATACCTTCCAACCACATTTACACGGATCTTTGTCTACATTGCATGCTCCAAAACATTTACACTTCTGATAAAGTAGAATGCTCTTTTAATGTGTCCACGCACAGAAAATGACTTCGGTGGAAGGCCACTTAGCTGGACTGACCTGTTGAACTCACTGTACCGAAAATTGTCACGTGTGACAGTCTGAACTTATTTTTCTCACACTCCCAGGTATGTTTTCTACGTCTTTAATGTCACACTACTTCTGTCTCGGCAAATCCTTTTTGAAACTTCACATTTTCAGAAGTTAAAACTCAAAGCTTTGTTCCAGTTTTTCTCACTGACATCAACTGTAGGAATATGTTCCTGGATAAGAACATTGGGCATCTTTGGGTCCAGTTTCTTGCACAGAATATGAAGCAGGATTAAGTGTCTTTTCTTTCCTGTTCTGTAACATATCCATTACTCTGACAATCCTTGACTTGTTAACATTGCAACAAATTGAAGTAGCACAATACAATCTGTGCCATTTGACAGTACAATGACTCGATTGGACCCATTTCGGACAGCCCACTCAACATGTGGCACAACATGAAGGCCAGCTTCCTCCAATTTGCTGTTAAGTTTTTAAACAATAGGGCCTGCACCTTTTTTGTATGTCTCTGCAGGCACCAACTCCTCATTGACAATCATTCTACTTGCAATAAATGGAAATTCAGTGTTCACAGAGGTATCAGCAATGTTTTTGCGAGTTACCATCTCAGTTAATCTTGCTTGATGTTGATGACCAGAATTTATAAAGTTGCACGGGTATAAGTGTTGAATTTTTGATGCAGGCAAGGTCAGTTCCATTTGTAGACATTTGTCGTACTCTCTCACTTTCTTTGACAGTTCAAGATGACTGTCAGACAATGTGCAGTTCTTGCAAGGTGCACTGACTTTGATATCTGTAGAACAGTCTGAACGACATCTGAAGTTTTGTATGGATGAAATCTTGACCATTCGTAATTGACATATAGTCCACAACAGCTGTTTTCAATGAGGACCCTTTTTGGAATTGAAATTCTTCAGTTGAAAGTTTTTTATTTTTTCAAGCTCTTGTATGAGTTTGTGCTTCACTGGTTTGGTTGCAGCATCTACATCAAATAATGCGTTTGTTTGAAGATCATGTGACAATGTCCTTGATAAATTTCTTTTGCTACATCCATCTCTCTGCTTGCGAAAGTTTGTTTTTTGTAACTTTTTTTTTTTTTTTTTTTGGTGTGGTTGGAGGGACAAAACTTACTGTGGCAATTAAAGCGTAGACGTTTAGCTGTAGTGACTTATGTCAAACAGCCTTTTCTCTTTCAATACAAATCTCTCCTACGTCTAGTTTCGATCCATATTCCACTACATCTAGTAGGCTTGTCTGTATATCGTTATCAACATAAGTTTTGGTCACAAAGTTGAGTAGTCACACAGACTCGGTCATTTTGAAGGGGGTTCCTTGCAGCTGCATGAAATGAAGAAGGCTGTCAACATGTTTATCAAAATGTTCCCCTCTCTTTCCCACAAGTTTGTGGTGAGGAACGGTTTCACGTTTGTCCATTAATTTTGAATTTGTTCTCTCTGGAAACATTGCAAATGGAAATGACTTAATGGTAAACTAGCTGTCATTGAGCAACATGTTCTTGCATGTCTGATCAACAATTTCCTTGGAGCTTTTCTGTGATTTCTGGATAGTCTGGTCCAGTTTCATATCTGAAGCCACCTCATTGAACCTTTCCTCTCTTTCACCACAAAATTTCTTTGGATGTATTTTCTCAAGATGTATGGTTTTTCCACCTCTAGCTTCTTCACTCTTTCCAAATACCAGGACCCATATCTCGGGTAGTTTATGCAATTAAATTTGTGAAACACAGTAATCTGTGACTCCACAGTCATCACATGCAGCTCCCAATCACCTTTCTTATCAGCAGTGACTACGTTTTTCACTAGAGCTATCATGTGTAAAACATTTCCCCAGTACTTGCAGAGTTCTGATTTTTCTTCATTCTTTGACAAACTCTATGAAATTGTCTTTCTGATTTTGAACTGTGTATTGAACATTGTATGGCTTTACATTATCTTTTGAATTAAGTGCACCATGTGGCTTGTTCATGTCCAAGATAAGATATGCAAAACCTAATTTGGCATTCTTGTACCAGAAAACTTTCCCACGCAATGTTTCTATAGCCTCCGATATGATGAGCATGCCTTGTAACAAACTAAGATAATGAGTACCACTCAATCCTGACTGGACAGTTTTGATTCTAAAGATTTCAACCTCAGTTAAGTGCATCGTTTATTCCACATCCACTGAGCACTTCCTGCACACTGCAGCAACTTTTGTCATGTGGAAAACTCATTTTTGGAAAAGATCACATTTTTCTGGATTGCTCCTAAAAATGCCAGCTACAATATGAAACACCTTAATTGCAGAAAATTGGCCAGATAGGCTGAGCACGCATATTGGTTTTTTTTTTGTCTAATTTTTTTTATTTTTATTTTTTTAAGATGTGTATACTGTTGTGTAGTTTGTGACTGGAGATGGTATTACTGATAAACACCTAACTTTCTTCAGTGGGATGGTATTTTGGGAGAACAGAGCATGAATTTCAGCCCACTGAGGAACTGTCTTTTCTTCATCCTTCAGTCTGCACTGAATAAGCGATTATAATAAAATCGGTTAAATCAGCTTTGCGGACCGCAGTATCAGTAGAAGATCCATGCCACTCTGAAACTTTCTAGTAGACTGGGATGTGTTGATGACTTGTAGTGATTTTGCACACGTTAGCAAGGCATTTGGGTTATACGTTTGCATCTTTGTTGATGCTTACAGCTGACACAGCTTGTTTTCCAGCAGCTGCTTCATTGGTAGTCTTGAAAAAGAACCATGGCAGTATCATGTGTGCTGGATGTTCCAGACAAAGACAAGCTTTTTTCAAAATGATCAAGCAGCAATTGTAAATCCTTACCTGGTAGAGTGACTTAGAAGTGGCGTGCTGTCGGATTCACAAGATTTTACTGCATGAGCTGCTAACAAGTTCCATCTCTGTACTATGTCATTCTAACTTGATACACCAATCCTATTAATTGAAGTGATTAGCTCTCTACTTTTGCACTTGTTATAGATTGCGTGGACAGTAATTGTGTAGCAGAAATTTATTTTTGCCGTGATGTAATTCATGAAACATGATTCGGAGAAGACAGTACACTTGCACAGCATAAGACTGTCGGTTCATGGGATTGTCTTCATCTTCTTCGCTTATTTTCAAAGACATCATCAACATTGTTGGCTTCTGTTCCGAACTCTAGCTTTAGTTTGTAACCGTTTAGCTTTGCTTATATTAAACATTGATGTAAAAAATGTTGAGACATCAGGCATTCTTTTTGATGATTTGCAGAGCTCTGTGGCATCACAAAATGTGTCAAAGTTCAAAATCTAAATCTTTCAGGATGTTTCATAAAATGGTTCCTGATGATTTTACTGCATTCTGTGATCTTATTTTGGCAGCAAGAACTTCAGGAGTCAATTCAGCTGAGAACACCATAAGTGGCTCATTCTTTTTGTTAAACTGACAAAAACAAATTCTGTCATTGTACATTCTCACCAGAAAAATCTTAAGTTCATTGTTATGGATCAATACAGTTTCATCAATGTTGACCATTATTTCTCTGATCTCACTGAGTGGGAACCCGTAGCCAACACTCAAGTGGCTTTAAAACTTGATTTGGTTTTTCAAAGAACGCAAACATAATTGAAGGCTGGCAGTTATGTTGCTCCTGGGAGCTCATAGCACATTCATATTTTCGACTGCATGCATGCCGTTCGAGTGGGCATACTAATCTGCTGCAAATACATTCACCTCACTGTTTAGATCAGCTACTCGTCTGAAAACTTCATCTTGGAAGAAACTAGCTGCAGATAAAAAAATGTTTTCCCTTAGACTCTCATACTATGTACTTTGTTCTTTTGTCACTCCCTTTGGGCTTTGTTCTGGCTAAATTACAGATAACCTAACACATTGAAGATCCTCTGCTTTCTGATCAGTTGTTGGAGGTGGGCAAGGGGTAGCCATCTATCTTCTATGTGGATGGGTATTGGGTTTGGTTGTCATCGCCTTCTCAGAAGACTCTGTTTCTTATTGTGATTCACTGGTTTCTGCTATTTTTTTTTTTTTGCATTTATCCAGGCTTTTTTCCATTGACTACAACTTGTAGCACTTGTTACAATGATAAAATATTTGATCCTCTTCACCCATCAGTTTCAATCTTTTGTGAACTTCATCTTGTTTTTCTGCAGCATCTCGATCTCTTCTGTCCAGCCGCAGTTTATGTTAGCTATTCTTTTGAATTAGTTTGCCATATAACACATTTTTCTTTGAGGGAGTCTTCAGATTTTGTAGTTGGCAACACTGTCGAGAGGTAAAGTTCCTCTTACCACCTGCTTCGCTCATGTTCACGAATTTGAATCCACAGAAAACCTGAAACAAAAAATATTAAAATAAATTACTAATCTGATGGCTAAAACATCATTATAGAGCCGCCATTTTTGAAAATGGCGCAAGGATGGCTCTGAGGAGTTATTGTCTGTCTCTATAACTCTACTTAGCCGACAGGCGGCTGTAATTCAAGTGGTCAGTAGAGGGATGTTAAGAATGCAGTTCTTAGTGGCCGCCCACATTTAGAGTGCAGCGGTCTCTCCGTCTTGCAGTGTTGACCTAGTTGGTATCACGCTTGCACTATCTTCTTTGTTTTGCTCTGCTGATTCACTTGCCTGACCTCGTGCGACTTTACAAAGGAAAAAACCCATTAAAAAAAGACTCTGCTTAATGTTCATTATGCGTAGACTATGCAGATAAGTTCTTCTGCCCGTTTTTTTTTTTGTTTTTTTTTTGTCCTAAGTTTTGTTTTCAGAGATAATGTAGATTTCCCATCTTTTACTATTCACAAGATGATTGAATGTGGATTTGTTGTCTGTTTTGCAGACAGTGATAGAGTGCTCGGCTGTTGAATATTGTTGTAGTATCCTGAGTTTTCTGTGTGGTGATCAATATCCTCTTGGGCCGATTGTTATTTACTCTGTGCCTTCGTTGTGAGGCAGTCTCCTTTTACTATGTTGAAAAACTTTGTGAAGCGGCAGTTTAGTTGAGTGACAGTAGGGTAGCAGCATATCTTAACTGCCTGCCTACAAGTCCTAGTGCCATTTTGTTTGAAGGTGGGGCAGTGCAGAGAGAGTCTGTTCAGTAGACTGGAGAAAATGCAGATAACATGCACAAGATCCTCACTTCCGTTTCCACAGAGGCGGCAAGTAGGCTCACCTGGTTTCCTTTTCCAGGGAGGTAGGTGCAGGAGTATCGGTAGGATGCCCAGGAGTTGTCTTAAGAATTTTTCATTAGTCTTCATTTTGAATCCTACACCCAAGTATGGTTGTGGTTTAAGGACTTTATAATAATCAATGAGCACAGACCAGCCATGTGCCTTTTTTGCAAAGGTTTCTTTGTCTTCAATTATGGATATGGATTTTGTTGCTTTTGTTACTGTCTTCTTAATGCTCTGAGTTGCAGAGGTGGCTCACAGGTTAGTTGGACCTAGTTTTGATAAGAGAGCCCAAGAGGTTCTCTCTGGTGGGTGATTTTTTCCATAGCATGTCAATTCAGTCCAGAGGTGTGAATCTAGTGATCCTTGCTCAGCTGCCCTGATCTTTTGCCAGCTTTTTACGAAAGCCCCCTGCTAGCCACAATCTGCTTCTGTAGGCCTATTTCTAGGCTAATTTAGGCAGGAGACTCCTAGATCAGGAGGTGGAAGATCGCTCTGTAGGTGCTGATTTTATCCAAAGCAATCGCATCCCTCCCTCGCACTGATTTGCATCCATAAGTTTAGCATTGGTTGTAGCTTAGCTTGGATGACCAGAATTAATGTATCTGTTAGGCCTGGTAGTGTTTTTTTTTTTTTTTTTTTTTTAGGGGCTTCATTGCTAGTGAAGTTGTAATTCCTTTCCGACGCTGGGGCTCCATCTGAGGTTTTTACAAACCTCTGCTATCTAATAAGACTACAAGGAATTTGCATTCAGTTGCTGGTTCTAGGCTGTACCCTTCCAGATGGTTCAACATTTTCTTTCTGGAGTAGTTTATTGCCATAGTTTTTGTTTTTACCTAAATTGTGTAATGCTTTTGCTTGTGACAAGTTGTTGGTAGTATCCAGGAGGTGCTGCAACCAAGTTTGCATTCTGCTCATTAAGACCAGGTCGTCCGTGTATAGAAGGTTAGAAAGGGACATTTTTCCTAGTTCCGGGGCATGTGATATGCTTTTGTCCAATTCCCCCAGGAGGTCTTCAATGAAGAGCAAGGGTCCTAGGGCACATCTTTGTTTTAACCTTTTGGAGGCATTAATTCGCTTGGAGAGGTGTCCCAGCTCGCTTTTGACCCAGGTGTCCGTGTGTAGTAAAGTCAACTGGTTTAGGAGGGCTGATGGAATCTCCCATTTTCCAATTGTCTGCCATGATCTTGCGCGATCTACATAATCAAATGCTGCGCTATAGTCTATGAAACATAGAAATAGCGGTTGCTTTGCCTCTTTGGCTGTGTCAATCAGCAGGGTCATGCTAGTGGCGGTTCTCATTTGTCTGTCTGGTTTACAGGGATGAAGGATTTTGACGAGGCCCGTGATGTTAATTCTTCCAGAATCACTCCTGCATACTATTTCGCTTCATTGTCGATTAGGGCGACAAGACTAGTTATTTGTGTTGGCCTTGACTCCCTGCCTATAGATAGGAGTGATCGTGGATCCCTTCCAAGATTCCGGATGAATTCTGTTTCTAGTACCTCGTTAAAGACTGACACCTGGGTTTTGATCCAGTACTCCAGATCGTGTTTTGTACAGGAGGCCTGGAGCACCTTCTAGCCTTCCTTTCGCTCTTTGCATCCTAATTTGTAATGCTCTTCTGTGATGTTGCTCGTCACTTTTTTCCAAGCCTGCTGCTTCTTTGCCTGCGGTTAATTTGAGATGATTCAATGTGGTGTCCGATCGTTTGTCCCCGTTCGATTTGAGTCCGGACTCTTTCCTGGATATGTCGCCTTTGTCACCTTGTTTGCATTGGCTTCTAACCCAGTCTGTTCCTCCCCCCTTTTTTTTCTGTTATTAAAATGATGGTATAAATATTTTGCCCAATATTCCTCTGAGATATGAGTTTATTCCTTGGTGGCCTGGCCCCCGGATGGTGTTTGTATGCCAAAACCGGGCACTAGTCTTTACTTTTGAATCCTTGCCTAGAATGATTCGTTTTCTTGCCTTTTTATTTTTTTGTCCCACTTTGTTCTTTTCAGAGTTGCCTTCAAATTTCTCTGGTCACCCTGCAGGGCTGGGTTTTGAGGGTTCCTGCAGAGCTACCTTAAAGTTGGTTTATTGAATGTTTAAGTCTTCTGGTCAGGGGGTGATTGTCGGGATGCTTGCTGTTGCTCCCATTTTCGTTCCGACCTTGGTGGCAAACTTATCCCTGAGGGCCTTAGTGAAGCTCTCCCATAGGGTTAACGGGTCAGTCCTCTTGTCAATTTCTTGGTAAACGAGGGTCTTTGCAGATTCTGCACTTTATCCGCTTGTAGTATGTGGTGTATTCTGTGTCAATACTTTTGCTCGCCTCGGTTAAGGAGTTGGCTTTTGCCTTGTGTTACCTCTTGCGGTAAATGGTCACTTTGCTCGTTATCTCTACTTGATAAGACAAAATTTTGTGGAACACGGTAAGTGTGACGAAAGTATAATCGAGGTGGGAGGCGATTGTTGAGTGAAGCAGCAGGTTAGAGCCCTCAGGATGATGTTCGAGCTCTCGTAGTAAGGAAGTTGATGGTCTAGTTTGCTTGTTTGAGTTGGCACCTGACTTGGAATTTTCCACTCTTCTGATAGTTCCTGTAGCAGCTCCTCTCGGCTTGTGGTGCCAAGGAGGTGGAGATTGAAGTCTCCTGCTAGTATGATGTTCTCTGTGTGACCCTCTTCTGAGATTCCTGTCAGTTCTTTAATGCTTTACCGTCTTTAAGCCTGTTCCTAGGGTGTAAGTTTGTTTAAGAATATAATTAGCCATTCTACTTCCTTGATGATCGTTAGGGGTACAGCCTGTATGGTGCTTGGGGAAACTATAAACACCCTTTCTAGGTTGAGGGTTCCTATTGTGGACATTGCGGCCTGATCATCTATGCCTCCCGACCGGTGTCCATATTTGGACCCCTTTATCGCGGGAACGGAAATGTCAGTTACAATGCAACTTAAGGATAAAAAAAGTATTTTGTGGTATAAAAACCTTCTTTCATCACAATGCATTACCATGTTGTACTGTGATGCTTGTGGCTTGTTATATGGGTTGCTTCAATTTTAACCTTATCCTATTTAGTTTTTAAAATTTTATTTATAAAGGAGCATGTGTGCAAAATGCTAAGTTAATTGTGTGTGTAATGTTCCCACAAGAAGCAAAGTGTATTTTTAACAGTGTTCTTCAATTGATGTGTGAGGGTTTTTTTGTGTGGTATTCTTGTTTGGTATATGTTACTAACTTTTATGTTGATTCCATGTACATTAGTTGGGGTGAATGTACCTTTTTTTTGGTAAAATATTTTTTCGGGGGGAGTGCGCAGGTACATGTATTCCAAAGTCTGCTTAGATTTCCATTTGTGATGATGTCTGGTAGTATAACCGGTGTTTAAATGTCTTCGTGAGTACTGATCATGTTAGTCAGATACTTGACAAATAGGATTTTGTTCTATACTAAACTGTTTTTAAATGCAACCCAACCCTGTTAAAACTTTGTCTCAAGTGGCTGAGTTGCATATCATCATTTAACTACTCTGCACTCCTTTCCTCCTCAGATAGTTATACAAGTGCATCTGTGGACTCAGTATGAATGTGGATATATGTTGAAACTTTATTCAGAAAGTATTTTCAATAACAAGTAATTTTGACCTATAAAACTGTTGTTCACTATCTGGTGAACCACAAGTACTCGAGCATATCAAATCTTGAATGGTTGTGTGAAAGTTTGTGGTTCAAATTTGGCACAATTGTAGGTTTATTATTTTAATAGCTGGGAAAGAGCGATGGAATTTAATGGAAGTATTTCACTTGCATGTTGTATTAAGTGAAGCCTTCTACGGTGGACCTTAACAGATGTTAACTGACCATCCTGAAGGTGTTGGCTGGGGTAAATAAGTTACAGCTAATGTTTATCTGCAGTTGGGGAGGTGAGGGTGGAGGTACTACTTAACCACCCTTCCCCTCACCATCCCACTTCCAATTGCGACAGGAAGTATCTGCTTCAAGCCTGCACACCAGATGTGCACTGAACCTAGAGTGCAGGAGGGTAGTAATTGACACCAGCATTATGAGCTTTCTGATTGGCTCAGTCAATCCCAGCCTTGCATAGATCATGCTAAATATATTTATTAAGAGTTTGGGAAAGGCATTTTATAGTTGCAGTGTGTTCATTGGGTTAATTTTTTCAAGTGTTGGTAGATTTAGCTTTGTTAGAATCTACAGTTAACGTTTGTAAAGAATTACCTGCTTCATAATGACCTTGGTAATGTTTGAGCAGTTTATTGAAGTGAGGGGTGTAAGATTTTAGAGGAAGTCCTGAAAGTTACATTTCCCGTTTGGAATTTAACAGAACTTTTAGCATGCTAAGCTGCAAAGTGGACCAGAATTTGATGTACTCCAACTTGCTTTTTGTTTGGTTTAGTGAAGAAGTGAATGAAGAAAATTGTTATCTATCTGTCTATCCTCCTTGCAGGAACCTTCTGACTCTGAGGGGGTGGAGTGCAGCATTGGCAGAGCATGCCGACAATCATATAAGCACCAATAAGGAAAGAAAATAGACGCTCACTCGGCCGAAGATATGCAGCAAAATCCACCTTTAATCCAGCACCATGACCTGTTTCGGACATCTTGCGGCCTTGACTCTGGCCGAGTGAGCGTCTATCTATTTCCTTCTGGGGAGTGTTGTATGTGTGTGACACATATGTGACTCTGCAATAGCCATACTATTGACTTCCAGGAGAATATTACTTTTGTGACCGCTGGCAATGGACCTTACTTTAAGAAACTGTGCTGGGGAGTTGATAACCACTGAGGGGAGGACCTGGACACACACGAGTGGGTTGCAAAATGACCAGTTTTCCTGTGTATATCTGATAGTAATAGGGTGGCTTAAAGCAAATTCCTGGGTGTCTTTTTACAGGTTCATGATCATGAATTGAAGACCTTCGGCCAGCCTGGTGTGTACGACCATCCATGTGAGCCATATGGTTTTCGTGAAGCACCCATTAAGCGGTGCATTGAGGAAGTTAATCATTGCATAGCTTGCATATTGCTGTGCTGCTGGACAGAGGTCACTATTTTCCCAATGCACAAAGTTGAAAAGCAAGAGGCTTTTCTGGCACAGTAGGAACGTACTTTTCAAGCTAGTTGGCACGTTTTCCTCAAAATTCAGCTGGTCTCTGCTGAGTGCTGGTCTTTTATAGTTTTTGTTAAGTACTTCTTGCCCATCCAGTTCTCTCAGTTTATGTGCACCTCCAAAGTTCAGGAGCAAGTGCTGACAACAAATCGTTATGCTTCAGCTTCCTGTGGATTGCTATGGTATTTTGTTTTTGTACAGGTTTGTGTACTACTTCCATAAAATGTTATTCTAAAACCCCATCTTCACAGGGATTCTTTCATCTATGTAATTTTTTATATTTCACTGAAATTGCATTACTATGAAATAAGCATTTCATCCAGTGAGTGACCTGTTCCCTACCTGTTTTCCTTCAAACTAGTTAATTAGTCTCCATACTGGACAGTGCATTTAGATAATGAACGCTCCAAACCACTGTCCAGAAATTTAGCATTGTCCATTGTTTTAAATAACATTCTATTTATGAAACCTAAACGAATCATGAACTTTCTAACTACAATGAACTGTTAATCGCTGCGTCTTGCTTAAAACTGCTTCTGTATTATCCCTCGGTGTATGGACGACCTGTTACAAGAAAAGCAGGATTAGATCTAAAATTCTAAACTCAAATATGTAGATTTATTTATTTATTTATTATTATTTTTTACCAAAAAGGATAGACCAGTCATTAACTTAAGTTTTCCCCGGGGGGGGGGGGGGGGGGGGGGGGGGAACCTGTTCATGCTAATCTAAAATACCCACCTGTAATATAATCCTGAACCACTGTCTGTGGTTCTGAGATTTATAAACCACTCTGCTCTATGGTTGATGCCATCAGAACTCCCTGATAACATAATGTTGTCATACATTGTTATCCTTCATGTGTCCTTTATACAGAGGCTTTAATTGTGCAAAATACATTGGTATAAAATCAAATCAATGTTTCACAGACCAGCATGGTATTTCACTGAAACTTGGGCATATAGATTTCATCCAATGAGAGGTCTGTTTCAGCTAGTTTTTCTAGCCTTCATTTAATTGTCATCAAAACAGAACAGTGCTTTTAGATCCCATAATGTTGTGAAATGAGGGCAACACTGGTAAGAGGAACGCCAATTTAATTCACGCCTGGCAACACCATCTCAGGCAGCAACTGCTGACCAGTGAACACTCAGTGATCTACATTCCAGCATGATGCTCGACTGAGCCCACTCAAAACAAACCCCACATATCCCCTTCCCTTAAACCAAAGCAAAATGTATCTGTATACTGAACACCATGAGAAACCTGCAAAAGAAAAAAACAAGAGGAGAAATGCAATGTCCCCACATAATGGAATAAAAATGTTCACAGGAAATACACTGTCTAAATGCATGCAAGAACAGCATAACTAAATGAACTGTCTACTAATACATAATGAATGCATCAAATTTCTTGGGTACATATTTCCTCCTTCGAGAACTGACCCAACTTCCATCCTTGTTCCTGCACCCCCTCTCCCTTGATACATCTGCACCCATTTTCCTATACACAATCCACACTAGAACTGGGCACCACCACAATCATACTTTTGCTCCACACGTTACCTTTTACAGTACCACCACACGATCCTTAACTTGGCTCACTACCATAGGTGGAGTACTTAGATTGTCCTTTTCTCACATGACTAGGAATAACACTCTCCAGATCACTAACCCTCACATAAGCTTCTCTCCCGTAACAATAATTTTTTGCACAATATTTTTCCTGCGCAAATCCAGCACCCTTCCTACCTTTTC
This sequence comes from Triturus cristatus, assembly GCF_964204655.1. Lineage (NCBI taxonomy): Eukaryota > Metazoa > Chordata > Amphibia > Caudata > Salamandridae > Triturus > Triturus cristatus. The sequence continues at coordinate 1,090,176,861 of NC_140593.1, forward strand.
AGTCAAGGGTTTTCCTCCCCATCCACTCCCTGTTCAACTGGAAACTCACCACTCTATTCCTTAACAACGAAAATGGAGATGTTCCTGTACTGACATGAGGGATCATTCTCATGGCCCACAACATATCACAAATAACTTCCTCTTAATCCAACCCATTAATCAAAGCTAGCTGCAGTTCATCTTGATTACAGTTCACCCTTTCCACAAGACCATTGCTGCGAGGGTGATACAAAGGAGTCTTGAGAAAGCGATTGCCCCCCCCCCCCCCCCAATAAACGCCTCCTGTTAAAAACAAATGATCCCACTTGAATTCACACTACTAACAAACTTCACCTCAGTCCACTTAGACATATAGTCTACCAGCACCAAAGCATACTTGGCTGAACTTCCAAGGACTCCAAAAGTACCAGATAAATCGAAAGCCAACTTATGCCGTGGTACCCATTACTCTCAACAGCCTGTACAGGTAGCGGCACAGTGACTTGTCACTCAAAATGCAAGCCTTGCAATGCGAGTAGTTGCCCTTCCACCACTCCCAGTCTCTCATTTTAATTTTTTTAAGTCAAAAACACTCTTAAACACTCTAACACTTGGCACTCCACTCATACAACACCTTTATAAACCGCTCACGCAAGCAGTCTTGCTAGAAACATTTCCCTCGAATTTAGCATAGTACTCGATCAAACCTATAAATGACTTAAGTTGATCCTTATTACTAGGCGCCACTGCATCCTCAATAGCTCTCAAAAGCTTTAACTTTGGCCGATTCATTTAGTAGAAACATAATGTCCAAGATAGTCCACCCCATCACAGCAATGGTACACTTATCCTTCAAAGTCAATCCAGACGCATTCCAGACTTCCAACACCTTCTCCAAACGGTTATTGTGTTCACTATTATTACTCCATAAATTCAAATATCGTCTTGGAAGCATAACACCCCACATGTGTCTTTGAACAGATTGTTCATGAGCCTCTGGAAGACAGACGAAGCCCAGGCCAAGCCAAAAGGCATACGTCTATCGCAAAAGGCTCCTTCAGGAGTGACAAAGGAAGTTAATGTCTCGACTCCTCGCATAACTCCACCTGGTGGTAAGCTGCCAACTTATCCAAGGTTGTAAATACAGTAGCCTCTTTTAAAGTGGACTACAACTCCTTAATATTGTTAAGTGGTTGCCGATCAACCCAAATGTTAGCATTCAAATCGTGCAGGTCTATATACAATCTTAACGATCAGTCAGATTTCTGCGCTGAAACCACAGGAGCCAACTATTTAGACACTGAAATTGTTTTGAGAATGCCCAATTTGCACAGTTTATCCAATTCTAACTTGTGTTCCTTTCAGTATGACGAATGAACTTGTCTCACCTTGTGTACATTGGGTAGCACATTATCTTTTAATATAATGCAGTGATTGAATCCTCTGAGTTTACCAAGAGTGTCTGTGAAAACACCAAGTAACTTTGCTACCCACTTACATTAATCTACATTACACACAGCATTGTTGCACACTTCCAATAACCGTTGCCTGGATAAGACCAACTCAGGATGACTTGGAGTCCAGGGCTATGTCCAAATTTCCTTGTTCATTCCACCCCAACAAGTTAGACCCGCCCTTAGCTACAATACCGCACAACTGGATGTATTGTTGTTTAAACCCCAAAGTGGCTTTAAATCGGCCTAAAACATCCACTTTCTTTCCTCCATATGCAAAAAAGAAACTATTCGCTCAAACAAGGGACGTTCAATCGTGCAAACTTTGATTCTCTGATCAAAGCGAATGGGGAACCCGAATCGGCCATTACGGACACTTTGACATATTTGTAATGATATCACACGCCTGAGGATTCCTTCCGACCAATTGGTGCACTGTTGATGCGGTGTTCTCATTCTGAAATGACTATGACGAAGACCACATTAGTATGACACTTGTCCATCAGATTAACCTCCATCTTCAATGAGCTTGACTATAGTGTCACCACGTACCTTCTGACCTTTGAACGAGTTGCATATCCTCGCAAAATGGCCTACTTTACCACATTTGAACCACACTACGCTTGCAGCTGGACAAAGTTTGGTGGTGCTCACATGTGTTCGGATACCACAATGGAAATGCACTACATCCAGACGTTCACCAGAAATTCTAGCATTTGTTCGGGCACTGCCTCCACGAGATTTATCAGAAAGTTTACATTTCCCTTTTCTACTTTTTTAGTCACCCAGTCGACTACCTGCTTTGACTTTCCGCCACCCATTTCCCTGCTCAATACTTCTAGCAGTGGTCCATGCCGCATCAAGACTTGGGTCCTCAGTGGATAGCCATCTTTCATTTCTGTATTGTTGTTTTCTTTTTTTTTTTTCCAATTAGTTGGTCCCTTATGATCTCGTACTTAAGTTCCTGATAGTTGCTTGTTATAGCTAAAGTGCATAACGCAGCAATAAAATCCTAGATAGGTTCACTTGGAGCCTGGCAGCACTGCAAAAACTTGTGCCGTTTCAATACCACGTTCTTTTTGGGGTTAAATCTCTTATTGAGTGTATGCACCACAGAAGCATAGTAGTCTATCACTTCACCATCCCCATCCTCCCTAGTGCCCGCATGCACCAATGCTGTTTCAACAGGCTACGTTTTAAGAATACTCCTCCCTTCGGCACCTAAGTTGTACACCAATAAAGTCCTTTTCTTTTTTTGACGTGACTGTATCCCCATCAATAACCTCCAGATAGGCTGCAAATGCCTTGAGCCAGCGTTTCCAATTCAGCACAGGGCTTCGGTCGCATCCTAATAAGGCAGTCGGGACGCCGACTGGGTGTCTGTCTGTCCCATGACAGATGCGGTGTCGGGCGCAAGTAATTCCAGCCGACATGGTAATGACATCCTAAGAGCTCGGAGTGTGTGTATTTGTGGGGAAGATAATACATGACAAGGATGTGGTATTCCTATAGCCGGACACATTGTTTAGGGTCAAGTCAACCAGTTTTTATGTTTTTGTCCTTGGGAGAAGTAGGCCCAACTCTCTGCAGCAGAAACCCTTTGGCTGCCAGTTTCCATTACCACATTATGGATCAAGGAAGGGCATAGTCTGCAGTTGAGATATTTGTGTCCATACGTTAATGCTGTTCTAACTTGTTGTTGTAATCAAATGAATATATGATCTTCTAGCGTAGATTAGTTAAGTTCTTTATTTAAGTTGTTACAAGTATAAATCAGGAAAACCCCACCAGGAGCAGCTGTCCTGCTGCTCAGCCCATACCCAACTGACATTCACAGACATCCAACATTCCATCTATCCAACATTCCACAACACACTCATTCTGGCTGAGCAGCAGGGAAACCTAAGTTACAACATATCTCCCTTCTTTACGGGAAACAGATGCATTGTCTAAATAGTTTAGATGAAACATTTAAAATAATGACCATATGACAAATAGCATATAGTCAAGGAATTAAATACAATGTACTAATAATAAGAAAAATCAAGCAATACCATATAAACATCTCACATCACAACCTGTGACAACATACTACATCTCATCTCGCATACAATGAATAATTAAAAGAACACTCTTCCACACCATACTACATTTCATCTCGCACACAGTGAATAATTTAACGAACCAAAAGAACATCCTTTCACACCATACTACATCCCAACTCACACACAGTGAATAATTAAAACATTCTCTTACCCCATACAACATCACAACTCACAGGGAAACTATACTAAAGATTTCACACCACCTTAAATTCAGACCAAAGTATCACGTCACTTCCTGAATAAACCACTGTCCTACATCACACCAAAACCCATATGGCACAGATCACACCAGTTGGCCAGACCGGCACGACCAGCAACATACAGGGAACCAACCTTAAACAATACAAATATCAGGACACAACGTGCACCGCGCAGGTCAGAAAACAATCACCCTCATGACACTTCTACACACACATCCAAAACTAAACCACTAACCCATTAGGTATCACGCTCACACACATTATACAACAAACCATACCTAATAATGAGTGACTTAACTAAAACACAGCCATCTCATACACAACTCAAACCAATGAGTGGCCTAACACCTCAATAGCAACTCATACACAACAGACTTTTGCTTCCGGGACCGTTGTCCCTGTTGTGGATCAAGTTCTGGGACCTTTGTCCCAACATGGGCTCTTTGACCACATGTTTTTGGGCTTTCCGTTGTGTTTCAAGTTCCGGGACATTTTTCCCAACACGGTCACTTAGACCTGCTTCCATTACTTGGACCTTTGTCCTGTTTCAGCTTCTTCTGGGTTCACAAACCCGCTTCCAATACTGGGACCTTTGTCCTGTTTCCTGCCTTTTTTTTCACATGTATATTTATTTATTTATTTCCCTCGCTGTTGCCATACTGCTTCCAAGGAGCTCACCAACCCACTGACATTGTTCACGGAGCAATACTCCACAGAATCGTGAGTTTTGTGGTTGACATGCGCAGGCAAGGAGAAACTGCTCTCATGCCATCTCTTAAACTTTTTTTTTTCCAACATTGACGATATTATTAGCTTTGTCCCAACATATTGTCAGTACCTGGTTCTCTACGCAGTACAAGACCCCCTGCCGATTTTCATGCAGCGACCTTCACAGTAATCTTCAATTAAAAACTGGGCTTGACAATGTAATCCTGTATTTATCATAAAACAAAAATGGAGACACGCACGTCCACGTAGAGCTGGCTGGTTCTCGGCACAAACGTGCACCAGAAAATGCCCCCCAAGAGTACAGACGTGAATGGAGTGCGAAGTCGTCACAGAAGATGACGCTGAAATCCACTGTGAACAGGTAAACCTGCACATATGTTATCTCTCTCGTGCCAGATTTTTTTTTTAAACTGTAACCGTCAACTCCCTTAACTGAAACGGTCATGTCCAAATGAACGGAAAAAAAACATCCTGCTTCATGTCAATTACTTCAATTAAAGCATTGTTGTTTTTTTTTCCCTTTTTCCGCTCTCCCATTATCCGGATAATGCCTTCTCCTTTCCACTCCCACAGCATCTGGGCAAACTCCACAGCGCAGTCTCCACATCTTGAGCCAACAACTTAGGCACACCCCTCTTGCTCCTCAATCTCGCTTCAGCTCTTCAAAGCAGCAATGGGCCCGATCTCCAATCTCGATCCAAACATCCCAAAGTGCACAAACCCTGCCAACACCAATAGTCAGCAACAGGTCCCGATATCCTTCCTTGAACAATCAGATGTGTTCGATCCCTGTTACATGTTATCCTTGTGAAACTCCCAATTTAACACCGGATCATTGCTCATTAATTTACATATCTTGCACAGAATCATTACGTCGTGAGCAGTTCACAGCGGAGTTCGATTTTTTTTTTTCCACATAGAGTATTTCAAAGTGTGAATTCACTTAGAGGCACCTATCACACCGCAAGCATCTCACACCGGGGCTCGATCATTTGCCCCCGACCAAATATACACATTACACTGTGGCTGGTACCATGCCGTTGTTTAACACTGATGAGTTTGGCACACCTGGGTTTTAGGGCGACCGATGGCAGGATCACTGGTGGGGTTTGGGTGCCAAACAGCGTCACATACTTAATTACCACAAAGATGTCTTTTACCTTGTGTTTTTCTTGGTTTCAGTTCACTGTTTCTGTCGATTCTTAGTTTTTCAACATCCTTTGGCTTCACTTTTCAGTTCCTGTCACATTTCTGTTATGTTTTTTTCGGTTTTCTTCAAATTGCACACGTGGATTCTCCTTCAAAACCATCGCCAAATGTTGTAATCAAATGAATATATGATCTTCTAGCGTAGATTAGTTAAGTTCTTTATTTAATTTGTTACAAGTATAAATCAGGAAAACCCCACCAGGAGCAGCTGTCCTGCTGCTCAGCCCATACCCAACTGACATTCACAGACATCCAACATTCCATCTATCCAACATTCCACAACACACTCATTCTGGCTGAGCAGCAGGGAAACCTAAGTTACAACACTTGTATTTACGGTTCATTAATGCAAAGCCTTTATTATGTGGTTAAGTGCTATAAGTATAGTTTGTAAGCTTTTAGATGCATATATAAATGCAAATATTTGCAGAAGCTTGAAAGCAAGATTGAGTCTTTGCTTTCAAGTTAAATATTCACAAAAATGCAACTATTTAAACATTTTGATAAACTACTGTGAAATTGTAGGTACCTTTCTTTGAAGCATCATCTGCTAAAACGTATTGATGGATGCTAGTATTCCCAAAAGATATTCATAATGGAAAATCAGTGCTACCAGTTTCAACAAGCTTATGGGAAACATGAAAACATGAAAATAAACAATCCTTGGAAATGCCAAATAGGTCTGACATTGGTGGTCAGCCTTTTGGTTTTGTCAATGCGTGTCTTGTTTTGACAAATTTTTTGTGAAACTTCATTGGTGTTGGGGGGCGGGGGGTGGGGGGGTAGTTGCTGGCCCATGCTATTCTAACAAACCTTGGCAAAAAGCAATAATATTTGTTGGTCTTCAAAAGCACACATAGCCACAGTAGTCTCTGGCACTGAACAAAACTAATTTGTGTGCCGATAAGCTTCTCGGGAAAGAGCAGAATGCTGTCACTTGCGGTGAAGGCAGTCTATAGATAAAGACAGAATTTTTTTATAAAATTGAAACCTAATTAGGAGCCCAATTTGTAAGTAAAATCACAAATGTACGCATATATAGCCTGCTGGCCTTCTGAAAAGTCATTAAGACTTGCCATTGTCCCATGGCCTAGTTCCTACCCTCGATGTTCAATGCTTTTAGTGCTGGGATGCCAAGTTCTTAGCCTCTGTTACAGTGCTTTCAGCGCCGGGACGCCTGTTCGCTGAGGCAGCTGTTGCACTATATAAGTCTAGTTAACATTAACATAACATATATGTATATGCCCTTGCATTAGTACACATATACAGCTTTCATGAATTCACAGTATTTTGCAGAAGTAGGCAACGAAGTCTTACTCCTAGAAAATATTTGTGAACTGCATTTTAGCACAAGCAAACCTGTATGTGCAGATTTTGCTCATGTGAAAATCAAAGTGTTTACAAGTTAACTTTCCCTTCAACCACTTTTTTCCCCAACCATGGAAGAAGTTTTCTTTCTGCCCTTGCCAGGAGTAAATATCCAGCCTTTCTCCGTATGGGAAAAGATTATAGAAGAGCTGGTGAAAACCCCTAAAACATGCAAGTTAGTAGGTTTGCACCAACTCCAAAGCTCATTCCAACACTGGAACTATTGCTTAATGCTGCCTCCAGTCTCAGTATGTAGATCTGTGGAAAAATGCGGGAATTTCTAGAATTCAAACCTTCTTATATTATGAGCTCTGGCATAACCAGAGAGGCTGTTATCAGAACTCTTATATAAGATTGCTGCCATAATGTATTGCCGCACTACATGGTACCAAAGGTACGAGTGGATTGTTTTTTTTACAGAGCATGTAGATTTACGAAGCAACCTATCCCATGGGGAAATAGATATTTTATTAAATTCCACACCTTGCATCAGTAAGATGCCAAGAAAACATGCACTCCCATGGGCTGCTGACATAAAGTGAAAAATAGTTTTCACGATCAGAGCAGTGGAAGTCATCCTATTGAAACGATGGTAAAGAAGTTATGATCCAAGGGAGGGGCAAACACAAAGAGAAAGGGAAAACAATCCAATAAAAACATGAAATTCACAGTCCACTGTTGGTCTAAAAGCGATCTGTAGATGAGATCTAAAAATATGTATTGGATAATGGGTAATATTGTCCTATGTTGCCTTCTCTGAGTTTTGGTGGCATTTACAAACTACTCTGCTTTCAGCCTCACAAGTTGTCACCATAACACCTCTAGTAACATAGGCCCATGTTACTATACCTGTTAATTGCATCAGACACAGTGAATGTAATGTATAAATAAAGGCCTCCAAGCTGTACAATAAAGGCTATTGTAGGTTACTGAAGAGTTCCATGACCGTATAGAGGAAAGAGACCAAACTGTGAGGTGACTTTTTTGTGGCTTCTTTTTCAATCCTCCCTCGAATAGGGCTCTGCTATCCTTGGTTACGAAATATTTTCATTTCTGCCCTAGTTTTAAATGTGGTCCCATTATTAAGGTCTCCCGTTGAGACCTACACTTGAGAGAATATTTTTTGGCATCCTTGCTCCTTTCTGATCATGTGGAGTAACATCTTTGGGGATTAGCCAATAGTGACGCATCACTTTGGTATTACCAACAACTAAGTCTGCTACTGTGCCTGTATTCCATAGAAGTGCCATATCTAAATCTTCTGCAGGTGAACCTCTATCTTGCTATATACAAGACAGTACTTCTGACAATACTGCAATTGAAATCCTGCCATGTGTAGTCATGCACCAGGTAGCAAATATACTTTCCCATTATTGGCATTGTTGCACAATTGTTATGGATACACATTTAATGTTCAGTGTTTAAACTGTTTTGTAGAACTGATAGGCCTTCCTTGCTAATCAAAATGGTATTTCCATTCCATTTGGGTGGGCAATGCCAGTTCTCCTTCAAGACCCCAACAAGAAGAAAATTCTAATTCTATCAAAAGGGAAGAGTGGATAGTTGAGGATCAGGACCTTCATAGTGACCTTTTCAGAAGAATACATTTAGCTATGGCATGAAACTAAGATGCCTCCTGGAGTTCTACTGAGGAACTGAATATGGGCGGCGGCCTGATTAGTGCAGCGGAAATTAGTATAGACCTCCAGGAGCACCAATGCCACCTCGTTTTGGTAGAGACTAGTTATTTTGCTAAATGGAAATGTCTGAACTTGTCTAAACCAACTGGATTTATCAAGCAAAATTCAAATACTTTCTGAAGGGGATATTTAACAAATCTCATTGTTTTGTTTGGACTTGCTTGACTGATCCCCATGACATTCTATCAGAAGATTGACCCTCTCACCCAATAAATTGTAATAGAAGCTATGTTGGGGGAGGAAGTCTTAATTGGAGCATTTTCTTCACTAGTTCCTATCTGCTGAAGCACCAATCTTCCATAAAGGGTGCATTACAACTGGCTTTTGTTATTCAAAAACCCAGAGGGTTGAGATAAATGTTTAACTGCACACAAAATTCATCTGAGATGAACAGCAGGCAAACCAACTATATCCAATGAATTATTTGTGCATTACATTAGCAGAATTGTATTTCTATGGACCTGAATCGCGAACTCTGTAGGTTACCCGAAAATGTATTTGATTTTATTTTCTGTCCTGATAACTCCTGTAGAATAGCACAGGACTACTGCAATTGTAACTTTAATTGCCAAACATATGCAATATAGAATGCACATAGCACTGGATTAATGATGGTATGTATGTATATGTATATGTATTATATATATATATATATATATATATATATATATAATTATAATTTTTTTACACTAATATGATTACCTAAATCGTACTATTTAACCTCCTTTACAGTTGGAAGAATCTAGTTCCGTTTGCCACGACTCACAGGGGCATGAAATATGGGGAGCATTCTCTGCAATAATCTGATTATGGCAGTGTGACTTGGGTGTAGTTTGTTGATCACGTGTACGAGTGAACGTTCACAACACCCGGACAGCTTAATTACAGTGCTAGCTGATGCAGGTGGTAAATTGAATTCCAGCATAGTCAAACCAGCATTGGCATAACCAATAGGTCTCGCCTTTAGGGCCTTATAAGTGTTTAGCCATGCAACAGTTGCATAACTAAATACTTATAAGGTCCCAAAAGCGAGACCTATGGGCTATGCCGTGCAGCCACAAAAGTGAGCGCGATCTAACATCAAAGCGGCCGCGAAAGTGATAGTAATCGCGGTGCGGCGCGTGCCTGTGCACATGCACTGTAGCTGTAGGCTGGCCTGGTAGCACTTTTTGGAGCCCTCTCAATAAGTCTCGCCAGACCAGCACATGCGCTGGGTTAGGCGAGACCTAAAAATGAATGTTCTCTTTCTAGGATACAAACTGTCTTCGTGAACATTAGAATCTTTTTTTATTTCCTCGAAATGTGGGACACTTAAGCCTTCAAATTCCTTCAGCGAGCTACAAGCATTAATCGAGTGCCTCAATTTTAGTAGAACATGTTTGCCGTGTTATACTGCTAGTGATGTCCTTGTATAGGTTGATCACACCTACGTTTTGCAGAAGATACTGGAAGTGGGAACATAAGCTTATATGCTGTCTTATGGAAAGACCTCCTAATAATGGCATACTTACAACCATGAGAGCACAAACAATTTGGTGGGCAGAATAATGCACTTTAATCTGGGTTCATTTATATGGAGGAAAACCATATTTCATATGTTGTATATAAATCATACTTGTGGTAGAGGAGTGATTTACTCTGTACAGCAATCAGCATTTTCTATACCAATCCAAGAGCAACCAGCGGCCCAAGGAAATAATCTAATTGTAACAGCAGTATCCTCCTTTGAAGCTGCGATGAGTTGCACTTCTAGCCAGTACTGATGTACATTTTGATTGCGATCCTACATTAAAAGCACAAGATTAGTTTACAGTATTGACATGATGACAGTCTTGGGTATCTAAGGACTACAAGACAATTGCATGAGTGTTATGAAGTTCTTTTTTTATATATACACAGCCAGCAGCAGACTAGGGGAGGGAGGGGGAAAGAAACATTTGAAGGCTCAAACTTCAAAATTGAACACTAACACGTTAAAGGAGAACCCCCCCCCCCCCCCTGAAATAAATGTATTCCTCTTAGCCTTACAGATAAATGACAAATCCATTCCAAACTCAATTGTCTGGTTCGTCATTTTGCGTGCACTGCTGAAGTATTGACTTAAACACTGGGAGACCAATTATTACAAAACCTTATGGGGAAAGAGTATAAAAGCTAAATAGTTTTTGGGCTCGTACAACTGCTCGTTGAGCGCATCCATTGGCTAGTGCACCAGGGTTGAGCCCGTCATGCTAAAGTCAATTCTGCTGCTGATCAGGCTCCGAAGTCTGCCTTGCAGATGTGTGCTTGCAAAGTAGCAGCAGTGACCTGGTAAGAACTTACATCCACCCAGATATACACTCGAAGTCTAATCATCCACAGTATAAACACAAGTCTCCTGACTTCCCCCCCCCCCCCCCCCTGTGAATTGCAATCACTTATCAGGGACAAGATGAAGATGGACAGTAAGCATACATAAAATGGGAGAATGCTATATAACAAATCTAGTCTAGTAAACTAATAAAAGCTACTCATGAAAGACTAGCTCTGCCAGTCATGGCGTCTGTGATGCTATACATCCTCTGAGTGATACTGGTGGTCATTAATGCTAAAACAAACCAAGCAGTGTATACTACAATATGAAATGTATCTTCAAACATCTGATGATGTTGTTGAAGAAAGCAGTGCATCACTTCCAAATGGTGCACTTGAGTCAGTTGCCGCCAGTAGATGAATATCAATATGTATTCGTAGGGGGTAGGCTCATGCGTGACTTGTGGGTGTGGGCCCAATCCTACGTTATGCCTTGCGTAGTTATAAAAGACTTATTATTAGCCTGTTCTCTCAGTCTCTTGCCGCTACAGCTACCTGCCTGCTGGGAACCTTGGACTACAGGTCCCAGCCTTCCTGCTGCCACGCCACTTCTCTGTGCCGGGAGGTGCCTCATTAGCTGCAGTGGGCTCCCTCAGCGCGGGACGTGCAAGGGGCCAAGGACGAGCCTATCCTAGACCGAATGAGGCCAGGCTGGGCCACATTATTGACATCCATGTAAAAGATCAATTTTGCCAGAGGTTGAGACAATATATACATTATTCGGGACACTATCCTGGTTCATTTTATATCTGCGCAGAACCCCATAGGCATAGAAGCACGGTTAAATCATCCTAGAATTAGAGCTTGCCTACTCTTTGCATTGACCTCCTATATGTTGTGTATTTTGCAAACACTGACTTGATGGGGCGAGAAGCCATGGGAAAGCCAGCACTGACCTCCTCAGACGGCTTGGGGTGGGTAAATGGGTAAGCGCAAAACGGCAGTGGCCCGCGCTGCGCCAAACGCCAGCACAATGGACCGTTTTTTACAAAGAACAGCAGGGGTCGTTGAAAAAAATCAAATTTGTGTCTCGCCGACTTTCCCGGTCCCTGGTGAATCGCCTCCTATCCCATGCCGCTAATGGTGGGCTTCAGGGTTCAGAGGAGGGATTCTATTTGATAGCCACCTCCCCATGTCTTACCACTACCGACAAGCCGCTCGATCGTGCAGAGTCTACTGTGGGGCAAGCTACCAGCTCAAACCGAAGCCACCTGTGTAGTTGTCCAGGAGGGGCAGTCTTGTGGTGGGGCTGGATCGGGAGCCAAGCGCAAATACACTACCACTGGGACTAAGGTGAATGATCGAAAGTGGACACATCTATGTCAAACAGCCATAGCGCTGCACCCCCTGTCGAAAGACGACCTGGAAATCATGTTAGAGGCCGGTTTGAGTTCCCTGCTCAATCACCTGGACCTTAAGTTGGAACCAATTAAGCAATGGCTGTCTTTTATAGAGAGATCTTTTAACCCTGTGTCAATTTCTTAAAACATCCATTCCTATTCAACACCCCCGTGATGCAGCTGTTGAATCTGCTGTAGCAGTTCTTAGTACCTCCGCCTCAAGTAAAGTTCTCATGACCCAAACCCCCCCCCCCCCCCCAACCCAGTTAGCACCATCTCCCTACCTTGCCCATCAACAAACATCTGTCAATTTCCAACCTCCACATGTGGTTCACAGGGGAGGCCTTGTCATCTAGATCAGACGCCAATCACCACAGTGAGCCAGCTCTGTTTGTGAGGGGAGTAGAAGGGGGCGCTCCAATCTTCTCCACTGTTAAACAGGACAGCCTACCCCAGGGTCCAAACTCCATCCACTTACCCCCAGAAGCAAAACCGTATGTAGTGGTTTTAGGTAGTGTGCCAGTTCTAAAGCTGGACACCTCCTGAGGATTTTTACCAATTAAAGAACAAGGTCCTTTACTGGCTTAACAACACATCCTTGGGCCTTAGAGTGGAAAGGGACATCCTCCTGGTTAGAATGGTGGCCTGGATAGGAGGCTCGAAAAAAAGTAGCGATGGTGATTGTATAATCCTTAATTTCTGCAGACCATACCTGGCAGAGGATCCTCCACGCCACCAACCATTGCAATAGAACACACCCTTCTTCCTCACTAGGAGCTCTGCCCTTGGATTATTTGTACCCACACACACCCATGGAATTGCATCCGAGGAAATGAGTGACTCTGACACCTTTTTGGATGGCCACAACAAGTCTCTGGTCCCTTTTATAAAACTCATTTGAGCCGCTGAGCCACCCTGACTACTGTGATTGAGTGGGACGACCACTAGAGCCATCACTTACCTGTGAGTGACGCCACAGCCAGGGCACCATCGCCGCCACCGCCAAGAGTCTTCAGGGCACGACACCGAGCTCCTTCTTCCGCGTCGCCGCCCCGGGACTGCAAATCCCGGCAGCCTCAGCGGCGGCGCGACCAATTTGACGCGGTACAAGCGCCAGGAGGCGCCATAAATCACAGGCAGACCGGCGGAGCGGGGGGACGACCACTAGAGCCATCACTTACCTGTGAGTGACGCCACAGCCAGGGCACCATCGCCGCCACCGCCAAGAGTCTTCAGGGCACGACACCGAGCTCCTTCTTCCGCGTCGCCGCCCCGGGACTGCAAATCCCGGCAGCCTCAGCGGCGGCGCGACCAATTTGACGCGGTACAAGCGCCAGGAGGCGCCATAAATCACAGGCAGACCCGCTTCGCGGGACGCGCGCGGGACGACGCCGGGCTAAGCCCGGGCAAAGGGCGGGCCCTCTGTGGCCCTCCGTGGACCGCCGAGACCGGCCCCGGCGCAACACCCTGCTCAGACGCAGAAACCTAGGAAGACATCTCACTGTGAGTTACATTTACATTATTACCGTGACAACTTGAGTATCTGATATAGTTATCACTATGACCACAAGCGTGCCGAGCCCATTTCTTGCCACGGTTGATAGACTGGGAACCGTAATGAACGGTACCTTGGATAATTATTTAATCAAGACTCCATTCACAGGAACAATCGAGTCCTCCTTAGCAGAGCGACGACTCGAGCGCAGACGCTCTATCGAAATTATCAAAACCAGGGCATTGTCTGAGCTCAGTTCTACAACTACCCCTGTAAATGATTGCATTCCTGTACCAGCCCTTGCTGACGATACCTTAAGCACAGAAGGTGTACCACTCTTGTTGAGAGAATGTGTAGCACCAGGTACTCCCTTTATTGGAACAGTTATTATTGATTCGTCACTTGATCTACCCAGTTCTCCAGGAACCTCAAAAATTGTGCCACCTACCTCCTACAAGCCTAAAAAACCGAGGAAAGCTGTACAAGCAGTAAGGCAACTCCCACCACCTGCTAAAAGGAGATGTAAAGGGATGGAACTTATAAAACAAAGGATGAGCCATTCAGCTTCTGGGAAGAAGGTGACCCCTTTCAGTTCTAAAGCTATATCCACTGTAACTACTAAGGACGTGCCCGGACCAGACACTGTTCTTATACCAGTGCCGATCTCGACACATACGGAGGTGGCACACAGCACTGAACATTGTCCTAAAGATAATGGGTCCAATATCAAAATTACTAGTAACTTTGTGGACACTTTCGAACTGATATTGCGCTCTTATACCCTAGCAATTGTAGAAAGGTTGGAAAAAATCGAGAATCGACTAGGGAAAATTGAAGCAGACCTTGATAGGAAGTCTTGCCCTATTCAATTAAAGGCTCAATCAGAACCCGATCAGGCTCAAGCTCACTCTTCTGGGGTGAATCCTGTTGTTAAAAACCGACCTCCACTAATTGACAAGGGGTTAGTCGTAAATTTAGTTCCTATTAATTCATCATTAGGCGACCTGTCCCCTGGTAGTAATTTAACAAGAGCGCCAGTTCTGATCCCTAATCTTACTCCAAGTAATAGTATTACTAATCAGCCAAATCCTCCTGTGTGTAATGCACCAGTTAATACTACTTCCCACTCTACAATCCCTGAAAATAATATTACTAACGACACGGGTAAATGTTCAGATGGGTTACTGAGACACGAGGAGGGTGGCAGGAGGCAGATTCAAGGGAATCAGCCTAGGGGACCCTTACCGGATCTTCCACCTGAGGCTGTTCCCTATGTTGTGATTCTAACGGGGGTACCTGAGCTTTCAGTAAATAAGAGAGAAGGTTTCTTCCAACTAAAGAATAAAATAGTACATTGGCTGGCATTACATAGGCCGATCACTAGTAACATTAACGGCGAAATAATTCATGTACGCCGGCTTCAATGGTTGGGGGGTAGACCTAAGGACATTAGGGGGGATGTGGTTGTGATAAACTTTAGAGACCAAAATGCAGTACGTCATGTCTTGAGCTGGCCAGGGGTCAACTCAGGTAGCTGCATTATTCCACGTCCCCTGACCTATTTCTATCCACGATCTGCTGTATTTCCCCATCAGACTAGGGGTTTCACATTACCTAGTATTAAATTCCCCGATATGTCGAATCTCAGGAATTTAGCCACAACGTTAGAAGACCCTGAGTGGAATATGGTACCAACTAGGCCAGGTTTCCCTGCACATAGGAGCTGGGATCACCCGGCACCTTTCACCCCACTGGAAGTTTCTAACCGGTTTAATATCCTTAGTGGTTTGGATACTTGCGATTGAAGTTTACAGCCACCCGGGGAGGAGCCAGTGGGTATGGCTGAGACCTTGGATAGGATTTCATCCACTGATTTAGCCATATCCAATAGTGGTTTCATCCTGGCTGGTGTTACTATTAATGTACCAACTAATTTTGCTCGTAGTATACAACTAACTACTCAAGGAGACTGTATTAACGAAACATTTAATCATGGCTTAATTAATTATGAGATTCATGCTGGGGCTACAGGCTCTTCCATGCCAAGCAATCAGAATGATGATGGTTGTAAAATGAGTTTAGTTTCTTGGAACATTGCAGGCTTGGCAGACAAGATATGCGACCCTGCCTGGCTTGTTTTTGTTAAAAAATATGCGATTATATGTCTCCAAGAAACATGGTTAGAAGAAAATACTGCCTTCATCGAAGGGTACCAAAGTTTCCTTAGGCCAGCATCCCCCTCTACTAGTGGCAGAGCAAAAGGGGGCCTGGCCATTTTCATAAACATGGCCCTGTCTTGTGATATAACCATTCACCAACATGTAAATAGTAACCTTCAAGTGCTTATATTGAAGAGAGGCAAAAATGCTTTGACTTTAATCAATTTTTATAACGCCACATCTAGCCAAGGGGAATGTAACATTCTATTATTGAAGGAAATGTTGAAAGAAGGAACAGACATATTACCTTGTAAAGTATTGATTGTAGGTGACTTTAATGTACATCCGTGCGGTAACCCAAGAGAAACCCCAATGGGATCCCTCGGGTGTAACAACATGGATGGTTTTCACTTTGATCATACTAGACGCGGTTCCCTTCTTAATGATTTACTCAATGAATATAACTTGTTTGTAGCCATGTCTTTGGTGTCAGAATCCAAAGTTTTTGATGTCCCGACGTTTAAAGGGTCACGTTATGGGTCTTTTATTGACCATATATTATTATCTGTTGACCTTGTAAACCAGATCTCCTGCTTTACTATTCACATGAATATTTACAGTGATCACAACCCCATTTCTATCAATTTGAATGGTGGTATATTTGAATTACGTAAACAATGTAAAGACAGGGGAATTCTACAATGTATAAACGGTAAACGTCGTTTGAAATGGCATAGGGTAAATCAAGAAAACTTTTATAATGATATTAATAAGTTATGTGGTGAGGAATTAGCGACCTGTGCCTCAACTTCTATGTCTCCAAAGCAAACTTTAGTCACTTTTGAAGGTGTAGCGTTAATAGTAAGCTCTATGTTACTGGTTCCAGCAAATGGGCAAGTTGATAGTCACCCTAAATGGTTTGATCATGCATGCTCCGTCGCAAATAGAAATTTAAGGATGGCGTTAAAAAACGAACCTAGAGATCTAGGCGAAATCAGGATCCTCCGCTATACCTATAAAACAGCATTAGAAAAGCGGAAAAAGGAAATTAAGGTCAGTACTTGGGAGTCCCTACTTGACCCAGCTGTCCTGGGAAATAGCAGCAAATTCTGGGAGATTGTCAACAAACCTTTGTTTGACAACCCAAGTGATACTGCAATAGGCACAAATATCCCAGAGGCAGATTGGGTGTCTCATTTTAGTGCAATTTTTAAAAGTCATGATCAACTTTCAGATCATGAATTCTTAATTTTAGAGGAGAAGCCACCCTGTTTTTCAATCAACGAAGTAGAAAAGGCAATCCAAGGTTTAACTAGCAATAAGGCACCTGGTCCGGATGGCCTTCCTCCGGATCTTTTTAAATCCAGTATTCAATTATGGGCTCCTATCCTTACAAATGTAATAAATGCAGCTGTAATATCCGGGTGCCCAAAATCCTGGGGACAATCAACTATTGTCCCCGTGTTTAAAAAGGGTGATCGTGGCAGCCCGACATGCTACAGACCAATATCCTTAATTAACTCTGTAGCAAAAGTGGTAGGGGGTGTGCTTTTGAACAGACTTACAACATGGGCAAAAGAGAAAAATATTTTATCTTCAATACAATACGGTTTCAGACCAGGCCACTCAACAGTGACCCAGTGTCTGAACCTGTATTTAATTGTAAGTAAATACACTCTAGCCCGCCAGGGAACCATACACATGGCCTTTATGGACCTATCGTCCGCATTTGACTGTGTGGACAGAGGTAAATTATGGGACATTATGTTGAAAATGGGCATTGATCAGAACTTAGTTTATGTCCTGATCGATTTGCACTCAGATACAAGAGCCAACGTCCGTTACTCACAAGACCTGAAGGTGACAGGGGACATCAGAATTAATAGGGGCGTCCGTCAAGGATGTATTCTAGCACCATTTCTCTTCAATTTGTATATAAATGAGCTGGAGGACTGTCTGTTGAGAACAGGTGCAGATTACCCCTATGTAGGCAAAAAAGGTATCCCAGTCTTACTCTATGCGGATGACGCTGTCCTTATTTCAAGGACCGCAATTGGTCTTCAGAAACTTCTAAATTCTTTTTATGAATTCATGGAGTCCAGAGGCTTAAGTATCAATAATTCAAAGTCCTACACTATGAAAATGGGCCAGGGGTCAGGTAAACCCAACTCTTTCCATACAAATGGGGAAAGAATTCCAAATTCCAAAACCTTCTCATACCTCGGGGTCCTTCTCGACGACCAACTAGAGTGGGGCCCAGCTATTGCTAAAAAAAAGGGCGAAGTAATACGTGTCAATGCAGCAATACTTGGCTTTGCTAGAAAAATGGGCAACAGTCCGGTGGCCGCTTTGCTCAAACTATATCAAGCCAAAAGTGTCGCCATCGCCTGCTATGGCAGTGAGATATGGGGTTACTGCCAGACACGAGCCCTGGAGGTTACAGAAAATAACTTCTTAAAGAAGGTATTGAGGCTGCCAAGGGGCACCGGAAATTTCTCGGTACACGAGGAATTAGGTGTACCATTCCTGAGTGACAGAATAGCAGCAAATCCCCTGTTATGTTGGCTGAACTCCTGGCTAAATGATGATATACCTCTCACTCATGCTATACTAGAAGAAGCTCTAATCTGGGACGGTAGGTTTAAGGTTCCGTGGTTGAGGTATATTAACGACCGCCTCACTGAAATGGGGCGACCGGATTTGTTCTCATCCCCAAATTTTATAACCAAAGCTGATGTAATTTTTGTGAAAAAGACATTCATGTCCACTAGGTATCTCGCCCGGGAGGAGGGCGAGTTGACGAAAGATAGTGTAAGGAAACACGCCCTACTTAAGACATGTTTTCAAATGGAACCATACCTATCCTGGCCTATGTCAGGGTATGAACGCTATCTCTTGATAAGGTTCCGTTTTGATTTATTTCATCTCCTGTTGGCAGTACCAAAAGGAGCCCACCGAGGTCAAGTGTTACCTGCTTGCGGCTGCGACGGGAAGTCTCCGCAAGATTTGGCACACTTTTTATTTGTTTGTCCTTATTATCTAGTACCTCGGAGATTGTATTTGAAGCCTTGCTTAAAGGATTTACAATTTACCCAAATTAAACCAGCACTTTATTACCTCCAACTCCTGAATAGTGATTATACTTTGTTTATATGTAGCTTTCTGAAACTTGCTATCACCTTCAGGAAAAGTATGGAAGGTTAATTATGCTGCTACTATCGTTGTATTTTTATCCCTTTTTAACTCTGTATAATTATTTATATTTTTAACTTGTTGTATCCTATGTGTTATCCTGGTTTTACAAAACTCTTGCACATTATCTTGCGTTTCATTGATGAAATGGATGGTTTCTCTTCATACGAAAGGAATATGTTATGTCTGTATGTTTTAAAATGTACTTTTATGGATGTATTGTATTACATTCGAATAAAGATATAAAAAAAAAAAAATAAAAAAAAATACTGTGATTGAGTGGACCGGGTCCAAGGAAAGCCACGGTGTTCTTAGAAACGGACTTAAAGGCTCAGCTGGCCCAGGCGAACCATTGCAGACATCTGCTGGATAATAACCTCTGCAACATCATCTCATGGAACATAGCCAGTTTGGCTAGCAAGTTCTCGGATCTGGGGTGGTTGGCTTTCATTAAAAAATGACTATCTGTTTCCAAGAGACATGGACCATTGATAACATCTATTTTATTTTTTGAGGGCTTTCATCTTTAACATCCCTGCTACTCTTTCAAGAGCGGGACGTGCAAAAGGGGGTCTCGCGGTTTGTGTCTTAGTCTACATCAGGGGTCTTCAAAGTGTGGGGCGCGACCCCCAGGGGGCCGTGAAGTGATGGAAAGGGGGTCGCGCATTCCCGGTCACACTTCTGCCCAGGCCCATCGGACAACAAGGGATTCAGCACCCTCCTCCCCTGTAGTGTCTCAGCTCGAGCTGCTGTGGGCTCCGCTGGGCTGTGTCTGCAGTCTTCTCTCCAGCACATCCCAGCACCCCTGAGTTTTTCACAGGTCGTTAAAGACCATTTGCATGTTTACATAACTTTTGTAAACTGGTTACTGAGGCTTAGTTTTTTTTTTTCTAGTTCCAGTACCCCCTGGGCCCCAACTCTGCCTTTTCCTTACATTTTTATTTTACATTTACTGCAGTAGTGTGTTAGAATGCATTTCATGAAAAGAAATGTAAAGTAGGATTGCAAGAAGGAATATACCAGCCATTTGATGATTAAAGAGCCGGCAAAGGCCTCCTTTTGACACTAAATTGGATTGTAAATAAAATCGTATGCATTCATTCGTAATGTGACTTTTCTGTCTTTGTTCCCTTTAATTATCAGTCATGGTTCATTGAGGCAGCCCTACAACACAATTAAAAGTGCTTTCTATTTATATTTGCTGTTCCAAGTACGCACAGATGAGTGCTGAAATATACAGCTTTAGGTGACTGCTTATTTTTGTACCGTCTGGGACATCAAAATGATGAGCACCAACCCTAACCATAGGACTGGAAGTGTGTTGCAGGATCAGCATATTATTTATTTCCTCCACCCTCGATCCCTGATTAATATCATAATAGCAATAGTTTAACTTGTATCTTTAAACCCTATGCTGATGTCAATAATATGCTGAGTTACTTCAAGTATCTGGGAATGCACCCTGCATTCAGAGAACTCACTTCTCATTCTCACACTTCACTTTCATGCTCACCCATGCACTCACATCATTCACCCTCTCACCCTGCACTCAGTGATCACTCTGCAGTCACAATGCACTTGTGTTGTTCAGCCTGCAGTCACACTACTCATCTGCATCTGACACCTCATTCACCTGCTCCCTCACTGCTCACTCAAACAAGCCCATAATTAACCATGCAATCATTTGTCCCACTCTGCACTTACATCCGCACCCAAATTCATATGGTCACCTCACTCACCCTGCAGTCACTCCTCTTTCCCTACTCTCACACTGTTGCATCGCTCACCGTGCACTCACATGGGCACTCTTCTCATGTGCAGAGGGTTAATGTTCCTGCTACAAAGAATATGTACCATGCAGATCACAGAAATGAGTGCGAGTAAACTTAGTAGCGCTATAATGAAATGTTTGTCAGAAAGGTGCTACAGAGAGATGAGGTGCTTTGTTGGTGAGTGGTAGTGAGGGAATTTATGGAGAAGGAGGAAACTGGGGATGGGGCACCAAAAAGACTGTTGCGCCATGTGTGACCAGTGCTATGGCCAGCCCTGCCTGGGAGTGTAGGCCCCCCGCGAAGGTTGGGTCTAGTGGCTCCCATGCTTCTGCCTATTACTATTATTTACATTTGTAGTGTGCTACTGTTAACAAAAGGTGTTCTGGGGCTAATGGCCATCTGCTGCCTGAAGGCAAATGAGAAACATACAGAAAGGGAAGGAGAACCAGCAAAATGGGGTGACCTACAGAGCATAGAGACAGATTTTTATATCTTCCTGAAGGATAATAGATTCTTGGTGGAGCGAAGCAAAGGAGGGTGCACGTTCCATAACAGTGTGGCCTGCTCCAAAACAGTATGACAGACAATTCATGCTTCCCTGAATTAGGGAACAATAAGCAGAGTGGCACAGGCCAAGAGGAGCATACGTGTCCAACCAGTGTGCTCGGTGTGAAGGGATAAGAGGATGAGAAAGGACAGCAAGGGAGTGAGAGAATTTGATTGAAGAGGTCAGGGATGAGGAGAATTGTGAAGTGCCGAAGGGAAGTGCGGACCCACAAGAAGTGAGTGTGAGGGAAAGTTGAGGGCACAGAGGAGGGCTACTATCAAACTGAGAGAAGATAGCTGAGAGATGATCTGTGACCTAAAAAGTAATTTGATGCGACAGGGGTGAGGGACAGCAGTGATGGGGGAAGAGAGGGAGTACTGGGGTGGGTGCTGAGCAGTGATTATTTTGTAATAAAACATGTGCCAGGGACCTCACCAGTAGGCCACTGCAACTTTAACCACCCACCCATTGCCTTGCCTGTACGGCCAATGACAATACCTATGCAAATACCAACCATAACACTGTACAAGTGTTACTATTTCAAGCCCCCAAAGCTATAAGAATGGCATGGATGTCAGGAGTTTATCGTTTTTAATGTATATTGAATTAATAAACAGCTGCTCTGCTCATCTCTAAATTACACACAGAGCCACCATGTGGCAGACGGTCATAGTGCCAGTGTGCACAATTAGGTGCCAGTGCAGAGCACCGGAAACCACCTGCTCAAATTAAGCACTGGTGCTGAGGTAACAGGGGAGAGGGACATTGGTTCAAGAAGGTGTGAAAAAACAAAGGAGAGATGGGAAAGATGAATAGGGGGACTGGAGAGGTGTGAAATACAAATAGACGACAATTTGAATGGAGAGACTTGAGGTGAATGAGAAGTGCAGATGGGCATGGGAGGTGACTGGGCCAGAGAGGCCATGAGATAAATGCGAGAAACTGTTAGAGATGAGGGCAGTGAAAAGACAGAATGGAAAGAGGTGATTACGGGTGAAGTGAGAAGTTGAATGGGGAGAGTTCAGAAGTTGTAACAAGGGGTGAAAGAGAAGGCATGCAAAGTGGGAGAGGGATGCGGGATTGGGAGAGGAGAGTGGGATGGAAGGGAGGGGTGAGAGGAAAGCGACATGGGTAAATTGCTTAACTCTGCACAAGACCGTCAGGGTTTTAAGGGACCCCTGCTGCTCCCGGCCAGGGCCAGGTGTGCTTCTAATGTGGCAGCACGTATTCCTGCGGAGTGGAAGGCCCATCACAAAGGTTGACTAGACATCTTTCTGATGTTAATTGCTGTATTTGGTTATAAACTGGTACTGATGAGGTGAAATCTTTCCTCCGTGTTACTGTGTGCAAAAAATGTCAAAATAATGAAGCAATTCTATCCCAAAATAACGCGGCATCACATAACATTATTTAAATTTTCTTCCCACACAAATTATTCAAGCCTGTTGTGTAATTTGTCCTCACCTGCCTAGTAATTCCAGAAGCCCTGCCTACAGGTTTAGAAAGGTTTGTCAGGAGGGGGTCCTTACGACTGAAAATGTTGAGGGGGGGGGGGGTCTCGGCACCCTAAAGTTTGAAGACCTCTGGTCTACATGCTGATATTGGAGTACTGAACACAGATAACCTGTGTCTTCAGGCGTTAACCTTCATTTCAGGGTCCCATAGCCTAATGCTGTTGAAATTTTATAATGCTACTTCCCTTCTCCCTGAGTTGTGTAACGTCACTCGCCTATATTCATTTTTAGGTCTCGGCTAGCGAAGGCTGCGCTTGCGCAGTCTCTCTCACAAGATTTAATGACTTGGAGAAGAGGGGCTTGAACCCGCCCCTCTTCTCTCCTTCTCCATTGGCTGGCCTCTTGAATACTGGTCAGTGATTGGAGAAGAGGTTTGCCTCTCCAAACAGGCCCCGTCCTTTTCGGATTCGGGGGCGTGTTTTTTGTCGATTATTCGATGGGCGTGTTTATTCCATTCTTTCTCTCCTCCAGCCAATGGCAAGAGGAGAGAAATAAAAACACGCCCCGAATCCGAAAACGCCGCTGCCTCTCTCCGAGGCATTTCTGCTTCACCTCGGAGAAAGGCAGTGGTGTGCTTGTTTTCTTCTGGGAGTAAGCCTCTCTGTATTTTAGATGCTGCCTGTGTGCCTGTTTTCTGCCTCGCCGTGTGCTGGAATCCAGAGTTCGTCCCTCTGGTTCGCGTCCACATCCTTCCCCGTGCCTGAATGGGTGACGTAACCGGCGCTCATGTAAGGCGCTACTAATCTCCCCGTGCCGAGATGTGTAATGAAGAAACGGTGCTATGTGGCGCGCTCCAACACCTTCCGTTCGAGTTCACGCTATATCATTGCTTTGTCCGTCGGCTAGACTGCCGACTTTTGTGCTGGAAGCCAAAGTTCGTCCCTCGGGGTCGCGTCCACATCCTTCCGCGTGCCTGAATCTGTAATGTAAATACGGGGTTATGTAAAGCGCTCCAATAACTTCCGGACGAGTTCTCGCCATATAAATATATAACTCTGCCAGCTGGTGCTTTTGTTCTACTGCTGCCTACATCTGGAGAATAAAGGGGGTTAAGAGTGCTGGTTAAGTGTTGTGTTGAAGATTTGTGGTGGGGGTTATGAGCAATGCCAATAGCTCTAACTTTAACAATGCCGAGACCATTGCATTGTAAATGCTTGTTAACGAATGTGATGGCTCCGCCACGGAAGCCTGGTAACCTATTCCTGGTATAGGACTTTAATTGTCACATCTGTGGGGCCTTCAGGCAGGGGGGCACAGGGGCTAGTGATTATTCATTTTGCCCTCTTGTACTTCGATAATTTTAGGCAGGGGGAGAAACTAAACGCTCTGGCTTGTGAGTTGGATTTGCAATTAACCATAGGGAAATGGAGCCCCTTCCAGGCGATACCTTATTCCAACTTTTAAGGGGCTGGGCCGGGAACCCTTTATTATTGATTTTGTAATAATCTCTAACCCCCTTTATTATCTGATCTGAGGGGTTTTACAGGCAACAGACGGAGGGAGACGACTTAGATGGGGGCAGATCTCTCCAGACACTGTACAGGTCTCTATTGGAGATGTGCCAGAGTGATTTTCAGACCTGTCAGAACGCAAAGGTAGTCAGATGAGTATCAACCGTGCCTCCGAATCAATATCCTTCTCTGTCGCTAATTTATTGGCTGTCCTATCTCAGGGAGCACAGAGGGAGAGGGGACCTAGATGGTTTAACCTAGAATGCTCACTCGCTACCAGGAGGCTGAAACTAGCTCTGCACGCCTCTCAGAGGAATGCAGCAGTAGTTAAAATCCGAAGGCAGCAGTACAAACTAGCTCTTGGTAATCGCAGGGCGGCTCTGAAGGAAGAAGCTTGGAGCAACCTTATGGAAGCAGCAACTTGTAAGTGCAGTGCAAAGTTCTGGAGCATTATAAATAGCCCCATTTGGGGGAAGAGGCAGCTAATGTCTTAGAAGCACATATTACTGAACACAAATGGGTCAGGCCTTTTGAGGACCTGCTCAAGGGAGACTTGGCCCTGCCGCCTTCACTCCATCCTGGTGGTGCACATAAAAAAAACTAGTAGTATTGGAAGAAATAAGGCGCCGTATCACTGGATTGACGTGTAATAAGGGTCTGGATGGAATCCCACCTGATCTTTGTCGGATGTGGCACTTTGGGCTCCAGTGCTCAAGTCCATAATTAATGCTGTTGCTAGGTTTGGCACCCTGTCTTCATGGGTGACCTCTATTGTGCCAGTTTTTAAAAGGGGTGGGGGGAATAGGGACAGCACTGTCTGTTATAGACCCATCTCCCTGCTAGATTCGGTGGTAAAAGTGGTTGACCGGATACTGTTGGATAGGTTATCATCCTGGGCTACTGACTAACATTCTGATGGACGTCCAATATGGGTTTCGCCCTAGCTGTTCCACAATTGATCAATCTTTGAATCTATTCCTAATAAACCGTAAATATACAGTCTCCCACAGAGGTACCATCTTCCTGGCTTTTATGGATCTGTCATCTGCATTCGACAGCATAAACGGGGAAAATTATGGTAGCTCCTCGTAGGCCGTGAGATGTTCTCCTTTCTCTTTGACCTCCACCGGGACACCAAGACGGTAGTGTGATACTCATCGAGTTTGAAAGTATCTCGTTCATTCCCCGTTAGGGGCGGTGTCCGCCAAGGTTGTATATTGGCCCCGTTTCTTTTTAATATCTACATTAACAATTTGGAGAAAACCCTCCTGGAGATTAAGGCTGATTATCCCTGGATCGGACGGAGAGGTCTCCCCGTTCTGCTATATGTAGACATCGCCGTCTTGATGGCCAGGACAGAGGGGGGCTTACAAACCATCTTATCTACGTTCGCCCAGTTTATGGGAGATTTGGACATAAAAGTCAACTCCAAATCCTGCATCATGCAACTGGGGATGCGACCTAGCGGACCATATGCATTTAAGGTAGGGTCTACCCCAATTCCTAAAACATCTGTTTTCTCCTACCTAGGGGTACTGCTGGATGATAAACTGACCTGGGGCCCACAACTTACACGTAAGAGAAACAACCTCAATAGGGAACTGCTGTAATTTTTAATTTTGCAGGTCGATTGGGTAAAAGACCTGTGGGGGCTCTTTTGGAGCTCTACAGGGCGAAGTGTCTGTCAAAAGTACTGTACGGAAGCGAAATCTGGGGATATGCTGAAGTAAATGATGTCCAAATAGCGCAGAACAAATTCATGAGACGTTTGCTGTCAGTCCCCCAGGCTATCCCATCTTTTATTGCCCCGAAGAGTTAGGAATATCCTATATTACAGACCAGATAGCCATTCGCCCGCTGTTACTTTGGTTAAAAATGTATGTCAAGGCGGGGGGGGGGAGGGAGAACTTGCTAAATAAGGCCAATTTTAAACAAGTTTGCCTCGCCATTATGTCTCCAGATGCTGATGGGCAATACTGGATTTTATATATATATATATATATATATACTTTTTTTTTTTTAATCCACTATCAAGCTTAGGGTGAGTTGTGATTAGTTGGCTCGTCCTTTTATCATCACCTTGGTATCATGTATATGTATTGCTAACAGGTTGCGGATCCAGTTATTGGCTTTTATGTACTGTTTTTAGCTGTTTATTTTAATATAACTGCAGCCTGGGATTAGTTGCAACTTGTATATGTAACTCGAATTATGAACTTGCATAGCCCTGCCTTCGTGACTGTACACATTGTACCTTATCATTGTTATATCGGTTTTTATATTTTGCTTTTATGGCTTTTATGGTTTTTTAAGGTTCAGATATCTTACTTACCTTACAGAAAGTTGTGTCAGAATATATGTTGTATTTCTGATTGCTATTGATAAACCAGTATTACATGCAGAATTTGATAACGTTGATAAATTGCTATTACCATTAACACTTGAAAAACTTATTCTCAATTCTCTCAGTGGGAATGGGGGTAAAAGCATTGGGGGAATGCTGAAAAGCTAATATTGATTACAAATGATATGTCGTCTGAATCCGTTAGAATTTGTTTGTAGTGCATAAACAAATTAATGTAATCGCAGATTTGTAGAAGGAGCAGCAGGGTCATTGCAAATGAAGCAGACCCTACTTAAAGTAGAGTGTGCTTTAACACATGTAGTGTAAGTAAACTGTCAGGGTTTGGTTCGTGGATAATTAGGTTATTTTTCCTCTCGTATAGATACATTGCTTGTAAATATGCTTCTCTTAAAGGTGCAAAGAGATTGAAAAGAATGAAAAATAACTTCATGGCATTAACTGCTATGGCTTTACCACAACTGCTACAGACTGAAACAAAATGGCAATAGATGAAGTAAATATTCATGGAACACTTAAAGCAATAAACCAGGATTAAAGAATGATAGTGAAGAAAATGTATTCAGGGACAGAAGCGATTTTTAATTGCTTTCAATGCTCACGCTAGAAATTCATAGATGAGTCGCTAGTTTAAAACTACATTTACTCTGCAGTCCTTTTTTGCAAGAGTTGAAATCTCAGTTCCATGGAATCTAGTTAACTAGGTTTTTCCTCTATATAATCTGAGCATAAATATACAATGCTAATTAAGCGACATACTACTTATGATTTTGTCTGTAGACTACTGCATTAACTCATACTCTATATGAAGAATTAAGAATTCCATAGTTAAAAAAAGACTTATTGCAATACCTATTAATGGTTTACAATTTGAAAAGTTACTTACAAAGAAAGATGTTGGATACACAACCAGGATACACAGCTAGGGAACCTATTTTTTTAACTATACTTGGAAAATTCTATATTCCATACAATCTTTCTTAAATGCGGAAGACTTGAAGTACTTTGTAAACTTTACTTGTATATAAACCATTTTTTTTTTAGCAGTTGTTGCTTTAGTATTACACGGTTTGTAAACTAAAGGTATGCCCAAAACAGTTCTCTGCCGTTTTGAAACCTTGAAAAATAACTTTTATATTGCGAGACTCAGAAAAAAATATTAACTGAACAGGTTTTATATTCCGCGATTTTGAGTGCTGGTTTTCTACTTTACACCTGTGAACCTGATCAGTGCTAACTACATATTGTTAATTAATACCCTTTCCTATGCAGTTCTTAATAAGGCCCTTAATCTTGTTTCAATAACTAGGAGATTAGGCTTGTCAATTTCTTAAGAGTACGGTGGTCCATAGGACTGCCATACTCGTGGTGGCGATCCGACCACCTCCACACTGACAGTTCACCCGTTGTATTTGGAGTGTGGCGGTTGGACCGCCACAAGATTGCCGGCTCCTCTGTGATCATGGATCCCGCTGCACTGGCAGTCTGCAAATGGCCAGGAATATGTTGGTGGTCCCGTGCCGGCACCGCCAAGCATATTCAGATTTGAATGTACACTGCCCATTCCAAAGCAGTGAGCCCACCACGAAAAGGGTGACGGACAGGCAAAGGAAGGGGGTCCTAACAGGTTGCCCAGCAGCTTTTGAGGGGGCATGCAGGGGGCCACTTGTTGTGCCCCTCTGGAATTGCACCCCAGTTGCTGGACGGTGTGGCATACACATCATGGTGCATGCCCCACTGTGCAGTAGCACGCTGCAGTCGCTGTGAAGGTGGCGGTCTGCTGTTAAGGTTCTCCTATGACCACCGCCGTGAGACCGCCACAGCACTGCAGCCCGCCATGGATTACTCTTGGGCGGGCGCACTATGGGCTTGGTGGTCCTCCTGTCGGTGCAGGGGTGACAAGCCTACAGGAGGACCGCCAAACTCGTAAAAAGGCCCTTAGTGTTAAAATCAGTGTGCAATTATTGCAAATCCTCATGTTGTGCTATTCTACTTGCAATATGTCCAATTGTTACAAACCACATATCTACCTTAATTTATTGAAGGCTTATTATACATTTGAATGTCACTCATACAACTGCTGTTATGATTTACAAATATAAGCAGGAAAAGGTATGCCAGGACCCTTTAAAGAAATGACTCCTGAGACCCAAGGTGTCAAAGTTGAAGGAATAGGTCAGCCTGGAACGTATAGTAATAAAATGCACAACACTAATAGTAAAATTTGGCTTTTCTGAGAGTTGTCTTTCTGAGGACATTTGAAGGATAAAACCAGCAATCTCTAAACCTACTGAAGAACTGCTTCATGACACAATATTACTACCTAAAGTAGACAAAATTACATATGAATGTCTTATTAATTTAATAAAAATACTGGTCAAAGCATAATGTTTAAAATTCTGACATAAAATATTATTAGTCTATAATCTGACCAGACTAGATTGTCTGTGTGGCAGGGCTTTCCTGACACTGTCTTGTGTGTGAAAATATGATTCTTAGGGCCTAGAGAACTAAATGTGCAAGATCGCCGTATTAGTTCAGTAGCAGGTTGAAGTTAGTCATACTAACAAAAATAACGAACCAAGCTAAATCTTCCGGTCTGCTGTCAGAATTACATGTAGTTCTAAACATTGCATTGCTTCCCAGTCCCACACAGAACAGATTTGGAAGGTGGCAGCAGAATTGGTTTTTGTTTGCCTTTTGAAAAAGTCTGTGAGGGAGAAACCATTGTGCTTTAGAGTGCATATACGGAAGTCTGCACAGCAACTCCTGCTCCCCTCTCCTTGGCGAATCCATTGTGGAGAAAGGTACAAAATGCCAGTAAACTGGGACACAAAAACTGATTTCTTGAGGGAACATACCGGAACACCATTATCTGTCTGCAGGCAGACCACTTTCTGTGGGGATAGTTGCATGGCTTACCATAAAATAGTTGGGGAGATAACTAATAGTTTAGCCAAGATAATATCCTTGAGGCTGATGTGCATTTGATAGATATTGGGTAGGGATTAGGCTAATCTTTTAGGGCAAGTAGCGATGTGAAATGCTTTTGGTTTTTCTAACTAAATTTGTTTTTATGACTGCTGAGATTACCATAACAATTACCATCATTCTAATACATAATATATGTGCAGATTGTACATAAGAAATAAACCCCTTTGTTGTGAAATATCAACAGTTGTCTATTTCCAGGGCTGGGGTGGAACTTGTGGCGTTTTTGGGTTATTTTTTTTAATATGAAATGTGTGTTAAGTTGCACAGTCCCAATTGCGTAGTTATAGTACTGACCACATTTCCATCAAATAGACTGTTTAGGTCTCGTGTAGGCAGCGTATGCGCCGTCTCTCTAGTCATGCTGTATCTACTGAACGGGCTTTTAGCCCGCCCATCCTTTTCGAGTTGTTCCTTTATGTGCCTTTTGTTGTTCCTTTTTGTTTTTGTTGGTAAATAGTATACATTTGTTACTCATTTTGCTGTTTTGGTCACTCCCTGGAGACTGGCTCGTTTACATGGGTCACTTCACTATCGGCAATATAATCCGTTTCAGTGCACTACTTTTTCTTTTGCCTGGGTTTGTTTGGCTTTCCGAACACTCATCCCAGGGCTGCAAATCATGTCTTTATTTCGTTTTCCACTGTCGTTGGTTTCACAAGCACTTTTTCAGCAGGATGCTGTTTTTCATCCTGTAACATTTTTTGGTCATTTGCTCAAATCACCAAACAATAAATAATATCCTTTCCTAATGAAAGTGTTTAAGAAGACAGCCGACAGTAGTATCAACCTATTTACATTGTGCTTCTGACAGTGTGATTATTTGGATAAGAATTAAGAGATAAACATGCTGTTATTGCTTCATTTTTATGAAAATGGAAGCAGCTTTAAATTGCCCACTTTCAATTTTTGATGCTTTTGTTTAGGTTTCAATTGTTCTATAAAGTTGACAACCATCAATGTCCAGGGATTCCTCCTTGTGCTCTCCAAAAGCGGCATGTAATCTCAGGGTACTTAACAATATATCCTGAAAGTAGACCGTGCAACACCACCTCAGTATCCGCGCAGCACCAGTCCGCGTCACTCAGCACCACTTCACAGCACTTATGCACTACCCCAGCACCACCTCTGCATCGGTGCAGCATCACCACCACCTCGGCAGCAGCGCAGAAGAATCCCCACCACCTCGGCATCAGTGCAGCATCACCACTGCAGCAGCAGCATCACCACCACCACCACCTCGGCATCAGCAGCATTACCAACACCTCAGCGCAGCAGCATCACCACCACCACCTCTGCATCAGTGCAGCAGCAGTATCACCACCACCACCACCACCACCACCTCGGCAGCACCACCACCACCTCGGCATCAGCGCAGTAGCAGCATCACTACCACCACCACCTCGGCATCAGCGCAGTAGCCGCATCACTACCACCACCCTGGCAGCAGTGCAGCAGCTTCACCACCACCATCAGCGCAGCAGCATCACTTGGCACTGCACCATTTCATCAATAACTGCACCAATGCAGCACCACCAGCGTAGACCATCATAGCATCACCTCTGCCCAGCACCACCTTAGCATCACTGAGCACCATCTCTGCATTAGCACAGTACCACCTAGTCAGTGCACTACCACCAGTGCAGCACCAACTCGGCACTAGGTCAGCCCCACCTTAGTAGCAGTTCAGCATCACCACCGCACCAACTCAGCATCACTCCGCACCACTTGAGCACCAGTGCAGCACCACCACTACCTCATTACTGTACCACAGCGTCACCCCTGCACACCAAGACCTCAGCTTAACCCACCTCAGTCTACCCTCGAAATTTGGCATCTGTTTATTCTCTCCTAGTGTCCTCCCGCTGCTTGCGTTGTAATTCAGGTACTATTCCCCCAACCTCCACCCACTGGTTTATGTCCCCATCCGTCCCGTATCCCCCCCCGATCCTCCAAACCCCCCCTCCCCAATAACAAAGCTATAATAAACTAGTATTAGAACAGGAAGGAAGAAGTTGCCAGGATTGCAAGGACAAATATTTTAATAGCAACGTTATGTTGTACAAAGTGTCTTCTTGATTATATATAACGTGACAATATATATAATTTTTCAACATGCTGCACAGCAGCCCCAATGCGCTACATCATAACATAAAGACACTGGCAAAGACAATCTCTTGCTAAACACTTATAAAGTCCCAAAAGTGAGATCAGTTGGCTATGCCAATGCTTGTTTGGTTTGCTAATAGCGACGTTTGACAGATCTTCACAGAACCTTTCCAAAAGTCACAGCCTCACCAAACATTTCAGGAAGAAGCTGATCTGTCAAGCCGGGGTTGAGGGGGGAGAAAAGGGTCCTAGAACATGTTTTCACTATGCAATTTTCCATAGGAAATCTGTATAGCAATATCACAAACGCTGAATGGAATTGCACCAGATTTGTCAGAACGCTAGATCTTGATCCAGAAAGTGTGCTTTTGGTGACTCGATATACATCAGTTCAGTAGTTTTTGAGGAATTAATGCTCAAAATGTATGTTTATTTCATTCCTTGGGAACAAGCTCCAGCACTTGTGTTTTGCTGACTGCAACTTGAAGGAAAAATTGCGGCTGGCATTTTAGGTCTAGTCCCACAAGATCATAATGAGATATTAGGGGACAGCTTATGGATCGGAGCCTATGGGCCTTGTTGGGGGGGGGGGGGGGGGGGTCTGTGGATCCACTGCTGCGAAGCCTCATGTGATTTCACCAACCCAGGAGAATTGCAGTGGGACGCAGGGCCTGGCCACAGCTGAAGCAAAACTCATGCTTCCCACAGGGGGAGTGGAGGGGGCGGGGTCCATGGGGTATATTGTGCCAGCAGGGGGGTGCAGTGGTTCAGGCCAGAAGCCTCACATATATCTCTCAGGACTTGATGTTTAATGACTGCATTGATAACACCCCTAATGACATCTGAAATCACTTAATGAGGACACTGTATGGTGAGATGCAAGTTATAATTACCCGAGGAAAAACGGGTGGATTTCAGTATACCGATAACATCCCTTCTTTTTTTTTTTTTTTTTTACTTTCGTTGAATTTCTAAGGATTTTTTATTTAAATTTAAAATAAGATTTTATTACAATTCTTAACTAGAATGTTCCTTTAACATTGTGTGCTTTTTTATTTTTTTTAACTGAATATGTAGAATATCCCTGCAGGTAAGAGTTTCTCTGGAAGGATCGTCTGACTTCTAACACGGAGTTTGAATGAAACCAACTTGTCACAGAGAAGGGTGAGAGAACCCTGCCTGTTCGCTGAAGGCGGTGCAAGTGCATTATTCCAACAGGGCTATTGAGATCTTATCCAGTGTTCTCCTGCAACCGCCCCCCCCCCCCCCCCACCCCCGACCCAAAAAAAAATGAGGTTAAGGTGCTGTTTATGACCGATCAGTGTCTTTTATTATTTCCAGGCTTGAGTCTTGAGACACTGGCCAGAACAAGTCAATCCAAGTGAAGTAGTAGCAGACCTCTGGGGTGGTTAAACGTCTCCTTAAATTTTAAAGGAGACAGATCTGTTTATAGTGGTTGACTAGGCATTGACCTTTCTGGAATGCGTTCGTAAACCAATTAGCAGCAATTGTGCATAGGTGGTTCTGTCGAGCACCTTTTGTTACTACAGTGTGGAGTTCGGTGAGATCAGTATTTTTTATGGTTTTTCCTCATATGGTTTAGGGTGATAGTTCTTCTGGGCGAATGTTTAAATGGTGAGAGTTGGGAAGCTAAAGAAACCAGGAGATTTAATATTTTCTAGTTTAATGGATGCCATTGGTGGGATATTGCTTCTAGTCTTGCATGCTTGTCTTCCTTTCCCAAACCAACGTCTTACCTGCCTTCCTAACTTCCTGCTGGTACTTTACCTGCATAAAAGATTTTACTTTGTTTTTTATAGGGATTGGATTTGTGATCACAGTGCAATTTTGGAATCATAGCAGTATGATTTAGTTGACCAGTTTTGGAGCAGTGTACTTCTTATGTCTGGCTACAGTGGGCTTTATTTTTTAAGTTTAAAACGTTTTTTATTGAGACAAAAACAAACCATGGGGGAGGGGGATAGGAGGTCAGGATACATGGAATACAGTCAAAGAAAAAGAGTGCAACTCCAGAGGGTTGGCAATAGGTAGCGCAGTGAGTCAGGGGGAAAAACACAGTAAATGAAGGCTAGAAATGCAAGCTATGGAATCCCTACCCGCGTATCCGACACCCCAAATCTAAGCAATGAAAGCCATCAGCAACTCAACAGAACACAATCCCCCCCCCCCCCCCATCCCCCATCCTCCCAGTAACGAAAAAACCACCCCCCCCCCCCGTCCTATGGTCCCGCACCAGAGTAATCCTCACCAGGAAGCCCCGCCCCCCCCCCCCCCCCTCCCCGGGAGGTCCCCGTCTCACATGTAAACTAGTCCGCCGGGGTCACCGGCGGCGTCAGCCTGAGAAGCCTAAGATACCTCGGGCAGGTGAGCTCCCGGAATTCAGTGGACAGCAGCGCTAGAAAGGGTTGCCACAGCTCTTCAAATTGGTCTATCTCCCCCGCAACCGTAAGCGACAGCTTCTCCATCCCCAGCACATGCCAAAGCCTATGCAACCAACCGGTGATGGAGGGGACGGTGGCTGTGTGCCAGTGGATTAGAATGTTCTGAACCGCAGACCCCAGCGCAATTGCGATCTGCCTACCCCTACGGGACTTAAGTGGGTACATTAGGTCATTGGGGAGGCCCAACAGGACATACGCCGGGAGTCGCGGCAGCTCTATCCCAAAGTGCTTATCCACCTCGTCCAAAACTTCCTTCCAGTAGGCGGTCAGCACTGGGCAATCCCAAAGAATGTGTGAAAGGGTACCTTCCTGCCCGCAGCTCCGCCAGCACCCCCTGTCAGTGTGTTTATGCATTTCATACAGTCTCTCCGGGGTGTAGTACCAGTATGTGGACACCTTAGTAAAGGTCTCCGTAAGGCCCGTGTGATATGCAGAGTGCCGCGCCCGATACGCAATTTTGTCCCATTCCTTGTGGCTGAGTGTCCTACCCAATTCCCTGTGCCAGCGCTCCCTCCCGGGGTTGTAATAGTGAAACGGTGGGGGTTGTAGGTATTTGTACAGATCGGTGATTAGCTTAGCGTCGGAGGTCCGAGTAGCCAACCACCTCTCATACGGTGTAATTGGGCGGGTGGCGGTGGCACGCACCTGGGGCTGGAGGGCCCAGTGCCGAACCTGCATGTAGCGCAATCTGTCCAGCTCCGTCAGGCCGAACTCCCGGCGGAGTTGCTGAAAAGGAACCACTCCTTCCGGGCCATAGATCTGGAAGAGTGCCCTGCAGCCCGCCTGCACCCAGTGGGAGAAAACCCCCGACTCCATCCCTGGGGAGAAGTCCGGGTTGCCCACAAGGGGCGTGAGCGGCGAAGGGAAGGTGGTAAGACCCCGGGCCTCACAGACCGCGTCCCACACACGCAGGGGGACCCGCGTAACAAAGGAAGCGTAAAGATTAGGGGGGCGATGCGCGCGGCGCAGGAATGGAACCTCTTGTAAGGTGCGGCCCGCCACTGCCTGGTCTTGGAAGAGCCAATGCTTGTCGGACTCCCACCTGCTCCACTCCACCAGATAGCGTAGCTGTGCCGCCTGAAAGTACTTACGGAGGTCTGGAATGCCGAGACCCCCCGCCTCCGGAGCAAGCGTGGAGAGGACCCTCTTCATGCGTGGCCTGCGGCCCTGCCAGACAAAGCGGGAGATGTCAGCCTGCATTTGTCGTATCCAGCCCACCGGGGGTTGGAGCGGGAGGGCCCGGAAAAGATATAGTATCTGGGGCAACACCGTCATCTTGACCGCCGCGATTCGCCCCAGCCAGGACAGCAGGCCTTTGTTCCAGCGGCCAAGCTCATCCTTGATCTTCCTGCTGAGGGAGGCATAATTGGCCGTAACCATCTCCGGTAATGTAGGCGCCAGTAGGATCCCCAGGTACGGCACCGTGGACGAGGACCACTGCATGGGAAAGAGCCGCTGAAGATCCCTCCTGGTACCCGCAGCCAGGGACACGTCTAACGCCATCGACTTGCTCATATTCATTTTGAAGCCGGCCACCCCCGCAAAGGCGTCCAGTTCCCGGAGGCAAGCAGGCAGCGACCTCCTAGGGTCGTCCAAGGTCAACAGGACATCATCCGCGTAGAGACTGACTGTGTGGACGTACTGGCCCATCCGGACCCCAACAGCATCCGGATTATTACGAATCCTCTGAGCAAACGGCTCCATGTAGAGGGCAAACAAGAGCGGCGAAAGAGGGCAGCCCTGCCGCGTGCCGCGCTCTATGGCAAAGCCACCGGAGCTGCACCCGTTGACCCGCACCGACGCTGAAGGATGCTTATAGCAGTTGAATACCATGGTGCGGAACTTATCGCCGATTCCCAATTTCTTGAGGACCAGCTCAAGATACGGCCAGTGGACTCTGTCGAAGGCCTTCTCCGCATCTACGGACAGCAACATCCGCTCCCCCGAGATCCTTGAGGCCTTCTCCAGAACATGCGTCACCCGCTTGGTGTTGTCAACCGTCTGTCTGCCGGGCACAAAGCCAGCCTGGTCCGCCTCCACCAGACCGGGGAGGTGTGGACTCAGCCTGGACGCGAGAATCCCCGTGTACAACTTGAGGTCGACATTTAAAAGCGAGATGGGTCGGTACGAGCCGCAGAGGGCCCGGTCCTTCCCAGGTTTCGGGATTACCGCGACCGTCGCCCTCAGGAGATCCGGAGGGATGGCTCCCGGCTCGGAGAAAGAGTTAAATAGCCGAGTAAGGACAGGGGCCACGACCGTGCAAAACGTCTTGTAAAATAGCGACGTGTACCCGTCCGGGCCCGGGGCCTTGCCATGTTTCAGCCGCGCGATAGCTGAAATCACTTCCTTAACATGGATGTCCCGCTCCAGGTGGTCCGCCTGAGCCGGATCCAGTACCGGGAGGGTCACCGACTCCAAATAGCCGTCGGCATCCCGTGGCGAGGAGGGCTCCTCAGCATACAGCGCCTCGTAGAAGCCGCGGAAAGATTCCGCTACCTCCGCGTCCCCGGAGACAACCCCCCCGTCCGTGCCCGCCAATTCTTTCACAACGCTACGCTGTTGCGCAACCCGGAGGCGGTGTGCTAGGAGCTTGCCACATCTGTCCCCCCCAGTATAGTAGGCATGTTTCAAGCGTAGGGCGGCATACTCCGCCCTGTCAAGATCCAGAGCCGACAGGAGCTTCCTCGCTGCCTTCAACTGCCTCCACACCCTCAGCGCCCCCGTGCGGCGGTGGACCTGCTCAAGCTCCCGGACCTGAGCTGTCAGCTCATCCCTCTTCAGTTGCTGCTCCTTATTTTCAGCTGCAGAGATGGAGATAAATTCCCCCCGGAGGACTGCCTTCAATGCCGCCCACTGTGTCGCCTGCGAGGTGTCAGTGTTGCTATTGTGGGTGAGATAGTCCTGTATGACCTCCCCGATGCGTTGCACCACCGACTTCTTGTGTAGAAGGGTATCCCGGAGGCGCCACACCCCCGGAGAGGGGGAGGCCGCCGGCCACTGGAAAACGCCGGTGACTGGGGAGTGGTCAGACAGGGTCAGGACCCCGATGTCCGCCGCCGTGGCAGCGGCACGCATCGGTCCACTCACCAGGAGGTAGTCCAGCCGTGAGTAGGTTCGGTGTGCGTGCGAGAAATAAGAGTAGTCCCTATCCGTGGGGTGCATGGAGCGCCAGAGGTCGTGCAAGTCCGTTTCCGCAATCCGGGCCCTCCCAGCCTGGGACAGTTCCCCCGTCTGCGGGAAGCGCTGCCCCGATCTGTCCATCACAGAATCGAAGACAATGTTAAGGTCCCCCCCCCCCCCCAAGATAATGTGGCGGTCGGGGGAAGCAGTGACATCCACCAGCGCGGAGTCTAGGAAGCGCTCTTGGTGATCGTTTGGGCTATAAACGGAGCCGACCGTAAATGCTATGCCTCCCAGGCGCATGCGATACGCAAGGAGCCTCCCCTTCTGTTCAGCACACTTGTGCAAAACCTCCCCCCGAAAGGAGCTCGCTAGGAGAATGGCTACCCCTGCCGTCTTGTTCGCTGCCGAGGAAAAGAACTGGGTAGGGAACTTAGCAGAACGCATCCTATGGCAATCTCGGGGCAATAAGTGTGTCTCCTGCAAAAGGCAAATGTCCGCCTGCGTCCCCTCCAGCAACGATAGGATCGCTCTGCGCTTCACCGGGTTATTCAGACCCTGAACATTAAGGGTCACTACCTTTAGGCCCGGCATTCCTCACGGGGATCGGGAGCGCCATGCAATGGGCAGGGAATCAGCGGGTGGGGCGCGCGGGGCCGCCGCGCAGGACAAGCCAAAACAAAGCGGGCATAGACAACATCGGACGGGACCTTCACAACCCCCTCCCCCACCCCAAACACAACCC
This sequence comes from Triturus cristatus, assembly GCF_964204655.1. Classification (NCBI taxonomy): domain Eukaryota; kingdom Metazoa; phylum Chordata; class Amphibia; order Caudata; family Salamandridae; genus Triturus; species Triturus cristatus. The sequence continues at coordinate 1,090,215,216 of NC_140593.1, forward strand.
TGGCAACTAGCCACCCACAAACTCAAACACCCCATTGTCTCAGTCAAGCCCCAAGATGGGCAAGTCCGTAGAAAGGAACGAAGTGGACGTCCAGCCACTCACCTCCATCCCCCCCCCGCCCCGTACCAAGCATGTAAAGAAGCTAAAGACATCTCCCCCCGGAGTGTGTGTTAGGCCGTCAAGGCCACGCCAGAGGAGCCGGTCGAGTCCCCGGCCGCCGCCCTCAGAGCGTCGGCCATGTCCGCCCTGATGGTAGGGGAGTCCGGACGCCCCACGCTGGCCGCTGAGCGCCGCCTCGTTGACCTCTGCCGGTTCCGTCTCTCCGAGGACCTCCACGACGGCGTAGCTCCTTCTTCCTCCGCCGCCGTGAGCCCCAGGACACCACAAATGTCTTGCAAGGAGCGTAGCTGGTGTAACACCCCATTCCACCGAAAAATCAGGCGGAAGGGGTGACCCCAAGAGTACGGCGTCTCGTGTTCGCGCAAAAAGTCAGTGGCAATCCTAAAGGACCTGCGTTTCTGCAGCGTGATGGAGGAGAGGTCCTGGTAAAGCGCCACCGGCCGATCCCGGAAAGTCGGGGGCTGTTTCCTGCGGGCCTCAGCCATGATGCGTTCCTTCAGTGGAAAGTCGGGCAGGAATGCCAGAATGTCCGGTGGGGGTGCCGATGACTGACTGGCGCTGCCGGCCGACCCTATGCGCCCTATCAATGCTGATGGGAAAGTCCGCAGCTTCCCCCAGGATCTCTCGGAACAGGGCCTGCAAGTAGCCCCTCAGATCGGACCCCTCATCCGCAGTCGGCACACCACGCACTCGGATGTTGTTCCTCCGAGATCTGTTCTCAAGGTCCTCAGAGTGGGCCTGGAGCTCCACACACTGCTCCCGGAGGCGGAGAACGTCCTGCTGTAGGTGGACTATCTCCTCCGCTCGATGTTGGCCCTCCGTCTCCACCACTTCAACACGTTCGCCAAGGCCCTCCACCTCCCTGCGCACTTCTCGGACCTCGCTGGCCACCTCCCGCTTCAGTGTCTGGAAGTCCTCCCTGAGGGAGCTAAACAGTTCCTCCATAAAGGCCCTCGTGACGGGTGGCTCCCCCCCAGTCACATCCGCCGGAGCCCGGGAGGACCCCGGCGAGGGCTGCGCCCTGTCCCGCAATTGCTGGGCCCTGCCAAGCATGTCCGGCAGGGTACGGTCCCCTTTCTTCGGGCCGCCTCTTCCAGACATCGCTACCTCCGCAGTCGAGCACAGATCCGGGCGCCCCAGGGGTGCTCAGCCGCCGGCAAGCACTCGACGTGGGTATCCCCCACGAGCGAAGTCGCTGCGTCACAGGTGACAAAATGGCGGCCCAGTCCGGTCACCGTCAGCCGCGGGGGCCCGTGCGAGACAACCAAGGGGGCCGCAGTGGGGGGGTCTCATCAGCACATCCCTCCGAGAGTCAGCCCAGCAGCAGCGGGGGTCACCTGCATCCAGCAGCCAGGACTCCGGCGAAGGCTGCCACCACTGCTCCTTCGGGGACAAAATGGCGGCAGGGCTGAGCAGGCCCAAATGACCAGGCCCGACGACACCACCGGGCCCCCTGAAGCACCCCACAGTCAAATAAGTTCCACCACCGGCCTCAGTCCGTCAAGCACAGGGGCCCAGATGGTCCAACCCCGTCAGGGAGTCCGCTGTACCTCGGCTAGGGGTTAGGGGCCCCCGCAGTGCGAGGTGTCGCCGTCACAAGTCTGAGTGCCGGGGCGCCCGTCCCAAGCCTTCCGCACCGTCGGGTCCTCTCCCGCAAGGCTCCTTCAATCTCCGTCGAGCGGCGGGCCAGATCCCCTCCAAATCGCAACTTTCAGCACCAGGCCCAGCCGAGGTGCCCGGACAGCACTCCACTGCGCTCCGCCCCTCGGGCTCGCCGTTGTCCCTTGAACTCGATCGAACTTTTGGGGGGGTTCCCCCGAGGCGATCCGAACCAAAACAGCACCAATATGCACCCCTGATGCTCCGCCACTCTCCTCTCCCGCGCTGAGCCTCAGCAGGGGGAGAAAAGCGTAAGAAAAGGGCTCTAGCTTGGCCGGGCCGGAGGAGCTACGGGAGGAAGCGTCCGCTCACCCCGCCATCTTGGCCACGCCCCCCTGGGCTTTATTTTTTAACCTAATGTTATCAAGCGTTCAGAAAAGTACAATACTTATTACAGAGAGTAGGCTTTGGTTTGGCCCCTTCAGCCTTTGATTTTCATGGTTTGCCATTGCTAGGACAGGCAGTCCGTCAAATGATTTTTAATTGGTTACATTGTCACATTTGTGTTCACTTTCTATTTTGTTGGTGGGGGCATGAAATAGACTTTTTGTTACGCTGCATATCCACCAAGATGTGTAGCTTGTAATTGAGAGCAAGTGTGTGCTCTACTAGGTATTTCGTTTATGGAACCCGTTTAACTCCTTGATTGTGTTTTTTTTGTATTTTATTTATTTTTGGAAATGCTTTTACTCTCCTGATCCTGGATTTACAGCATTTTCTTTGGGCCCGCTAAATATGTAAGCATAAATAAGCTTTCTGAAGCATTTAATGAAATCCTATCCCTTTGTCAAACGTGGTGTTTTACAACATTTTGCAGTGTATGCTTTTGAAGTACACCATTTAACACAATTGATCTTCTTACTCCTTTTCCTAACACTGCTTTTGAGGGTTCAGCTTAAATTTGCTAGTGCAGTCTCTTGGTCAAAGGGATCCTTTTAGGTTTTGCTTGGAGCTTTCTTTTGCTAAGTGGTAGACAGCATGGCATGAATGCTTTAATGGGCTGTCAGTGAAGCCCATGACATTTTGTGGGAGGGTGTATTTGCAAATTTAGTTTTTCGACTAGGTTTTGGTGATTGGGGTAAAAGTAGTCCTATGTGCTTATCCCACCCTCCTGCCTGGTGACTGCTTCTGTCTCTTTCCTTTGCTTACCCTCTTCTCCATTCACTCTCGTATATTCCTCTCCTATGGTCCCATTGTTTCTTGTCTTGCTGTCACTCCCACCTTGCTTAAGTGTATTGCAGAATATGGTTTGAAGTATAGATTAAAGTTACTTTTTGCACACAAGTGCATGGTAATACCTACCAGTATTTGGTTTTTCCTCCGTAGAATAAAGCAGTTGCACTCAGATCCTTGTTAGTACCTATCCCTATCACAAACTCTTGTTTGAATATTTATTGAAATGTTAATGTAGAATATGGAAAAGAAGCAAAAGACTCTTTGAAATGAATATGTAAATTGGTGTGGTAAGGCTATTACTTCTATTTGGTGTGCTCCACACCCCACGCTTGTCGCTTTTTTTGGTATATTTTTATTTGAAATGTTATACAAGACTGCATTCAAGGGTGTTGGCTCAGTTCATAATTCAGTGCTATTCTCATACGGTGGGTGCAGTGGTGGATTTCTCCGGTAACCGCCTTTTTATAGAAAAATACTTTTATATACTCAAGGGACTTCTAGTGACTCCCTGAGGTCCTGCAGCCTGCCTCAGGAAAGTGCTGATTGCAGCTTTTCTAAACCCTGAGGACTTGTGACTGCAACATTTAGCTCATGGTTGCTTCTGTTTATTTAAATTGTGTTTTGGTGTCGGGTGCAGAGTACCAAAACTGTATATTCGTCGAACCAAGCCTGCAATATGGCCAAGAATTTTGGTTTTTGGTGCGTCTGGATTGTACTTTCAGGTATATTTGAGAACTGTTGAATGTGCCAATGCTTGTTTTCGTTATTAAATTGAAATACACATACACTCAATACTGTTTCTTTTCTTCCTGCTAGATGGTTAATTTTTTAGGTCTCGCCTGACCCAGCGCATGCGCTGGTCTGGCGAGACTTTTTGAGAGGGCTGCAAGAAGTGCTACCAGGCCAACCTACAGCTACAGTGTATGTGAGTGGGCTCGCGCCGCGCTTCACCGCAATTACTTTCACTTTTGCGGCCGCTTTGTTTGATCGCGATCACTTTCGCGGCCGCACGGCCGCTTGTTTCATATTGCATTGTGTAGTTCGCAGATAACCGGATACATGTGTGTGATGCATTTTTGATGGCACTGCGCATTCATACTGTGTGTGACCGTCTCGGTCTCCCTAGAAGTCCAGCATACCACTTGCGATGTTCTACGGGTATAGGGGCGATGACCAGTCTATGGAAGGGTTTGAGAATGTGGTGACCACGTGTTTCAGGTTAGCATCTCAGGAGTGAGTTACCGCCTATGGATTATCACAGGTAACGTACCTCTGAAGGAAAGGTCACATGGACAGTATGTCAGACATCTTTCCCCTTCTCTGTGTTACATGGTATTCACTGCGACTGGCCGCAGCATTAATCCATTCAGCTTTTGCGCAGTGCTCATGCGCTTCCTGCAGCACAGCAGTTGTGCTGCGGTGGACAAGATTTGCAACCTTGCCAGAGTGTTGTAGCTCCAGGCAGTCCTGGACGACTTCCAACCAATTAGGTCTTCGTGCAGGTAAGACAGAGCTGCTGATGGCTGGACCATGATCTTGTAATACAAACACTTGTTTTCTGGACGCTGATCTGCATCGTTAAAACGCTGCACACTAATTCAGAGCATTGCAATAGGTTACACGTTTGACATGATAAATAGATGCCTGGACGGCGGCTCGGCCACCGTCCTGAAATTGTAAGCAATACTTCCTTAAAACAGACTGTCAGGCTAATTAGCAAGGCTTTTTTTTTCGGATATTCGTCTTTTTCATTCTCCTCGTGTGCTGACAAGGGGTGAAATCACTGATTATGCTATATTACCTTTCTCCGTCATCCAGCTCTATCAGTTGTGTGTCAGCTAGTTTATTGATTTTCAGTCTTTGATTTCTTTTTTTTATTGCTTCCAGTTCGCTACATAAGCGTCTGAACGTACTTACTACCCTGCTTGAGTGTGTTTTTGACTGACCACAGCTTGTAAAATCCAGTTTGCCAATGTTTTCCATTTTATATATCCCCTCTTACTGCTCTCTCATCTGAAGATGAATTATGTACCCATCTTTTTGTCTAGGCTGTTTGTCAGACTCTGCATTCCCCTAGGCACTTACTCCTGTTATGTGTGTAGCGTACATTTTTAGTATTTGTAATTAAATCCATGTCACAGTAATTTCTTTCACAATTAGCTCCAGTGTGTGGCTCGAACAGCATCACTCATAACTGATATAAACTTCATGCTACGGATTTCTCCTTTCAACCCAGTCAAGGATTCTTTGCCAATCAAACATCTCTAATTAAGTTAACAAATTTAGATCTTAAAAAAAATAGGATACTGTCAGAAATGTATTAGTTCTGATTTTGAGCTCCCATAACTAAAAGGAATTAATTTATTTGTCCTTCCTCCAATGATGAGTACTTCCCCCTTCCTGTGATAGGCTAGGTTCCTCACCTAGCAATTCTATGGGACTGTCTGGTTTGTTTCTAGTGGAATTGTCAATATTTAAACACCATTTTGATTGAGTCCTTCCAACCTTTTGAAATCGGATCTCCTCTCCCAGCTCACTTGAGTGATGCCTTTACACAAAGCAAGGGAAGGCCATATTAGCAATCATCCTTCAGAAGCGCCATTTGAAAACAGGGTATCTTAAGGCGCAGCAGCCTGGCACGGCCCTACAGGACAAAGAGCATTCGGATATCTGAAGCTTCGAGGCGCATGCCTGGCTCCCAGCTCTTCCTCTCACACCCCATAGTATCCCAGAAAACAAATATTTCTCCTCGCAGAATATAATCTGTTTATTTTATGCTTGCCCTTCTCTCCCCACCCCCCTTCACCGGTCTGCTTCGCTCCTTTACCACGCTCTGCAAAATGTTAACTTTAATTGCGCGCGCCCGGGATCGCAGCCCTTCATTTGAAATTTCTAAGCTTCGAAAAACGTGGCTGCGCTTAAATAGGATTAAACCGCTCTTCGAGAACGTTGTGAATTGGATCCGAAACGGCTGAACTGGTCGGGGAGGGGCCTGTAGGATGGGGCAGCGGACCATCTCTGCAGTGGTGTGCGCAGATCACGGAAAGTGTCAAGGGGTGGAGGCGCCAGGTCTTTGCAAGGCACAAATGAATTTCTAACCCATCCGTGAAGTTGGAACCCCTACAATGAACACCTGCTATTCATTTTAATAATTATTTTCGAATTTGGCATTTCTGCCGGAACTGGTGTACATAAAAACATGTTGGTGCTGCTGAAAGGTTACACAGGTATGGGTTGGTAGGTGATTGCTAGTAACAGGGCCACTGGAATTATGTGGTTTTGCGACGCTTGCTTTTGGACATAATTACAGATTGGCCGCATCTGCCACTTAATTTATTATTTTCTTTATAATCTGAAGTTTAAAAAAAAAGTTTCCATCTCAAACTGAGGAAAAGTTACTGCAAACGCAGCGACGTGTGTTGCCGCGCAGTGGGAGGCCCTTTGCAAAGGTTGACGGGTCACCTTTCTGTTGCTTATTGCTATAGTGCGGTGTTAAGCTGGTACTCGTGAGGTGAAACCTTTATCAGGATTGTGTTAATGTGTAACGAGCATTGGCATAGCCAAGGGTCTCGCCTGTGGGACCTGCTGCATAACTAAATACTTATAAGGTCCCAAAGACGAGACCTATTGGCTATGCCAATGCTTGTTTTAAATTTCATGATGTGAATTGTAAGCGAAAGGCATAAACAACATGGCATCAAGCATGGTAATACTGTTTAGAGACGAAAGTATGCTTCATTCGTAACGGTGTGCTTATGCTTCTCCACTTTATAAACCCCTACCTTGTACTTTTCTAGGACATTAGCATATACACTCGCTCACTTATGACCACACATGCTCCATCAAAACATTAACAAATTAATATACAGGTATATAGACTCCAATACTTAACACTCCAGACTACTTTAAACATAACCGTTGACTCTAACTCCACTACCCTCTTTCTATTTGACAAACATTACTATATAGTTACAATATGTCACTATTAAAATAAACACGTCTACCAAAGTATTAAATCGTTTGCCTTTAGTTACTTTAGGTTTCTCAATTTGATTTTATTAAAATATGCTGAGCACAAGATTTTACATTTTAATGCATAAATGCACTCTGCACTAAAAACAGACTTTCTTTAAACACTTCTTCTCAACAAACCTATCACTTGTGTACTGCTAACCTTCCAAGAATGCTCACCATTGATTAGTAGCCTGACTTCATGCCACTACTCTTTTAGGTTTGAGTAGAGCGTGCTTTAGCGGTCAACAGCCTGCCTCCCTTAATCAAAAACAATGCATAGGAACTACAGATGAGCCCTCTCAAATCCTTGATTGGTTCACCATTCATTCATTGTTTGCTTTCACCCACCATGGTATATGCCAGTGGGTCAGCCCACTTAAGGCATTGGGTCTTACACTGTGAGTGAATACATTTACTTAATCCCACGTGCATACCTGCCTAAAACAGTGAACCTTTTTGCTAGGGCTTAACCCCTTAACTGATGGGCCTCTCCCAACCCCCCCCCCCCCCCCCCCCCCCCCCCAACCTCCTCCCTTCCTCCCCCGGTGCTGAGCCCTTTTTATGGCTATTTGGGGTAGTTCGCGATTAGGCCTCTGTAATTTTTTGACCACATAAGGTATCCACGCCAAATTTGCGTCCTTTTCTTCCAACATCATGGGGATTCTAAAGGTACCCAAGGTTTGTGGATTCCTGTGGAAGGGACCCAGAAATTAGCCAACATACAGGTAAATTTTGTTTTTTGGGGGAAACATAGGAAATAAGGGCTACAGATTAAAGAGTCTGGTTTTTCCCTGCAAATGGTATCAAAAAAGGGGTTGTGGTGCTGAAATCACCATCTTCTCAGCTTTCAGGGACAAGCAGGCTTTTGTCAGAAAACCAAATTTGTTTTACAGTTTTGGAATTTTTCTGTTACATGGCCCATTTTTGCTATTTTTTTGTGCTTTCAAACTCTTTCCAGTTAATGGTAGAAATGGGTATGAAAGCAGTAATGGATCCTGGATAGCTATACATTTTAGAAAGTAGACCAAATTCTGAATTCATCAAGGGGTCATTTGTGTAGATCCTTCAAGGTTTCTTTATAGAAACTAACCGTTGAATTTAGGAAAAATTGAAAATTAGTTGAAAAAAAGACATTTGTGCCAACGTTTTCACCTGTAACTTCTAATTACGACAGCTGTTTGAAAGCAATATACAGTTACATCCGCTGGACCTTTCTGGTTGTGGGGATATATAGGACTTGTAGGTTCACCAAGAACCCGAGGATCCCAGAGCCAATAACTGAGCAGCGTCTTGCAATCGTTTTTTATTATGTACCTGGTATATTGCAATTATTCTGGGAAATGTATACATGGAAAAATCGGTATGAAAGACACCTATATATTTCTGAAATGGGAACAAATTATAGAGTTTAGAAACAGATATTTGCACATTTCCGAAATTGTGAGTACCCATACTAGCATGAGAATTATAGGTAATTTTTAAAAATGACATCTCTCTTTATACATTCTTTCATTTGGAAGGCAGAAATGCATCGAAAGTCAATAGGTAATAACAGTTGCTCTACAATTCTGTGTTACCCTAAGTCTCCCGATTAAAATCAGTACCTCACTTGTGTGGGTAGGCCTAGTGCCCGTGACAGGAAATGGCCCAAAACGCAACGTGGACACCACGTTTTCACAGTGAAAACTGACCCTTTTTTTTGCAAAGTGCCTAGCTGTAGATTTTGAACCCTAGCTCTGCCGGCACCTAGGGAAACCTATCAAACCTTAATATTTTTTAAAACTAGACCCCCAGGGGAATACAGGATGGGGTGACTTGGCTGGCTCTCAACAGGTTCTGATACCCAGAACCCCTTGCAAACCCAAAAAATTGTCAAAAGAGAACCACATTTTCCTCACATTTCTGTGGTGGAAACTTCTGGAACCTGCGTGAATCCACAAAATTCCACCCATCCTGCGTTCCCCAAAGTCTTCTGAGAAAAATGGTACCTCACTTGTGTTGGAGGCCCAAGTACCCACGACAGGCAAGGGCTCACAACTTATTGAGGCAACATCAAAATTGCCTATCACAAAACAACCTGGTTTTGCAAGGGGGGTCACCTGGGTTTTTGGCCCCGTGCTCGGCGGCCAGCTAGGGAAACCTATCAAACCCACACATCTGAAAAGTAGACATCTGGGGGATTCCAGGGAGGTATGGGTTGCATGGATCCCCCAACGTTTTCTTACCCAGAATCCCCTGCAAACCTCAAATTTAGCTCAAGCTTTCTCCACACATTTTTGTGTGGGAAAGTTGTGGCATCATCAGGCTGACACAAATTTCCTACCACCCAGTGTTCCCCCCCCAGATCTCCCGATTAAAAATGGTGCCTCACTCGTGTGAGAGGCCCAAGGGCCCAAAACATTTTGTGATGGGCAATTTTGATGTCGCCTCAATACGTTTTGGGCCCTTGCCTGTCGCGGGTACTTGGGCCTCCCACACGAGTGAGGCACCATTTTTATCGGGAGACCAGGGGGAACGCTGGGTGGTAGGAAATTTGTGTCCGCCTGGTGCTGCTATGCAAGGGCCCATCACATTCATTTGCCCCAACACCTAATAAGTTTGACTACATTTTACCACCTGTCAAGTCTTCCCCCCCCCCCCCCCCCTCCCCCCCCTCCTTCCTGAACGTTATCGAACGCATCCCGAGTGAACCTTTACTAATGGCTTCCATGACAGCCACATGAGGCTCAGAAAGACTTGTCTTTCATGCGCCTTTAGCGCACTCACTATGCTAAATTCAACTCCTTCCGGCTTGTGGATGCACGTGGGGGCGTGTTTGAGATATGGCCTAAAAGGATACTCTAACTGAGCGAGCATATCTACCTTTGAAACCAAGGCAAACCTGCTGGAACTTTTCAAAAGATAACCTCAAATTATGAACGGATGAATGTGAAACACAGGTAGCCCGTGACAATGTAGCATATGTCCAATCCACCGTTATGTGCAGTGACAGTAATGCACTCCTCATACAGCACACTGACCATCTAATAAGTTCTAACAGAGGATGAACATGGCAAGCCGCATTGATCCATAAGTACTATAGATAAATTTAGTGCGAGTGTGGCAGTAATGGATTTGAATCCATGGATGAAGATGAAGTCATGATGTGTATCTATACTACCTTTACTATCTGCCTTCTAACTTTGCAATATTCCTTGGAAAGCGCATCTACCGTAAGCTGGTCTAACCCGTTTGCGTGTCTGTCCTCATCATAGTCCTAACTAATCCTGTCTAATTGTCAAGAGACCCTATACTAATGCCTTCCATCTCTAGCTACTTGAAGCATGAGAACATTACGGTCACGTGCTATCAATGCTCTCACTGTGCTAAATCCAACTCCTTCCAGTTTGTGGATGCAAGTTGGGTGCCAGAGTATGCCGCAAAGCCATTCCTTGAGCTGAGCAAGCATATCTACCTTTTGAAACTAAGGCACACATGCTGGAAATTTTCAATAGCTTTCTGAAGCGAACGCCATAAACTATTAAGAACGGGTGAATGTGAAACACGGGTACTCCGTGACAACGTGGCGTATGTTCTGTCCACCAGTATGTGCAGCGTGGGGACTGTAATGCACTTGTCAATTTGCGAACAGCACAACTGCCACGTTCTCAAAGCAGATAAAGTTGTTCAGAAGTCTATGATTTCTTGAAGTAGAGTAAGAAATATTCTGCAGCTGCTTGCGTAGTGAAGGAGTGGCCCACAGACAGTAGGTATCCATTCACACCAATTGAAAGGTTTACCTATTGGCAGCTCCACCTCAGTCAATTTCCCAGTATTTTGCTTTAGTGTGATACAACATAAAGTAGGAAAACAGAAGGCAGGTTTACTTGGGCACTGGGGACAGTAAACACGAGTCTCCTGCATCGAGCACACTTTACGACGACGACATGGTCGCTCCTTTTTGGGTGTTGCAGGAATTTTATCAGCAAAGTGTCGCTCCTGCAGCCTTGCCACGTCCTCCAGAACACATGAAGTGGAGGCTGCTGCTTCTGTAGCAGTGAGACTTTCAATCACAGACAACTGAAAGTCAAGGAAAGACATGAGTCTTCCTGTGGTGGTCTCATGATAAACAACATACGCATTGTATGTTGCCATCTGGATCAGGTGCGTAAACAGTTTCTTATACCAAGTGCGAGGTTTACGACTTGCATTGTATGGCTGAAGAACCTGGTCGTTCTTGTCCACTCCGCCCTTGTACTTGTTGTAATCAAGTATACAGGTGGGCTTGGGGACTTTGGCCATCTGACCCCAAACCGTGACGGGAGGGGGGGGGGGGGGGGAAGAGAGAAAGTGCTCTCTGCATGAATTGTAGTGAGCACATACACGTCACACCTATCTGAGAACTTGACTGCGAGCAGTTCATTGGATTTCTGGAGCTTCTTGCAAACCAGCTCCTGCGGGAATCCTTTGTGGCGACAACGGATTGTACCGCAAGACACGGTGCCAGCTTTGTAGAGCTCACTGAACAGCTCTACTCCTGTATAGAAATTGTCTCCATAAAGGTTATAACTTTTGTGAAGAAGTGGCTGGACAAGCTCCCATACGATCTTTCCTGTGACCCCTAGGTTGGTAGGGCAACCTACAGGGTTAAGACTTGTCCTTCCCTGTATACACTCTCAAGCTGTACACATAGCCAGTCGAGCTCTCACACCGCATATACAGCTTGATGCCATAGCGAGCGCGGTTGCCCGGAATGTACTGCCTACACAGCAGCCGCCCTTTGTACAAGATAAAGGACTCCTCAATGGCTATATTCTTTCCAGGAGTATATACCTCTGGAAACCTGGCAGACAAATGTTCCACGACAGGCCAAATTTTGAAGAACCTGTCATGGTCTGGATGGTCCCGGGGCAATGCAGCAGAATTGTCATTGACATGCAGCATGCGCTGCAATAGCAAAAAACGATCTCTGCTCATGTATGGTTCGAAGATGGGGGGGGGGGGGGGGGGGGGGTTAACCAAACCGTTTGAGTGGACCAGTAGGATAGCCAGGTTGGTTTATGCACTACCCCCATTTTAAGCGTGAGGCCCAAAAATATCTTCAACTCCCCTAAAGAAGGTGGAGTCCACTTGCGGGCCCTAGAATGAGGGCCAAGAGTGCCTCCTTGATCCCTTGACGAAATTGTGCAGCAAACAATTTCTGAGGAAGTCCACATCCAAAAAGAGATGGACGTAGTCAATTGGCAAAAAATTTGCCGTATCGACTTTACATCCAGCGTCACCAGTGAAAGGCGGAATTTGGGGCTGAACTAAATTGGGAGGCTGCCAAGACAGCAATCTGTGCTTGTGGCCACACGTGCCTGCACTCTGGGTTGCTCTAACCGGTAACTGGTGTCCTGCTGCACAGACTGTGCTGGCAAAGGGACAGCACGACTGACATGGTCTCCTTCAGAATCGTTGGAAGAGGAGTTGTCGACTGAAAATACACTCCCAGATTCGGCTGCATTGTCCTCTCCCTCAGATGCTGTCTCAGTCTCTGAACCTGCCTCAGAGCTGGACTCCAGAACCAGACTTTGGGCCTGGGCAGCATTCATCCAACGATATGCCATCTCTGCAAGTGCCTAAAACAATCCTTTTAAAACACTAACCTACATAGAAGGCAGATAGGTTGTTGGTTGTAAAGTGTAGGTGGGTGTGTGCGTGAAGTGTTTAACAGTCAATGACAGTCGCCTTACCTTTGCGAAATCTGTACGCTCTCAAAAAAGACAAAGAAAGAAAAGACACAGTATTACTTTACCTTGCCACATACCCATCATCGCAGCCTTTTAGCGCTGTGGAAGCCAGTGCAACCATCATTTTGGCGCCAAGATACCTACAGGTGAACGTGTGCTTTACAATTGCACACTATGACCTCCTTTTGATTCCCTCACTAACATCCTTGCAAACATGCCCCTCATTTTGCCATAGCCCCCCTCTCACATACATTTCATCTGTTTCAAAGTTTTTCTACTGCGTGGTTTTACTAATCCACTTGGCTATCCACATAATACAGATCTGTTCTTTCCAGCATGCCCTTTATGGCGTCAAAACAGCCACTAGACAAAAGTCTGATATCTCTATCTAGCAGGAAATGTTTTTTTGTACTCTGCAGCAGTACCACACTTTACTGCCTTTCATGTAACTTCAAAGAGATTCATTATAGTTCTTTCACAGTCTCATATTTTCAGCACTGAGAAATTTCTGTAAAAAATATCTCAAACAATTAATTCCCAATATCAGCGCGCTCAATACCTGGTGCAGGCAGCAAAGGATAGAATCCTTACCCGATATTTAAATTCAGAAACGCAAAGGATGCTGCACTCCAGAGACAGGTTTCAGAGTTGCTTGATTTTCAGCACCAGTCATGGTGAGAAAAGAAAGAATAAAAGAATACCCACACATCCATCAATGAGAAGTGCTGGACATTTTAAAGCAGAGGGGAAAGAGAATCCTGAGAAGAGTGGCATCTGAGGAAAGCAAAGAGAGGCCAAAATGCATTATGCCCGTGCAGTCTACGAAAGAGCTTCCATCCTATCCCTTCGTGTGGCCTCTGCTTCTTCAGGTTGGAGGAGTTGTTTTGGAGATTCATCCCTGGTGCCTAGTGGAGTTTCCTGGCCGTGGATCGCAGCGCTTCTGCGATCTACGGCCAGGAAACCCTTTCAGGAAGGCCTTGTTCTCTTTTCAAACGAGGCCTCTCTGAAAGCTGTGAAGGCAGTTTTCGTCCGTATTTCCCCCTCGGAGTCTACCGCGGCCTTACCTGCTGCTGTCCTTGGATGTGGTGCGAAAATCAGTGACGTCAGAGCGCCTTGCGATTCTCCCCCAGGGGGATAAAAAAAAAAAGGTGCAATGTAAAGGGGGCCCTCCCTGGTGATGGCAAATGGACGTGCACCACACCAGGGAGGTAGTGCTTGTGTCGGTCATTGGCTGACGCAAGCACCAAAGGGGTTAAAGGCCAAGGCAAGACTTAACACTGCTTTTGTTATCTTTTTTTTAAAACGAAAAAAAGTTTACACATCTGAAAGTGCTTATAGTGTCTTCAGGTAAAATGCAGAAAGTACCTTCTCTTTACGCCGATAATAATGAAATTTGGTTATATTAAGTTTTATTTTATATGCAATGGCTATTTTATTTTTTTGTACATTTGGGGCCTGATTACGATGGCAGTGGAACCCCCACCATCAGGCCGTCGGTCACGGTCCCACTGTCATTTACCCCTGCAGGCCTGCTCGCCACATTAAGATGCTGACGGAGAGACTGTCAAGCATCCAGCGGGCTCACTGAGTCCGTCAGAGGGACTGCAATCCCTACAATAGTGTCAGTGCCTGCTCCTGCACTGCCGTAGGGATTACAATTTCCCTATCTGCCCGCCCTTTCATAGCAGTTCACCTGCCATGAAAAGGCAGGTGGAAAGTGACTTTGGGGCCCCTAGAGGGCCCCCCTTCCCCTCTAGTCCTCCACTATAGGTTCTGGGGGGCACCTATGGTGCCGCCCTAATCATCTCTGCACCATGTGGAAGGCACCGCATCATGCCTACCACATAGTGCAGGGATGTTTCAAATGTGTAGTTTTGGGACTATGGCATGTACTGCAGCCCGCAGCACACGCCACAATCCAAAATATATAGATTAGACCGCCTTGAAGGCGGTCCCATCCTAGCACAGGTAGCGGGTCGCTGACAGTTGGGCGGTCCTGCTACTGCCACGGTGTCCAGTCAGACGAACGTCCGACTGGCATCGTAATCAGTGCCTTAATCTCACTTTCCATTGCACCAACTTGCCAAGGCTTTGCCAATTTCAGTTTCACTGGAATTATGTGGCAGGGGAGGTGCATGTTAGGCAGCACTACACTAAATGACTGAAGTGGATATATAATGTCTGGAATGAAAAGCAAATGTTAACAAAAAAAATGACTAAAGTGGGAAAAATCTCTTATCTAGGGGGCTTCTGTCATCAATATTCAGTATAACTTCTCCATGTAATTCCTCCCTAAGTATACTTTACCCACCACTTAGTTTCAGTGTCTGAGCACCATTCATGCAAATTCTCTCTTCCCGCCATATTGGATAAATGTTCAAGATGAGGCTTGCCATCAAAATCAATTATGATATTATGCGTCCATGGCATTTTCCAGATAATTCTGCTTTTGCTGCATTTCAACATAATCCATAATTTGTTGTATAATATGCAGATTTTATCAAAAATTGTTTGCAGCTCAAATGGCTCAAAAGTTGCTAAATGTGGCCACCTGTTTCCTACTAGATGGAAGGCCCTTCTTAAAAGTTGGTTAGTCATCTTTAATTTGCTAACTGCGTCATTTGTTAAACCAGTATTAATGAGGTAACCTCTTTGCCCGGAATGTGTCTCCATGAGTAAAGCATGTCAAAATAATGAAGTAATGTTACACATTATGCTTCATAAATTGTCTTTTCTTGATGCATAATTTAGTCAATCCTACTGCACAATTCCTGTGGCCCTACCTTTTGTCCGCAATACATTCATTATCCTTTGAGGGCATTCCTTCAGCCTATTGCTTATCATTGCCTTTCTTGTGATTCTCGGGTGATTGCTTGCTTATTCAATGTCTTTCCTTCTTGTTTGTCCTTCTCCTGGGTCATATGTTCTTTCCGTACATTTGTTAGGACGACTACTTGTATTCGGGAAACTACTGCTTAATACATTTTTTTTCTCACTTTACATACCCTTGCTCGTCTGATACTTCCCTCTTTTGCACTCTATTCCAGGCTTAATCGTTTTTAGGCTTACAAGAACGGGATCATTATGCAAATAAATGTCCGGAATAAGACCCCAACTAGCCATCAGTGCATTCTAGTTTTTGATATCCTGCACATAGCCGTTAGTCGACGTGTGTAAATGTATAGACTTATACAATATTCATAACTATTTTATATACATCACAGCAAATAAAACACGTTCAATAAGCAATACATCAGTTATTTCCACACACAAGTAAATCATGCAGATTTTGCAATCCTTCTGCCTTCATTGGCACCGCCTGCGTGATGCTCGTGCATTGATACCCTGTCCTGGTCGTGTTTTATTTTTAATCTGTCACCCATGCTGCATGCCATTCACTTTTTCCCTCCTTACAACTCGTTAGTTGATTCCTCTGTGTCACGAATTGTGTATGAATTGTGAAGATGGTGCTGCCATAGCTTCCGAACACACGAGCATTTGTATGGTGTTAGTGCTTTTTTTAATGCAGAAACTCGCCCGCAAAAAACATTGTCCTAGCCAAAAACTGAGACCAAGTGGTTTTGTCGGGGTTCTTCTTGTTTTGTCAGGGTTCTTCTTGTATATCTTTTTTTTAAAAAAAACCTTTTTTAGTAGTATGAAATACTCCAGGGAATGTTTGTATAACAAACGAAAGCCCGTGTGCAACGCCATTGCTTCTGCTGAAAACCTTGTAAAATTCTCATTACTCAAACATTTCATAGTATCTTTCAAAAGTTGCAAGTACATACACTCTGATGCAGTTGCCATCCTTACCCCGTTCCCTTGTCTCCCGGTTATGGTACGGCTATTCATAATCAAAAGTAGCTCTTGTATGCTGGCACTTTTTATCCGGAGTCACTTCTGGATTATACGGTCAGGGAAATATAGATCAGATTCCACGCAGTACAAAATCCCAGCTGTAGAAGTCAAAGCCTGGCTCTGTCCCTGCAGGAGTCCTCACAGCAACACTTTTTGTGCCAGCAACTAAACTTAACACAGGTTGATGGTATTTGCCTTGGTGGCTACTGATTCATATAAACAGATGACCAAGTGCTACTTTTGTGTAAATTTTTTTATGTTCTGTAAGTTGTAGCACAGTGAATGGGTTTGCAGGTTGTCTCCCCTAATCCACCTTCCCCGCATCATTGCTTGCCTGCCCCCGTATCCATTGTTGCTTGAGCGGTTCCTCCCTAACCCTCCCTTGTTACTTGCCCCGCTTACTCCATTGTTGCTTGTCCTGTACCCACATGCCCCCCCCCCCCTTCCCAGTTGGTGCTTGTGCATTTCCCCTAGGCCTGGGTGGTGAACTCTGCTCCGTGTGGGAGTTTACTGCACGTTGCGAAGCATGGGGGCTTCTGAAACTCTGCAGAGCGTAGTCGTTGCGTCCCCCCCCCCCGCCCTTGCTTACCAGTGTCCAGTGCACAAGCAAAGAAAATCCACCTGGCGATTTTATCACCGTGGGTGGTCGCAGATGCTCGCGCCCACTCACGTTGAGAAACCTCACGTTGAGGAACCTGCAGCTCGGGTACTAAATCTACTTGAGCTGCAAGAAAAGAAGCAGCTGCCATTGTGTGTGTGTATATGTATGTATCATATATATATATATATATATATATATATATATATATATATATATATATATATATATATATATATATATATATATATATATATATATATCTCTCCAGTCAAACCAGTATAGCCCCAGTGAGAGACGCCAACAGGTGCATAAAATCGATATTTATTGCTGGCAGCAATTTGCAGACAAAGACAACTGGTGGTTCCATCAGTAAAATTTCGGCCAGACTCGTCTCTGGAACAGCGTTCCTTTCTTCAATGGCATAGATTACCTTCAAACCAAACCACATTTCCTGCACACATTTATCCCAAAGTCCTGCCCCCAGTGGGCGTGGCCAATCCCTTGTCCTTCTGGTCTTGGTAGTTCACAACTAGTGTCCTCCTGTGAGTTGGTTCGGTATGAAGTCCTTCACGGGCCCACTGCCAGTTGTCTATGTCTGCAATTTGTTGCCAGCAATAAATAAAGATTATTTTACAAACCTGTTGGCGTCTCTCACTGGGGCTGACCTTGTTTGACTGTGTATATATGTATGTATACATGTGTGTGTATATATGTGTATATATAAACAGGGGTGTGGAATTTAATAAAATATCTACTTGTCCATGGGACAGGTTGCTTCATAAAATCTACTTGTCCTGTAACAAATTCACTTGTCCTTTTTAGGTCTCGCCTGGCGTAAGACAGCGCAGTCTCGCTGGCGATTTAATGATTTGAGTAGATTTCGCTAATGGGCTTTAAGCCCCGCCTCTCTTTTCCATTGGCTGGCGTCATCGTTTATGCTAAACGGTGGCCAGCCATTGGAAAAGCGCGTCTAGTGACGTACACTTTTCTCTTTTTAGAGCCGTCCCAGTTGGACTGGCTGCTCGGACTTACTGCTGGCGTAAATGTTTTTTTTATCTTTATGGGGCCAAACACATGGCCCCATAAAGATAAGAAACGAGTCAGGCGAGCCAGTCCAACTGGGACGGCTCTAAAAGAGAAAAAAAAAAAGCGGGAGGCGTTGTTGGCGTTGCTTGTTTTGCCAATGTTGGCATCTACGACATCGGCGAAACAGATTACATTTACCAATGCTTGTTTCGAAATATGATTTGCCGCCTAGTTTAATAAAGTGTAGCGTTTCAGCAATATACAAAAAAACGAAATGTTGTAATATACGTATGCTGCTGTATTAGCTGCCAGGGGTGGTGGTCAGGCAGAACAACACGGGATGTGATGGTAAGGATTTGCGTGGGAGAGTGATGTTAAGCTACGCAATTACGATTTTCAAAAGCGCAACTTTTAGAACATTCAATTAAAAGCACGTTTAGGCACTGTTGTAAGAGGGGCGAAAGCCTAAGATGTAGAGGAGCAGAAGAGGGAAGGGTGGAGCGCCTCAATGTGAGGTTAAAATAAACACAATCCACGCTGGAGAGATAGATAGATAGATAGATAGATAGATAGATATATATATATATATATATCTATCTATCTATTTTTTTTTTTTTTTTCTACTGGCGGTTGCCAGTGGATAGTTCTAGTTAGGACCGTGTTTCCATAGGAAATCCGCAACATTCTATTTGGAATAACTTTTGCGTCGATTGACGAATCCTCGCGAAATTTTCAAAATAGGTGGGGCGCTCCGCTCCTTCCCTGAAAGTCTCGAGGGGGATTCGTCAAGCGGGGGCTGAGAAAAAGGGGGGGGGGGGGGGGTCCCAAAACGCGTTTTCCCCATGCATTTTCCCATAGGACCTTTAGTCCGCGCTACAGCCCGAACGGCTGAACAGAAAACCTTCAAATTTGGCAGAGAGGTAGTCCTCAGGTCAGGGATGTGCCATTTCAGGTCTGGTGTAAATCTGTTCAGTATTTTCTGAGAAAATAGCATTTAAAAGCATATATCTATAGGCGCGTACGGTAAGCGCACCCTGCCGTGCACGAGCGCAATTCTGATTGGTTGTTAGATGTTAGTAAACATTCGAATTGGTCGAAACCAGGAAGTGTCAGCCGCCATTTTGTCTCTCGCAGTCCGAGGGAGGTGAAAAATAAAGGTGGAGAACATGAAAAGGGGGCAGGGTGGACAGTTCCTGACCCCCTAGCCATTGTCAGGGGGTCCCCATAGGACCCCCAAGGGCCATAAATGTTTTTAATATTTTTACGAAAAATTGCGGAGTACGCTTACCGTGCGCGCACGGTAGAACCGTGAAAATTACGCGAACGGCGTAACGTGGGCGCGCGAAGCGCACCGCGCGCCCACAGTGCGTCAGATATTACATCACTGATGACATGTCTTTCTGTAAAATAAATATTTATTAAATATGTATAGCTAAAGGTTAAAGGAAAGAAAAATGGGTAAATAAGTGAATAAATACAGTGATGTAATATCTGACGTCATTAGCAGTGGATTGCGGTCGCGTGAGTTATAGTTCCCTTTACTAACTATAACGGGGGAATTTCATTGGTTTTTTACGAGGGAAATGTCCAGCTAACTATAACATGTGTGAAACCTATGGTTTTTTAAGTGAATATATATATATATATATATATATATATATCTCCTACTGGCGGTCGCCAGTAGGTAGTTATAGTTAGGACCACGTTTCCATAGGAAATCCGCAACATTCTATTTTGAATAACTTTGGCGCCGGTCGACGAATCCTCGCGATATTTTCAAAATAGGTGGGGCGCTACGCTCCGCTCCTACCCTGAAAGTCTCGGGGGGGATTCGTCAAGCGGGGGCTGAGATAAAAGGGGGGTCCCAAAACGCGTTTTCCCATGCATTTTTCCATAGGACCTTTAGACCGGGCTACAGCCCGACGGCTGAACAGAATTACTAGAAATTTGGCAGAGAGGTAGTCCTCGGGTCAAGGAAGTGCCTTTTGTAGGTTTGGTGTAAATCTGTTCAGTAGATTCTGAGAAAATAGCCTTTAAATCAATATATATATCTGAGCCAGCTTACGGTGCGCTTACGGTACGCTTACCGTACGCGTACGGTGGCGTGCGCGAGCGCGATTCTGATTGGCTCTTAGATCTAAGTAAACATTCGAATCGGCCGAAACCAGGAAGCGGCGGCCGCCATTTTCTCTCTCGCACTGAGAGTGATTTTTAAAATATAAAGCCCAAAAACATGTAAAGGGGCTGTTTAGACAGCTCCCACACACATAGCCATGTTGAGGGAGTCCCCAAAGATCCCCCAAGGCCAAAAACGGAATTTTTATTTTTTCGGTAATTTCGCCGATTACGCTTACCGTACGTGTACGGTAAAATTTTTTTAAAGAAATAAAATTATCCACACTCTCTCCACCCCGTGTGCAATTGGTTCCACGTAGAGCACCAATTGTGCATGGCTTATTACACCTGAGATAAACTAAAATATTTAAAAAAAAAAAATAATAAAAAAAAAAAAAATTATCCACACTCTCTCCACCCCGTGTGCAAATGGTGCCCGAAGGGCACCATTTGTGCATGGCTTATAAAACATACGAAAAATTAAAATATTACCTTTCAAAACGAAGTGCATCATATGTCCTCCATGTGCGCACGGTGCGCGATGCGCATCGTGCGTACATGGCCCATCTAGCGTAACGTGGGCACGCGGTGCGCGTAGCGCACCGCGTGCCCACCGTGCGTGCACGGCACTAACTGCGTAAAGTGGGCTCGCACGGTGCGCGAAGCGCACCGTGCGCGCACGGAACTAACTGCGTAAAGTGGGCGCGCACGCCACGAATGGCGTAAAGTAACTTAGCATTTAAAAAACCGTACAAATTCACTGAAAAAACCATAGGTTTCACACACGTTATAGTTAGGAATTAGCATTTAAAAAACCTTGCAAATTCACTGAAAAAACCATAGGTTTCACACGTTATAGTTAGCGGAAATTTTACTGATAAAAAACCAATGAAATTCCCCCGTTCTAGTTAGTGCAGGCAACTATAACTCACGCGACCGCAATCTTCTGCTGATGACATATGTGTCTTTATGGAAAAAAAATATTTGTAATATATGTATAGCTAAAAATGTATGGAAGAAGACATGGGCAAATAAGTGTCTAAATACAGTATTAGCATCAGCAGAGGATTGCGGTCGCGTGAGTTATAGTTGCCTGCACTAACTATAACGGGGGAATTTCATTGGTTTTTTATCAGTAAAATTTCCGCTAACTATAACATGTGTGAAACCTATGGTTTTTCAGTATATATATATATATATATATATATATATATATATATACACACACAGCAGGCCTTTATTTAAATAAAAAGCTTTCCAGCCAATCTTCACTATTCAAGTTTTTGTTTCATTTGCAGGCTTTCAATAACCACCACTAGAATGGATCTGCAAATACCCTCTTGTTTATTCATTAATACTGGCACCATAGTCTAATGCAATGAGTTTCTATATATGCAGAAAATGTTTTTCCTAAAAACAAAAAAACAATCTCACTTTTGGGCAGGAACATTTGGTACCGTATTAAAGAAAGGGAACAGGAGACAAAACAGGTGTTTGTGTCTGCTTTCTGTTCCATGAGTGTCGGCAGGTAATTATGCAGCTCTTTCTGCAAAGTGGATTGCACAAGAGCAAAGTGCGCTGGCACAATTCAACAAGCCTTGAAAATGCAATAGGCCTTGCCTTTTAGTAAGTTAAAGCCATTTGCTTTGCTATATAATACCATTAGCAAAGCAAATGGCTTTAACTTAATAAAAGGCGAGGCCTATTGCATTTTCAAGGCTTGTTGTGCCATGTAATGCAGCAACAAATTATGGCAGCAATCTCATTATATAAGAGCTCTGAAATAACCTCTCTGAGTATGCGAAGGCTCCTTCAATATTAGAGTTTGAATACTAGCAATTCCCTTACGTTGCCACGTTTCCGCAGATCTACATACTGCGGCTGAAGGTAATGGTAAGCAACAGTTTCAGGGTTGGAATGCCCTTTTGAGTCTGTGCAAACCTGCTAACTTGCATATTTTAAGGGGTTTCACCAACTTTTCTTTAATCTTTTCCCATACTGAGAAAGGTTGGCCATTTACTCCCGACAATGGCTAACATATAACTTCTTCCAGGGTTGGGGAAAAAAGTGGTTGGAGGGAATGCCTAGCAAACACTAAGATTAAGAGAATCTCTATATCTGCATGTTTGTTCAAGCTAAAATGCAGTTCACTAATATTTTCTAGGAGTACTATTTCTTGGCTTATTTCTGTAAAGGCTTGTGGATTCACGAAAGTCAAATATGTGCACTTTATTTAATAATTAGACCGCTAATTAGGTCTGGCGTTAACCATGACCTTTTTGTGTGTTAAAGTTTGGTCTCTCTCTCTGTCCGACTGTCTTAACGGCTAGCTTCACTTTTAGTGTCAACATTCTGTTCTTTCACAACCAGTATATCGACAGTCGTTTTGTTCAGTGCCAGGAACTACTGTGCAAGAAGTGCTTTTTGAGACCAATTTTTTTTTTGCTTTTGCCTATGTTTGTTATAATGGTGAGGGCCCGGCAGCTCCCACACCAATAAGGTTTTACAAAAACCATGCCAAAACAAGTCACGCATTGACAAAACCAAAAGTCTGACAAACCATTTCAGACCTGGCTTTACCAACGCTTGTTTATTTGTAGGTTTCCCATATTCTTATTAAAACGGGTTACACTAATTTTCCATAATGAATATTTTTCGGGAATTCTAGTGTAATTGAACACATTTTACTAAATGATGCTGCAAAGAAATGGTACCTAATTTTTTTCAGTAGTTTAGCTAAATGTTTTTGCATTTTTTGTGAACATTTGATTTTGAAGGCAAAGAAACATCAATCTTGCTTTCAAACTTCTGCAAATATTTGCATCTAATAAAAGCATTCTGGGAGCAGTATGCATAACCTCATATTGCTAAACATTGATAATGTGTGTACACACTTTTATACTGTAACCACTGTCAGTAGTGCAGTCTGAGCTTACAGCATTTGCTTAGAGCGTCCACACTAATAATAAAGTGTTTTGCATTAATGAACCATAAAAACAAGTTTGAACAGCATTAACACATAGATACAAATAATACCTTGACTACAGGCAATGCCTTTCCCTGATCCATAATGTGGTACTGTAAAATGGCAGCCAAAGGGTTTGTACTGTAGGGGGTTGGGCCTATTTGTCCTAAGGACTAAATTCACATGAGAACTTGTTGCCCTTGACCCCAAACAATATGTCCTGGGCGTCGGGCTATAGGAATTTCACATCCCTGATGTATATTTTCGAGGCACATGTGGCTCTAGATGCACATGCTTTGCATCCTCCTGCCCTCTAGTGTTGGGCCCAATGGGTCTGCACATTGTTTTTCCTAGTCTTTCGAGTCGCAAGGTAGTGAGACACCACCTAAAATTTCGATAGGAATGGTTGTGAAAAGTTACCAAACTCAATTGTTCCTACGAACCGGGGCTATCCTCCTTCAGCTAACCGTTCCAACAAAGCACCCAAATTCTAAGAAAGCAAAACTGAGTGGGAGAAGCACCCAGTAATTTGAATCACAATCTGTATAAATGTGTCAGCAAGTAGAGTGTAATAACTTTTATTGGTCCAGGTGTCTCCAACCTTTTCTGTACTGAGAGCTGCTTATGTTTAATGAAACTCATTGATAGCTCCTAATAGTTATGTATACTTTCTATTTTCTTTATATGTATAATCAACCAAGCAAAAGCTTTCTAATTTAATAAGCTGGGCTGCACACGGGTGAGCTACTCTGAAGGTAGCTGGAGAGCTGCAGTAGCTCACAAGGTACTGGTTGAAGACCCCTGCTTTAGTCCATTTAGTCTTCAAATTACGCCTCCTATTTGATCTAAATTTGTATTTATTTACATCATGTCAAGTTCAAATCAAACCTGGACACAACCAAAACATTTCATCCTAAAGATGCTAGGACTTAGTCAGTGCACATTTTGAGTCCATAAAAATAAAACACATGTAAAGGATATAGAGATATATTTATTTGCATAGGGACACCACTGTTGGATAGCAAGAGGGTACTTTTTACTGCAATGTAATTTTGGACGACTATGTTGCATTTACATATGTTATATTTTTCTGGACACAAAATATGTGACTCCTCTTGCTGGTAGTGCACTGGGTCGCCTCCTCCATTGTTAGATGGTTTTCTTTCCGCTGTTGGGTTTTGACGTGTGCTTCAGTGATCTGGTTCAACACTATTGCGGTGTTCTTGTTCGCTTCACACAGTTCCTTCCCTCCGTTGGTATTTTATTTCTATTTCTATTGCGCCTCGCTCGTTCTCCGGTTGACATTTAGCGACTGTGGCCCCTTTCGTCCCTTACCCTTCAGGGCCTACTCCATTTCTTGGTTGTGTCTCCACCATACTTCGACAGTGATGGAATGGAGTCACAGACCCTAACCTGTACCCTGGCTGTCGCTCCCCCCCGCCCCCCCCCCCCCCTTCCCTTTGGACATTTACATGTCCTACCAGGAACTCTGTGGTAGGGCAGCCTTATTTCATAAGGTGTACTTCATAGAGCCCTTGGAGGAGGACTTCCTTTTTAAAATCCCTTCCCCCACTTACTGCTCTACTTATTACTTCCCCCATACGTAAGGGCATGCTATGCCAAAAAGGCCGATCTCTTCAAGGACTCTGTGCAAGCCAGGGCCATAACACCTAGAGTAGATGAATAGAAAGAAATGTAAAGCCTCCTCGACAGACCCGATTTAATGTTGTCGACAGCTCCTGCCCAACTCACTATTGCTTGTAAGCAAGCCACCTCCCAGGTCAGCAGGGATGCCCTGCCACTGGAGACGGAGAGAAAACTGATAGATTCGTAAGGCAGAAGGATGGCCATGCAATCTGTCATCCAATGGCATATCACCAATTCTATCAACCTTGATTGTGTCCACTGGGACAAGGTGGAGGAGCTTCTTCAATACTACTGAGGTGCACAGCAAGAGGGGATAAATAGTCTGAGGGGAAAGCAGGTATTGAACACCTCTAATCACTGGGCCCTAGATGCCGCCGACACCGCTGCTAGAGGGAATCCATTCCAGTGTCCCCTTATGGGAGACTAAATCCTCTTCCAGAATTCGCTTTAGAAGGTCATACAGGGGCAACAACTATAGAGGCAGAGATAAAGGTGGCCCCCTAATAGGTGCTGCAACCACCACCAAACCCTGACTTGCCTCTTCTACTCCCTGACTACACAAACGTGGTCAGGGGGAACCTTCAAGGCTTTCTTCCCCACATGGTAGACAAGTCACCTCAGAATGGTGGGTTTTGGATATTCTCCTACATGGTTGTCTGGAGCTGACTTCCAATGCCTCCCACCATTCCATCTTGGAAACACTCTCCCCAGAGCACCAAAGGCTTCTCAGAGAAGCAGTCAAAGCACTCCTTCCCAAGTGGGTTATAGAACTTTTCCCCTACCATCACAGGGCAAGGTAGTGTACTCGCTGTACTTCTAATATCCAAAAACGGACTGGTCTATCGGGCCCCTAAATGACTCCATTCTTTCGGAACACATCCTTATGGTCATCCTCCATGCCGTCATTCTGCTTCTCCAGCAAGGTGACTTCGTGACTGCGCTGGACCTGACTGACGCCTATTTCCACATACCAATCCAGCCAGCTCATTGTTGATATCTCTGGTGTATGGTCAGTGGAAAACATGACCAATTCAAAGTGTCCCTCTTGGGTGTTCACCAAGTGCCTCACAATGATGGGCGTATACCTTTGCAGACAGGTATACACTTTTCCTTATCTGATCGACTTGCTGATCAAGGGTACCACCCGCCAGCAATGCAGCGAACCCAGGTCACAGTAGACCTTCACCAGTTAGTTTACCATCAACGTAACAAAATCCCACCTCCAACCCTAACTGGGGGCTTTTCTTAACTCTGAAGTAGGTATTGCCTATCCGAACCCTGCCAGGATCCAGTCTTTTCAGAATGTTCCCTCTTTTCCAACCAAATCAAAAAGTCAGTCAGAAAAGTGTTGTGCCTCCTAGGCATGATGGCTCCTGTTTTGCCACAGGGCCACAATTCAAGTTACTGGTGCGCCCATTGCAGGAATGCCTAGTGCAACAGTGGTCTCAGGTGGAGGGGCATTGGGACGAACTAGTGTTGATCTGCTGCCTCCCTTGTCGGTCTCTGCAGTGGAGGAACACCAGCAACCTGTTACATGAGCGACTTTTCCTTGACACAGATTTGCAGAGGACCGTTACCATCGACACCTCCCTTATGAGTTTGTGGCACACGTGGCAATCTGGCTCCTGAGGTCATAGAATTCGGGTACCTTAATCTTCCACCTGAATGAATGAGCATTCTCAAGGAACCTCGCAGACCTACCGGCCGGGCATGCTATGCAGCCAAGTGGAAGAGATTTGTGTACTACTGCAACTCAAAATATATTTATTTAAAGCCACAGCACAGGATAGTATCTGCTTCTTAATCCACTTGCAGGTCTCTGGTCTAGCCTTCACCTCCATAGGACCACATCTAGCTGATGTGGCTGCCTACCTTCAGAATAGACAACATGTTTCTCTTTTCAGGAGTCCAGTCATTAAAGCTTTCATGGAGGGTCTCATGAGGGTCTTTCCTCCCTGGGTCCGATCGGCTCTGGCATGGAATCTCAACATCGTATTCACCAGACTCATGTGTCCTACGTTTGAGCCCCTCAACTCCTGCCCCCTTCAATTTCTCTCTTGGAAGGTGGCATTTCTAGTTGCTATCACCTCGCTCAGGTGTGTCAGTGAGCATCTGAAAGAAACACGTTAGTTAGATTCCTCACCTTAGAATATCCCCAGGCGTCAGACTGGATCCGGAAGATTTTTGTAGCAATACCCCTTGCGCGTCGCTAGGCGTCGTCTGCGTGTCCGTCGTTGGCGTCGTGCGCTGGAATGACGTCGTCGGAGTACTTAGATGCCGCCCTCGCGCGCTGACGTCAGTTCTTTTTTCCGCGCCAGTAAGTGCCGATCCGGGAGAGCTACCCCTTTAGTCAATTTTTGATTATCTTTTTCGACTCTTTTTGGTCTTTTTCGATTCTGGTGCCGGTAGGATGCCTGGTTTCAAGGCCTGCGACGACTGCCACCGACTGATGTCGGTGACCGATCATCACCGCTGGTGCCTGTACTGCTTGGGCCTCGACCACGACGCGGAGTCGTGCTCCGACTGTATGGCCCGGACCTCGAAAGCTAGGCGGGAGCGGTCCCGCAAGCTTCTAGAGCTTCGCCACTCGGCTCCGCGCCCCTCTCGATCCCGGTCCAGGAGGAGGTCCAAGGATCGGGCGCGGAGCCGCACTCTACATCGTCGCTTGTCTGGCTCGAAGTCTTCGGGTAAGTATAAGCGCTCTAAGAAGTCCAAGAGGTGACACCGCTCTTCGGACTCCCCTCGCCAGTCGACTCGGCCGAGGGTCCGGTGGTTCCACCCCTGTGGCTCCGCTGGAGCCGCAGGCGTCGCGCAAATCCCCATACCCACCGGTCCCTGGGATTGACGCGACGCCGACTGAGGTCAGTGCCTTCCTCTCGGCCATGAGGAGCCTGGCCCCGCCGTCGACGCACGCTGGCGCGCCTTCGGGCCCCGCGGACTCGACTGGGCGACCTCGCGTGCCGGCGGCTCTGACGCCGCAGGTCCCCGAGCCTGGGCCTCGTCATGCCGCCGGCGCCGGTACCACCCCCGACGCCGACTCCGGTCGACGTTGAGCCCCGGTTCAGCCCCTGTCCGGTCCCGACGCCGATGCGGCGCCGCATCCGACGCCGCTAGAGACACGTATTAATCGACCGGCTCTGATCATTCCTCCTGGTTACCAGGAATCTGATGACGGGGGCGAATGGGAGGGGTCTGAGGACCCTATGGCCCTTCAGGGGCAACTTTCTCAGGACTGGGCAGATGAACTGGGGGAGGCCAGTGGATTGGATACCTCACCGGACACTGGATTCATCTCTCCTCCGACTGGCTTCGGAGGAGGGTGCAGCTTTTTCTGTGGTGCTGCGCAAGGCGGCTGTGGCCCTCTGGCTTGAGCTGCCTGCCGTGGCTGTGAGGACTAACATCCTCACTGAGCTGCTTCAGTCTGCCGCATGCTCCACTGAGCCTCTGCTGCAATTCAATGAGGCCCTCACTGACGTTCTGCAGGGCACCTGGTCCAAGCCCTCCACCGTCCCTCCTGTGGATAGGAACGTTGCCAGGCGCCACCGCCCTGCTCCGGGCGACCCCCAGTTTTCTGTCCCAACACCCCACCCCCGAGAGTCTGGTTTAACCAGGCCTCTACCTCCCAATCCTCCTTCCCGTCCGCTCCTCCGGACCGGGATTCCAAGAGACTGGAACAGTTCGGTAAGAAGCTGTTCTCCTCACTCAGTTTGGGCCTGCGGTCTTTAAACACCGCCTGTCTCTTGGACCGTTATTCCCATTCTCTGTAGGATACGGTGGAGGACGTGCTGCCACTGTGCCTGGAGGAGGCCCGGGCGCGGATTTCCTCGGCTCTGGCCGATGGGAGAGATGCAGCGCGCCATGCAATCCGTTGTGGACTCGACACTACGGATACGCTGGGTAGGGCGATTTCTACCACGGTGGCGCTTCGACGTCACGCCTGGCTGCGGTCCACGTCCTTTTCAGGGGATGTCCAGAGCAGTCATGGACAAGCCTTTTGATGGCGCTCGCCTTTTTGGTGAGAAAGCGGACAGTGCGCTGGCTCGCTTCAAGGACTCCTTGGGCCTCTCGCCCCGCTGCCACAAACTTCGCTTTTCGCTCCTTTCGTGGCCAAGGAAGGGGCACCTCCTCATGTACGCCTAGCCACCGGCCGCAGAACCAGCCTGCACGCGGTCGCGGACGTGGTTTCCGCCGAGGGGGTACTGGAGGATGACGCGGTCAGTCCACATCCACCCCGGCAGCATCTGCCTCAAAGCCTTCCTAGTCCGTGCTTTCAGGCCCATTCCTCAACAGTGGGAGGCCGGGTTCGCCATCACCTGCTCCACTGGCATACCATTACTTCGGACAGGTGGGTGCTGCAAATCGTCCGAAGGGGCTACTCCCTCCCCTTCGAGACGACCCCTCCAGCCATGCCACCGCAGCACCACCGTATCTCGGAGGATCATTTGAATCTTCTGCAAGAAGAAGTTTCGGCCCTCTTGGCCAAAGAGGCCGTCGAGCGCGTTCCGATCCCAGAAGTAGGTCGTGGTTGTTATTCCCACTACTTTCTGGTTCCCAAGAAGGGCAAAGGAGGCCTACGCGCTCTCTTGGACCTCAGGAACGTCAATGCCTTCCTCCGGAAGGAACGGTTCAAAATGTTGACTTTGGCTCAGGTTCTAGCTGTCCTAGACCCTGGAGACTGGATGGTAGCGTTGGACTTGCAGGACGCATATTTCCATATCCCCGTCCTGCCGGCCCACCGGCGTTACCTGCGGTTCACGGTGGGTCAGGAGCACTTTCAGTTCACCGTGCTCCCCTTCAGCCTTACCAGTGCCCCTTGGGTGTTCAAGAAAGTGATGGCGGTGGTCGCAGCTCCTCTGCGCAGATCAGGGGTTCCAGTCTTCCCCCTATCTCGACGACTGGTTGTTGAAGGCGGGCTCGCCCCAGACAGTCGTCTCCCACCTCCAGACTACGGCGGATCTCCTGCATTTCCTGGGGTTTTCCATCAATGTGCCGAAGTCACACCTGAGCCCCTCTCAGAAGCTCCTCTTCATCGGAGAGGTTCTCGATTCGGCGCAGTTACGGGTTCATCCACCGGAACAGCGGGTCCGGGATATACAGGCCCTGATTCCTATCTTTCGGCCTCTATCCTGGGTTTTGGTCAGGCTAGTGTTGCGGCTTCTGGGGCTGATGGCTTCCTGCATCCTACTAGTGCATCACGCCAGGCGGCGCATGCGGGCTCTGCAGTGGGACCTGAAGTTTCAGTGGGCCCAGCATCACGGCAACCTGTCCGACCATGTCTTGATCTCGGAGGGCACTGCACAGCAGTTGCAGTGGTGGCTCACGGACCGCGATTGGGTCATGGGCAAGAGCCTCTCCCTACCCCTACCGGAGCATGTCGTAGTGACGGCTGCGTCCTTCCTGGGATGGGGTGGCCATATTGGAGAGGCGGAGATCAGAGGCCTCTGGTCTCCGGCGGAGTCTCGCCTCCACATCAACTTGTTGGAGCTGAGAGCGATTCGACTTGCACTGAAAGCCTTCCTTCCCACTGTCCGGGGAAGTGTCGTGCAGGTGTTCATGGACAACACCACTGCCATGTGGTATTGCAACAAACAGGGCGGGGTGGGGTCGTGGACCCTTTGTCCGGAGGCTCTGCGCCTCTGGACATGGCTGGAACACCAGGGCATCACCCTGGTGGTTCAACATCGGGCGGGCTCTCTGAACACCAGAGCAGACGAACTCAGCCGCCGGTGCATGATGGATCACGAATGGCGTCTGAACTCCGAGGTGGCGCAAGGTCTCTTTCAGCAGTGGGGAGAGCCTTAGTTAGATCTATTCGCCACCGACGAGAACGCGCAATGTCAGCAGTTCTGCGCGTTGGAATTTCCAAGGCGGCACTCGCTCGGCGACGCTTTTTGTCGTGAGTGGAGTTGCGGTCTGTTGTATGCCTTTCCGCCTATACCACTTCTGCCCAGAGTGCTGAAGATCAGGTGCGACCGGGCCCAAGTCATCTTGGTGGCTCCGGATTGGGCACGAAGGTACTGGTATCCCGAGCTACTTAGTATGTTGACCGATCCTCCGATACGTCTGCCCCTTCGGGAGGATCTTCTGTTGCAGCAGCAGGGGACGGTCCTCCACCCGAACCTGTCCAGCCTCCACCTCCATGCGTGGAGATTGAGCGGCGGCAGTTGATGCCATTTGACTTGCCTCCTGAAGTCTGTGATATCATTCTGGCAGCCAGGCGTCCCTCCACAAAGACTGTATACGCCTGCCTGTGGAACAAATTTGTGGCATGGTGCACAGCAAAGGCTGTGGATCCCCTTTCCGCCCCTCTTTCTGAGGTTCGCCTCTTTCTTCTTTCTTTTACCCGGCAGTGCTCTGCCCTGGGCACCTTGAAAGGTTATCTTGCTGCCATCTCTGCCTTCTTACGGCTTCCTGCTCAGCCCTCTCTTTTCAAGTCCCCTGTAGTGTCACGCTTTCTTAAAGGCATTACTCACATGTTCCCTCCTGTCCCTTTCGTAATGCCTCCGTGGGACTTGAATCTTGTCTTAACATTCCTGATGTGCGCTCCCTTTGAGCCTCTTCACAATTGTCCTCTTCGTCTTCTCACTCTTAAGACTGCTTTCCTGGTAGCCATCACCTCGGCTAGACGGGTGAGTGAGCTCCAGGCTCTCTCGTCAAAGCCTCCTTTTCTATCTGTTCATCCGGACAAGGTTGTCCTTCGGCCTCGTCCTTCCTTTCTGCCGAAAGTGGTGACCCCTTTCATCTTGGGCAATCTGTCACCTTGCCCACCTTCTTTCCGCATCCTTCCAAAGAGGAAGAGCGGCTCCACCGTCTGGACCCAAAACGTGCGCTTTCCTTTTATTTGGACCGCACAAAACAGTTCCCGAGTGGATGACCAGCTTTTCGTTGGCTACGTGGGTGGAAAGAAGGGAAAAGCTGTACACAAACGGACCATCTCCCGGTGGGTCGTTTTGTGTATAAAAATCTGTTATTCCTTGGCAAAAAAGGACCCTCCTGTTGGGCTGCGAGCCCATTCTACTCGGGCCACGGCGGCTACTACTGCTTTGGGACGGGGAGTCCCTTTGCAGGACATCTGTCAGGCGGCGACGTGGGCTTCGCTGCACAAGTTTGCCAGGCATTGCCTAGACAGCCAAGTCCGGAGGGATGACTTCTTTGGCCGTTCTGTCCTCCAGGACTTCTGGTGTGATCTTGGTTCGCAGACCCACCACCGGGGTTGGTATTGCTTGGGTATCTATTCTAAGGTGAGGAATCTAACGTGTTTCTTTCAGATGAACAAGTTACTTACCTTCGGTAACGATGTATCTGTAAGAAACGTTAGTTAGTTAGATTCCTCACCGACCCACCCATCCTCCCCGTTCTGCGTGCTGACATCTAGGGTTAAGGCTATTCCTTTCAGGGCCCTAGATTTTTTGGCACCAGTGTCGGTCTCTTGCATGGCTCTGTGTTCCTGGCACGGAAAGCTATGTACAAGAACTGACGTCAGCGCGCGAGGGCGGCGTCTAAGTACTCCGATGTCATTCCGGCGCACGACGCCAACGAAGGACGCGGAGCCGCAGACGACGCCTAGCAACGCGCAAGAGGTATTGCTACAAAAATCTTCCGGATCCAGTCTGACGCCTGGGGATATTCTAAGGTGAGGAATCTAACTAATGTTTCTTACAGATACATACTTACCGAAGGTAAGTAACTTGTTCTTCATGCTCTAACCTTGGAAGAACCCTTCTTCCAAGTTCATATAGATGGATAGGATTGTACTCCACACTAACCCCAAATTCCTCCATAAGGTGATTGCTCACTTCCACCTTATCCAGTCTATTTAACTTCCTGACTTTTTGTCCCACAATCAGATTCATTTGTGGAATGGACTCTCCATACGCTAGATGTAAAATGAGCCCTCCTGTACTACCAGGGCTCAAAAAATCCACTGGCATTGTCCAACAATATAAAGGACGAACTAATTTTAGGGACTCCTTGCCCTTTCTGGCCAGTTGAAAATCCTCTTAACTTTAGTCACAGAATAAAAAGTAAATGTAGGAAGACAACTAGCTTTTGACCTGTCTCTGAAAGCAGAGCAAATGTGACAAGATAATAATATTTAAAGGCATCTTTATTGCTCACAAAGTGAAAGAGCAATAAAAATGCCTCTAAATCTTATCTGGTCACATTTACTGGCTTTCAGAGACAGAGGTCAATAGTCAGTTTGTCTTCCTACATTTAGTTTTCTTTTTGTGACTAAAGTTAAAGGATAACTCTGAAATAGCCAAGTGAACTGTTCAAACATTTCAAATATATTTCACTTGTTATGAAGAGCCATTTTTGTAATTCTGTAGTGAGAAAATATTTTTATAGGATCAAAACAAATTAGAACACTTTAGTTGGTGATGTGCAAATTTTAAATGTTTTTGCTGAAACCCAATGTTCGAGGCATATGAGCTATAGATCGTATACTTGTGCATAGATCGCCATCTGGTGTTTGGCTCGCCATCTGGTGTTTGGCTCGGATGTTTGCACTTTGTTTTTGTCTTGGAAGAAGTCTTTTGTAGTCGCAAGGTAGGTGACTCCTCCTTTGGACGATAGTGCGCATGGGCATGGACTCCATCTCCAGATTGTTTTTTTCCACCATAGAGTTCGGATGTGTATTGCGCCGCTCCGGTTCGGAATGTCTTCGAACCTTTTCAACGCACAATCCTTACCACTCGACGGTATTGTTTTTTGATCGCGGTTTCCCTTTCGACGCATCTAAAAAAAAATCAAACTACTTCGATCGGCGCTACAACGTGGGCCGCGAGGCCAACCCGAGCTGACCGCGCCAGCAGTCCATGGAACAGTCACCATTTAAGAAATGCCCCGGGTGTGGTGTTAAGTTCCCACACACAGACTTGCACGAGGTCTGTAACCTCTGCCTCGCCCCGAAGCACGAAGAAACCAGCTGCGAGACCAGACTATCATTCCGGTTGACAAACTACTTGTGACTGTCTGGCTCGGCGTCACGCGATGACGCGGCACTAGTCTGGTGCTCGATATCTTCGGAGAAGAATCTGAATCCCAACCCGGCACTGAAGGACACATTTCCGTGTCTGAAGCCAACGACTCCGACATGGAAGAGGACTCGGACTTCACTCTGGCTCAACGAACTGTGAGTAATGAGCCCCAACTGCCCACAAATACACCAAAGACTCCGGTTGCGCCTTCGGGCTCAGGTCGACACTGTGATACTATTTCAGACGCCCGCTCTTCGAGTCTGGCTATAAAACATTAAGACAAGCCTTCAGGCTTGTTATCGAGCTAACCCCATGCAGGCGTTTACCCCATATATTTGGCACCGAAACACAAGGCTGTCTGACGCTCCTCTGTCGGCACCGAAGATCTCTTTGGCACCGAAATATTCACATAAACCAAAGACTTCGGAGCCGATACCACTGAGACCGAAAGCTTCAGAACCAACACCAGCTAAACCGAAAACACTGGAGCCGAAACCAGTTAAAGATAATTTCAGACCCGAAACCTAAAGAAAAGCTTTCGTATCCGAAACAGGGAAAAACCATGCCCTCGGAGCCGAAACAGCCCGCACCGACCCTAAAAAAACACGGAAGCCCTCCTAAACCGAATCCATCCAAAGAACTTCCTCCACAAGAGTCTTTGGATCCGAATCAAAAACCGTTGCATATTGACCCAGACACTGGGGAAACTTCGAGCAACACTTCCCAATAAAACGGAAGGTAGACCTCCCTGGGGGCTACCACATACCTCTTAAGAAAAAAGACATGGGTACTAACCCCTCGCCCCCTTACATACCTCCCTCTCCTCCACCTTTTAACCCACATCTGCTAATTTCACCAGCAAACTTACCACCACCACATTTTTCACCCGGGCAACAGGATGATAATGATGGGGATGGAGACCTGGTAGGGGATGAGGATGATCAGGACAAAATTCCACAGGGCCCAGACTTCTGGGATGATTATGATAAGGACCCATAATCATACTAATGACCCCGATCTATATCCCTCCAGACCATCACCACCCGATGACCATATTGGTTTCGCACAGCTCATTAATAGAGCTGCTCAATACCATGGGGTGGAATTACGTACTGACCCCTTGGAAGAGTATTTTTTTTTAGTGGAAACTTTTGCACCCTCACAAAAAACCACACACACTCTGCCCATGTGCAAAGGTATGATAAAGCACGCCAATGAGATCTTCAAAGACCATGTTAGAGCTAGCATACTTGCTCCAATGGTGGGCAAAAAATATAAAGCCGCTCCTACAGACCCAATTTACATTTGGGGTCAGGTACCTTTAGATTCACTTGTTTCAAATGCACGGAAAAGAGCAAATTCTCAGACAACCGGTGACGCCCCTCCACCTGACAAGGAATCAAAACTTATAGATGCATCAGGCAAAAGAATCTCATCTCAGCTGCCCATCATTGGCGCATTGCCAATGCACAAGCTCACCTGGCGCAGTATAATGAAGTGTATCGCACAAGGGGGTTCATATGTACGGAGTAAACACAACATCACTACTCCACTATGCATCTCACAAGGGTGATGAAATAGTAGTGACCTAAGAGAGTCACTACTGTATCTGTTAGCAGAGAAAAACACACAATAGAGTCAGAAGTCTTAGTTTATAAAGACGAGAACCCTCACTCACCCAAAGGTGACATGCTTCATCATTGGGTCCCCTCTTACACACTGCCACCGCAAGGTAGACAGTGTGGGCTACAACTCTCTTAAATTGAGAGGAGCGTGAGGTGTTTTACAAAGTAACCAATTTAGGCAATGGGAGTGAGGGACAGAGTGCACAATACAAAACAAAAAAGTGCATTAAAATTAGCTCCTGGGTGGCAAAAAATTATTTTTAATAGTAGTCCCCATGGGCTAAAATAAAAGCATGTGATAAAGGACTGAAATATCCTATTTATCAGTGGTCAACATGTTTCTGCCAGTTTGAACATTAATTCACGGCATTCATCAGGACCTATGATGTTGTGACTCTGTGTATAAACTAAATAATAAAAGCAAAGACGACCATACTTAATTGGATGTGGTGAATCTTGGACAAAGGCACCGGCTTCAGCCAGGTCCAATGTCTACAAAAAATACATATGTGACATAATTAGTATAGACACCATTGCAAAATCCCTGCACCAAAAACACCACGTGAATGTAACATTTCACACGTGGATTCTAACTTTTAAAAGGTGTGCACATTAATACACATCACTCTGAACAAAATAAAGCCTCAAATGTAAAGGAACAAAACCAAAAACACTCACCTAAGGGGTAATGTTAGTTTACCTCTGCCCTACGGGGAGTGTGCTCTCAGATCACAGTTTTCTGAAGGTAGAATCAATAAAAATCATAACGTGAGAAGAGGCAAATCACACTATACATCAGGTCATATTAGCAAAATGTCCCCACTATTAAACGACTACAAATACGCATAAAGTCATTGGTGCAAGAAGGAAAAGAGGCAGGCTGGATACCAAAAATGAGGCTGATTTCTTGATACAGAAACACCCGAAGATACCGGCCTTTTATACCCTCCCCAAAATACACAAACGCCAATGACCCCCACCAGGCAGACCCATTGTCTCGGGTATTGGCTCGGTTCTTGAGCCTTTGTCCCAATTTGTGGATCACTTTCTTCGTCCTATGGTGTCTCTCATGCCGTCTTATCTCCAGGACTACTATTAAAAATAATTTTTTGCCACCCAGGAGCTAATTTTAATGCACTTTTTTGTTTTGTATTGTGCACTCTGTCCCTCACTCCCGTTGCCTAAATTGGTTACTCTGTAAAACACCTCACGCTCCTTTCAATTTTTTAAGAGAGTTGTAGCCCACACTGTCTACCTTGCGGTGGCAGTGTGTAAGAGGGGACCCAATGATGAAGCATGTCACCTTTGAGTGAGGGTTCTCGTCTTTATAAACTAAGACTTCTGACTCTATTGCGTGTTTTTCTCTGCTAATAGATACAGTAGTGACTCTCTTAGGTCACTACTATTTCATCACCCTTGTGAGATACGCAGTATGATGAAGCTCACTATGACGAGCTAGAAAAACTGATGCAACACTTACCAGACCAATACAAGGCTAAAGCTCACGACCTCATTCAAGAGGGTAAACTTTTCACAAACACTTGCATCAAATGTGCCCTTAATGCAGCCGATACAGCCTTGCGTGCCATTAACACCAGCGTTTTGCTACGCCCACATGGTTGGCATCGAATCTCAGGATTCAAACTAGTACAGTCAGCACTTCTTAATCAGCCATTTGATCAAGAACACCTTTTTAGCCCCACAATCGATTCTTCATTGGAAAAAATGAAGAAAGACACCGACTGCTAATGCCATGGTCTCTCCTTTTATAGGGGTGGCTCAAAGACTGCTGCTTCAGAAAACACCGCCTCGTCTTATAAAAGCCCCAATCAATCCTCCTCATCCAAAGGATATTTTCGGGGAAGATACAGAGGGAATAACAATAGAGGAAGAGGCAGGGGAAACTCCACCCGCACTTCCCCTACCACTAAACAGTGACTTCTCTCCACTACACCCGATCATTCCACTCCTGTCGGGGGACGTCTATCACAGTTCCTACCTGTCTGGACTTCAGTCACAACAGACAAGTGGGTAAGACAAATTATCCAGTATGGTTACTGCCTGGAACTCACCTCTAACCCCCCCACATTCCTCCCAGACAGTGTCCAATGTCCACGAACATCTAACTCTTCTCAAACAAGTGGTTCTCTCTCTATTACAAAAACCTGCAATAGAATCAGCCCCCTTGCCTCACCAAGGCACAGGGGTTTACTCCCTCTATTTTCTAATCCCAAAAAAGGACGTCTCTCTCAGGCCCATATTGGACCTTAGACAGCTAAGCCTCTACATTCAGTCGGACCACTTCCACACTGTCATTCTTCAACAGGTGCACCCACTACTTCAACAGGGCGACTTTCTCTCCACTCTAAATTTAATGGACGCCTACTTTCATATTCCCATTCACCCCACTCACAGGAAATATCTCCGGTTCGAGGTAGATAGTCAACACTACCAGTTCAAGGTCCTCCCATTCGGGATGACTACAGGACCCAGAGTCTTCACCAAGTGTCTCGCCATAAGTTGCAGCCCTCTTAAGACAGCAAATTCATGTTTTCCCCTTATCTAGACAACTGGCTCATAAAAGCCAAGTCACACAGCAGCTGTGTGCATCACACACAAAACAATCCAACTGCTTCACCCCTTGGCATTCACGGTAAACCTCACCAAATTCCACCACCAACTGTCCAACATACAACAATATCTAGGAGCTACAATAAACACTTCAAGAGCTCTAGCATACCCCAACCCAGTCAGGATAAGTGCCATACAAGATCTAATAACAAAAATTTCAGCCTCAACACTCGCTACCAGCGCGAGTGTTCATGCAGTTAATCGGGATGATGGCTTCTTGCATTCTTATCGTCCCTTATGCAAGACTTCAAATGCGTCCCTTACAGGAGTGTTTGGCACGTCAGTGAAACCAGGCTCAAGGTCAGCTAACCGATCTGGTGTTGGTAGACGACCGCACCCATCGCGCTCTGCAGTCGTGGAACACACAAAACCTTTCCAAAGGGTGGCCGTTCCTCGACCCGGTTCCATAGATAGTGCTAACAGACTAATTGCTCACTGGCTGGAGGGCTCATCTTCAAACCCATACCATTCAGGGCAAAAGGACCCCTCCACAAAAACAATTCCACATAAATTACCTGGAACTGTTGGCAGTCTTCCTAGTGTTAATCTTTTCAACGCCACCTCGTAAGCAAAGCTGTCCTAATCCGTACAGACCACATGACCGCAATGTATTATATACAAAAACGGGGGAGACGTGCTCTCCAGCTTTCACACCTAGCTCAAAGCATATGGAGATGGGCCATCCCTCAAAACATACATCTCCTTGTAGAACACTTCCCAGGAGTAAACAATCAAATTGCGGATCTACTCAGTCGACAAAAACAGCAGATCCACGAATGGGAACTTCATCCTCAAGTGCTGCTTCCATTCTTTCAAATGTGGGGCCACCCAGAAATAGACCTGTTCGCCACACACCAAAATGCCCAAGCTTTGCATCCAGGTATCCACACCCATTGTCCAAAGGCAATGCGCTATGGATGAACTGGTCAGGCAAACTTGCTTGCGCCTTTTCACCTCTCCCACTCATTCCACTAGTGGTTCAGAAACGCAAACAGCATTCCCTCACAATGATCCTAGTTGCTCCAACATGGGCCTGACAGCCATGGTTCACAACCCTCTTGGAACTATCAGTAATGCCTCATCAAAAGCTACGCCTCACCCAAGCTTGTTACTCAGAACCATGGAGAGATGAGGCATCCAGATCCCAATCAACTCAACCTTGCGATCTGGCACCTGAAGTCTTAGAGTTTGGGTCCCTTAATCTACCGCCAGACTGCCTGAACATCTTTAAGGAGGCTAGACGTCCTAACTCTAGAGCTGCTATGCCGCAAAGTGGAAACGATTTATCATTTACTGTACAAATAACAATCAACACACTAAATGCTTCTATTCAGGACATCCGTTACCTTTTGCATCTACAACAATGTAACCTAGAGTATACATCCATTAGACTACATCTTGCGGCAATAGCAGCCTTTCTCCAAAACAGACATTTGCCTTTGTTTAGGGTACCAGCTATCAAGGCATTTATGGAAGGACTTAAAGAATAATTCCACCTATTGTTCCACCTTCTCCAGTATGGAACCTAAATGTGGTACTTACCAGGTTCATGGGTCCCCCATTTGAACCTATTTATAAATGCGAATTACAATTTCTCACCTGGAAAGTATCTTTCCTGGTTGCGATCACCTCTCTCAGAAGAGTCCGTGAACTCTAGGCATTAACCATACAAGAACCATTTTTCCAAATCCATCATAACAAAGTGGTTCTTAAAACTAACACACTTTCTACCTAAAGTCCTCTTTGCTTTCCACCTTAACCAATCTGAACTCCCAGTGTTTTTCCCTATACCAGACTCTCTAGCAGAACGGGCTCTTCACACACTAGACGTTAAAGGAGCAATGCTTTACTACATTGAAAGAACAAAATCCTTCAGAAAGACTAAACAACTTTGTGTAGCTTTCTCCCCACCTCATAAAGGCAATCCTATCTCAAAAACAGGAATTGCAAGGTGGATTGTTAAATTCATTCAAATGTGCTATGCTAAAGCCAAACGCACCTTAACCATTCCCCCTAGGGCTCCCTCCACACGTAAACTAGGGGCGTCTATGGCATTCTTAGAGAACATTCCCCTAGATGACATTTGTAAAGCAGCAACTTGGTCTACACCTCACACGTTCACACTACACTAATGTATAGACGTGCAAGCAAAATAACAAGCTAGTGTGGGCCAGGCTGTATTAAACACTGTTTCATTCCACTGCAACAGATGCAGGTAGCCACCGCCAAAGAGGTAACTGCTGTATAGTCTATGCACAAGTATACGATCTACAGCTCATATGCCTTGAATGGAAAATGCTACTTACCAGTATAAATCTGTTCTTGGCATTTAGAGCTGTAATTCGTATACGCCCACCTGCCTCCCCAGATACCTCGATCGTTCCATTACTATCTCACTTAGATACATTACACATGGACATCTTTTTCTTACTATTTCCATCATGACCCTCCATGGCAAAACAATATGGAGATGAAGTTGATGCCCATGGGCACTGTCGTCCTATGGATGAGTCTCCTACCTCGTGACTACAAAAGACTTCTTCCAAGGCAAAAACAAAGTTCAAAAATCCGAACCCAACACCAGATGGCGATCTATGCACAATTATACGAATCTACAGCTCTACATGCCAAGAACAGATGCAAACTGGTAAGTAGCATTTTCCTTCTAAACATTGTGTTCGAGGCATATGAGCTGCAGATTACACACTATGCATAGATCGCCATCTGGTGTTGGGCCCGGATGGTTGCACTTTTTGTCTTGGAAAGTCTTTGGAAGTCACAAGGTATCTGACTCCTCCTTTGAATCATAGTGCGCATGGGCATCGGCTCCATCCTCAGATTGTTTTTTTTCTGCCATTGGGCTTGGATGTGTTCTTGCTTTCCAGTTCGGAATCGTTAACTGTTTTCTCTTTCGACGCGCAATCCTTCCCTTCTCCATTGTTTAGATCGAGTTTTCCAATCACACGCGACCCTTCAACTTTGAAGTCTTCGATTCCGGTCATCGAATAAGGCCTTCGGGCCTACCTGGGCCTCATCTCCCGCTCATGGAAAGGATGCCATTCAAAGTGTCCTCGTGTAGGTCGACCTACATGAGGTGTGCAACCTCTGCCTCTCACCGGAGCACGAGGCCAGAGACTGTCCAGCTTGCGCCTCTTTCCGCTCCAAGAAGACGATCCGAGTGCGACTAGCTCTAAGAACAATGGTGAGCTCGTCCTCTTCGATCTCCGACGACATCTTTCAAGAGGGCGTCTATGTTCTGGAGCAGGGTCGGGCCGAAGAAGCCATCAGCGCCTCCGAAGCAAATGATTCCAACGTCTAAGACCTCACTCCAGCTCAAAGGGCTGTGAGTACAGACATCAACCCCGACCCACACCCCCCCCTCGACACTATCAAAAAAGGCTTAGGTACCACCTTAACCTTCGGGCCCAGGTGCACACCGAGACACTGCTTCCCATGCCCCGCCTTCGGGCCCGGTAAAGGAGCCTATTAAGCCTTTAGGCGACTCTGGCTTGAGTCAGCCTACCCTCGGTGCCGAGAAGCAAACTCGGGCACCAAAGAAGACGTCCTCGTCCTCATCCACGCCGACCGCTGCTTCGACATCAAAGCACTCTGTGTCGAAGGCTAGCACTAGTTCCTCGGCACCGACAACACACTCGGAGCCGACTAAAAAAAAAAAAACGGCCACCAAAAGGCCCCGATTGTTCGAAGCCAAAGACCTCTGAACCGAGAACAGCAACCGATTCCATCTGATAAAGACACTTCAAAACTACACGGTTCCAAACCTAGAACCGTTACCAAGTCTAAGCCCAGAAAACTTACAGCACCAAAGCCTTCGACTCTGTCTCCCACAGATTAACTGTTTCATTCAGATCCTACCCAAAAGACTCTTGTGAAGGATCCTAAGACTGGTCATTTAATGCTTAGCATCAAGAAAAGACCCCTGGAAACGCCTGCGCCCGCACCACCACCAAAGAAGAGAGATTTTGCTACCTCTCCATTAAGGATCCCCTCTCCTCTTCCTCCGCTCCGCTCTTCTACACCATCACCTACCCCAGGAGATGATAACACCTCAGATGATGCAGGGGGAGGTGCGGACGATCAGCCGCTTGGGGACCCTACCCCTACTGGCTCCCCTGACCCCTGGGATGATTAGTGTCCCAGACGTCCCTTACACCCCGCAGGATGATATTTATCCCTCCAGGCCTTCCTCTCCAGAGGACTATCTGCTTCAACCAGCTCCTTTACAGAGCTGCCCAATACCACGGGGTAGCCCTTCATACAGACCCAGTAGAAGAGGATTGTCTTATGGACACCTTTGATACCACACAAAGGTCCACCTCCATTCTGCTCATGCTTAAAGGGGTCATTAAGCAGGTACCAGAGTTCTTTAAAGACCCAGTTAGAGCTCGAGTCTTCAACCCGAGAATAGAAAAGAAGTATAAAGCTGCTCCTACTGACCCAGTATACATTAAAGGCCCAGCACCACTAGACTCCTTAGTAGTCTCTAATGCAAGGAAGAGAGCAAATTCCCAAACATCAGGTGACGCACCACCACCAGATAAGGAATCCAAACTCCTAGGCTCCTCTGGCAAACGCACAGCGTCACAGGCGGCAAACATTTGGCGCATTGCTAATACCCAAGCGCTGTTAGCCAGGTATGACAGGGCAAATTATGATGAGCTTGAGTCCATAATGCAGCACCTCCCTGACAGATATAAAAACGGGGCCAAGGAACTCATCCAGGAGGGTAAAACCGTCAATAACACCTCCATCCGTTGTGCCCTAGATGTAGCAGATACTGCCTCAAGGGCAATAAACACCAGTGTCCTTTTGCGCAGGCATGCCTGGTTATGCATATCCGGTTTTAAACCCGAAGTCGAGTTCTATACTCAATCAACCTTTTGATGAGCAACACCTATTTGGCCCCAATGTGGACGTATCCTTTGAGAAAATGAAAAAGGATACAGACCTCGCCAAATCTATGGGAGCCTTGCATTCGCAAGCTCCCAGACAGTCCTTTTGTCGCTTATCCTTCAGAAGCACCCATAGAGGCTACTCCTCTGATAGCCCCTCCACCTCTTACAAGGCTCCCACCCAATCCACCTTTACTAGAGGTTACCAAAGGGGTGGTTACAGGGGGAACAACAGCAGAGGCAAGAACAACTCTCGCTCTTGCCTCCACCCCCACCCCATGACTTCTCTCCACTTCCCGCAGATCATTCCACTCCAGTCGGGGGAAGACTCCACCAATTTCTCCCTGCCTGGGCAAACATCACTTCAGACAGGTGGGTGCACCAAATAATTCAATCAGGCTACTGTCTCGAACTAATATCTACTACCCCCCCCCCCCCAACCATACCACCCAAACAACGTCCAGTGTCACAAGAACATCTGTTACTGCTAAAGCAGGAGGTAATCTCCCCCCTACAAAAAAGTGCAATAGAACCAGTTCCCCTGCACCAACAAAACAAGGGCGTTTACTCCCTCTGTTTTCTCATACCAAAGAAGGACGGCTCTCTATGGCCTATTTTAGACCTCAGACCCCTAAATCTATACATACTCAGACCACTTCTACATGGTCACAGTTCAGCAGGTCCTCCTTCTGCTTTCCCAGGGCGATTTCCTTGCTACTCTAGACCTCAAGGAACTCCTATTTCCACATTCCCATTCACAGCGCTGACAGAAAATATCATCTGATTCGTAGTGGACGGTCAGCACTATCAATTCAAAGTACTCCCATTCAGTCACCACAGCACAAAGTGTTTACCAAATGCCTAGCAGTGGTGGCAGCACACCTAAGATAGCACATCCATGTCTTCCCATATCTAGACGACTGGCTCATAAAAGCCAGCTCATACAATCAGTGTGTACAACACACTCACGCCACTATTCAACAACTTCACGACCTGGGGTTCACAATAAACCACGCCAAGTCCCACCTGCAACTGTCCACACGCAACAATACCTTGGTGCCACAATAGACACCTCAAGGGTGCTAGCCTATCCCAGTCCCGCCAGAATAGCAAGCATACAAGCTCTTCTCAACAAATTCCAACCGCAACACTCTTCCAGCTCGAGTGTTCATGCAACTCATAGGGATGATGGCCTCTTGCATATTCATAGTGTCTCATGAAAGACTCCAGATGCGTCCTCACCAAGAGTGCTTAGCACGCCAGTGGAACCAGGCTCAAGGTCAGCTAACA
The DNA here is from genome assembly GCF_964204655.1 of Triturus cristatus. Taxonomy (NCBI): domain Eukaryota; kingdom Metazoa; phylum Chordata; class Amphibia; order Caudata; family Salamandridae; genus Triturus; species Triturus cristatus. Next base: position 1,090,259,548 of record NC_140593.1, read on the forward strand.
GATCTGGTGTTGGTAGATGGTCGTACCCATCGCTCTGCAGTGGTGGAACACCCTCTCCGGCTGGGGAGCTCACCTACTACATCACACCATACAGGGCAGGTGGACACTTCAGCTAAAGTTACTCCACATCAACCATCTGGAGCTACTAGCCATATTCCTCGCCCTGAAAGCATTCCAAAAAAACATTTCAGGCAAAGCTGTCTTAGTCTGCACAGACAACATGACAGCCATGTATTATATCCAAAAACAAGGCGGAACACACACACGCTGCAGCTCTCAGCTCGCACAGAGCATATGGAGGTGGGCTATACCTCAGAATATTTTTCTCCTAGCCCAACATGTCCCAGGAGTCAAACACAATAGCCGATCTGTTAAGCCGTCAAACACAACAAATCCACGAGTGGGAACTTCATCCACAAGTTCTTCAACCGTTTTTTCAGATGTGGGGGCAACCACAGATAGACCTCTTCGCCACCCACCAAAACGCCAAATGCCCGAACTTCACCGCCAGGTATCCTCACCCATTGTCCAAAGGCAATGCGATATGGATGAACTGGTCAGGCAGATTTGCATAGGCTTTTCCGCGTCTCCCACTCATTCCACTAGTGGTGCGCAAACTACAGCAACACTCTGACCCTCATCCTAGTTGCTCCAACTTGGGCCAGACAACCGTGGTACACCACATTGCTGGAACTCTCCGTAGTTCTGCACCAAAAATTATACCACTCTCCACACCTCCTAACCCAGAACCATAGAGAGATACAGCACCCAGACCCAGCTCAGCTCAACCTAGCGATCTGGCTCCTGAAGTCTTAGATTTCGGTTACCTCAACCTTCCTCCTGACTGTATGAACGTCATCAAAGAAGCTAGACGGCCTACCACTAGAGCATGCTATGCAGCCAAGTGGAGAAGATTTGTAATATACTGTCATAACAACAACACTGATCTCCCTAGATGTGTCTGTCCAACACATCATAGGCTATTTACTACACCTCCAAAAATGCAACTTAGCCTACACGTCTATCAGACTTCATCTTGCTGCCATAGCAGCATATCTACAAAATAGACAACATCTATCACTTTTCAGAGTACTTGCCACAAAGGCTTTTATGGAAGGACTCAAAAGAATAATTCCCCCCCAGAGTACCACCTTCACCTGTGTGAAATTTAAACATCGTTCTCACAAGGCTAATGGGGCCGCCATTTGAACCTCTACATAAATGTGAGCTCCTATTCTTAACATGGAAAACTGCTTTCCTAGTAGCTATTACTTCTCTACAAAGAGTTAGCGAACTACAAGCACTAACTATTCAGGAACCCTTTCTGCAAATGCATCATAATAAGGTTGTTCTCCAAACTAATCCTAAATTCCTCCCTAAAGTCATTTCTCCCTTCCACCTCAATCAATCTGTGGAGCTGCCTGTATTCTTCTTGCAGCCACAGTCGCAGAAAGATCTTCACACCTTAGATGTCAAAAGAGCACTGCTCTACTACATAGAGAGAACACAAACTTTTCGTAAGCCCAACCAACTATTCGTGTCTTTCTCACCACCACACAAGAGCAACCCTATATCAAAATCTGGTATAGGTAGATGGATTGTCAAATGTATACAGATTTGTTACCACAAAGCAAAACTAACATTATCTGTTCCTCCTAAAGCCAACTCTACACGAAAGATAGGGGCTTCAATGGCATTTTTAGGGAACATTCCCTTAGACGATCTCTGCAGAGCAGCTACATGGTCTACACCGCACACATTCACTAAACACTATTGTGTTGATGTGCAAACTAAACAAGCTAGTGTGGGCCAGGCTGTACTCAAAACACTATTTCAAACTACTGCAACAAATACTGGTGGTCGCCGCTAGGAGGGGATACTGCTATAAAATCTATGCATAGTGTAATCTGCAGCTCGTATGCCTTGAACGGAATATGCTACTTACCAGTATGCATCTGTTCTTGGCATGTAGAGCTGCAGATCTACACGCGCCCACCCGCCTACCTTTATCTCTTCCAGTATTATCTTACTTAGATACACCATACATGGGCATCCTTCCTGTTTCTCACAAAGCTCCATCATTTCCCTGGTGGCGAAATCTAAGGATGGAGCTGATGCCCATGCGCACTATGATCCAAAGGAGTCCCATACCTGGTGACTTCCAAAGACTTTCCTAGACAAAAAGAAGTGCAAACATCCGGGCCCAACACCAGATGGCGATCTATGCATAGTGTGTAGATCTGCAGCTCTACATGCCAAGAACAGATGCATACTGGTAAGTAGCATATTCCTTATGTACTATTATCAGTAAAACTACATGTTAATGGAAACCTTTTGTTGCCATTTCAATGGAAAATATGCAATCTGTGAATGACCGTTCACTACCACATCATGCTTTGGTAATATATTTATGAAAATTGAGTTTAAACATGAACTGGGAATTATTACAGCTTCTGCCCAAATGATAATGGTATTGGTGAGTTAAGAGGCAAGCCAGGTATCACGGGTACCCTATATTTGAGTTTGATTCTTGTTCTACATGGAGCAAACGTTTAGACTTGTAAAGTTTTTGTACTGCAGAAATTGTGAAATTGCATATTTGAAGGTGCTCTCCTATGTGGTAATAAAGAAAGGCGGCTCCATAAGACAAAATATTCGCCTAGAATCACACAATTTGAGACCAGTTCACAGGTCAAGTACGTTAGTTGGGTTGAGTAGATTATTAAAGTTACTAGACCTGCTGGTCAAGTAACAATTAATGATTTTTTTTTTAGCCCTGACTACGTTGACGGAACCAAACCATTTAGTAAGACAGCTTTTTGCTGCTTTTTCTAAACGTCATAAAAAGAAAGGCCTATCCAAGTCGGGCATTGCTAGGATTGTTGGGTCCGTCCCGACATACTTTGCTGTAGCTAGGATGACTTTGCCCACTCCTCTCAGAAGTAAGGAGCGTTTATGGCTTTTCTGGGGGGGGGGACCCAGTAGCTGAGATGCAAAGCAGCTACTTGGTCCACTCTATTTACACTCTCAATACTTTACTATGTGGATGTGCTAGCTCGCCAACAAGCTAATCTTGGTCAGGCAGTGCTCGGTACACTCTTTTAATCTGCTGCAACACCCACAGGGACGCCGCCGCTGTCTTAAGCACAGCATGTGTATCTACAGCCACACATGCCTTGAACCGAAAATGTTTATTTACCCTGTAAGTACCACCCCCCCCCCTTTTCCCGGACACCTATGGCATGTGCAGTGTCTTTCTATTTTTTTTTTTTTTTTTTGCATGGACCTCTTTATACTTAACTCCACTCCACGTTCCATCCTCACCCACCATCCAGGTAAACCACATAACAAGGGAGCCGATGACCTTTCATATTAACAGCCAGAGGAGGAGTCTCACTACCTCGTGACTCTCTTAATATCCTGGTGGTGGTCTATATTGTTCAGAGATCTGATTGGCTGCCAATACTTCAACCAGGCAGTGATGGAAGCCATTTTGGGACTCTGCCTTAGCTGAGTCGCAAAAAAAAGTAAAAATGAAGAAAAAGGGGCAGGGTAAGAATAAATGATGGACCGGAGGGCCCCGCCTATACCAGCTCCTGCCAAGCAAGAGCAAACAGTAAAGCTGCTCTGAGTTGGGGGGAGCAGGGTAACTGCTCCCGCTTGCTGTGAGCGAACTTCATACTTTTCTCTGCACGCAGGGACCAACATTTTTGGCTACTCCCTGCATGCAGGAGCAATGCTGGCTCCTGCGGGGGGGGGGGGGGGAACGCAGGGGCATTGGGGCACCCACGCACTCATGCAGTGCTCACTGGGTGCCCTCAGTGGGCACCAGGGCAACCAACCTTAGTTTGCTGGGCCCCAGGTAATGTGGTCCTTGTGGCCATCATCTGCCTGAGGAAGGGGGAAGACTGTGCAGCCCCCTACTCCTTTTGCAATAATTGGCCGAAGGAATGGGGTCCTGGGGCCAAATTTGACCTAGAGAGAAGGGGGTTCCCATCCCCCCCCCCCCCTCCCAATTTAAAAATAAATGTGCAAAACTGTTCTTAATATAAAGGGGCAGATGAGATTCTGTTCTGGCCCGGATTCTCATTTCACAGAAATTGAACCTCAAGGGGAACAACGTACAAATATAAACATAGCAGGTGCCCCAATTGAAGCTGATTTACCTCTTTATAGTCATGATGTCTTCTCTATAGGAAGATTTGTGTTATCTCAGATTTCTAGATAAAGAAGCACTAGGAACAATCCCATTGTCAAAATGCACACAAGGTCACTGCAGCCATTTCCTCATGGTCCATTGCGCAGCTGTAATGTAGAATACAGTCACTAGACATTTGCCCAACAAGGTAGCACTTACTTATTCCCCAGCAGAAAGTACTGCAGTTGGGTAGACATTTTGTGCAAAATTTTGGTCTCTTGTTGTATAAATGGTCAGGTGAAGTTTTTTTGTTTTTTTTAGCCCTGTTGCTCATTTCACAGAAATTAAACCTCACTGGGAAGCACTTACATTTATAAACCTAGCATTGCCCCGGGTGAAGCTCTACTTTTGTAGAGGACAATTGATCCTAGCTTCGTCTGCTTGGCAAAGCAAGTGTTTTCTCAACAATGCCACATTTGAAATTCACTCTAAAATCCTTGGTGAAGGTAAACGTATCCTTGATCTTTCGCAGCTCAATCTACAGTAACTGTGATGAGTGGATTCTTTCTTGGCCTCTCCCGGTGAAAGTAGAGACCGTAGTTCTCCCTTTAAATGACTAGGAGAATGCAAAAGCGCAAAATCACCTGGTGGCATCGGCCATTTGGGCCCGCCCATTCCACCCTAGTAGTATGCTGCTCAGACTTAAACAGCCACTCACACCACCAAAACCACTTGCACACCCTTGCAGATCCTTACAACCACTCACACACCCACCCACTCACAAAGGTTACTGGTTAGGAAATACATGGACGTTATAGTTGGGATGTAGAGTTAAAAAGAGAAATCCACTGGGGGGGAAAAAAAAGGCTACGGGGCGTTCTAGTTAGGCTCAGATTTCACTCTTACAAAGCCATTGAAATTAAGCAGTTAGTTACCTGAGCTAACTAAAACTTAAACCACCGCAGTGCACTGCTTATGACCTCACATATTGCATCACTCATTACATGATGAGTGACCTCAGTGATGACATCTCGAATGACAGCACTTTGAGCAACCCCTATTCATCCTTTGGTGTGTTGCTATTCGCATTCTTTCAGGCAATACAGCATGGGACACTCTATCCGTAACATTCTGCCATTGGCTAATTTTATTGTGAGTGACTGCATTTTCCATTTGCCACAAGGAGCACATTGCAAATAAAGTTGTTCCCTTTAGTGCCAGGGGCTATGGCTGCCTTTTTGTATTGACTGAGGAGAAAACATTTTTGCTTTTTCTCAGGTTTTTTTTTTTTTTGTATTTGCGAGAGCGATGCAGCTGCCACAATATTTTACAAAAACCAGGACTAAACCAGCCTTGACAAAGCCAAAAGGCTGAAAGCCAACGCCAGATAAATTGACTTTGTCCATGCTCGTTTTGTTTTTGGGTTCTGTGCCTATCATTCTACCATTCTGTTTCTCATCGGTGAACTAATTCATCCCATGTAATCAAAACGGCTGTGACATTTGCAAATCAGCCTTCTCTGTGATAACAGGGTTGGTTGCAGACTGGTTTTGATGATTTCGTTGTTGTCTTCCTTTCAATGTGTTGTAAGGTGCATATTTACTAATGCTGTATTATTTTGAGTCTCTTGAAATGGTGGTTAATTGGTCAAAAGTGCCTTGCAGTAGTTGATATCAAGAATATTTCATACAGCAGGCTGCATGTTTTGCTCTGCCACTTGAAAGTATGATCTGTGATGTGGCTTTGTGTGATCCTCATGTCAACCTGCTTAATGGTCCTTGTCAATTTTCACAAGGTTGGGTACTGCAGAATTTAGTGTTTTTAAAACTATCAAATCTAAAATGACCACAGTTTTGTAATTCTACTTGTATAAATCACTGGTTTTGAAAGCAAGTTTTCTTTAATTTGGAGGCATCCATCTAGCTGACCAGTTTAATTAACTTTTTCTTTTATTTTTTTTTTACTTTTACCTGCAGTGATCATTGGGCTGTCAAGCCACATTGGGAAATCTCACTAGCCCAGGTGTGCTAGTCTGTGCCAGTTCTTCAGGATTCTGGACGTGGGCCTTCTGAGACTACATTAGGCCAGAATTATTCAGTCAACATTCTTCGGCTTCTTGGTTAAGTCATAGCCAGGTAAACAATTTAACATTTGTTGTTGGCACCACAGAAACTATCTGAATAGCTTTAATGTTATTGACGCTAAATGTCGGCATATTGCATCGATTGAGGCTTGAGCAAGAGCTCAGTTCCTCTGCGCGTCTGTATGGTGGTGCTGTGTGGGTTCGCACCGACGGTGCTTCGGAATTGATATGCGGAGCCAATATAGGTGCCACCCCTGCGCGATGCCCGATCCTTTCTGTGGAACCAGACACTGATCTAGAGCTCCTTCACTTCTCTTTAAGACACCTATTACCTAGTAAAATTGTAAACCTATATCCAAGGGAAATGTCACTATCCAAAACCAGCTTTAAACCTTGTAGGGACTGTTTCTAAATGTTTGAGAGACTCCTGGGGTCTAGTCACGACTCCAAGGCTTGCAGCAATTGTGTTGAACTCAGACAAGCCAAGACTACAAGCCAAACTCTACATCACCAAGCACCAAAAGACTCTGCAATAGGACAGTTCCAAATTAAAAGTTTGATTTCCCCTGCAAGACCCAGAAGTTACTGGAGCTGTTCGAGGGATTGTTCATCTTAAAGTTGTCTGGTAAGACGAAGAGTAGAAAAAAACAAATCTGAGGTACTGCCACTCGCACTCTTGAGACACTGCCAGGGTGGTGCCGTACTACTCTAGCTTGCACTCTAAGTTGGTTGACATCTGAGTCTATACTGTTCATCACAACCAGAGTTTCCAGGGCAGTCTCCCAATCCAAAACCGATAGTTCCAAGGCTCCATGCTCCAACTCTCTGGGTCCTTGCCCCCTCCCTCTGGCCCCATGGAACAGAAAGGCACTCTATCTGGAATACCGCCAACAGGTTCTCCCTTCGTGCCCCTTGGACCTTTAGAGCGGATCCTTCGAGCCCAACACGGGGCTGACTCCGTCTTTAGTTCTGACTCCACTTCCAGCCTGAGGTCGCTGTCTGTTCTCAAAATTCGATGCTGACTTCGACGAGATACCTATTGTACTCAGTCAGCGCAGGTTCGACCTCTACTGGCGCTGCACCCACCCGCGCACAGCTTCTCAACCAGGGGCTTCACAAGGGAGAGCATATACTCTACATTCCCTGTTTGGCACATATTCTGACAATTATGATGCCTGTGAGGTTGGCTAGCTAAACCATGAGTAGAATTAGTGTTATGAGTTACGAGAGCCTGGTGGCTTTGATACCCTCCACTGAGTTAGGGCTCCGGTCTCATCCTGGTTCTGCCACAGAGGTATTTCTTACGCCATTGTAATGGGTAGGGCGAACAAAGTCCTTGACCTCCAGCTCCTCGCCTTGAAGGTAAAGACAATCGTCTTACAGAAGTCCTTCAGCTGAAGCAAACATCCACTGAGCCTTTCTTACTGTTTAACCAAGCCTTCTCATCCATCAGTTTCGTGCTTCAATATTTAAATGCTAGCTACATGCTGGGGTGCTATTCCCTCACCTTTTGCGATTCGGAGGCTTAAGTCCTCATGGGTGTCCTGAAGATCTCAGACCTGTCTTCGCCTGATCCTCTCAGAAAAGTAGTGACACGGCGGAGTATACAATTTGTTGTGGTTTGGGCACCACACATGACCTTGTCATCTGTGTCATCATATGCTGCCATGCTTCAGTCCACCAGCTATTCTGGCAATATCTCCATGGAAATGCCGTTTGACTGGACTTGACAGTGTGGAGACAAGGCAGACTCTGGCCTAAAGCCCATGGAGCGTGCCATGGTCCTGCTTTCATTGACCCGCTTATCTGCCTCACCTTGCACAACTCATCTGTGCTACTGCTTCTTTTGCGGCTTTGGTAGAAGTCCCGCTATACCTCCTGCCAATCCAAGGTGCACAACAGTTTTACGGTTGTGGTGCCCACAGTCCCACCTGCCAAACCCCTTTAATGTGCCCTGGGTGGAGCATAGCCACTAAGTGGGATGCAGGATCCTAAGATTCTTGGCAGGTTGGCAGGCCATAACATCCGGCAGTTGGGTCCAGCAAATTGTTTGGCAAGGATATGCTCCACCATTCATTCTTTTGCCACTGCACCTGCCACCAGCAACTGACTGAGGACCATCTCTTCAATTTGCAGCAGTAAGGGCAAGTCCTTTTACCCAAAAGGGCTATCAAGAGTGCCTGCGACCAGAAGTAGGACATGGTATTCCTACTATTTGCTTGTTGCCAAGAAGGACGGAGGCTTTTGTGCTCTTTTAGACCTGCTATCAACTCCATCCTTTGGGAGGAGAAATTCAAAATGCTCACCCTGGCTCACTTCTTGTTTGTCCTCCACCCTGGAGAGGGGATGGTGGTGTTGAACCTGCAGTCTCCTGTTTAAATATACCCATCCTGCAGGCCCATCTGCGCCTTCTGGTAGGGCAGGAGCATTTACTGGTCACTGTGCTCTCCCCTGGATCTCACCAGGGCCCATCGAAATTGATGGGGGTGGAGGCAGCACACCTTAAGTCAGGGGTGCCTTCCTTCCACCTACCTCCAGTTTCTTACGCCTGGGAAATATTCAAAATGTGGGGTAGCTGCATCTACAAAAAACAAGTTACTTACCTTCGGTAACACTCACTGTGGTAGAGGCCAAGGCTGAACTGGTAAAATGTAATTTGATACTTGTAGAGCGCACTACTCACCCGCAAGGGTCTCAAGGCGCTTGTACGAATACCGCTGTGGAACCCATCCTGGCTTTCCCTGTGAGGCGTCCACTCCTGGGCACCCCCAAGGTGGAGGCCAGGCATCCTTAGCGTTGTGGGGGCCGTTGTGGAGCAAGCTATTGCCCAGAGTTTCAGAGTGGGACTCCATGATTGGAATAGGCACCGAGGCGAGCATTATCAGGTCCGTGGAATTTTTGAGCCCAAGACCCGCCGAGGCGGGGAATTGAACCCTGGTCCCGGGCTAGACCTCTGCATCAGGGTCTGCCGCTCTAATCATTGAGCCACACTTCTCCACTGGTCCTACTTGTGTTACTGATCTGACATGACTTTGGCCATCTGGAGGTCAAGCTGCCTGATGTGAGACTGGATTTGCCAGTGGGTCCGCCATCTTGCGTCGGGCTCGCATTTTAGTGCGGACAAAAGTATTTGAAAAACGATGGTGGGGTGGGAGGGGAGCAGAGAATGATGTATGCAAAAAATGTATGTGTGAGTTAAATGAATGTGCTAATTGAGGGTACTTTTGAGATCTAAAATAGTCCCGCTTGCATTCCAATGGAGGCAGTGGAGTTGGAACAGTAAATGTCCAGTAGCATGACCCTGAAACTAAAATACTACTCTGAGCCTTGAGGTGATGTCTCAAGCCAATACCCAAGGGGAATGAATGAAGCAGTCCGGTATTCACCCCTGCTGATCTCTTGCAGTTTCCCCTGAAATTTGAAGGGGGCTGACTAACCTCCACTCTGTTAATTGAATACAGTATGCCTGGTGATTACCTAAAAAAGCAACCTTTTATTTATATTCTGTTTTATTAAGGTTTTTGCAAGAAGCTGAAACTAAAATCAAATCTTGTGCAAGTCTTGGATTTATAGACTAACAATTTAGCAATATGCCGGACCACAGCACCTAAAATAGTTGCATCATCAACTTGCTTAAAGATCTAAATGTATTAACCACAGTGAGCTAAGTAGAGGTTAGTAACTGGTGATGAAATGGACATTAAAGTTAGTACACCAAGTAGATCGATCAGGCATTGCCTAGGAGAGCACTAACACACACAAGGAGGGCCAAGAGATTGAAGGACCAGCGTGAGCGCACCCCCCACTACACGAATCCATTCACAAAGAGTCCATGGGTCCAGGAGGTGTAAGAACACAAGATGTGATATGCCAGGCTATTCCTTAAGGATGCATGAAGGAGCCCGGCACTGACTGTCGGGTGGGGGTAGCATTCGTACCTTTGGCACAATAGCCCCGGAACAGATGCAGTAACTATTATGTCCCAATGTGGTTGTAGTGGTGGATTTCTATGAACACAACCGTTTTGAGTTCAGATTTCACCACCCTCCCACTTTGTTCGTTACACTTGTTGCAGTAGCTGGGTTTTTTTTGTTTTTTTTCTTTTCGATCCTGATGAAGGCCAAGATTCTCTTTAGATCATGAGTGGCCGGAACATGTTGATCCCTTTGATGTAGCTTTCTTGAATCCCGAACGCAGTATCACTTCAGCTCATTGTTGGGTCTCGCCTGACCCAGCGCATGCGCTGGTCTGGCGAGACATTTTGTGAGGGCTCCAAAAAGTGCTATTAGGCCAGCCTAGAGCCACAGTGCATGTGCGCGGGCGCACGCTTAACCGCGATTACTTTCGCACAGCCGTTTTGATGTTTTCCGTGAGGCTGCAATAGATTGCAGCAGTTAAAACAAGCATTGGCATAGCCAATAGGTCTCGCTTTTGGGACCTTATGTGTTTAGTTATGCAACTGTTGCATGGCTCAACACTTATAAGGTCCCAAAGGCGAGACCTATTGGCTATGCCAATGCTTGTTTTTAATCCTGCCATAGGGTAGCCACAATAAATTTCTTTAGGCTAATTCTATAGGCAGTTTTAGTTCACCTTCATGTTTGAACTGCACATTTTCATTCCTCCTCACCTAGCTCACATAGAGTTTTTAGTATAATCCGTGTGCTTAAATTGAAAACTTCCCTGAGCTCCTCCCTCGTAGAGAGTGGGTTGTAGCCCGCGTTAGGAATTGGTTCCCAACGCGAGGAGGCACACCTATGATGAAGTATGACTCCTTTGGTGTGTGAGGGGAGTCGTCCTTAAAAGGGATGCCTTCTTAGGTTAGTTGGTTTCCCCCGGGGAATAGCCTGGCGTATCACATCTTGTGTTCTTACGCCTCCTCGACCTGTGGGCTCTTTTTGTGAATTGATTACCTAGGAGAGCCCATCGCAAAACATTCTGATTTCTAGCCGTAAAGGTGGTTATCCTCTAGACCATACCACACACAACACTTAGAGACCCAGGACAGAGGCCCAGTAAGGTACCATGTGTGAAGGGGTGGATTGGTCCTTTCCATCATACGAAGTATATATTCTTAAACTGCAGCAAATGCCCAGAGGCCTAGCTCTCTGTGGGAGAGTGTTGTAACCGAGCATAGATTTCGCCTTTTTTGTTATAGTAGACTGCATCCTTAAGCCCATCTCGTACTTTGAGAGTGGGACCCTTTGGCCATACTGGCAGCACAATCAACGGTGTCATCAGTATTCTAGTAGTGAGGAACATCAGCAAATGAGTAGTGCCAATGTCATTGATTACTTGTGTGACCGCTAGACAGATTTCATGTATTGGTGGACACTGCCAGGATAGGTGTTTTAAGTCAGGCGGTTGGCTGGGAATGTAGTGCAGCAGCAGAGTCTCGTAGCTTCAGTATTATTCGGAGTCTTGGTGTGTAGTATAGTCAAAGTTAGTAAATGAGTTTGTAGTTAGTGGATGCGTATCTTGTATGCGTGCAGCAGAATTTCCAAACCTTGATGGAAAGGGCCATCCTAAGTCCATTTGCCAGTGTGTGTTTTGCAATTTGCTTAATTAGATGTAATTAACCTCCGACCATTTTGCAGTTATGAACCCCACTATTTTTTGGTGAAGAAACATTTGAGCTACTGCGGAGAGTTCCACGGATTTCGTGGGGAAGGTTTTCCAGATTTCCTCTGCAATTTGGCACAATCTATAGCATGCAAATAAATCAAAGGCGTCTGACTTTAAAAGAATGTTGTATAGTAATGTGAAGTATTAAAAGTAGAGTAGCAATGGATAAGCATTTGTGTAGTAGCAAACAACTGTAGAATAATATTGGTGTAGGTTAAAAGGTCTGGTGACAGTTGCACCTTCAAGCCAGACTTTAATATATATATATATATATATATATATATATATATATATATATATATATATATATATATATATATATATATATATATATATATATATATATATATATATATATATATGTTTTTTATATTCTTAAAGTATTTTTAATGTGACTACAAACATTTATTTTGTCTATGTCCATTATCCTTGCGTCAGGCAACCAATCGTGTTACTGTTTACATTGCACTATGCACTTTAAATGCGGCATTGTAACTCCCAAGGCGTCATGTGATCAAGGCCTCTGGTAGGCTGAAACGTGTCATGCAGGCATGCTGAGATTTAAATAAAATTACTCACTTGCACTTTCAACTGGGTCAGTCATAGTCTGTTCCTGTGTTGTCCTGGATGATTGGGGGATTGCAGGAGCCCCCCCCCCCCCCCCCCCAGGCGTAACTTCCGGCGTGTGTGTGTGTGTGTGTGTGTGTGTGTGTGTGTGTATATATATATATCTATATATGTGTTCATGACTGCCCTCCTCCCGTCTGTGCTCCTGCTAGAGGAACAAATCCATACATTTTCTTTGTATTCAAGACCATTTTATAGCGTATGCGGCCTTGAGAGCTCCACCTCAGAAAGATGAATAAATAAACAAAATTATTAGGGGTGGGCGGAATTTGCGAAATTAACTTTCGCAAATTATCGCGAAAATGTTAAAAATCTCCGCAAACACGCGGAAATATTGCGAAGATGCGGAAGTTTTTTCCCGTCCGCGGTATTTTCTGCGTGGTCGCGGCTCGCTAACTTACCTATGCGGCTGCTCGCGGGCGAGGCAATATCTGCCCCAATAAACTTGAAGGTTGGAGGAACCACCACATCAAATGATGTCGCAATTTATCGGTCCAAGAATTTCAGCCTGATTTTTTAACTCCTCTTAACCTATCGTAGGTAAAGAAACCACTGAAACTGCTGTGCAAGAAATGTAATTCCCCTCTGACTGCATTTCCTTAGGAGAGAAGGAAGCTGTTAATGTGCCTGGGTGAATAGCAAAGGCCACAGAGCACAGCCTTGCTTGTGACTCTACGAGTCCAAAAGCATCCGCTATATGGCCACTGACACCTGCTCCGTGGAAGGTTCAGTGTATAGTAATTAGAATATTCGTAAAAATAAATAGGGGCCAAGACCCATCCTATGAATAACCATGAGTTGAGAAGGCCATTCAAGGGAATCGGAGGTTTTCTCAGTGTCAGACACCAAGACTTCCTGTATCTCAGGACGGATACAATGGGACATCGCAAAAAGTGACTGACCTACAGTTCTGGGCAGGGCTCTTTTTAGCCTTGAAGTCTTTAAAAAAAAAAAAAAAAACGCAATGGTTGAGTAACCAATAAATGCAAAACCAGAATAATGAACAGTTTTCTAATAGAATCCCATGTTCAGAGTCGTGAGCATATTGGTAAACAGGTGTGTGTGTGACTGTGTGTCTGTGACTGACTTTCTGCATGCTGCTGTGCAAAGTGGCTAAAACACTTTCAAAGACCATAGAGCTTGCATATTCCCTAACTATTGGCTTTGCCAATACTGCTTTCGCATTTGGGCTGCTCATCCTGCACTCCTCATAGCAAACAAATAGTTGTAAACCATGATCAATCCTACCCCAGGGTTTACTCCCACGTTTCAGCATCCATTGATTCATTTTTTTTTTTTTAAATCTGTTTTATTAATTTTTCAAAACATTTACAGAAATTCGGCTAACTTCCATACGAGTTCCTTTGTCATAACACTCATTGCTAATAACAGTACATACCAAATATGAAAGGGCATAGCTGTGTAATAGTTTGTAGAATGTTGACTTCATCAAGTTGTTCGGGAACCCCTTATACAGTGCGGCTCTCGAGCATTGCTAGGTAAAGCCCACTATACCTATACATAAGTACATCAAAATATCTCTTTAGGTCCCTCAGCCGAATCCATATCTGCTTCCAACAGATAATAGTGAAACAAAACACGTGAAAGCTCAACCACCTCAACGTAGACCAGCTCCGCTATGCATATCCCTGCCTCCGCTACCCGTCTGTTCCCCTCCTCTCATGGCGGTGTGCAGTGACTTAGTTGTTACTCTCAGTCATGTGTCTAGATGCGTGTTCTCGCGGCGTCTAGTCTAGGTGCAAGTCATGCGTGGAACATTACGAGGTCACTCCGGCGGAACCCCGTTGCCTGTCCTGAAGGCATCCCAACCCCCCCCCCCCCCACTCCCCCGCCTGTCTGCCTCCTCAACATGTCTGAGCGCCTGGAGTAACTCCTCCCACTGCAACTATGGGCGTCTTCCTCAACCCTAATGTCTCCTCCCGTCTGATGGCAGTCCCCCCTGCTCCGGCCCACGCGACAACCGAGTGCCTCCATGCCTGCAGATGAGGTGGGTCTTGCGCCTTCCACCTCCTAGTTAGGAGGCGCTTCGCGACCGCAAGTCCCAAATCCAGGAACCGAGACGTCACCTTGGTGGTCGGCGTCCTGCGGAAGTGATGCAGCAGGTGAACCATCCAGTCAAAAGGTATGTCACGGCTTGTTATAGTGCGTAGGGACTCGTTAATCGCATGCCAGTAGGAGTGTCATTTGCGACATTCTTTATAGTGGGGAAAAGGTGAGTGCCTCAGCCCATTATAATGGGCTGCAGCTGGCCGCACCCAAGTTGCAGCGTTCATAGCAGTGCGCTCGATGCCTCCCGGCAAACAATGACTGCCTTCATCCATGTGTCTTGCCTGATTGCGCTTCATCCCCATGGACAGTTCAGCCGTCCAGCCCCCGAAGTAGATGGCTCTAGAGTCCTTAACTGTGCACTCATCTCGGAACAGCATCAGCTCTTAAGTACATCTGGTAGTGTGCAAGGCTATGTGGGACAGAGCCAAGTCAGCCAGTATGTTCGTACCAGTGAACACAAGTATAGCATACGCTGCTTCACCAGCGGCATGGGAGTCCACTGCAGCAGGCCCATGAGAGAACGTTACTAATCCTGATGGCAGCGTTGCTTTACTCGAGCATTCAGGACTCGCACCTGGCCCATGTATTCTGACTAGCGGAATCAAACTGGCGGCAATTCCCCCTGCCCCACATTCCCACTTAATGCATTTCGAAAGTGAACAAACTGTTAACAGTTAAACAAAGCTTCGGATAAGCATAGCTACCAAAAGCTTGCTGTCGGGGTGCTTCTTTAAAAAGAAAGCGGCTCCACTAACGAAAGCAGTGGGAGGACACTTCGAAATGAAGTTACTTGGTCCATGCTCCAGAGAAAAGACACCAACACACACGCCCCCCCCGCCCCCCCCCCCCCCCCCAAGCCAACAGATGGTAAGTAATGGGCAGGCTGTAAGCCCCTTTTTAAGTTGGTTTTATTTATTTTTTTGGTTTCCTTCCTTTATCTTTTTCATAGATTGATGCAAGCAACTGCGCATGCACTGCTCTACACTAGACCTAAAATCAATCTGGTTTGTAAAGCGCAGCTACTCACCCGTTAGTGTCTCAAAGTGCTGATGCCAATTGGAACTAGTGGCAAAAAATAAATCTGTTAGGGGGTTGGGGTGCATGGCTAATGAGGAATCCACAGTGTGATGAACTAGTTAATTCTGTTTAACCATGTCTTACTGCGATGGTAATTGGGTTATTATATATTATGCATTATAAATTGGGTAGGAATTCCAGCTGAAGACGTTCCACAACGAGAATTGAATAATGCACGTCAGAGGTTCGTTGTGAATTCAGAAAGGTTAAGCCTAGAACTCTTCTGAGATTCGGAAGAACGTCTCGCCATTTTCTCCCACTGTGTTGATTCTGAGAGCTGCTGAACTGCAGTCGTCGTTCCTCCCTTGCATTCCTGGACACGTGCCTGTCAGCCCTCTTCCTTTGGATGCGGACACATGTTGGCTGTGTTTGCAGGAGCTTTCGCTGCAGATTGCACCTGTTTTATCTGAGCGTGAATGAATCCGCTCTCCTTTTTGCTTAAATCTGCCGCTGCCAACTTTTATATGCAAAGGACAAAATGGCATGAATTAGATTATTATTCGCTCTCTTGTATTTAGCCACATGTTTTGGTTGCATATTGCTGGAAGCCTGTGTGTGTCATTAGTCCTGACTTCCTTATCCGTTCTGCACTATTAGACTTTGATAGCTGAGCCTTGCTTATTGGGTACTTACAGTGTATAGCATGCTAGACGAGCTCGCCCTCTAGCATAGTCTGCCTCGACGTGTGGTTTGGCTAGGCCATTGTTGGCAGCTGCTTGTGTTGGTCCGGCACAGGCTGCCACGTGGTGGTGATAGATTAGTCCTTTGCACTGATTTAGCATGCTTGGTCTGTGTTAGGTTATGGTTCAGCCCCCATGGTAGTCCCTTCTGTGCTATATTTGCTCTCGCTAGCAGTGTGTGCTGCTTTGGTTCCTGGTAAGGGGCCCTAATTTGTAGACTTGCCTTTGCTAGCAGTTTGTGAGCAAGATTAGCGATTGCTGGCTGCCCAGTGAGCTGGGTGAACCCTCTTGCTCTCTGAGGCCTCTGATGTGGTTACTGCATTGATAGTCTGGAAGGTCAAGCCAGAGACTCCTGATGGCAGCAGTTAATAGTATCCCCAAAGAAAATTAAGTTGTACATCCCAGGTTGGGTCCAGGTATCAAATGAAGAGTGATGAGGTGTATCAAGAGTTCACACTAATGTCACTGGAGTCACTGGATTAGAATAAGTACTTTGCTAAATGTTGGGTTGCTCCTACCCCTCCAAGCAGGAGAGGCACAAGTGCCAGTGGTATTTGGGCTGTGGGGACCTGTGGGAGGGAGGGAAGGATCAATGGGTCTGGAGAGCTGCAGGTCATGGTGGGCCCTCTAGCCGTTTCCAGCAAGATAAGCCTGCGAGTAGTGAAGAAAGCAGACCTGATCAGATGCACTGCTCTTTTCTGTTCCTCACTTGGGGAATGGGGAAAAACGGGGCTCAGAAAGGGGCAGGGTTCATGGAGACATAGCAGAGGTTGTTTGTGCATGCATCTGTTTGCGTGTTATCACATTACAATCAGACCTTTATTTTCCCTGTTTGTTACTCGTAGGCTTGCATCTCTCCTCAAGACAAACCTCGAATCTGTAAAATGTGTTGAGCCATCTTACGATGTTCTTTGCAGGCTGTATAAAAGAGGTTCATTGTAAAACTACCATTGCTATTACACTTGTACAGCATTGCAACATGGGGAACCGACTTACAGTATAGTCCACTTTCACTTGATGATGGTCAAATTCGTTTACTCCCAAGCATCCTTACTAGGCCTCAAGATTTTTAAATTCTGGGTGTTCCCTGATATTTCCTCAGCTACGAATACTAATATAGAACCTACTTTCTGGCATGGAAAGTAGAAGGGAGGATGTATGGAGATGAACATGTATTAATTTGAAAGAAAATAAGTAAAAGTGGCCTTTGAGATTAGCATTAAATGGAAGCCACTGTGCGGAGCTGGAGAAAGATGTGCTGTTGGGAATGGGGAAAAGAAGAGCAAAGAGGTGTAAGACTAGTCTTCTGGAGACGATGGAGGACAAGTGCAAAAATGAGGGTCTGGGGTGAAGAATCTGTTTGGATAGTGGGCAGGCAGATTCCCTCATAGCAGTTATGACAAGTTGATTGGGAACTAGTGAAATAATGCAAATGTAGAAAGGGGGCAGAGGACCAGTCCTGGGGAGCCCAAAAAATCCCACGCTAGAGGAGTTGCCAGATGGCTACAAAGAGCCCAAAAAGTGCAGCAAGTGAGAATCCCCCAAAAAATGGCAAAGAAGCTTTTGACCATTGGGAAAGCAGCAGATATTCAATGAACCAAGAGGGGAAGGATTGTTTATAAAGATGAGCAGAGGAAAGAGTTGACCAGGAGAGAAGTTTCGGTGGAGTGCAGTAAAGGAAAGGTTGAAGTGGGGGGGGTAAAGGAGTTTGCAGTTCAGATCGACGAACCGATTATAGGTGTACTCCCGGTTTCATGGAATTTGTTTAACGTTTCGGACTGTAGGTATCCATATTTATTTTTGAACCGTTATATCAATGCGTTTTTGAATAAATGAAGTAACTTTTATGTCCTTATTTAACACAGAAACGTGTGCTGTTACTTTTCTACCTGTCAGGTTTTAGCCCTGGGTCGCTAAATATAGTACAAAATACATCAACATTTTAGCATAAACATAATGTTGTTGAGTTATGCAGTTTAAGGAATTTCATTCTGTTTAACTATTTTCATCTCGTGCATTTATCTGTAAAAACTGAAATCTGGGAGCCCTAATTATAGGCAGATAGGCGTCTGGTCTACAGCATGGTTTAATCCAGATTTACCCAACAGACAGTTTTAAAAATCCAAGTCTAAATCCATCTAGTTTATGGCCGCTTTCAAACGTTGTGCTTTTACTATAGGTAATTCTGGGAGAGATGTCCAGTATAATTGCTGAGATCGTAGATGTTGCTATGTTCGTAGGCTTGGTTTCTTCTATCTATGAATCGGTCACCATCTAAATTTCTGATATGTTCTTGCTAAAAATACATAAACCCAGGTTAGTTTTAAACCCTGATTCGGACGTGGAAGAAAATCCCGATTCAACAGTTAATGGAGTTACTATCCGATCCTGGGGGTGAAGGGTCGCGTAGTAGGAGTGTGATTTCAGAGTTGCATTTCATCATCCGAATCTTCCTAAATTGTGCCAATGGAAAATGGTCCAGGTTTGAGCGACCCCTACAGGAATATGGTGCATATAAGTGCTTGTGATTGTGCTAATTCCACATCTTGGAATGGAATCCTCCCCTTCAATTCCAATAATGACGTGTGTGGGATTAAGCATGCAACTCCGATTCCTTGAAGAATGAGGGCCTAAATCTTCTGGACGACCGCTCTGTTACACTGTCTCGTCCTCACACCTGATCAGAAGTTGGCGATTTACAAACTTGGCTGTTGTGAATGACCGTGTTCTAGCTCAGCCCTGTTAAGGGTGGCTGATGGGATGTAGGATGTGTGCGGTGAGAATAGGATGCGATTGCCTTAAGTGTATACCCTCATCTCGTTCGGAAAATTGGTAGAGCGGATTTGAGAAACCTCCGTTTCCCATGTTGTCTGGTGTATTCTTCCAAAGAGTATTTAAACCTAGGAAGAAAGTGATGTAAAAATGTGGGTTTAGCCCTATTTCCCTAACGTTTTTTGGACCATGCTGAATGCAAGCCAAACTATCCTCGTCCCGGAAGTGATTATTCTCTAAAGTGAAATGTTGGAAGAACGGTTTAACACTGAGTTTGTAGGTCCGAGTCTGGTGTCCGTTTGGAGGCGGTGTAACAAGAAGTGTGTGTGGGGGGGGAGGAGTTTGTGTGATTTTAACTCCCCTTGTGCCCAGCATGGATTGAATGTTCTCCATTCAGGCACTGGCTCCGGTCAGAGTCGTACCTCTGAGTATGTTCTGCGCTGTTTGTCCGTGGTTAGGACGACTGATCGCAGGAGCTTTGTGAAGGCTGCAGCACACATTACAAGGCAGTGTTGTGTACCTTCTTGTTTTACAAACTGGAGCTTTGCTGTACAACTGAAGAGCGTAATTGTTCAGGGTAGCTTTCTAGTTAGTCACTTGAAAGCGATCTGTGCTATGCTTTCTCTGCTGGCTGTTCTCGCAGGGTTAGGAATCAAAGGGTCCTCTTCTGCCCGAGCAGTAAATGACGACCTACCTGCAAAGGTGCACCTTCATATCAGCGAAACTCATGAAAAATGGATTGCTTTTTGTTTTTTACTTGTATGCACTTAATCAGGCCTTTGTGGTTTATGACTGGATCTTCCTTCAGAATGCTGGCATAACTTTACTTTTCCCTTGGCTTTTTTGCCTTCATATCAAACACTAGATGGGGCTATTGCACAAGAATGCAAACGTGACTTGCTCTGTACAGTCTTCAGTGCTGCGTTTTGACAAATCTAATCGTCTTGGAGGGAACTGAATAAAATAATGCAACACCAGGATTCTTTAATATAATTAACTTGACACGTGCTTTAATTTTACAGATAGGTTGAATATGTCTGGCATAGCCCTGAGCAGACTGGCACAGGAGAGGAAAGCGTGGAGAAAAGATCACCCGTTTGTAAGTAGAACAACACTTGACCTATAACACATTTGATTCACACCATTTTCCAAACTGTTTTTTTTTTAAATCTGTATTTAATGGTCTCCATTTGAATCCGCTCTAGTTCTAATATAATGTTTTAAAATAGGGATTTGTTGCAGTACCAACGAAAAATCCAGATGGCACAATGAATCTGATGAACTGGGAGTGTGCAATCCCAGGAAAAAAGGGGGTAAGTTTTAAACTAGCATGCCCACCATTAAATTTCAGGTTTTTAGGTCTGCCTAGAGAATGCATTAGCAGTACGCCATGCTTCGTGTTGGCAAAGTATACACAGAGGGGCTCTTCCTGTCAGTTTCAGCAGTTTACGTCTTGTGTTTTTGAATTGGTGAGTGGAGAGCGAGTGAAAGTAGGTTTTCTACACGATTGCTCCACTGAGCTTCCGTCACGCAAAGGCTGGCAGTGGTGTTGATGCATATTTACAGCAGGCAGTGACAATCTCTTGAATAGATCGGATGGAGCAGGGACAAACAAAGCAGCTGCTGTGTGGCTGCTGTTGCTCCTGCTGTGGTGCGTCTGGTCACTGCGTTGTCCCTACAGTGGGCGCAGCTTTGTCCTCTGCTGGATTTCCTGCTCTTGTGATACAAACATCTTGGGGTGGGGATGTGGGGGTGCGGTTAGCAGCAAGTTGCAACCTGCTTTTTCTTATTTACCACATGTTGGGTGTCCCTGTCTGCTGGTTTGGGGGAAGAGTGGCTATGGTCAGCTGGACTGCAGAGGACATTATTTGACTCTCCTGCTCTGCCTTGTTAATGTTTGGAATTCTGCCCGACTCAAAATGTCAACCAACCGCCTTGTTCTGACCAGTTTTCTTAATCACTGATTTTTCAATCAAGGATAGGTGTAATTGAATTTCCGGTAAATCTTTGTCTTCAGATTTGAAAGGGATTCCGCAAATGAGCTGCCTCCGACTCTAAACTGTCTGGAAATGTCAGTAGTTGGTCGGTTCTTTCACAGTCGACAGACCCCCTTCCTTGTGTGCGTTTTTTGCTGTGTCCCCAACCTCCACCCCGCCCCATTGGGTTTGACAGTCTCTAGTTATTCTTGCAGTCGTGCCTGTAGGAGTCAAAGGTACCATCGGCCCTAATGGTGGAAGTAGCTTCTGGGCTAGTGGTGTTCTTTCTGTCCATCCTTTTATCGCTTCTTTCCCCATATACTTAATCCTTATTTTCTGCGGTACAAACCGAGTAGAGGGCATTAGCAAATTGGGTGACTCGCAGATAATCTATGTAGTCCTATACTCTGGTCTTAGCTCCACCACAGCTACTGCCACAGAAGCTGCAGCGGCAAGTACTCTAGGGGCCATTGCTACAAATGGCAAGGATCATGTGAGGGACCAAAATAGCCACTGTGGTAAGCATCCCAAGTAGTTACCACAGCTATACATTTAGCATCCACCAATTACCTCAACTACAGCGGGAAACTGCAATAACAAGTTCAGCTTCAACCTCTATCATATTGATAACAAGAAGGGGTTGAGTAAGTGATTGCACTATCGAAGTACCTTTTTTTTATTAGTGATTTTAATTTGTATATCAGTTAGCCATTTCATTGATGGTGTACCAGTCGAGGCTTTCAAAATATTGGTGAAGCATTTTGTAGGAAGTACTTTTTACTGAAGTTTTAATAGCTTGGTTAGTAGTGATTATCCTTATCCCTTTAATCCCTTGTGTGTTGTTGTTGGGCAGTGGGAACGTATAGTATTGAAATATTGGAACACTTTAAAAACTGCCCCATAACGTCTTGCATTAATTTGTTCAACAGTTACTGTAATGTGTAAATTGTTCTGCATGACCCCTTTTGCCCTTTAAAATGTATGCTTGCCTAGTGCCTCATAAACACCTGGCATAGCTCAAGCTTCAAAGTATGCACAGATACAGATGAACAACTACATTATAAAATAGCTAACTCGTAGGGAATGCAAGATTAAGTACAGCATGTAAAATGAGAGGAACTAAATCGCTTAAATGCATTCCCTCTACGTTTAACATTCATTGTTTTCAAGTCCATCCATGTTTTTAGCATCAGTGTTAACTTAGGGGCATGTACACAGGGCCAGTTTTAATGCCCTACATCAGTGAACTGGCCGCTGTTAGCACATGTTACATAGTAAGCACATATCTCTCGCTTTGGGCCTGACTTGGATATTTGGATCCATTTCACAAGGGAGCAAATGTCTCAGCTCCACTTCTAAAGGAGCGAGCAATGTGCAGCGAGGGCCTGGGGTGTGTCACAGTGAGGGAGTTTAGAGTGATGAGGGGTCTCGGCACAATATACAGAACATAGCATTATTTTGCCAACACTTACCATTACCGAGAACAAGGCACCAGATCAAAAGTACTTGCATCCACACTCATGTATGACGAAAGGGTGGAATCTACGTCTTTGAATGAGGGACGTCTGAAATCACGCAGGGCTGTAGTCTCCTACACTCGAAACCATGACTCTTATTACATCACGGGCTACAGTGTGCATACAACCAGAGACCCCAATGGCAATGAAGGGCTTTAAAACGGAAAGCCCTGTGTCACGTTAAAGTGGATTAACTGCCTGACATCTGCTTCACATCAATACGGGGCAGGCAGCCTGAAACAGACATCCCTGACTTAAATACATCAATTTATTTAGACATATGATCGGATCTCTAAATAAATCAATCTATTTTATATTTTTTAATGTAAATCTGTAGGAATTTTCAGAGGGGCTGTCAGCCCTAATTGAGAACCCGCCCCTGCTCCATAGATGTGCATTTTAGAACTCTTTGTCAACCGTTAGATCTATAATCGTTATCATCCAGTGCTATACATCTAGATTTTAAAGAGAAGGTGCTAAATTGCTAAGTCACCTGTGGGCTCAACTCTGGTTTGTATTGTAAAAGTTGTTTGTAGCGATGCAGTAATTTTGGTACCTATTCCTGAAAGTCTATTGTGGACTTTATAGCAATCTTTGACCAGTTTTTTTTTCTTTGCATTTACGCATAACAACAAAAAGTGAGAATTGTGCTTTGTGACAAGTGTTTTTTTTGTGATTGGATTTGTGTGAAGTTTCCACCTTCACACCATGCCACAAAATATGCATCCATTTTGCGTGTCATGCAATATATATTTTTAGTAGTATTGCCTTACTCAAAATTTCTGTCCAGTTGCCATAACTTATTGCAGATCAATACAAAACTGCATATGTTGCAGACTTCGAATAAACGTCTGCACTAAAGAACTGGTACTGGAGTGCGCTTTCTGTGCTGTCTTTGAGATTATTGTGTTGATCACCTTTTACAATGGGTTTTTGCCTTCATTTGTGCATATTCCCATGCAGTTTGCAAATGTATTTAAAACTTAAAGCCCTGAAAAGATTGTGCATTTGACTGAGCATGAAAAGGTAGGTAATCGTGCTCTGCACTTTCGAACTTGGCCAGTCTTTGTGGTGTTGCACCACCACACTGATCCACGTCGTTCTCTTCAATGTGCATGACCTGCTTTCCATTCTGTAGGAATTACTCCCAACTGTCACGTTTCTCATTGTGGACCTTGCAGTGCTTGTTGTCCTGACTGTTAATTTTGCTTTTGATTGTTTGACAGACCCCATGGGAAGGCGGTTTATTTAAACTACGGATGCTTTTTAAGGATGATTATCCCTCTTCACCTCCAAAATGTAAGTAGTTCTTGGTAGAATGCTCCTGCTTTGCTTTGTTAAAGGTATTCAAGCCATGGCACAGGAAACGTCTTAATACTTTTTGGCCTTCATGTACATCTTTTCAGGCAAGGAAAACAAATTGTAAAAGGTGGGATTTGGAATTTTCTTTTTCACCTTCTTTTGCAAGTAGTGGGAACTTCCACAATAAAGGCTTTGGGATTGTAATGTTTAAGTGGCAGTGAGGAATTCTTCGGCTGTCACAATTGGCTCCTTCTTTGAGTGACAAGAGACATGCTGGGGGCGTTTGTGTGTTTTGACTGCATAGCCTAAGTCTACAAACAAATTGTGTGATTTACGTTGCAGACCACAAATATACCTCTAGTGGGTGGAAAGGTCCAGTTTGCACCGGCAGCGTGGTCTTTGCATATGGGTACATATAATTAATTGATGAAGGAAACCAGATGGTGAAGGTCAGCAGCTCGTGAGCTGTAGTGCTTCCTCCCAGCCTTAACCTATGGTGCAATAAATGTCTCTAAATACCTGGTCTCTTATCATGAGAAGTGGATTGCATTGAAGAGAACAGATAAAGTAAACGTTCATTTTAGTTATCTTCATCCACCTTTTGTTATTAGCTAGTCAGATTTCCTTGAATCCTGGCTCCGTGCCAGCCTTGGTACAATGCGATGTATAAACACACTTAGTAATATTTGTTTTTTAATTGTATGTTTTTAAAAACATCAGTGATTTAATTAAGATCACTTTTTTTGATGTATGGAAGTTTCGAGGGTATTATATGGCCCCCTTTGTTGCATGATTTATTGTCTCTGGTTTCTTTAAAGTTCCAACCTCCTTTTATAGGAGGAGAACTGTAAGTGTCATGAGTTTTTGTTTTGCCCATTTATTTGTAGTTGCATTTTTCTGGACGGTTTGAATTTCATTTTCTCCAATAAATTTTCTGCATATTGAATAATAGTATTCAAAAAGTATAGTCACCTGTGATTATTTGGTTACATCTAGACACAGCTTAAGGTGCCTCTTGTTGACGGATCTTATTGTATGTAATACTTTAACATATACTTGGAGTGGGTTTTGGCTTAGTCCACATTGGCATTTTTTGTTCCCCTTTCAGCCTATTACTTGAGACAGTTATCAATCACATCGTAGAACAGCCCAGATGTGGTTGGCTCTCATTTTGTTGCATTGGCTGTTGCTGCATCCTACCTCCAATGGAGTTTTATATTGCTCTGCTAGACTCCTACCCATTCTCTGCTAATCTGGTGCTCTTGCCTCTACACTTCCTCCTGATCTTTCTACACTTTCTAAGATGCCCCACTCCCCCCCCCCCCCCCCCCCCCCCCCCCATGTTGAGGGCTCGGTAGTTGTGCACTACTAGCTGACTACGTCTTGCTTGTAAGTATGTAAACTGCATCCCACCCATACTATACCATTCCAAGATGGCAGATCAATAATATTGGAATGCTTTTTGTGCTTTGTGAGGCAAAAACATTTCAGTATGGCAACTTGTATAGACCCTTTTGCTCTCGTGCGCTCTCTTCTTTGCTCTCGTGCGCTCTCTTCTTTGCTCTCATGCGCTCTCTTCTTTGCTCTCGCCTGCTCTATTCTTTGCTCTCGCGCGCTCTGGTTTTGTTATACATTGTCAAAAACAATTCCAAGGTGGAACTGTGCATATGCAAGGTTAGCCATCTTGGAACGGTTTTGTACTAAAGTGTTCTCTTCCATGATATTCGCTATAAACGAAGTTGATGCAAACTCAATTTTTCTGTACCACAGTCGGGACCAATTGTTTTTACCTGTACATTGTTATAAATGTAGCCAAGAGTCTCTATGGTTCTAGTATGCTACTTATTTTAAATAGTTATTTCCAGTCTCTATTTTAGCTTATACCAACTTTCCTTAAAGCTTATGTTCGAGGCATGTGGGCTGCTGAATTCATATCTGTGCATAGATTGCCGCCTAGTGTTGGGTCCGGATGTTTGCACGTTGTTGTCCTGGAAGAGTCTTCGAAGTATCCTGGGATAGGTGACTCCTCCCCTGGACTACAGTGCGCATGGGCATCCTCTCCATACTCAGATTGTTTTTTTCCGTCATTGGGTTCGGATGTGCTTATCTTGACTCAAGTTAGGAAAAACCTTTTTCAGGCCAAAAGGCCTTTAGTTCGCGTCGGTACTGTTCCCGATCGGTATCTATAGTTATTTGTTAGTTTACTAACTTCAAGACCAACTCTTTTCGCATCATATCCGACCATCGACCCGACTTCGACGATGGAATCGAGGACACCATTCAAGCGGTGTCCTGTATGCAATGCGAAATATCCCCATGTTG
The DNA here is from genome assembly GCF_964204655.1 of Triturus cristatus. Taxonomy (NCBI): domain Eukaryota; kingdom Metazoa; phylum Chordata; class Amphibia; order Caudata; family Salamandridae; genus Triturus; species Triturus cristatus. The sequence continues at coordinate 1,090,285,737 of NC_140593.1, forward strand.
ACGTCCACCCGGTGTGCAACAAATGCCTTTCACCGGATCACGACGAGTCCACATGTATGGCCTGTGCCCGATTCCGATCCAAAAAGACTCTCCGGAATCGACGAGCAGCGAGACTTGAAGCGCAGCAAGCGGCACTGGCCCCGACCAACATCTTCAGCGCCGAGGACGAAGATGTGGAAGACGTGGAGAACCTACCCTCCAGCCCCGCTTCCGAACACAACTCCGGATCGGAAGACATCGAAGAACGACTCTTTCACAGAGACGAAGCCGACACCGAGGTAGGAGACTACAATGAGGCCTTAGGGGCCGAAGAGAGTAGCTCCGGTGACGAGCAAGGCCTACCCGTACAGACGGAGGATATCCCAGTGCGTCAGTCTATGGCTCCGGTCGAGGGATCGCCTTCGGGCCTTACCCAAGACCTATCCCGCAGTTCTTCGGCCCCGCCCTCTGGCCCGGCCATTCAGCGGCAGCCATTACTACCCAAAACGACTGGTTTCCCTTCATCGAAACCGAAAGCCGTATCGGTTCCACAGAAACTGAAAGTAACACTGGTCGGATCGAGGCCCACCACACCTTCGACGCCAGCCAAACCCGTCGGCACCGACCGCACCAAACGGGACTTCGGTGCCGAGCTCGCAGCAGCCGACGTCTGCGCCGACACACGGAAAAAGGCCATCGGTGCCGCCAAACCGCCTCGGCTCCCGGCACCGAAACAATCGGCTCCAGCCACAAAGGTCAAAATAGCTGCTGCGTCTCACACTACTTCGAAAGCAGCACCAAAGGCACAATCATCGACTCCGTCGACAGCTACTACCTCTCCTCGACTCGATGACCCCGTGGCGCCGAAAAAGTCCACGCCTCCCTCTACAGAACCGGTCGGCGCCAAAGAACCGTCGGCGTTCCAGGTGCGGCAAGTTGCAGCGTCCTTGCAACGCATCAAAGAAAAGGCAGCCCTACAGGACCCTTCAGGCTCCGAGCCGAAAAAAGCTCAAAGCTTCTCCGGCACCGGCCAACATCACTTTTGGCCTGCCGCCATCCACGGCACCCAAACTGTTCGAAATCAGAACACGTGTCACCCACACTAGGATCACGCCTGCCGAACGCTCTCCTACGGAGACGTCACCATCCCACATCATCGATGCCGACACCGGCAGAATGATGCTCCACAAGCGGAGGATAACTTCCGAGCCAGCTTTGGACTCCTACCGGATCCCTCTAAAGAAAAAGCTGCCAGTGGATTCGGAACCAGTTCATTACGAACCTCTCCATACCTCTTACCAAGATCCACAGTCCTTCTCTCCGACACACTCCGAAACCGACGTTTTGGAGGACTACATGGGTGACCACGTCCCCTACCCCGGACAGATGGACCCTGACGGCCAACAGGACCCTGATCAGGCTTGGGATGACCCTGCAGACCCGGGTGCACATATGGATACACAGGACACGCAGCTATATGGCGCGAAAACATCTCCCACAGAGGACACTGCCGCATTCAACACCCTTATTGAACGTGCTGCGGCCAATCATGGTGTGCAACTCCACTCCGACACAATCAAGGACGATTTTCTAATGGATACTTTCGCATCCTCAGAACGGAATATCAAAACTCTACCCATGTTGAAAGGTGTCCTCAAACCAGCAAAGGACATTTTCAAAGAACCCACCAGGGCACGAGTAATAAACCCCAGGATCGACAAGAAATATAGGTCGGCGCCTGGGGACCCTACCTACATTAGAGGCCAGTTGCCTCTGGATTCCATCGTAGTCGCCATTGCTCGCAAACGGGCGCACTCACAGACAACTGGGGATGCTCCTCCCCCGGACAAAGAGTCCAAGGTGCTAGAGACCTCCGGCAAAAGGATTGCAGCCCAGGCAGCTAACATATGGCGTATTGCCAATACTCAGGCGCTCCTAGCTCGCTACGATCGCGCACACTATGACACATTAGAAACATTACTCCAACATCTCCCTGACCAATACAAAGAGGGAGCAGAGATCCTCATCAGGGAGGGACAACTCCTCACTAACGCATCCATTAAGTGTGCACTGGATGCCGCAGACACAGCTGCCAGAGCAATAAGCACTAGCGTCATGTTACGACGACACGCCTGGTTGCGAATCTCCGGATTCAAACCGGAGGTTCAGAATAACATCCTCAATCAGCCGGTCAACCCCGACTACTTATTCGGACCAGAGGTTGACACCACCCTAGAAAAAATAAAAAAGGACATAGACACTGCAAAGTCCATGGGGGCTCTCCAAACGCAGACCTTTCGGAGTGGCTCCTTTCGTCGCCCCGGAAATAGAGGAGCAGGTAGAGGACAGGGGTCACAGCAAACCTACAACAAGGGCAACACCCAAAGTACCTACGATAAAAACACCCGGGGTGGATATCGTGGTTCAAGCACAAAGGGTAGAGGGCGCGGATACGGCAATACCAGATCCTCTCCCAAGAACAAACAGTGACGTCCTCTCCCTTCCTCCCGACCACATAACACCTGTCGGGGGAAGGCTACGAAGGTTCCTGTCCACGTGGAACTCCATCACCACGGACAGGTGGGTCAAAGATATTATCAAACACGGTTACTGCCTAGAATTAACCTCAACTCCACCCACAATACCGCCAAGACACCGTCCTATGCCCTCAGAGCACTTAGCGCTATTACAGTAGGAAGTTATAAGTATGCTGCAAAAAGGCGCAATAGAGGTCGTACCCGTCCACGAGCACGGTACGGGGGTGTACTCCCTGTACTTTTTAATACCAAAGAAGGACGGGTCACTCAGACCCATACTAGACCTGAGACCCCTCAACCGCTACATTCTCTCAGAGCATTTCCACATGCTCACCCTCCAAGTCCTCCCATTGCTCAAACAGGGAGACTTCCTAGCCACGCTAGACCTCAAAGATGCGTATTTCCACATACCCATTCACCCATCACACAGAAAATATCTCAGGTTCACTATTCAGGGGCAGCACTACCAATTCAAGGTTCTTCCCTTCGGCGTGACAACAGCGCCCAGGGTCTTCACAAAGTGCCTAGCTACAGTGGCTGCACATTTACGGAGGCAACACATTCATGTCTACCCTTACCTGGACGACTGGCTTGTTCAGGCAAAGTCAGCCCAGCAATGCGCCAGCCACATGTCCCGCACCATTCACCTCCTTCACAGCCTGGGGGTTCTCACTAAATTACCCAAAATCACATCTCCAACCCGCACACGTACAACAGTACCTGGGTGCGACCATAGACACTCTGGCAGCCACAGCTCAGCCAAATTTAGTGAGGATCAACTGCATGCAAATGCTGATTTCCAAGTTCAAACCCCCACACTCCCTTCCCGCGCGAGTGTTCATGCAGTTGATAGGCATGATGGCCTCCTGCATTTTCATAGTCCCACACGCGAGACTACATATGCGCCCGCTTCAGGAGTGCTTAGCACGTCAATGGACTCAGGCTCACGGGCAACTAAAAGACCTAGTGTTGGTGAGCGGTCGGGCATACAACTCTCTGCATTGGTGGAATCCACAAAACCTTTGCAAGGGCCGACCATTCCAAGAGCCTGTTCCACAAATAATACTGACAGCGTACGCGTCTCTCCAGGGATGGGGAGCTCATGTACTCAATTACACAGTGCAGGGACTATGGACAACACAACAAAAGAAGATGCACATCAACCTTCTAGAACTGATGGCAATCTTCCTAGCCATGAAGGCATTCAAAGTACACTTGTGCAACAAAGTCGTGTTGATCCGGACGGACAACATGACTGCCATGTACTGCCATGTACTACATACAGAAGCAGGGAGGAACACACTCTCCACAGTTGTCTCATCTGGCTCAGAGCATGTGGAAGTGGGCCATTCAGAGGAACATGTTCCTCATGGCGGAACACCTCCCCGGCAAAGACAACCAGATGGCGGATCTGCTCAGCAGACACAGCCACCAGATGCACGAGTGGGAGTTACACCCATCAGTACTCCAACCGTACTTCCAGCAGTGGGGTCACCCAGAGATAGACCTATTCGCCACAAGCAAACGCAAAATGCCAAAGCTTTGCCGCCAGGTTCCCACATCCGCAGTCGTAGGGCAATGCGATATGGATGAACTGGTCCGGCAGATTTGCGTACGCTTTTCCCCCAGCACCATTGATACCGCTGGTGGCTCGCAAACTCAGACAACACTCACTAACACTCGTCCTGGTTGCTCCAACATGGGCACGCCAGCCATGGTACACTACCTTTCTCGAACTTTCCGTGGTGCCCCATCAAAGACTGCGGATCAAACCCGCGCATTTGACGCAGAACCATGGAGAGATTCAGCACACAGATCCGCAACAGCTGAACCTGGCAATCTGGCTCCTGAAGTCCTAGAGTTTGGCTACCTAAACCTGCCACCTGACTGTATGGACATCATTAAGGAGGCCAGGAGACCCACTACCAGGGCTTGCTATGCAGCCAAATGGAAAAGGTTCGTCATTTATTGCAATAATACTGACATTAACCCGCTAGATGCATCCATCCAAAACATAATTTGTTACCTCCTACACCTGTACCGATGCAATCTGGCATACACCTCAATACGTGTCCATTTGACCGCAATATCAGCCTATCTCCAAAACAGGCAGCACCTCTCTTTATTCAAAGTGCCTGCCATCAAAGCCTTCTTGGAGGGACTTAAACGAGTAATTCCCCCAAGACACCCACCAGCACCGGTGTGGAACCTCAACCTGGTCCTCACCCGACTGATGGGTCCACCCTTCGAACCTCTCCACTCATGTGAGATTCAATTCCTCACCTGGAAAGTAGCTTTCCTAGTGGCAATCACTTTGTTAAGAAGAGTTAGTGAACTCCAGGCACTAACCATTCAAGAGCCATTCATACAGGTTCACGCCAACAGGGTCGTACTACGTACCAACCCCAAATTCATGCCCAAGGTGATATCGCAGTTCCACATGAATCAAACTATTGAACTGCCTGTTTTCTTTCAAAACCCACAAACTGTCGCAGAAAGAGCACTCCATACACTGGATGTAAAGAGAGCCCTCATGTACTACATCGACAGGACTAAAGTCTTTAGGAAAACAAAACAACTTTTCGTTGCCTTTGCCCCACACCACAAAGGTAACGCCATCTCCAAAGCAGGCATAGCCAGATGGATCGTTAAATGTATTCAAATTTGCTATCAAAAGGCTAAACGCACATTAACGATTCCCCCACGAGCCCACTCAACACGTAAGTTCGGGGCCTCCATGGCTTTCCTTGGAAACATTCCTTTGCATGATATATGTAGAGCAGCCACCTGGTCCACTACACACACATTTACCAAACGCTATTGTGTAGATGTGCAATCAAAACAGCAGGCAGCTGTAGGACAGGCTGTTCTCAAAACTCTTTTTCAGACCGCTGCAGCTGGCACTGGTAGCCGCCGCTAATAGAGGGTACTGCTATATATTCTATGCACAGATATGAATTCAGCAGCCCACATGCCTCGAACTGAATATGCTACTTACCAGTATGCATCTGTTCTTGGCATGTAGGGCTGCTGACATTCATATCGCCCTCCCTCCTCCCCGGTGCCTGTAGCAGCTGCAGCTCTCAGAATTACTGTAATCATGGTCATCACTTTCTGTATCTACTCCATCACTGCCACAATGGCGAAAAATCTGAGGATGGAGAGGATGCCCATGCGCACTGTAGTCCAGGGGAGGAGTCGCCTATCCAAGGATACTTCGAAGACTCTTCCAGGACAACAACGTGCAAACATCCGGACCCAACACTAGGCGGCGATCTATGCACAGATATGAATGTCAGCAGCCCTACATGCCAAGAACAGATGCATACTGGTAAGTAGCATATTCATTATTAGTGATGGAGAGAATGCATCTATCTTTTAAGATGGAAAAAAAATGAAGGTCTTTCAAGGTGGGTTATACATTACCTGTACTGTGGATGAGGTAGGTGATTATCATTTTCACCTTTGGTCTCCAGCCTCAGTAGCCTACATCAGATACCTTTACTGGCCTGGGCTCTACACACTACAGCCAACCTGTTTGTTGGCCCTACAAATCCCTTCATGTTTTATAGATAATGACCATTATAAATGCTCATTTCAACTAACATGCCATCATTGATTTTCTTATTGGGGTTCACAAGCAACAACCTACCCAGCTTGATTTATTATTATTATTTTTTTTTTATCTCACTTGACTTCTGGCCCCCTTTTACTCTAACGATCCCCCGGCCCCTCCCATTGGTGGACCCATATTTACCATAATTCCCAACACCTTCTTTGTTTATGCTACTGCCTTGTGAACACTTCTTCGCTGCACCTATCTCCCCTCTCCTGTGCACTGGAAAGTAAAGGTCTGATGTTGCTGCAATAGCGAAGGAATGTTCAGGTTTCGTTTTTGCGCTAACTGTTGGCATCCTTACAATGTCCTAAATTTTTTACTAGTATGTCTAGGATGGACTTGTGTACCCCCAGCTTCACTGACCAAGGAGAGAGACTAACTGGGTTAGCATTCTGTAATTGCGTTGGTTATGCAGTTCTACTACCATTATCTTTGGTGAACAGTTGGAAGAATGGTTTGGCACTCTATTGTAATTTTAATTTCTTTAATCTACACATCTGCCCTTTTCCCTCCTTTTATTTACATTGTTACTTTTTCATCCAGTTTGGTATGATAATATGACTGTGGAAAGTGTAGTCAGGTCACCGGTAGATGGAGCATAATATCAGTATGTCACCCGCCATTAAAAGTACTGCCAGTCCTGCCGCAAAGAAAGGAGGGCCAAATGGGCCCACAGGGAGCCCCCTGCGCACAAGGATGTTCTGGTGCTTCCTCCTTATACATGTTTTAACTGCCTTTTGAATGTTTTGGTACCTACGTTGACCCGACTCCTGGAAGTAGAAACTAGTGTTGAAACTAAGGTTTATCTCAGAAGTTAATTGCAGTAGCGAAAGCTCCTTCCTTGCTGGCTAACTAATTTTGAGGCATTCACATATTGTCCTGTGCACTTTGTAGTATGTTTCATCTGAATTTCTTTTTCTATAATTTTTTTAGGTAAATTTGAACCACCGTTATTCCACCCAAATGTGTATCCTTCAGGAACTGTGTGTCTGTCCATCTTAGAGGAGGATAAGGACTGGAGGCCAGCAATCACAATTAAACAGGTAACATTCAAATATACTGCAAGCTATGTAATAGATTGCTCAGACTAGACTGACCTTTGACATCTTACTTTTCTTTCTTTCAAGATCTTGTTAGGTATACAAGAACTTCTAAATGAACCAAATATACAAGATCCAGCTCAAGCAGAGGCATACACGATTTACTGGTTGGTATTAAAAATAAACATTTGGATACTAGTATAGTAGTGCTTGAATAGGAAGGCTCTATGTCATTAGGATTTAATATATCGCCACCCATATCCTATGCAGGTCCTTGAAACATCTTGTAAATGTAATTTTTTTGAGGGGGGGGAGGGTGATTTAAAGTGAGGAGATTTGTGTAGGTTTCTCTTAATCTCATGCATGTTAGACCACACCATGCTTGCGAATTATTACAAATGCCTCCATCTTTGCGCTACAGTGTAAAGATAAGGCAGGAAGTGTCTACTTAGGGATCATACTTCTACCTTAGAAAAGTATTTGATTCTAGTGGCTGCGCTGTCCAGGAAAGATCTGGAGTCCACCATTCAGGTATCCTTGCTCAGCATCCTAGTTAGTGGTGGGAGCTAACTTCAGCGAGTGGAGGATCTGGCAAATGGGTGGGTGGGTGGTTTCATAAAATCAAAACCAGTAAATAAAATGAAAATGTACTTACCATGATTGCTGCTGCGTGGCCCTCGATCTGATCTTCTTCCCTTGTAACTCTAGGACCCTAGCTAACACTTAACCAATCCTCGTGCTGCTCTCACAGCGTCAGACCAGCGACCTGATTGTTGGAAGCGTCCTGTCAGTGCTCACGAGCCCTGGAGGCGCAAGCTGTCATAAGGCAGTTGGGTTAGAGAAATTTAAAGTGCGCATGTGTAGCTGCCCGTAACGAGGTGGCCGGCCAGAGACATGCGCACTTCAAACAAGTGCAAATGGCAGCCCACCGACCTCCCTGCTGCTGCTATTCACCAGCTGCCCCGCCAGACACTCCGTGCGGGACAGGGTGACGAAAAATAAAATGGTAATTAATTAACTTCATTACCATTTTATTTTTCCATCTCTGGGGGAGCAGTGGGGGTGACGCTCCTTCAGTATAAGGGAGGACCCGCCCCTGTTTCTAGTGGTTTTTGTCCTCCTAGAATTACTAGGGGAGACTTTTGACCACATTTTAACATATTTGAGTGGCATACACTCTTTGCTTTTGACTGTAGTGGGCTTGTTTTCTTACTTATTTTGGCTATCGTCTCTCCTTACCTGTTATCACTATACTGGCTATTTGAGAAGTGCCTTTCCTGTGGCAGTAAAATGTCCTGTAAAGGGCAGTTGTATCGCTTGTAGCACAGGTTTCCGAAATCTGCTGAAGTTTGAGGTGGAAGGAGTTTGCCAAACTGCAGGATATGTATGAAAATGTACCGAAATGCATCTAAAGTTATCGCGCTTTTTCAAATGAAATCCTTGCACTTGTCATCTGTTGCTAATTGTTAAAAACTCACTCTTTTAATTTTTGTTGTGAATTTTCGGAATCGCCCTGCTCTTCTCTGTAGTAAAATAGCTTTACTTTTCATTGTAATTATAATTGTTAGTCTTTTATTGTAATTGATACTTTTTATAGGATGTTAATTTATAATTTTTTTTACGATGTTAACTGTAATGCATTCATACAACTACGTAGTGCTTTAATATAGTTCAAAGATGTGTAGACCGTGACAAATATCACTCTTTACCACTCATTTAAACTGTGTACAGATGTTTGGTGCGATTAGCGAAGGTAAAAAACCCTTTGGAGGTCACACTGATTATTAACTTAATCATCAGACACTGAGGCGTGGCTTCTAATTGTTGGGTCTGCAGACCTATTACTGTGGACTTGGTGTAGCTGGTGGGATGTTCTTTTATCTAAACGTGACACATGCAGGACTAATCCGAGCAAATCGTAGACCTTCTCGCAAGGAAATATTTAAAAGGAATGAAGACCTCCAATCAGATCTTGGGTTTGGAAAGCAATTGTTCTGTTTCAGGCTACCCTCTTCAACAGTGATGTTCTATTGATGAGACCAGCCTTGTAGCTCAGGCCGTTCTCCTGCAAACCAAAGGCTCAACAAAAGATTCAAGATAGTACACATTGTTAGCAGAGGCAACAAAAGCAGCCATTTGAAAAGAAATCGGTCTTTCCAACATCGTACAAAACAGGCTACCCGAGATTAGTCCAGCAATTCAGCTGCTCGGAGTAATTCTTAGAAACCAGCGGGTAGAGGCAAATCGTATTCCTTTTCACCACATCCGAATACAACAAACGACAAATGGATACAGGATATTTGACAGAATCGTTGATGAGCAGTGTCTCCCAAGCTGTTGGTTTAACCAGCGCCCTTTGCAGTTCCCAGGGTACCCACAAGTTGAGACTTTTTTCCCCAGTACTGCCTGATGCGGGAGGTATAACTGCAAAAAAAATAAACAAGCATTTGCAATGCAATAGGTACCGCATTTGCGAGACTTTGAGCTATTGCCCTTGTTATATGACAATACCTTTTATTTATGTGTTGGTTTTTAAAACCGAAATAAAAGGCCTTGTCATTTACAATGCAAATAGTTTAAACTCTCGCAAATGTGAGACCTATTGCATTGGAATTGCTGGTTTTTGTGCGTTTTAAAACCGCCGATGTGACCTGTTTCCCCCGCCCTTCACCATGCGCAGTTTATGATGAATGCGGGACAAAACAATAAATAAATACAGCGCTCTGAGATGCAGAGCAGAGGTTTAGCGGCTTGTTGTCAATCTTTCTCTTTACAGGCCTCGTTTCGAAAGCCAGGGAGAGCAGCTGTGCGACCAGAGCCTTCCTATGCTGGCTCCAGAAAGAAAAGAAAATAAGCAAGCGCCACCTTGCATACAACCAAGCATTTGTTTTAACTTTAGTCTTCCTTGTTATGCGTGCAGTGTTTATGTTCTCCACTCTGAGGTTTTGGTTACTTTTTCTTGTGCAACGCTGCAGAATTTCACAACTAAAGACTGCGAATTTAGGTCCGGCTTCCGGCAGTGATTATGGCGGAGGGATATTTTATTTTACGTATTGTCCACCCATGAAGAAAACACATTACATCAGTTGTTTTGGTTCTTTCCCAGTCTGGTTGCACCTTTCGCACTTATTTAGTGTAATTATCTGACGTCCTCTTCTAGCACTGTATGTGGTCTGGTTACCCTTCTGTTTGCCAAGAGAGCACATTAACACATCTGGGGCACTGACTGTGTGCCGGTGTTACCGAAAGCTGAAACCGATTGAACACTGGAACCAGGTGGCTTTCTGCAAGACAGACAGTTGTATAAAACCTGATGTTTACAGCGGGTTAAGTTTGTGGATTGCTGACGTCTGTGGTGTGACCACAGCCTTCCCATGCTGCCTCCAGAAACAAATGAAAACAAGCAGCGTCCCACGAGTGGTTCAAGCAAAGTGGACGCTGTTGCAAGAAAGCATGTCGTGCCTGCAAAAGGAGACACTTCTAAGGAAAATGGTGCTCACAGGCTGTACATAACCCATACTATGTACCAACAGAAGTAAAAGGGCGAGTCCTTATGGGAGGTTACAAATGAAGACAAGGCGGTGCTAAGAAGGGACTAACAAGCCTATTAACGAATCAGAAGTCCGCTTTTACGAAGAGCAATGACACAAGCCAATGACCAATATGGGCGGAGCTTCAAGTCCATACTCTAATACAGCATGCCTCGCAGCAGCTCATGACCTGCTCAGGCTGGACCTAATTTTTTTTTATAAAGCAGCAGACGAACGTTTGAAACCATGCCCTGAACAAAGGCATGTGCTTCCATAAATACTTGATGAAAAATCATTGTCCTGCTCTTTTAAACTGTGAACAGATTTATCACGCATCTTCCCTTTGTCACCGCAAGGTGACTGGATGTTGCAAAACCTGCACTTTCACGTTCCAATTTTAAATAGATGCAATAACTGTTCCTTCACGTTTGTCTCCAGTCTGGTGGTATCTTAGCTGCAGGTGAGCTTTTCGGCAAGGTAGGCGGTGGTGATGAATATGATGGCTTAGTATATTCTACAACTGGTTTTGAAGATGGTGTGGGCCGGCAAGGAAAGCAAGTGGAGTTCCTTTTGGGTTGAGCTAATGTGGGGGATTGGGAGGGGATACATATTTTATTCAGGTTCTTTGTGCTGCAGCATATAGGATGCCCTTAAAGGTAGAGAGAGCAGTGGGCAGTCTTGGAGAACATAGATCAATGAATTTTCTCTATCCAGATGTAAGGGTATAAGGGGCATGTATGGCAGTTCTGAAGTCACACTGAGGAATAATTTAAATTTCTTCAGTAGACAATGCTGGTACCACACGGTCTTGTTTTTCTTGGTGATGTGTTCCTTGAGGGTAAGATCTGGTGTCCAGGGTAAATCCAAACCGGTTTACACTGGGTTAAAGTTGGGTTTTGAGTCGCTTGCGATTCATGTAATTGAGCAAGGTTTGGACTAGCCAACATATAAACTAGTATTGTACTGGCGAGGCTTAAACAAACTGATACATGGGGCTGGTTCTCCACACAAAGGTTGCAAGAGTGTCCTTAACAACACTGTTAGTTGTTCTCATGCTAACATTGGTTCCAGTCAATTTCCAGCCCTTCTGGTGCTTCAGGACTTCATGCTTTTTCTTAGTGCCAAACACCAGTCCCAAAGCAGCCTGTACCTGATCCTCTTTTGTTGAAATATCAATATCATTGGAGTACAGTACAGGCGACTAGGACAACTGACTAGCACTATGCCTGACCGCTCATGAGTCTTTACAGGTGGTGCCAGTCTGTTGCAGATCAGCTGTGCGCACATTGGCGACCTGACCATCCCAAAACATTTTTGGCCCATTGAACATTAGTCCACAGATGTATTGGAATTCTGAGCAGTCGGCATAACTTTGCAATTTCTCCATTGCATCTGACTCAATGGTCAACCTGACAGAACCGCAGTGATGTGCCTCATGAAAGAACAAACTATCCTGAGACCTCTCTATTGCACCAAATTGAATTCCAAATCTTTAGAGAAAATATTTCTAGAATCCGTGAAATATGTTGCTAAGGGAACACCAAACATGGATTTTCTGAAACACATTGCTGAAACTTCACATCCTGTTCCCAAAGTCCAACTTGAACCGGGCTTTCTGGATGATGGACTTGGGAGGAGGACTGTAAGCCTACAGAAATATATTGACCAGTTTTGATAATGAAGCTCAAGCAGAACAAGGTAAAGATGACTCGTTAGCCTTGGCTGGCCACACCAATGGAACTGCACAGTTCTCCTTTTACTTTCTCTGTAACCATGCAAGACCATTTTGCGTAAACAGGCAGTCCTGTCCAGAATGGAGGACAAGATCCTTCCATTGCTTCACTCGACGACCTGGCTTCTCTGTATATGTGATATAGACATCTGAATCTACACCAGAATTTATAAACTTACTGAAAAAGGGGAGGTGTGTGCTCGCAAGTTTAAATTTTCAATTAGAAATTCTGCAATGAAAGCCAGCATAACAGTTTGACCATTGCTTAGAGTAATCTCTTGTATTGCAATTCAGATTTAGATAAATCTGTCCTTCAGTTCTCCAAGGTATATTTGGTTGCTGTCACTGCGAACCATAAATGCCCTTTACTGCAACGTTTTCAAGGCTGTGATCAAAACACTCTAAGAGCTGTGAAGAGTTTTCTGCATGGTAGGCCGTTTTCACCTTCTAAGTTGAATGTAGAATTGTCTAAAAAAAAAAAAAAAAGTAGAAAAAGTTGCATCCAGATTCCAGGTTTGTCTTACTCTGAATTAGTACTAGTATATTTAAACCGTGTCTGTTCCAAGCATCTAAGGCCACCATTTAGTGTGGTCTGAAATGTAAGAAGTTATTTTACCTGCTTGGTAAATACTTATTCCACTGCTGCACTTTTTAAGGTACGGTAAATATTTTCGGTTCCAGAAAAGAAGCAAAACATTTGGAATTAGAGTTTTTGGCAGGCTTGCCCTGTGATTTTTAAGCGGCAAAATGCAAGTGCAGTAATGTCTATGTTCAGTAAGTACTCCTCCCAGTGCTGAAGCGAAAGTATGGTAAATACCGCATTACTACAGATTCTGTTCTTCCGTAGACTCCTGTTTGCAGAAGGTTGACATTTAGCCTTCAATTCAGTGGCCACGACCTAACTGCGAGGCGTTTTCCCGACCTTCGTTTCAGGCCTTTTGTAAATGCATGATTGTATTCCTGCTTACCAGTGCTGTGCTTATTCTTTGCGCGGTGCCTTGGCCCAGCAGGTTCTTTTATACCAGTGATGGCATCAGAGCACTTTGTTCAGACGTGGCACAGTGATGCGTGTATTAGCCCTGCAATTAAATCTGGAGCACAGTGGAATAGTTAGGATGCGCTGGTTAGGGCAAGCTTTACATTTAAATTAGCATCCCTTTTTCACTCTCAAACTGCTTCTCTCTGCTGTGCTGACCGCTTACGATCGATTTTAAGCAGTCTTGAGTGCAGCACTTAGCAGCTGGCGTGCAATAAATGAGAACCCTGCATTGATTGAGGTCTAGCCAACATTTGAGCTCGAATTAGTGACTGCCCAGCAACAGTATCCTTTCTGCCATGTGGGTCTCATGTGTCACCCTGAACTTTGTTGAAGGATGGAAACTATAGCATTAATGTAAGAACTATTCAATAACAGTCACGGTGTCAGCAACACCTTTTGGTACTGGTCAGAGCACGGCCGTCCTGTGGTGGTGCCTGTTGATACCGGTTAAGCAGAATGTAGCCCCAGGTATGCAGTCTATTGGTGGCTCAAGACATTGGGTCCTGTGGTACCAGGCTAACGTAGAGAGTTGAGTGTCTATTAGGTGCTTCTGTGTTTGGGATTCGTATCGAAACTTATAGCTGAAGTTCGATTTTTCAGTTTACAGGTTTAAGAGGGGAGAAATATAAGCTTGTGTCATACTAGGCATTGTAGCTTTGTGCACCCATTACAAAAAGCTTAGTACATACATACATTCTGGGAGTGAGTTCTAGCCACTCCACTTTACCCCGATTTATCTAGGCTCATAGCCTAATTTGAACAATTTCCCCTACCAATGGTACTACTGGTACTCTGCTTTCAAATTAAAGGCAGAGCATACCAGTTTAATTTTATTTTAAATTAACGCTCTGGTATCCAGCGCTGTTTTTGCTCTTTTAGAACACTGGTATTCATATCATTTTGCTCAGGTACAGACATTGGCTATTAAAGACTCCCTTACTCGACCAATGCCGGTAAAGAGGACATTACTGAAGTTACTGTGCCAGCTGTAGTACTAACCACACCGCACATATTTAAGGTAATAATGGTCTGTAGAATCAAACCAGTTTCTTGAATGCCTTGGCTTTCGCGTTAAAGTCAATATTCCTTTGCCTACATGTGCTCCGATTCTTAAGCTATCCTTGTGTGCAAGGTAGGAGGTTTTGCAGAAGTGGAGGACTCTAGTTGAGTGCCCTCAATCCAATGCACCTTTTAGGCCTTTAACAGGACATCTGGCAGATTCTACAGTGAAAAAGGCAGTCCATTTCTCGCTGCATACAAGATCTGCTTTTGGTACCGGACATTCCTGGGTCGTTCTTCCACAACTAGTTTCATCATAAATACCCGAAACACAGACTTACTCAGAAAGCCTTTATCATTTAGAAAGAATCTGACAAATGTTAACAAGAGTTTGATGTAGAACTGTGATTACTGTTAATTTTCTTGTTTTGTCCGGTTAGTAGCGATGCTCGTGCTATACCAGTATGGAGGACGTACGATTTTGTTTTTGTGGTTTTTTTAAAAATGTTGTTGTATTTGGTTTTACATCTGGTAAGCTATTTCATGTCAAATAAGTGTTACGTTATGGGAGGCGTTCTGCATTTGAGACTGAAGTTCGCCTTCACTGCTAATGGGTGCAAGGTTTCTGTTGGCCAAAGTGAGTTTTGAATCTTAACAGCTTGGCTTGATCAATATCTGGCCTACAGCTGTACGCTGGAACTGTTTCAAGCTTCCAATTATACTTTTGTTTCAGTATTCTTTCTTACTTTTAACATTTGTAATATTACTGTTACATTGGATTTGTTTTTGATTTTTGTTCTGGTCCGAATGTAAATATTTTTTCTTTTGTCAGCCAAAACAGAGTGGAATACGAAAAGAGGGTTCGAGCACAAGCCAAGAAGTTTGCTCCTTCATAAACACCATTGTGGCATCTTACAAAAAAAACCTTAAAAAAAAGGAAGGGATTGGTTTGGCAAGAACTTGTTTACAAACTTTTTGCAAAATCTAATGATGCTATGTACAATTAATAGTCACTTAGGGGAGGGGGTCATATGTGTGCCATTTTCCATTTTCGCCACTTGTATACAGTTCTAAATTTGCTGAATTGCCCCCAGTTTTTTCATACAGGGTCTCTTCCTTCGGTCTTTTGTATTTTTGATTGTTATGATGTAAAACTTGCTTTTATTTTAATATTGATGTCAGTATTTCAACTGCTGTAAAATTATAAACTTTTATACTTCTATAAATTCACTAGTACCTTTAGTTTACTTTGCCATCTGATGCAGGCATGCTTTAAAATGTTTAGAACTCTATTTAGCCTCTAGCTGGCTGTATGAAAAAGAAACTCATTATCTTTACCCCCTCCTCCTCCCCAACAGTTTGTCTGTCCAAAAATTAGGTTGTATTGCTTAAAAGCCCCAGAAATCCAAAGTCAGCCGGCATCTTGCTTCTGCATCACTTCCTTTTTGTGTTTATATGGCGTTTTGTCTGTGTTGCTGTTTAGAGTAAATAAACTGTTTATATAAAGTTTTTGTTTCATTATATTCTTTAGTGACTGTGAAGGGAGAAAGCCTTCTAGGCTAAAAATCTTAATATGTACAGCATTTTGTAAAAGCTTATGATGATTGATGTTATGTACTTATGTTTTGATGGACAACTGCTTGTCACCTCACTTCTTAATGTAGGTGAAGACATTTGTTCAATATCTTGTATTTAAAAAAACAGATGCTACCAAAAGATTGGTAAGTGTCTCATGAATTAATTGTATTAACAGTGTAAGAATTAGGTTCAGACTTCCCGTGAGCACTGTACCTATTGATAAGACTAATAAAACAAGTCCATCTGACCTAGTAAATCTGAATCGGTTTGAAAACTTGATTCTTCCTTACTTTTACAGCAGTGTATAGATTTTGCTGCAAGGACTGCTATCTTTAAATAAAGTTTTGTATTTTAAGTGGATGTTACTTCAACATGAGCAAGAAAGATGTTTGAGGTGAATAACTTCATGTTTGAGCACAACTCATTCATATTGTATTTTTTTTTTTTGTACTCCTGGACACTCTAGTGGTGCACGGTGCAGTAAAGTGCATGAAATAGACACATGATGTGGAGCATAAACTTAGTTTACGTTTGGAAAAGAAAAGTGATGGTCTTGTAACTTCAGCCTTTTGATCAACTAGCTGTTAATCACAGATGGGAGATTATCTCTTTAAGACGTAACTGTAATGTGTTCCTGTGCTCGCTGTAAATATAATTTAGTGGAAATGCACTAATATATTGTTTCTTCTTCCCTGATCTCCACAGTACAGCAGTGTACGCACTTAAAACTAGCTCTTTTGTGTTTGGGACACTTCAGTTGTGACACAAAGTAAAGTGTGGTTTGTGTAATAACTGACCTGGTTTACTTATACCATGATGGGAATGCAACTAAACTATTCATGGTGAATTTCTGACTTTGCTGTGGTACATCTTTGACTGGTCCTTGGACGGGTGGTGATGAAAGACCTTCTACGATTCATCCATCAACATTTAGGCTGTTTCGTCACAGTTGACAACTAGATTGAATGGACTGCAAGTGATTAAATAAAACCCTAACAAATAGATCACAGCTCGTTTATTTCAGTGAGTGTTTAAACCAACCACACCCCTAAACAATATTTGGTAATGCTCTTTGTGCTGCATACACCCCTGACTATGGTTGCTCATTAGTTAAGGCCTTTGCTCTGCACAACCCATGTAATGAGGATCCCATTTATGGTAGCGAGTTTTTATTTACCTCACAAGGACCGGAGATTGGCATAGAGGGAGGTGTGAGAGGCTGGCAGCATCCTAAACCTAAAGCACTCGTCTAACCCAAAATTTACCTGGGTCCAATGAGAGCAGCCAGTGCGTCTCCACCTTGTCTACTATAGCAAAACTCACCCCATGCACCTCCTTTATCTGCTCCACCTTTGTTCTAGGATGTCAAGTCACTAGCAGGCATGCATGTTGAGATGGAAGCCTTAATAGAGGTCATACATGATCTTCGCACCACCAAGATTAGGCTTTTTTGACTAGAAGGCCTGGTTTGTGGCTTAACATGCATTACATAATATGCTGCAACAGTGGCTTCCTCATGCTCTGTAGTGATAGGCTCTGAATATTCCATCGTTCAATTGCTTCACCCCTCAAGTGGAACTGGAGATGGTTGTTGATAGCAAGCAAGTTGAATAAGATGCCAGAGCACTACTATGGAAAAACTACTGGATGACCTTAGACTTGTATATAATTTTTTAATAAAATCCTCCTGCTGTATTTACACATAACCATATTACCTTGCCTTTTCTTTTCCAACATTATTCTGTCTGCATGTCGCACCTCAACCAATGATTGTTCTGCAGGTGAAGACGTTGGAGGGTGTTGTGACTTAACTTTTTGTATGTTTTTTTTATATTTCTTGTGCCTTTTTTCTTCCTTCCTGAAGAGTTACGAGTAGGGCTGCCTGGTGCACGATCTTGAAAGTCACGGATTATGCTTCTCATATCTGGTTAGGGCCATGAAGCGTTTTGCATCCCTCTCTTTGGGGTGCCTGCTTTGACAGGAGTCGCAGGCACAAAAGCCTTGATCTGAGGCACCGAAGGTAGATGGAGTGCGGATCCATAATGGATATCTGTACCTCACAGTCCCTCCAGGACTTAAAGCTAGATTTCTTAGGCCCAGACATGGTGCTGCACATTTTCTGCGAAGAAAATTTCTTAGCGAGCACTGTATCCGTGTTGAAGGTGCTGGAAGACAATTACGCCAGTGGGGTGACTACCTTGATTACTCCAGGAGATCCAGATCCCTACCTGGCCAAGCCCTCCCATCTAAATGATGCCACCTCTTACCAAGTGGTCATCCATAGAGCTGCCTCCTTTCACAAAGTTTATATCGCACCATTCAGAAAGACAAAAACCTCCTGATGAAGACTTTCTCAACCATCAACCTACTGTGCAGTTTCTGGCCATGCTAAAGGACATTCTCAGAAATGTGCCTGACACATTCGGAGAGCCTGTGAAGGCCAAAGTGGTTACACTGTATTCCCTCCCGCCCCCCTTTTTCCTTAATCTACCTTCAAACCCTCACCTACTGACCTGCCCTACATCTGGGGGACACCTTCAAATGGACTCTGATAGTTACACTGTGTGCAAGTGGACAAATACCCAAGGGACTTGAAATGCACCACTGCCAAATTAAGAGTAAGGAAAATGACGTGACTTGCAAGAGTGTCATTGTAATTGCCCACTCACTGGAAGATTGCTAACTCAATAGGCTTACTCGCAAGTTTTGATTAGGGCCCACTAGGATGAAATGGAGGTACTCCTTCAGCACCTCCCAGAGCAATACAGACAACGTGGCCATGAACTTCGACTCTGAGGGAAAAATAATTTCAAACACCAGCATCAGAGAGGCAGGAGATGGCGCTAGTGTGAGCACCATGCTTTCCAATCGCCACGCTGTACGTTGGGAGCATCGGCAGTCGGCTAGCTGAGCTGCAACGCTGATGTCCGTGAACAAAGCATTCAGAGCCTCAGAATGGGTGCTGTGCAGCAGGCTGCCAAAAATACGAGTCACGGTTTGGCTGACCTGCCGCATCATAGAGGGCATATCAGTTGCGGCTGGCATCCACGGGGGGTTGTACAGCGCTGGTTGACTGGGTGAGAGCAGAATTTGCGGTGCTGACAGAACTGGTGAAAGCCGCAGGATTGGTGCAAGCCGCAGGATTGGTGCTGCGGAAGCAGAAACCAAGACAACAAAGCGAGTGGAGCATGGCCACCCGGGGGCAGAAGAACCTCAAAACGAAAGCAACCTTGATACAAGGAGACATGGAAAAAACTGACCTCCTTCCCAAAGGTAAACAGGATCCGGGGGTTACAAAGAAGACTGTGGGGAAACATGGGGGAGGCAGCACATTGAAAGGGCGCTGTGGGAGGAGTGGCTCATCACCCTCCATTTGCAAACACTTCCCTGTAGTTAAGGCACCCTCCATAACCACAGGACTAAACTCTCCATCAGGGATTGATCTCAATAATCCACTAACACCGAGCCAAGAGGAGGGGGCTCCAGGGTAGACAGGCATGCACCAGATTAACACCCTTATTGTATCAGTCAGTTTCGAGTGATATTGGGTCAGATGGCATAATGTCTCCAGCTTAGGTCCCAGAACCTCTTACCTGTGCCTCGATTGACGCTGTTGTCATGGATGAAACTGGAATAGACCCCCAGGGTGGCAGGGACAAGGAGGCCAATATTGATCTTGAAGGGAACCCATGGCCCACAGCACCCCAAACCCCGCTGGTGAATATTTCTTGTCTGTCTCCGGCACCATGTCTGGCACGGAAAATGAAACAATCCGTTCAAGTGAAGGCAGCATCTCAAACGATAATGAATCTGACCCCACGGCTACCACAAGAACCATCCAGCAGGGAAAAAAAGACGTAGCAAAAGGCGTAGCCAGCTCAAATGGGTCTACTCAGATTCCCTCAACTTGTTTCCCCTTGGGGGATCCTCCGACCTTCATCACGGGGAGAGCCCCAAGACTACTGCCGAACATTTGATAGAACCCTCTTTAACTTCCATACTGAACACAATAAATCAGTTCCAAGAGGAAGCTCGATCCGATAACTGTGCGGCTAAAGGGGCCACCAAAAAGCACCAAGGTGGCATCAGGAAGCTGAACAAGATCTGCAGAGATATCGGAGATCGGGTCTCAGTGGTTGAAGCACGGACAGAGACTCTGGAGTCAGAAGTTGCGAATGTAAAAGACCAAGGTGCCTCTCATGCGGCATGCCTAACCGATCTAATGGCCAAAATGGAGAAACAAGAAAATAGGCAACGGAGGAACAATCTACGCCTTTTTGGGATCCCCGAAGGTGTTTGAGGCGATGACCCAAGAGGGTTCATCTTTCTACTTCTTCAGGATGCCTTCCCCGCGCAGGCTAACTGGGACCAAGAGGTTCAAAGGGCACATCGCTTTCCCTTCAACCTAAAGCAGAGGCGAGATGGCAGCAGCTTTGGCAGCGAGAAACCCAGTTTGTTTTGTGTTTTTTGGGGGAACTTTCTTTTGAGACAGATGGTTTATGATCGGGCTAGACCGAACTCCCAAAAAGGAGCTGATGGAGTAAAATTCCTCGCCAAGCCTGATTTTTGCCATGCAACCGTAGAGCGCAGATGGAGACTCCGCCAATTGATATCTCCTTTTCAACAGCAAGGCGCCCAGGTGTACCTAATGAATCCAGCTAGACAAAGTTATATTTGACGGGTCCACCCGGGTTTTCCTGTCGGAAATCAAGGCTGGAAAGTATTTGAAAGATATTATGGGGAGAAAAGGATCGAACTAAACTGAGACTTTATTCATGGGTCAATGTGTTAATCCTTGCAGTGGCTATAGTAGGTTTTTTCTGTTGATGTTTCTTTTCCTCACATTTGTACTCACTTACTATTTTTATGTCTCAGAGCTACGAAGGCAAGATGTTTTTTTTTTATATTCTGTATGCAGGGCGGTCGGAGCTTTAGAAATATGCCGACTTGTATTTAGGATCCACGTGGTCTGGCGATTGGAACTCGCACATGCTCACCACCATTCAGGATTTTCCTGACTGCTCGTATTTTTGGGGGGGGGGGGGGTGGCAGCAAGGGAGGGAAGGGGGTGCAAAAGGTGCGCAGTGGGAGAAAAGTTGGTGTTTTTTTCTGAATCTACGGACGTTTTGCAATCTGGAATGGGAAACCTAGCACAGCTGACACAATGGAAACCGGGAGTAAGGAGGAAATCGAGATAGAAAAGGTGGGGGTGCTAGACAACAATATAGGAGAATTAGAATTGTCAAGACGAATCAAGAGGGCATGAAAAGGAATAGAGAAAGGGGGAGGAAAAAAAATGTATTGCTTTGATTTTAGAAGTATGATCTTTTTAATGTGTAAGTTTTTCCGCTAAAAAAGCTTTGGTTAGTAGACTGGGTCAATCAAGGGTAGAAAATGAGTATGACGAATAAACTTAGAATTGTATCGGTAAACATCTGTGGCCTAAATGACTCCACAAAAAGTTGCTCAGGGGTTACCTACACTGGGGGGTGACATTGTCTGCCTCCAGGAAACGCATATCGAAGGAGCACAGAAACATCTTTTGAACTCACTGGTGTACAAAGTTATCGGGGCAACTTATCAGGGTGCTTTTTTTCACGTGTGGAGAGTGAGAGAATGGATCAGACAGTTGCGTTCTCCCAATGAAACTTTTTTTCACTAAAGGCAACTGTTGCCTACGACTGTGTTCCCCATGAGGGGTTACAGTTTCTTCCTCGAGATGGTCCTACACTACTTTCGTCAGTTGGAATATCAAAGATATTGACGGAAACGCCTCACTCACATAATAGTGACATGCTTCATCATCGGCGTTACCTCCACACCCAGATAAGGTGGTACTATCTGGGCGGACTCAACCATAGATATTCCGGGAGTTCTTATAAGTAGGTCACTGGTTAAGAGGCGAACCAGATTTTTTGGTACATACATTAAAACTACCTACAAGTGTACCTCCTCTTGATGCTTTATTCTGAGGCACTTGTGATATCAATAAAAGCCTAATGTTGGGTTTTTTTTTAACAGTGTGTTCAAATTTACCCTCTACTAGATGCCAACATGTTTCGGCCCTCCCTAAGTAGCCCAGTCGGGTCTGGGGCCTTCGTCAGGGCGTGGTGTTTATAAAGCCTACTTATGAGTCCCTATTGGGGCTTTTTACATGTAATTCATGCACACCAAAGGTGAGGCCTAGTGCACTCACCTGTACGTCTTTTGTTCGAACTCTATCAAAGCACTATTGCGTGGCTGTCTTAAAACACTAACAAGCAAAGGTTGGCATGTCTGCCTTCTGTATGCTTTTTTCAGTCTTCTGCAACATCTAGCCACTGCTCACAGGAGAACTGTTTTACAGTCTATGCAGAGCCTGTTTATCTACAGCTGCGCATGTCACAAATGGAATATGTTACCCGGTAAGTATCTGTTCGTGGCATCTAGTGCTGAAGATTCACATGCGTTCCCCCTCCTCCCCGGCAGCCTCTGGTTGTTGCAGATGCCTTTTCTCTTTTTGCATGGTCATTATACACCATCTTCCTCACCAGCTGTGTGCAAACGATCTAACAATTGGGCCAATGCACAAGCGCATTACCGGTCATAGGAGTCATTATACCGCCTGACTTGCAAGTCTTCTTTGAAGAAAAACATGTTGCACACATCTGAGCTTAACACTGGATGGCAGGAGTGCAGAGTATGTGAATCCTCTACACTACATGTACAAACAAATGGTTACTGGGTAAGTAACATTCCTTTTCTATTTTGCTTTTTCCATCCTTTCATTTTGCCATATGTGTGTGTTTATCCTTATCCCAGATCTCAATGACTTACTCCACTCCCTTAAACCCTACTCCTAGGAAAATGTATTACCACTGTCCTTCATGAAAGTTGTTCACTGGTTCTCCACCTACCTTTTCAACCAACACCAAATTTGTTCGTATGCGCACCTCCAGGTCACAAAAGATTCCGGTTACTTGGAGTACTACTGGGCTTCGTAGTGTATTCTATCATCTTCAGCCTTTCCACAGAGCCACTTGATGGTCTACTCACAGAATCAACATTCACTAATATGCAGATGATCCACAACTCTACTTTAAAGTCTCCTCTGCTACAGACATTCAAAGCCTCGAACAAAGCTTGCACATCATCGATATATGGGTGTCCAGTGCAGACTGAAAATCATCACACACCCCTCCATGCATCATCTCATACCTGTTTTACTATTCAGATCTCCCAAACATTAATTTTTCAAACCCTTCCCTCTGACTCTTCCTCCCCCCAGCCCCCACACCTCCCCTTTACCCATTCCAAAACTCCTCGTATTGCTGTGAGCTCCAACAAAACACTTTCTGGACCTTTCTCTCTTCTAGTCCCTCCTCTATCCTTTTCAGTCAGCTAACAGACTTGCATGTCCACCGATCAAATTAATTAGATTTTTTCCTATACTAATTCCCCACTAATCCTGTTTGGGTTCCAGAGTAGTGGGCTACCTGCCGAAAAGTGCTTTGACACCTCATCAGGGGTAGCAAGCATTACATAAATGCATACCCTTCCCGCTTCTAACTCTCCATTATCCTTTGTCAATCCAAATAACAAACTCACATGTCCAGTGCTCAAATTATTCTCGCATCTCCCTACATTAATTCACTGTGAATACTTTTTGGGTTCCAGAGTAGAGTGCTGCTTGCCCAAAGCGCTACGACCCCTCGTCAGGAGTAGCACTATATAAAATGCAATTACAACCAAGACAGAATTCGTGTTAAATGTCAAGAACAATAAATATGGTAGAGTTCAAACCTGGCTTAATGACATGAACTTTAACTGCTTCAAGCCCCAATTATCACTGAATGCAAGGTAATTTTAGAGTCATCGTGGACGCCAACGTCTTCCTCAAGGGACAAATTGCCAAATAAAGACTGCCTGGTACTATGTATCCATCAGAACTTCTCAAACGCTAGTCTAATTTAGGAAGATGTTGTACACTAACCCAATACATTCCCGGTTCCCCGCTCCTCTTCCTATCCTGTTACTTGTTGAATCCATACTTGGCTTTGGCCAGTTACAGAGCTCTGCTGCCCTTTGGCTAGACTTGCACTATAGATATGCCATACACATACATCCGTATGGTCTTCCACCTCCATGCTTGTTTTATCTTACAATATTCTACTATACCATTTTTTCTCCCCATTCTTCAAGACATCAATTTTTTGCCAACTATCCTTATTTTTGGGTCCATCACAGCCATGCTCTGAGTGACAGTTGGGTGACTTTGAGTAGTTCGTAGGTGGAGCTTATTCTGGCCGACAAAACATGTTCTTGGCATGCATCACAAGGTGCTTGTACAGGCTCACACAGTCTCCGGTACACAATACCTAAGCCAGTTTGCATTGGTACAGTGTCACGAGGAGTCCAAACCTTACTGTCGAAGGCCTTTTTAAAAAAAATGTGTTATAGATTTTTTTTGCTTGGAAATCAGTGGGTGGGCTCCTGAGTGATGATTGTAAAATTAGATTTAAGTCAGGATATATAATTTTGTAATTGTGTGGATTATGATTAGGTGGTTAACACTAGCCTTGGTGCCTGTCTGGGCCTAGTTCATTTGGTGATGATGGTCTGGCTGCTTCGCTGGCAGGTTCAGCAGCCTTGGGGTGTTTGAAGGGAGGTTGCTACATATCTGTAGTCATAGTATCAAACAGTTGAAGCAGGTCTTGTGCTTTCTGAATATATTTGCCCTCTTTCATTATTTGAAAATGCTGTTGCTTAATCATGGCCTGATGATAGCTCTGGCATTTGGTCAGCTATACAGCTAACAGCATGCCAAAACTCTTCTGCATTGAGGCTTGCCCATCCCTCATTGCCTGTTAAAAATCCTCTCTCCATGTGGTGCTTAATTTCCATCCACCATGGGCATGCCTCCTAAGGTGGTGTAATGAGTTATGGTCAAATAGCTGCAGGACAATGCAGCAGGGTCTTGGCTAAGGCTGTTTGAAGGCAAGTCCATCTGAGATCTAATGTGACTACATGATAGAGTGATCACATGTAGAGACGCAGCTCAGAAGAGTTTGAATCATCTGTTATGTCCTGAGTTGGGGTCTATTAGACCTTGTATAGATCTGATAGAATCCCTGCCCAGAGGAGTCATTAATGTGTCTTCACTCCAGTCCCTGTATGTGCGTCTTTGCAATATGAATGTAATTACCTTGGACTTGAGAGCTAATCCTTATAGTGCAGTTGCTGTTGACTGGTGAGTATCTAGAATGCATAGAAAAATTCATGGGGTTTCTGGCTCAGATTGGCGAACTGATGCAATTATGGGGACGTTGTCACACAGGTACTGCAAGAGATCAAGTAAAGCAAGTTCATCAAATACTGGATGAGAGATTTCATACTTGACATGTTAGGAAAGATTGATGTGGTGGTGCAGGAGGAATGGTGATTAGATGTGGTATAGGGTGAGTACAGAGGAAACTGGTGGACCCTGCAGGACCTAACCTGCTATACCCTCCATGCTGAGAGGATGACTTTACCAGGTAGTGAACTGTAACCCCCTTAACCCGATACCAAATTTACATGTGTTCCGCCTTTGCCTTTAAAACTCTTCAGTCCATCTCTTACTCACTCCCGCTTTTGTTGTGCCATGTCCTGTGAACTATGACACAAGAAAATTAGATCCTCCTTTCCCATTTTTTCCTACTTCTAATGTACACTCTACATGCCTAACTTCAGTCCCCTTCCCACTACTCCCTTTCTTCCTCCATTTTTTCCCCCTTGGTACACCATCCACATCTTAACCTACATAGGACATCCCCCTTTCCTTCTAGAATACTCCTCAGCCTTCTGGAGTGAACCAATCCATTGTGTTAATCCTCGCATCCTCCCTCACCTTTGCATGTTGGGTAAAAGTAGTTTTTACAGCGTGAATCTTTTCTGGATTCATATGCTCTGCATTATTCCTCCATCTAGTTGTTGGGTCCGCAATTGTATTTTTCTTTCCTTTTTGTCATTTTTTTTTTTCTCTCGCTGGTGAGTGTCTACTTACCACCATTGGGTGTCCCCTTGTGACTTTGTTGTGCTTCCTCTGGAAGCTCTCACCTTTCTCACCATCTCCGATTTCTTTTTTTGTATGCTGTTGGGTCTGGGTCGATAAGGAAGGACCTCCAGACTTTGGGAGAGGAGAATTGAAGATAATCGGGAGAAAAAAACAACGCAAATCTACAGAAAAGTGAATCAAAGTACCAGACTTTGAATCCCTCGTCAATGACCGGAGAGGACTGCATGTGCAGGGGGATCCCTGTGGGTGGTGATAGACAAAACACCGGTCAAGTTTTGCCACAATTGCCATCATAAGATCGCCCAGAAGGACCAAAATCCAGTCTGCAACCTCTGTTTACCTTTTTAAATCACTGAAGTAAAGATTGCAATGTGTTTAGCATTCACCTCGAGAACCCTTAGAGTGGGGGAGAGGCAGTGAAGAGCCAACTACAACATGCAGGGACAGAGCGCAGCACCATTGCTATGGGACATTGGCCTCTCCAGTGAAGAGGAGGACCATGTCGCAGTA
This sequence comes from Triturus cristatus, assembly GCF_964204655.1. Classification (NCBI taxonomy): domain Eukaryota; kingdom Metazoa; phylum Chordata; class Amphibia; order Caudata; family Salamandridae; genus Triturus; species Triturus cristatus. Next base: position 1,090,312,336 of record NC_140593.1, read on the forward strand.
GGGCCAGAAGGTGACCCTGAGATGGACATCCAGGTTGTCAAGGTTGAAAAGAAGGCTTCGAGAGAGGTAAGAAAACCTTCGTCGTCAAAGAAACTAGACCAGTTTTAAAAAACACTCAAGGGCCTCAGAGAGACTCGGTGTCAAAGCATTTGATGTCCGCACCTGTGTCCCTAGAAAAACCTACTGTAGGGTTCCTTAGACAAGGACTCCGTTACGGCAAAGACCCTTGAAAGATACGAGTCGTTGAAAGACGGTCAAGGAAAGGACGCATCGTCATCGAAGCGAGAGGTCGAAATCTGAAAGGCTAGGTTCGCCGCCGACGCCAGCCATCAAGGCGCCTGCTATCGTAAAGAGAAAGGCTGAAATTCTTGACCCCCGAAACACATGCGTCCGATCGAGAAGATGAGGGAAAAGTCTCAAAGTGGCGAGTATTTTACAGCGAAAGAAAGATTTCAGCGAAAGCTTGAAACAAATCGAGATACCACCAAAGATCTCTGACACTTGAGAAAACCATTGAGGGTTTAGAGCCTCTCTTTATCCCCCAAACCTCTAGAGGAACAGGAAGAGGAGTTCTTTTTCGAGGAAGAAGAACAAATTTACTTAGCATCAGAAACCATCGCGGTGCAATAGCTGGACTGGCAAGACCTCGACAGATTCGCCAGAAGAGACTGTTGACACCTATCCTTCAAGGCCCTCTCCAGCAGACAATATTGGCATGTACAACTAAGTCATTAAAAGAGCAGCAAATACATATGGGGTACAACTCAAAGAAAAAAAAACTCAATCGTGTTTTTTGCTAGAAAGTCTAATGCCTACACAATCAAGGAACCAATTACTTCCTGTGCAACAAAGTGTGGTAGACCAGGGAAAGGAGACATTTAAGGAGCCTGCAACATGCAGGGCAGTCACACCTAGAGGGGAGAAGAAATACAAACACCCCTCCAGTGATCCTAATTAAATCAAGGGGTCGGTGCCTGCAGATTCTATCATAACGGCCACGGTCAGAAAAAGGGCAAATGTACTAAGTACTACTGGGCCACCACCAGATAAGGAAAGCAAGAGGATGGACCTCAGAGGCAGGAAGGTCGAGAAAAGTGTGGCAAACCAATGGTGCTTCGTCAATTCTAATACTTTGCTCAACCAACATGCATATCAGCACTAGGAGGAGTTAGGAGACCTACCAAAGCACCAACCAGAACAATACCCAAAGGGAGCAAGCCACTTCGGGGGGAGGTGGGGCAGAGCATAGGCAATATCTGTTTAAAATGAGCACTAGATCCCGCAGAAACATCAAGTAGGCAGATGATTGGTATCACAGAAAGGAGACCTGCATGGCTATGAATTTCCAAATTCAAACCAGGGGTTCAAAACAACATACTTAATACACTTTTCAACGGTTAACAGCTCTTTGGAAACGTGGTGGATGACCCCCTAAACCAATTAAAGGGAAACAAGACAGCAAGATCTATGGGTGCTCAACAATTCATAGGTGGCATGCGTAGGGAAACCGCCCCCTCAAGAAGACTGGCGGGTAGCGGGAAATCATCACTCCACAACCTTGCATCAAACATTTCAAGCAAGCTAACCAAGCGCGACAGCAGCAAGGTTGGCAGTATCAACAAGGAAGACAGTCCTTTAGAGGATGCCCCAGGGAAAGAGGCCTACCGCAAAGGGGTGGGATGGGGCTGCAAACAAATGACTGCACACCGGACACAATACACACGTCAAGGAGGACCGGGAGTGTTCCCCCAAGGGGATCACAACAACAAACTGTTCCAACATTCTACACCAGTAGGAGACAGACAAAAAAACTTCCTCCACAAATGGAGGGAGATCACTTCACATAAGTGGATCCTAAACGTAATACAGTACGATTACTGCCTTGAACTAATCAAATCACCTTCAAATAAAGGCCCAAAGAGGAAGGTACACTCCAAAGGAGAAGCTGCTCAACTTCTCAAAGAAGTACAAGAACTGTGGGTGAAGAAAGCTATCGTGTTTGTGCCACACACAGAAATAAACCAAGGAAATTACTCCACCTACTTACTAATACCAAAGATAGAAGGAACACTGCATTCTATCTTGGATCTGAGGTTCTTCAATAATTTTATAAAGACGCAAAGGTTCAAGATGACAACCCTGCAGGAGGTGATACCACAGCTACAAAAGGAGACTACATGGCTTCAATAGACTTAAGGGACGCCTATTTGCACATCCCCATCAACAACGGGCACAGAAAGTTCTTAAGATTTGTGATCAAGACACACTACCAATTCAAGGTGCTAGCATTCAGTTTAAAGTCCGCACCAAGGGTATTCACAAAGTGCCCGGCAGCGGTGGCTGCATACCTAAGAAGACAGGGAATCCCTGTATACCCTAACTTAGATGACTGGTTAGTAAGGGCAAACTCGTACACAGCTTGCAAGCAGCATATGCATCAAGTAATAGAGACACTATATCAGCTTGGTTTCTCCATACTCTGGGAGAAATCTTCCCCAGAGCCAAAACAGGAGAAGGTGTTCTTGGGGGCGAAGATAAATTCAGTCTGGGGGAAAGTGTTCCTAAGCAACAAACGAACAGCCCTACTGAAGGAAACTGAGCTATACCGGAAGGGGTAAGCTCTCACAGTGGGGAAACTGATGGGGTTGTTGGCATCATGCATTCACTTAATCGTCAGCATTCTGCTATACAAGACTATTCCAGGAATGGCTTCAGGCACAATGGTCACAAGCAACAGGGAGTGGGAAGATCTAGTGGTTGTCACACAAAGGATACAGGAAGAGATAGCATGGTGGAACAAGATAAACATTTCACAAGGGAGACCTATTACACAACCAGCTCCAACAGTGACCAGAACTACAGATGCCCCCAGATGGGATGGGGGAGCTCACACGAACAGGTTCAAAGTAAGGGGACTGTGGACGGACCAGGATGCAATACAACACAGCAAAATCCTGGAATTAAAGACCGTGCCTAGCCTCAAAAGCCTTTTAGAAACAGCTCTATGGGAAGACAATTCCAATACAAACAAACAACACAAACACCATGTTCTCATGAACAAACAAGGGGGAACACAATCTGTAGCACTTTCAACTGTGGAGATGGGCAATAACCCTGGAGATAAACAAATATAGCAATACACCTACCAGGGAAGGACAATGTAGAAGCGGACAGCCTGAGCAGGCAAGCTTCTTGCTCCCACGAGTGGGAACTGAATCAATCGGAACTCAAGAAGATGTTTCACACAAGGGGAACTCTAGCGGTCAACCTCTTCGCAACACCCCAAAATGCCAAATACCAACGCATCACATGCAGGAAACCTTGCAAACAGTCCCTGTGAAATGCGCTATGGATAGACTGGTTAGGGATATTTTCTTACGCTTCTCTCTCTCTCTCTCCTCCCCCCCCCCCCCCCCCCCCCCCCCCCCCTGATATCACTACTCCACAGGGTAAGAAATGCAGAATCGGCTACATGAAGATGATGCGCATTGCCCCGTAATGGGCGAGATAGACCTGGTTCTTGGAAATATCTCTGGGATCAGTTCATAAACTACCAAGGAGACAAGACTAGTTAATGATGCAAGAAGGAAAGGTGCTCCACCCAGAACAAGAGACCTTAAGCAAATCAGCATGGCTCCTGAGGACTTCGAGTTTGGGTACCTAAAGCCACCAGAAAACACAATGGCAATCCTAAGGGAAGCAAGAAAGCTTACCACTAGGAAGTGTTACACGGCAAAATGGAATAGATACTCTATATGGTGTCTCAAAGAAGGACTTCTCAAGAACACAAAAGAAAAGACAGTGCTAAAGTACTTAACACATCTACTGCACAATAAGGTGACCTAATAGTCGCTAAAGTTTCACCTAGCAGCAATTGTTGCATATACAAGGGACACACGAAGAGCTTCTGCACTTCACATGTAGTCAAAAGGTCTCTCAAAGGAGCCAAAAGAATTGCACCCCCCAAAAAGGGTAACTGCACCCACATAGAATCTAAATATGGTACTCGCTCAGCTATTGAAAGCACCCCTTGAGCCGCTACACAAGGCCACGCCACAAATGCTCACACTAAAAACTGCCTTTTTGGTGGCGATAACATCACTACGTAGAGAAAGTGAGTTACAGGCACAAACATTACAGGAACCCTACTTCCAAATACATGACAGGATCGTCATGAGAACAGATCCACACTTCATGCCGAAGGTGGTATCACAATTCCACTTAAATCAAACCATACAAATACCAAGTTTCTTCCAGAATCTAAAGACGGGCAGAAAGAGCATTGCGCACACTAGACTCAAGAAGAGCATTAATGTACTACATTGAAAAACCAAAGGAATACAGAAAAACAAAACAACTCTTTGTATCATTTGCAAACAGTTTTCTTGGGAAACCAGTATCACAATGGCAAGATGGATAGCACACACCATACAATTGTGCCACAAACAAGCAGGAGAAACATTACAGAGGGCCCAACTTGTTCATTCTACAAGAAAGAAAGGGGCAACTATCGCCTTTCTAGCCAAAACACCACTTCATGACTTTTGCATGGCAGCGACATGGCCTTCAGTGAACACACATTCACAAAACACTACTGCTTGGATATTCAAATGAATAAGGAAGCACAAGCAGGACAAATGGTCTTGCAACATCTATTTGCTAACCAGCACTTCCCTTCAACCAAGCTGCCACAGAAGTAACAAACCGCTACGAAATCTATGCACAGCATGTGAATCCACAAAACACGGACCGGTAAGAAACTATACATTTTGCAAAACGTATAGTTTCTTACCTGTCCGTGTAGTTTTGCAGCTCGGCATATTTTCTGAAATCACTAGTCAACCCACCCTCCTCCACCAAAGAAGATGAGGGTAGGGAAAGAAAAAAAAGAATCTGAGGATGGCAACCAAAGTTGGGAGCTTCTGGAGGAAGCACAACAACGTCACAAGGGGACACCAAATGGTGTTATATTGACGCCCACTAACGAGGAAAAAAGGGGAAAGAAATACAACCATTTTGGACCCAACCACTAGATGGCAGAATAATGTGCAGCATGTGAATCCAGAAAATTCTTCAAGCTGCAAAACTACACCGATGGGTAAGAAACTGTCATTCCAAATCTGTAGGGCCGCACAGAAACTGGAGGCATAGATAGCTTTGTCCACCTTCACTGTCTCTCACTCCAGCGTTCCATAACTAAGATTCAATCATACGTCACAAGAACCGTAACTATGGTTCCCTGTCAGAAACAACCATAGTATAACTAATATATATACGACACAACACACCGCCCCCCTTTATATAACCGCAAATATATTCTATGCTAAAAAATTTAATTAACAAGTGCACAAAAATGAAGCTAATAAACACAGCCAGGGAACCTTAACATGACGACAATGGTTGGAATAGATTTAACACAATGTCTTATTCAGCTGCAAAGATTTTCAAATGGATCCCCACCGAGTTCAGAAAGACGGTCACCCATGCACCCGTCTGCAGCAGAATCTACTATGGCAAGGCACTGTACGCCGGCATCCCCCAGAAACTCCTCAAACTGCAGAACAATCAGAACTCCTCCGCCAGACTCCTCCTCAACATCCTCCACAGTGACCAAATCACCAGCCACCTAAGAGACCCCACTGGCTCCCAGTCAGCAAAAGAATCCCCTTCAAGCTCCTCACATGCCTACAAAGCACTACACTATGCGGGACCTACGTACCTCAACCACCGCCTCTAATTTCAGGGACTCACCAGAGACCTGCTCCAGCCAACTTGCCCTGGCTACCATCCCCTGTATTTGCAAGACCACAGCCGGAGTAAGATCCTTCTCCTACCTCGCAGTGCAGACCTGGAACACCCTGCCTCTCCACCTCAGGCAATAACTGTCACTACTGCAATTCAGGAAGGACCTCAAGACCTGGCTCTTCGACTGAACCACAGCACCTCAACGGATCCCAACCCCCGCACGTTGAGACCCTTACGGATGAGTAGTCATGCTTTACAAGTCTTTGATTAAATTATAATGCTTCAATTTCACAGATTTAATTAGTGTGCCCAGACCTGCTAATAGTGTTACCCATAGTGTTCGCCATCCCCAAATTAGATTCCACTGGATCTTCTCCCAACTTGTTCACCAGTAGACCCTTTATTCTCCTGATTTTGTTACCATTCCTCATCAAACATCCAATTAATTTTCCCAGTTCGTACGATCTGGGAAATTAGATGGTGAAGTGGAATCAGCAGTTTTTCACTCTTCCCCGTTACACAAGGATATGTATTTGCGATTCCACATATTACCATCACTCAACAGTACAGAATTATGAATGAGAAACTTGCACCAGAGGATTTAGATACACGTTTTAGGCCAGCAGTTTACGTGTCCATTGATTGCAATACATTTTATTACAGAAAACTGTGGTCACTTTAGTCCTGAGTAACACTACCTGTTGGGAAGTTGAGTGTCCAGCTATGGTACGGGACATCTTGACACTCTAATCTTTACACCATTTAGTTCCTTTTAGATGGTAACAACCTACCCATAGGCTCTCATTTGAAGCTCTGATTTGATCACGAGGACTCCTGAGCCCCCTCTGGCTTTACCCCCCACCATTATCACTGGGGAACACACTTGTTCCCTTATTTTCCCAACCTAACAAACAAGCTACTTACTAATTTATGCAGGGAAAGGCAGTGTGCAGTCAAGACCCACCACCTATCTACATGAAAATCATTACAACAGCAACCAATTGCATGCATGCTGGCCACATAAAACATTGACTTGCCTTGCAAAACTTTTTTCTTTTATTCGCCATGTCGGTGAGTGTCTTTGTAGCTTTTGCCTGTTCTGATAAATATTTGAGTATAGAAAAGATTTGTTAATGTGGTTACACCCTAGGAGCAGGAGACGAAAACGCCTACAGCCGCTCCCAGACTATTCATGTCCACGTCAAAATACTGGCTACCCTCCGTTTCCTGTCTAATGGGGTTTTACTGATAGTCACTGGAGACTCTGGGCATCTCGCAGGCAAACCAATCTTGCAGCTTGTGGCAAGTAAGGTGATGCACCACCAGTTTGATGCTCTACATATCACTGTTCATAGTCGCTGGCAGCAAGGCAAGAGTGTCGAGGTAACTCTATAGCTTTAGCTTGTTTGTTTGGTGCCATTAATTGCACCCACTTCTCACTTAAACCACTAAGAAACGCCATTATGGCAACAGACTGCTGGAACTCTCAGAATGTGTCTGTGGTGCCGGAGGTTGCATACCCCCAGGGGCTACTTCACTGTTGTGCATGCAGCCTTTTCCAAGAGCACACACAACAGCTGCATCTTTCAACAGATACCTTGGCCATCAGTGGGTTGCTGGAGATTTTAAGGACAGGTGACTACTTAGTAAGTTTTGTTAACTCACACCTGGTTTGTATGTGCATCTAGGGTAAAGGCATCTCTAACATGGTCATTTATTGCCCCACTAGATCATAATAGAAACGCACATCCATAATCGTAACTGCATGTATTATTAGATGATGTACTACATTTTGAATAGTTCCACGACATAATGAAAATCACAAGTCCTTGTGACTGGTGATGCCAGGCATTCCTCCCCTCCCCTCCCCTCCCCACTTCCTTCCAATGTCTAACCCCACAACCTCAACAAAGGTACAATAATGCACACATATGTACATGAGCCATAATTTAATGCTATGTTTTGATCTTTAACTTCAGATTTTCCCCCTGAGGTGCCAGCTTAGTTGCTGCATTATTGCGGGAGGACAGTGATCTGTTGAATATAAAACTGTCCACATATGCTGTCATGAGACATACTGTTACACTATCATACTGTGCCAATCAACCGTGCTATGATCCATTTATTAATACACTTACATTTCACCTTCTTACTCATTCTATCACATTTACGTATTTTTATAAAACTAAAATGATATACACTAGTATCAGGCGCGCAACACCCATTGGACTCAAAGGGTTTCAGGCCCCCCCCCCCCCCCCGTCGTGTGTGTCCGCCCGGGATGAGAAAGCTTCCCGGGCACACACACAGCCGCACCCGAGCACTTCACAGGTCTTTAAAAGACCATTTGCATGTTAACGAGGCCTTGCTGTTGTTTCACCCCTTCTAAGAGCCCCTGCAGCTCCACTCTGCCTATTGCTTAAAGATTCAGCCCCCCCCCCCCCCCCGAAATATTTTCTTAGCCCCCCCCCCCCCCGAAATTTGGCTCTAGTTGCGCCTAGTATGTATATTTGTTTTCGCCTTTAAATGTTCTCCATAATGCAAAGAATCTCCCTTCGAAATGTAATCAAATCCTCTGTCTTTAACAAGCATTGGCATAGCCAATAGGTCTCGCTTTTGGGACCTTATAAGTATTTAGTTATGCAACTGCGAGACCTATTGGCTATGCCAATGCTTGTTTTGTAAAACGACCGATTCCCATTGCAGCGTGCCCAGCCCTCCGCATATGCTCTCTGTGCTGCAGCTGTCATCTCGGTAGCTCGTCTGCCAAAAGGCTGCTTCGGACGGCCTTAATTGCATTTGCTGCTCAGGTAGGGCTCAGTGGCGGCCGTCTTAGAAGCGCCCTGAATGGGGAGGTGATGTGATATGCTGTATTTAGGCACACAAAGAAAAGACATTCAGAAGCAGCCCTTGAACCAGGGAGGCCTGCACAGAATTAGACCAAAGCCATGATTCAGAGGGGCCCTGCACTGTACCGTATATCATGTACTCAAATCCCAGCACGCCTCTCAAACATGAGGGGCCCTTCAGGAAAGTGTGGCTGCTCATTTTGGAGGTTTCTGCTGTACCAGGTGACAGCTTATTTACAAGCCCTGTCACTTTTCATCACATAAAAAGTAACACTTGCGGTTTAAGGGGCTTGTTAATAACCCTGAGTTTTGAAAATAAATGTGCATTTCATGTGACTTGCTCAAAGCAAGGTGTCTGTTCATCGATGGAAGAAGACATGGGTGAAAGTGCTTCTACAATTTACGATATAAACAAATCGTGCCCAGATTTACTATACATTTGCAAAGGCACTTACGTGAGGCAAAGTTTTGCTCAATGACATAACGGGGCACAAACTGCAGCAGAGTCCAAGCAGCATGTTTATGTAGCTTTAAACAAGCAGGAAGTGGGGATAAGGGAGGGGGTAGGGGAGAGAGGCACGCAGGCTGGCAAATGGTGAGCACTTTCGCGGCCGCTTTGATGTTCTCAGTGGCCGCGCGGCTCACTGAGAACATCAAAGCGGCCGCGAAATGATCAAGCAGGCTGCCAAATGGTGCGCGCGCCCGGTGCACATGCACTGTATTTGGAGGCCTGAAAGCACTGGTTTGCACTTCCAAATCCCCATTTACTAAAGCTCTCGCAAGAGCAGCGCTGGCTCAGGCGAGACCTAAAAACCGCCATCTACCACTACAAAACCAGAAATGACGTACAGGAAGTCGGCTTTTTTCTAGCTTTCTGATCCATCCACCCTGCCACCATATCCTACTCCCCTACCCCCGGCTGCTCAGTTACTTAAGAAAACCCCGAAAATGGCTAAGGGACAAGAACATGGGGTCCTCAAGTTTGCTGAGGGAGAGTTGGAAATCATTTCAGAGGGAATCGTCAGCAGTACCCTCAGCCGCTCGTGGGGTGGGAGGGGGAGGGGAGAGGGGGCTCGTCCAGAGACTCAGTTTAGCACTGCAGTGCTGGCCCAGATTTGGTGGGATGTTGCCTTATCCTACATTACCACAGGCTGAAAGAGTGCCGCAAGCACAGGGAGGATCTCCGATCCGGTACATGTCTGAAAGCACAGGATTTGTGGGGGTATATCCAGCCCCTCCTCCCCCAGCCACATTTGTGTCTTCCTTGATTGACCCCACTGCACAGGAAGATTTATTTTTTATTTTTAGAACAGCCTGAAGGACCTTCCACCTTCAGCTGGAAGCATTTTAGCAGCAGAAAGATAGTGAGTCTAATATGTGTATTATAATAAAAATGTCATATTTTGAAAGTATTATGTAGATCTCAAGTTTACTCTATTTTTATTATGTTCTTGTTACCTGTGCCATAAGTTGTCCTTTCACACCAATGGATTGAAGGATTCTTTCATTGTTTTCGTAATTTTAAGATCAGCATTTGTGATTCAAAAGTAATTTTGTGGTGTCACAATGGAAATGTACTTTGGCTTAATACTCTTGTTTTTAAAAACATTTTCAGTTCATATTATTATTTTTATTAGCTTAAATTAAGGATATTGTTTTCAAATGCATCATGAACATCTTTGTTATGGTAAAAGCAGATCTTAAATGTACCACACTTTTCTCTACCCTATTAACATAGTGTGAGACTATAAATGGTCCTTATAAATTACATAGCTGAACATGAAGACTTGCCTTACAGAACCTTGATGTTTCAAAACACCACATGTCTGCATAGTGCATCTGTGATCACAATTTCTACATAGTTGTGTATAATTATTTCTCCAACAGTGTATGTAAGGCTGATGTTTGTTCTTCCTATAACAGTTTTTTCCATGCCTAAAATATTTTTGAAAATATTTTTGTGGTACTTTAAGTCGTCGTATGGTGTCTGTTGGACCTGACATCCGTCACCTGGTTTTCTCCCAACGTTTTGCATGCCATCCTGTTTTTGCTAACTGTTTTTGGTTGGCTTTAGGGCTCTGTGCACTTTACAACTACTGACCAGTGCTAAAGTGCTTGTACTCACTCTCGCCTTTAAAGATGGTAACATTGGATTGCACCCAATTTTCACTTTAATGTATTTATAATGTCCCTAGTAAAGTGGCACTACATGTACACAAGGCCTGTAAATTAAATGCTACTAGAGAGCCTGCAGCGCTAATTGTGCCACCCACTTAAGTAGCCTTTCATACACGTCTTAGACATGCCATTGCATCTTGTTTGTGCAATTTTAAACTGCCATTTTAACCTGGCAAAATGAACCTTTTGCCAGGCCTAAACCTTGCTTCTTAATACACGTCACCCCAAGGGTATGTCCTAAATAGCCCATAGGACAAGGTGCAGTGTATTTAAAAAGTTGAACATGTGCTTTTAACTTTTACCTGTCTTGGTAGTGAAAAACTCTTACATTTGTTTATCTGATAGAGACTTGTAGTAGGAGATTCCTTTCCTTTGAATTTCCCAGGCGTCCGACTGCATCCAGAAGATTTTTATTTTTTGAGGAATATACCTGCGCACCAGTAGGTGGCATCAGTCTGCTCCACGTGAAGGCTGTGTCATCCACGCCAAGTGTTATCTGCGTCACCTATATAGGTGCCACCTCGGTGCACTGACATGTTATTTTCTTTCTGCGCCTATCAAGCGCTGATTCATGAACAGAGCTACCCTCTGTCACTTTTTGACAGGATTTTTTCAAAGCTTTGTTGACCCCTTTTTGCTGTGTAGTTTATAGCATGTCTAGAAAGACTAAAGGGTTCAAGCCGTGCAATGCCTGTCAACGCGACATGTCTGTAATGGACCGGTATTAGGTTTGTCTCTTTTTGGACCGTGACCATAACTTGAAGTCCTGCTCCAACTACCAGGCCATGGCTCCGAAGGCTTTGAGGGAGCGGTCCCTAAAACTGCTTGTGGCCTGGCAGGCGACCCTTCGTTGCTTGATTTGGAGGTCACGGTCCTGGTCGAGAGGAAGTTCCTGGTACCGCTCCAGGAGTCCCAAGTCCTGTCCGTTCCACTCGAAATCATTGGGACATTAAGGTAAGAGGCACATTTTTGGGTGGCCTCACCCCACCGGCATGCCTTCGGGACCCCCCTCTGACCCCCCACGGGGCCCAATCTAGTTCCGTGCTGGTGGCTCCAGCCCAGGAGTTGATGGCCCCCTATGGATCCAGATTGGTGCCGGTTGTGCCATTGCGACCTTCCCTGGCACTAGCCTGATGCCATTGGTGCCCACCTGTGATGTTTGCCCCATTCTGGAGCTGGTACCGTGTCAACAGATTCCACCGCCTACAGGCCCCCCAGGTCCTAGGTTGCTTCCTGAGCCTTATTCTGAAGGGCAAGGAGTGGGAGAAGATTGGGAGGGGTCACTGGACCCCTTAGACTAGTCTGATAAGGAAATGGACTGGTATGAGGAATGAGTGAGGCCAGTGGACTGGATACTTTTCCAGGTACTGGCATGCTTTCTACCCCTACCATGGCTACTGAGGAGGGAGCGACTTATTCTATGGTGGTGCAAGGGCGGCTCAGGTCCTTGGTTTTCAGCTTCCTTCAGTGGCGTCCAGACCAACATCTTGACAGGTTTTACAACCAGGAGTTTCCTCCTCAGAACCCTGGCTTATCTTTTATAAAGCCTTCACAAACGTCCTACTGGGAACCTGGTCCTAGCACAGCAGAGGGGCTCCTGCGAACAGGACTGCCCGCCATCGTGCTGCCCCAGGCGACCCATATTTCCTCACTACCTACCCTACCCCAGAGAGCTTGGTAGTCCAAGCATCTACGTCCCATGGTGCTTCCCTTCTGCTCTCCTTGATAGAGTATCCAAGAGGCTTGATAGTTGGGGCAAGAATTCTTTTTTTTCTTTTCTTCCGCCAGCCTTGTATTATGGTCTGTGAACACTGCATGCATGCTTATTGGGCCATTATTCCCACACTGTGGGAAGCGGTTGTGCTAGTGCTGCTACAGGTCCCGGAGGAAGCCTGGGCCTTCCTTTCCTGAGCAGTGTCAGATGGGAAAGATGCAGCAAAGTTCACCGTATGATTTGGTTTAGACACGAATGACTCGCTGAGCAGAGTGATTTCATGGACAGTGGCTGTCCGATGCCACGCCTGGCTGAGAACATCTGGCTTTTCGGGGGATGTCCAAGCCTCGCTCATTTGACATGCACTTTGATGGCACCCGTCTATTCAGAGACAAGCCAGAAAAGAACTTGCGGACTACGGCCAAGTCCTTGTGCCTCTCAGTGGCCGCAGGTCCCCAGTCTGCCTTTTGTGACTATGAAAGGGGTTGTCAGCTGCACCAACGATACACCAGCCACCAAGCTGTGCAAGTTCAGCAACCCCTGCGGGAGCGCCGTCCACTGGCCACGTGGGTCAAGCGGCCATAGATCAGTTCAGGCGAACACAGATCCGGTCAGACCATCACCCCCTCCTCCCCTCCTTGCCCGATAGCTTCAGCCTCCATGCTATCCTAGTCTCGTCCTTCCTGACCATGTGTGTCCGGTTGGTGGCAGGATCAGCCATCACCTCCGCCACTGACAGACGATCACATTGGACAGGTGGGTTCTCCAGATAGTCCGAAGAGACCACCCCACCCTCCATCCTATGACCAGCTGACGGAGGATCATTTGATTTTGCTCCAGGAGGAAGTCATGACTCTCCTGCAAAAGGGAGCCATAGACAGGGTTCCGGCGTCAGAGTAGGCTGTGGTTGTTATTCCTGTGACTTTCTGGTTCTGAAAAAGGACAAGGGCCTTTGTCCTGTCCTAGACGTATGAGCCCCCAACTACTGCCTCAAAAAGGAAAAATTCAAGATGTTCACATTAGCTCAGGTCATGTCTTACCCTGGAGACTGGATGGTAGCGTTGGACTTGCAGGACGCCTATTTTCACATTCCCGTCCTGCCTGCCCATCTGCATGACCTACGGTTTACAGTAGGCCCGAAGTATTTTCAGTTCACCGTTCTCCCTTTTGGCCTTACCAGTGCCCCTTGTGTGTTCACAAAAGTGATGGCGGTGGTTGCAGTTCCTCTACGCAGATCAGGCGCGCCAGTCTTCCCCTGGTTACTGAGGGCGGGCTCGCCCCAGGCTGTCACCTCCATCCATACTACGGTGAACCTCTTGCATTTGCTGGGGTTCACTATCAATGTACCAACGTCACATTTTACTTCTGGTCAACTGCTCCCTTTCATCAGATTTGCCTTGGACACATTGCAGTTTCGACTTTATCCTCCCAAACGGCTTGTCTAGAATATTCACGCTATGATACCAATGTTTCAGCACCTATCCTGGATTTCGGCGAGAATGTCTGAGGCTACTGGGCCTCATGGCATATGCTGGCCTGCAGTGGGGCCTGATGTTCCATTGGGTTCAGCATCAGGGGAATCTCTCCGACATGGTCCTGATCACAGAGGGAACTGCACTAGAACTGCAGTGGTGGCTGATGAACCGTGATTGGGTCAGTAGCAGACCTCTCTCTCTTCCCCCAACCTTATCTCAGTAGTGACGGTCTAGTCACTCCTGGAATGGGGCAGCCATCTGAGAGAGGTGGAGATTGGAGTACTCTGGAGGAATCCGTACTTTATCCTCCATCAAAGGAAGGCTAGTTCAGGTGTTTACAGGCAACACCACCGCCATGTGGTACTGCAACAAACCGGGCAGAATGGGGTTGTGGGCTCTGTCTAGAGGCCCTACGTCTCTGAACATGGCTGAAAAAGCAAGGCATGTCTCTGGTAGTTCAATACCTAGCAGGTTCTCTGAACACCAAGTCGGACAAACTCCTCTGTCGGTGTCTTGCGGATCATGAGTGGCCTCTCTATCCGGAGGTGGTGCAAGGTCTCTTTCATCAGTGGGGATAGCCCGGATTAGATTTGTTTGCCTCTACAGAGAACACAAAATGTCAGCAGTTTTGAATGCTGGAGTTTCTAAGGTGGCTCTCGCTCGGAGACACTTTTTGTCTCGAGTGGAGCTCAGGCCAACTGTACGCATTTCTGCCCATACCACTCCTGTCCAGAGTTCTCAAGATCAAGAATGGACAGACCCAACTTGTCCTTGTGGCTGTGGACTGAGCACAGCCTGGTATCCCGAGCTTATCAAATGAGCATCAATCCTCCGACCAGTCTGCCACTCCCTGGGGAATCTTCTGTCACAGCAGCCGGGAAGGGTCTTCCACCTGAACCTGTCAACTTGGCGCCTTCGTGAGTGGAGATGGAGTGGTGGCAGTTGATAACTTTCGACCTTCTTCCCGAAGTCTGCAATGGTATTCTGGCAGAAAGGCGTTCCTCCTCTAAGATGGTATATGACTGCCGGTGAAAGAAATTTGTAATATATTGTACAGAAGACCATTGACCCTCTTTCTGCTTCCCTTTCTAATATTTTGCTTTTTATTTTGACCTTTGCTCATCCGGGCACTGCTCTGGGCACCTTTAAAAGGGTATCTCTTGGCTTTGACTGCCTTCCAGAGGCTGCCAGACCAACCCTCCTTATTTAAATCACCCATGGTACCTAGATTACTGAAAGGCCTTGTGCATATGTTCCCACCTGCCCCTTTCATTATGCTTCAGTGGGACCTTAATTTGGTTCTCACCTTCCTTATGTGCGCACCTTTAAGCCCCTGCATAATTGCCCCTTCCGACTGCTCACCATCAAACCAGCCTTTACATCTGCCAGGAGGGTGAGCGAGCTGCAGGCTTTATCGTCCAAGCCCCCCCTTTCTGATGATATTCCCTAACAAATTGGTGCTGTGCACTAGGACCTCTTTCCTTCTGTAGGTGGTAACTCCATTCCATGTGGGACAATCTGCCACCTGGCCGACTTTCTACGCTCCTCCACATCCCTCTAAAGAAGAGGACCTACTCCACTGTCTGGAATCAAAAAGAACATTGTCGTTGTACCTTGACCGCACAAAAGAGTTCTGGTTCGTAGGGTACGTTGGATTGAAAAAAGGTTAGGCGGTGTACAAGAGAACCATCTCACAATGGGTTGTCCTCTGCATCAAGATTTGCTATACTCTGGCAAAGAACCAGCCTCCTGAAGGCTTAACGGCTCATTCCACCACAGCTAAGGCTGCTACCACTGTGCTGCAACATGAAGTCCCAGTCCTTGACATCTGTCAGGCAACAACGTTGTCATCCCTGCACATGTTTACCAAACATTACTGCCTAGGCAGTCAAGTCCGCAGGGACTGTCTCTTTGGCTGCTCAGTCCTAAAGGACTATTCAGTATAACAATTGTCGCAGTCCATCCTCTGGAATGGCATTGCTTGAGTATCTATTCAGAGGTAAGGAATATGCGGTTAGATGTGTCTATCATATGGACAAGTTACTTACCTTCAAATAATGCCTTATCTGGCAGAGATGTGATCTAGCTGCAGATTCCTTACAACCCACGCTCCCTCCCCACGTTGCAGACCTGTTTCTAGGGTCAGGGCTGGTCCCTTCACAACGAATAATTATTTGGGCTGTGTCCCAGTTCATTGTTATTTTGCACACCATGCCACCTCAGTTTGGACCTATCCATATGCAAATTAGTCTTGGCCCTGCCTCAAATGGAACAGTCCAGCTCAGACTGCCAGGGCAGGTCCTAGCTCAACCAGCAACCCAGAATCCGTTTTCTCCTACTTAGGACTCATCAGCCAAGTTCAGCTTGTCACTGGAACCAACCTATGCCTTACTGATGAGCCTTAACTAGGGGAATCCAGTACTAGGTGGCTAGTATTCCAGTTCAGGGAGGGTCTGGCCTGGCAGTTTGCGGAGGTGGCTTACACCTGAGAGTAGGTGTAGATTTCCATGTGAGGAGATCTACACATGCACATTTGAGAGACTATTGTGTGTGTAAATATGGTTTGGTCTTTACAGCTTTATTTATTACAAAATCTTTCTTAGTAACTGTTCTTTACTGAAACGTTAGCCCTGCTTTCATACTTATTTAATCACCTTAACCTCCAGGTGAGTGTAGCTTAATTTGTTTACTAATGTATTCCATGACTTGGAATTAAATTCTACTATTTGGCCCTGAGTCAGCCACTACTCAATTTCAGAAATTCCACAGTAATATTAAACGTGGATTCATTATGTGCCCAATTTTAAGCCATTTTTGTTTTTACTTTTAAAAGCTTGTGGGTAGTGTCCCCTCATTCTACACTCTTTACATAGTGTGCCCAAAGCTTTGCAAAACAGTATCACGTCCTGTGTGCAACCTGCTACCACATCTAGAGCACTCTTTCACTTCATGTTTTCTTTCATTATATTTTTTTTCACATTTTATTTTATATTCCTAAATTAAATCACATGGTTAATGCATTGTTTTGTCATCATTAATGTGCGATCAAGTACGCACTCCACACAAGTTATTCCAGTGCACCTTCAGTAATAGTAAATAAATGTTGATCCATTTTCAAACAGATTTCTTGAATGCGCATTACCGTTTTCTTTCGAGGTTTGGTTTTTCTTAGTCAAGGCTTAAGTCTTTGTTTCAACCCAGCCCTTCCTTCCAATATGGTGTCTAAAGAGAAGCTTGTAAACTATGTTGGTATCCAAATTCTTTATTATACTTCATGTTAAAAGCAACATTGCCACCCAACGCATTTCACCAGTTTTTCATAAGGACGTCTTCAGGGCTGCAATAAATAGCATGCAAATGTATTTTTAAAAACATTAAACATATTTACAATTGGAAATGCATTCAATCTCATAAGTTGGGGAGGGAGCCCCACCAAAGCCCCCCCCCCCACCCGCCCCATTGCATTGAATGAATATCGACATATAGCAACATTAGGAATCTTAGGTTCTTATTGCCTAATTAAGAGATTGATATACGTTCATGGCCCATTAAATATGCATTTTTAAATGAGTGCCATTGCATATGCACTGATGAGTAACATTCTGTCAGTCATGTGAAACACATTCTTGTCTTGTATATAAAGCGCAACCGATTTGAATTAATTTGAGACTTACGTGAGAAGTCATGAAAGCATTAGTTGCTATACAAGATACCTTGCACTTATGAAAACAAAATGTGCTTACTTTTAATCACATAGTACGTATATCGCATATCAAGATAAAAAATAATACATATTCCCAAAACAACTATATTGGGAATACCCATTTGTTTGTTGGGCTGTCACTTGGAAAAACAAAGTATCTCCAGATAATTTTCTCTGAATGAAAAAGAGCATCTATAATTGGGATGCTCAGTCAGGATACGATTAGGAATTCTATATCGTGGTCTATACAAACATTTGTATAGATAGTGCTGGTTTACTTCAAATTAGTTTTGTTGTGTCAGGAAGGATGTGCGGTCCAAGGTTGCGGGTCTTAAGTTTAATTTAATCGAATGTTAAAGTCTCCTAAGAAGATGGTGTTAAAGGAAAGAAGGAGGTCTGAAGTCATGAGTTCAGTATGTTATGTTGTGAATAAGGAGTTACTTCCAGGTTGATGACAGATATAGTGACTCACCTCTGTTTTGTGAATGATTCAGCACTTCATTCTAATTTACCGAATTGATCCTATCTACCGATGGCATAATTTGGTGAAACAAGAATGTCTATGCACGAGTGGTATTTGGGTTTTAATCTGCTCTCATTTAAGAAGAGGATGGCTAGTAGTGTGACCAATATGGTAGCCGAGAGGTTGACACAGTCAGAGGATGCAGTACAGTGGCATAAAAAGGCACATCTTGGGGCCTCATTTGGAGTATGGCAGATTGCCTTTGCTTTCAGGGTGGCAGAGGTAATTAAGTCTGCCACCCTGCCCATCATATTTAGAGATAGTCCCTTGGCCCTACTGAGATGTCTGTACCTTTCAGACGAGGCACTGCCACAGCAGCTCTTCTAAAGGCCCTGAAAGTTTGCTCAACGACTACCCCAAAGGGGGAGTTTATTTTTGACAAATAAACAAATGGCCCTGGCATCCTGAGATTTTTGTCACATGGTGGCGGGGTCTTTTGCAGTTTTTTTTTCTCTTCTGGGCTGCCATGGTTTTCCTAGTGGTGCGGACTGAAAGATCAAAAGTACCTCAGGCTGTCTGCTGTAACTGGGGTGAGCTGTCTGATGCCCCTACGGAGAGGGCCTTCGGTGTAGGGTTTTTGCTGGCAGATCGGTTGGGCATGGCTGTCAGAAACATGACCATTTGCAGACTTAAAATAGAGTGAGTGGACCATCGCAGGTGACTCTGCAAAGTTTGTGATAGAGTACCATGTCTGCCGGACTCTAAATAGGTCCTTAGTGTGGGTGTGGTGATCCAATCTGAGGTGGGGGGTGGACTGTTAGAGAGGTCCTCCCCTACAAGGTTTGAATGGCAGGCTTATCTTTTGAATTTGTAGTTTTCTAAGCCGCTCATGCACAGGAATAAGAAAGACCTGAATTTGGAAGCGAAAGCAACACGGTTGGGTGGAATGCCGCTGCAAATGGAGTCTAAAGAGGTGTCCAGTGTCCAAAAGGATGCTGATTCTTCTCTAAACAGGCAACTTAATTATCGATCATTCATGTGTTTTTACCAGATGACGATTTTGCGTAAAATCCTTGCAGCATGGCCACCGCCGACGCACCATTTGGTGGTACAGTCCATAATCCTTAGACGTCAATTGTATTGTAATTCTCTCTTCTTGTGTGTATGTACTGCCTTACTGTCTCAATTCTAATGGTTGAGGAGGTGCCTGTAAGACTTGCTCTTCAGTGCCAATAAAATCTCTACTGCCACTTTAGCTTTGCATTGGCCGCCTGCATCCAAGCGGGCGCCCTGCCATCTGCTCCAGGTTGTCCACCAATTTGTCCCTTGTATTTGCAGCAGATACTCTCCAACTATGTTCCGCCTTGTGTGAGAGTAGATCATCTTCTGCCACTGTCTTAGTAGTGCCCTGATCTAGCCGCTCCAGACTTGGCGCTCATACGTTTTCACTTAGCATGGCAACACTCTGGAACCAGTTACCTGCCATTTAGAGCAGGTCGGAAAACCTACCTTTACTCCTGTTAGACTAGAAGTGGTCCATGCTTTCATCAGTGGTCCATGCTTTCATCACGGTCTCTTAGCACCAGGTCACCTTTTAGGTAAAAGCGCTTTAGAAAACTTTTACGTTGCATACACTAATATGTAATTCACTTTCTGATTAAGGTGCCCAGGAATTCTTTTAATTTTTTTTTAAAGAACTATTGCGGTCATATTTTATGTAATGACTAGCGATCTGTACGAAATTGTTTGGTTTTTTATAATAAAACTTTGCAGAAAGTTGCCAAGTTAATTTTGCAAGGTCACGAAGATTTTTTTTCTCGAGAACTTCTGGGCAAAATGTCAGCTGCCAGTTTCTGGAAGCGAAAGCGAACACGCTGGCTGCGGAAGCTGCAGGCTGCACGTGAGGCGCAGCCCATGGCCCACAGATCGCTGCATGCTCTGCCCGGCATCACATTCACATTTTGCCACTCTGGGTCAGGAGTCCTGGTACATACTAAATGTAAATGTGAGATGTGAGTCTGCAATGCCGTTCAGACATCCATCCTCTAGCGTTTAGCATTGTGAGCAGCAAGGAGGCACAAAGCCGATCCCAACTAGGGGGCATATTTTTCAAGGTTTTTCATCGCCCTTGTGACGCAAAATCCAAATGGGATTTTTCAAGCCACGCAAGGCCACCATGTTTGGCCCTGAGTCACTTGATAAATCTGGAGTAACACAAGGCAGGGATGCGTTTCATGGGTGGAGTGTGGGTGTTCCCACGCATCCAAACATGGATTCTGACACACTCCCAGATTTACCAACACTGATAGACCTGAGAATGCGTCAGCATTGTACATTTCTCCACCTTGTTGTTTCCTTTTTCTAAGTGTGCTGCATTATTCAGCACACTTGAAAAGAGGAAAATGCCCCTGAGAATTGTTTTTTGTGCATGAAGGTTTCTCTTCTTTCACAAAAACGAACCTGCCTACAACGCAGGCACCCTTGCAACATGACCCAAGGGTGTCTGCATTGGCACTAGATAGACAAACGGGGCCGGACTGGGAACCGAAACTGGCCCTGGCAAACTGCTCGACTGGCCCCCGTGGAGGGGGGGGGGCAAAGGAGGGTTGCGGCCGTGCTGTTTGCTAGGGCCGGTTTAGGCTGATTTTGTTACAGGGGGGCCAATATTGCCAGTCCCCTGTAACAAAAACTGGCCCCCCAGGGACCCAAAACTGGCCCCCACCCTGGCGGCACACCGGGGAAACGCCCGGTGACCGCTACGGCCAGTCCGGCCATGTTGACAAAAGTGCGCACGCCTCGGAAAGTACAGGAATGCGCTGTATAACAGTTAATACGGCCCCTTCCTGCCCTTTAACGCAATGCGGCAAGGTGGCTTGCTGCGTTGCGCTGCATGAAAGAATGATAAATCTGCCCCTACATTCTTATTATTAAGGTGGGCTTTTTGCGCCTCACTACAGACTGTCTCTTGGCACCGTGAAAGAAGCTGGGCCACGGAACTGTGATCCTGTCCCTGTTTAGCAGGTTTGTTGCTAGGATGATTTTGCCCAGTAATATTCTGAATTTTAATCTTAACTGAGTTAATGCCGGTCTGTTATGCATCTACGGCTCTGATTAGACTAGCTGCGTTGGCTGCTTTTTCAAAATAACATCCGCTTCCCAGAGCGTGCATTTTGTACAAAGAGTGATTGCAATTAACTTGCATCCATTTTGATTCCTAGAACTGGGCTTTATTTCAATGATTATAGTACTTATGCTGAATAGCATCTCTTAGAGGTTATATTCTTAGCCTTTTAATGGCGAGGTCATGTGTGCAAACCCCCTTGTTCTGTAATGCTATAGTTTAATCTATATGGTCCAGCTTTATGCCTGCAGCAAAAATAATGCACGCGCTGCTTTCACAATAAGGCTGCCTTTTTTACTTGCTCAGTTTTATATTTACATCACAGAATGAAAACTTCTTGCCACTCACTCACCTTAGCAAAATAAGCATTTGTTATCCTAGGAAAACCGTTGCTCACAATATTTCACTTTTTTTCGGTCTTCAAAAATAGACAATGGAAAGTTTTTCTTTCACCAAACACGAGTTGCCTGCACACCCATCTGCTGTCAATAGTATCTTAGTATATTCCTAGGGGTTCTGCAGGCTGTGGCAGGGCCTGTGTCCAAACACATGATGCCCTCTTCCCTATCAACCTATTAAGGCTGTCGGACTGCTATTATGCCTTCAATATGCAATGCACAGAGAGAGGTGATGGCACAGCCGGACTGGGAACAGCGACCAGCCCTGGCAGATTGCTGCTTGACTGGCCCTAGGAGGGGGGGCGGGGGTGGGGGTGCTAGTGAGAAGCTCCGCTCCCGCTTTTGTTGCAGGGAGCCGATATTGCAGCACTGCTGCAAAACTGGCCCCCGCGGGTACAAAAGTGGCCCCACCCCTCTGACCCACTGGGGAAACGCCCAGTGCCCGCTACGGCCAGTCCGCGCCATTGGGTTGCTGTAAATGCCATTCACATTTTGGATTACCCTATATTGAAGCCATTGGGTTTTGTAACGGTCGGTCATGACTTATGGAGTTTATCCACTTCATAGCGCACGCATAGTCGGCCCATTCGTGCAGTAGGGGTATGAGTTAGCAAAGAGGGGAGCAGGCAACCCTGCACATGAACTCTCACTAGCACGGCCGTACAAATGCCTAACTCGGATAGCAAAACCTTCCACAATGCTGACCCCACTTGGGTGGGTCTCCGCATTTCCAGCCGCCACTGGCAATGCTACAGAGTCCTCTCAGGTCCTAACTATCATCATCTGGTGATTATATAATGGTTTAAATACTCCCCGCCATACAATATAAGGAAATTGCAGGTCACTAAAGAGTTCTGAGATCAAGCAGAGGAACAAGACTGAAGGAGGAGGTCCGTGGAACTCTGAGCTGATTTACAACATCCTTTTAACATAAGGCAGAGGGTATTTTATTCTTTATTATGCATTGTGACACCATCACCCTTTCAAAAATCTGCTTAAATCCTTGGCGTCTTCAAATTCTATGTGAAAGAGATAGAATGTTTGTTGATATAACCTATAAAGTTGAATTCGTAGTTTGAAATTAAACACACCAAAAAGCAGTTAGTATTTTGCTGGTAAATCTATTCTAATCAGTTTAACGGAAGGTAGATTAGAAAAAAATGCTCTCATAATGTACAAAAAGGCAAATTATTTTGTCTTCTTTTCAGTAATGACCTAGAGAGTGGAGAAAAATCAACATGTAACCATAAATATGTTGTTTTTGCTGATCAATGCTCATTTTCAAAAAACGGATGAGAAGCACAAAAAGAAAGCTGTTCTTGTTTTTAATTTGTAAACTGCAGCTGCTATTCTGTGTGATGGCCAACCTTTCACCCTGGCTTCTGGGAGCAGGGATTATGATGTCACACATCATCTGTAATATTTGATCACCTTCTTAGTACCGGTGACCAGAGATGTCATGAGTCACCTATAATAAGAAAAGTAGACACCGACTTGTATACAACATTGCAGGCTCCCATGCAGCACAGCGAGCTTAAGCAAAAGTGGCAGGAGCTGCCTGACCTGCTGATGAGCAGCCCAGTCATCTGGAGGGAAAATAGTGCCACTGGCAACTGCAGCAGCCTGGTGAGGACCTGGCCTCGAGCCCATTTCAGCCTAATATTGTAGTTGGAAATTGTTTTGAAAGTAACTAGTTCTTGTTATTATTGTGAGCGTGTGTGGTGCGCAATGACAATATATCCCCTGTCGGCTTGGTCATTAAGAGTCGCAAACCGGATCGAAAAAAGGCAACTGCTGTATACTGGAAAATAATAAATCTATGATTGTGAACATATCAGAAGCAGTGTTTGTACAGACAGAATTCTGCACAACACACCAAGCATCATCACATCTATATTAGCACATGATGTTCATTGCCTAACGTCCATTCCCATCCGCATAGCCTACTCAAGGTGATGGGGAATCGGGAGACTGCATAATTCACACCATTCTTGTAAATCCTCATCACGCGTTGCATGCATGAACTTTATTGCGTAGTCAAAACATTGTAAGATCAATAATACACTTGTGTAGCTGAGCTATTCCAGTGGTTCTTAACCCGTTGATTGCTATAAACCCCACTGAATCACAACTAGAAACCAAGTAAGTAATTTCTATGATTTGTAGCTCAAAAATAATATTAAAAAAAATATACAAACACGTACACTCTGTATAAACTTGGCACATATACCTTCACCTGCAACTTCATGTTTCAATTTGAGAGTGACTCCACAGTGGTACAAGACCCAGTCGTTTTCACAAATCACTTGGTGGTCATTTGAAATCACAGCTCTCAGTAGAAGTGACAGGACAGACAAGTAACTGGATTGACATAAGTCTCACACAGACCAAGAGCAGCAATCGAGCTGGCTATGGACAAAGCAATGATTGCATAAAAGCTAGAGCACCTACTGACCACTGATCAACATTTCTGAAAGCTGCATGTATGTCCTCTTTTCAATAGAAGAAGTGTAGATGCTTGAAGTCCGTTTAAGACCAGGCCTAGGCGGAGCTCGCGGAGTTATCGAAAAATTGCGCAAAGTTCAGCGAGCAGGAGTATCGACTCCTGCTCGATGAGCATGCTGACACTGCACACTTCTAATGCCAATCACCTTCTGCCATTTAAATGATGCCTTCTATGAGCTGCAACAGACCAGAAGTATTACAGTAGCTGCAATAAGATTAGTCAGTCACTTCACACGAGCTGCACTGAACAGTAGAACACTACGCTCTCAACACACGTAGCTGCCCGGGCCTGCAGTGTCAAGGCGGGGGCTTATGTGTTTTCATGCCTTTGTGCTCCAATCCTCCTTTCACTGCAAGCATTACACAGAAGTCTGGCCAATGCACATTAAAGGCTTAAGTTGCCTGTGCCAGAGACAGGTGATTTACAACCTGCGACAGGTCAGTTTTAAAAAAAATAGCCTCTACTGTTGAGGGGAACTTTATTTCTTAGGTAGAAGGAGCCAGCGTTCAGTCTGTGGGATGCATTATAGACCGGTTATTGCACATGGAATTCATGCTCAATGTCTTGCTCGCTTTCTAGCCATCAAGTACATATCCGTGAGCGTCAGCTCTTAAATGATAACAATGTTTTGCATACGGCTTCTCTGCCATCTAGTGACATTTCTAAATGATTTATCTCTACAGCTCCAAATTGATTGCGCTCCCACGTTAAGAAAAAAGCGGGCAAATTTTCAGCCTCGTCTGTCTTGCTGGCAGCATGTTCAGTCATTTTGTTTGCAGTGGCGGAGCAAAATTTACACCTCCGGCAATCTAATTTTCAATAGCAGTTTGCTCAGGGACGAAGGTCAGTCATGCTGCAAGGCAAGCAGCGTGTGGCGTACAGTATACAGATTGCTCGATCACGACCACCCTGTGCCTGAACCCCCCCCATGCCCCGCCACTATCCTGATAGTCATAGCAGTAGGTGAACTCAGAGTGGTGGGCATGTAGGTAGGTCACTAGAAATTCCCCCAGGTCCGTGGCCATTTTTGCATGCCATGTGTTATTCACTTCACAATCCACTTCTCGCTGGCAGGCGCGAAGTGCGCCGGTGGATTTCCAGTGTCCAGTCCACTCCCAACAAGGCACCCCCTCACTGGTCCTCTCCGGCTATAGTAGTTCCCTCTTCTCTCATCTTCAGGGCAGCCAATCCATGTATACTTTATAGTTCCCTGGGCCTACTGGAGTGCTAGTCTATCATAGCGTGCACTCAGTAGTCCTCCCCCCCCCCCCCCCCCCTCTCCCCGGGGCACAAGCAGGCGCCCACTTCGGTGAACAGTGTGAGACCAGACAGAAGTGATGTCACGCAGTAGCATATCCAGTGGGTCGGGGTAGGGGCCTGCCTGAATCCACCTGCAAGAGTGAGTGAACGCTGCTCCTGAGAGTCATGACGGGGACTCTGCTTGCGGCTCAGGCCCTAAGAGGTAGGGATTGGAAGAGATGCCCCATTGAAGCCGTCTCACACTCCTTCATGGGTGGCTCTGTGCTTGCATGACTTATGACGGTGATGGGTGAGTGCGCCGGTAAACTCTGCTCCGCTGGTGGAGTTTGCAGAGTTTTTGCTGACCTCTGCGCTCCAAGTGGAGCTCTGAGTTGCGAAAACTCCGCAAACACCGTCGGCAGAGAGGAGTCTATTGTCCAGCACTATTTAAGACTGGCCAGGAAGTTGGCAGCAATCCGGAAAAGCAGCAGGCATTAAATATATATATCAACACGCTGCCCCAGCACACACAAGAGACAGTATATCAGCTTATTGCAATCATATTATAGCACACAATGCAAAAGACTATTTTTCTTGGTATTTATTTTCTTCGTATTGGTTGTCCCAGCCAACACGTGTTTCGTCACCTGGGCTAGTAACCCACGACTTCTTCAGGGCTGTCTTGCTATGCCTCAATCACTCAGAACCTCTGCGCCGGTTGTACTTCTGTTCGGGTGGTTCCCCCTCCCTTGGAGCACCACGCCTAGATAGATCTGGCCTGGACGCATTCATAAAGAGTGAGCGGTCAAAACGGGTCCGAGCTGTCGGAAGGGGTCCTAAGGGTCGGAACGGACCCAAGTGGTCGGAACAGGGCCGAGTGTTTGGGTCTGAGTTATCAGGTCTGGGTGGTCGGGTCCAGTTGGTCGGGTCTGGTTGGTTGGGTCTGAGTAGTCGGAACGGGTCCGAGTGTTCGGGTCATGTCCGAGTGGTCAGTTCCGAGTGGTCGGAACAGGTCCGTGTGGTCGGGTCCGAGTGGTTGGAATCGGGTCAGAGTGGTCAGAACGGGTCCGAGTGGTCAGAACGGGTCAGAGTGGTGGGAACGGGTCAGAATGGTCAGAAGTGGTTGTAACGTGTCGGAGTGGTCGGGTCTGGGTGGGGGGTCTGAGTGGTCAGAATGGGTCTGAGAGGTTGGGTTGCTTCCAAGTGGTCGAAATGGGTCCAAGTGGTTGGGTCAGATAAAAGCTACTGGTTGGTCCTGGCCCTCTGCATTAAGTTGTGATAACACAGGCCCTACCCCTATCTCAGATGCATCTGTATGGACAATGAAAGTTTTGGAGTATTCAGGACTTTGCAGGATGGAGCAGTGCACATGGCCTGCTTTAGGTCATCAAATGCCTTTTGACAGCTTACTGTCCACTGAACTTTCTTGGGCATTTTCTTTGATGTCAGATCATTCAGGGGAGTCACAATAGACCCATGTCCCTTTACAAATCTTCTGGAGTACCCAGTCAGGCCCAAGACCGCTCTAACCTGAGTCTGGGAAGTGGGAGCAACCCAGTCCACAATGGTCTGGGTTTTGCTCTTCAATGATAGACTCTGGTCTCCATCTACAAGGTGGCCCTAGTACACAACCATGCTCTGCCCTATCTGGCACTTCGTGGCCTTGATAGTGAGGCCTGCCTTTTGCAGAGCCTCCAAAACATTTCTGAGATGGACCAGGTGATCCTCCCAGGTGGAACTAAAGACAGCTATATTATCAATATATGCTGCACTATAGACTTCCAGACCTGTTAGGACTTTGTTCGCGAGCCTCTGAAATGTGGCAGGTGCATTCTTCAGACCAAAGGACATCACAATTAATTGATAATGCCCACTAGGGATTGAGAATGCTGTTTTTGGCTTGGCACCCTCAGCTACCCTGATTTGCCAGTAGCCAGCTGTCAGGATTACTGGACTAGCCCAGGGCCTATCAAAAGGCTCAATGACCCCTCATTCCAGCATAATTTGGACCTTTGTCCTGATGCAGTCCCTGACATGGTCAGGTTGTCTGTAGATTTTACTCTTAACAGGCAGACTGTCACCTGTGTCCATTTAAGGGGAACACCAGGTGGTTTGACTGGGTGTCAGTGAACATGTGCCTGTAGTGACAGTGAACCTTCCTACAGAAAGTTTGCTGTTGGTCAGTGAGGCTGCCTGCTAAGGCTACTCCATCTACTGACTCATCTTCAGGGTTCTGAGAGAGGAGATCAGGGAGATGGTCACTCTCTTCCTCCTGTCCCTCCTCAGTTGCCATGAACAAGCCCATGTCAGCCCTGTCTACAAAAGGTTTCAGGCGGTTCACATGAAGTTCCCTGTTTGGACTTCTTCGGAGTGCCTAGGTCAACCAAGTAGGTGACCTCACCTTTCTGTTCAAGGATTGTATCGGGGCCACCTCACTTGTCCTGGAGAGCTGCTGGGGCCACAGGCTCCAACACCCACATTTTCTTACCTGGCTGATAAACAGTCAAGACAGCCTTTTGGTCATGCCAAGCTTTTTGAAGTTCTTGGCTGGCCTCTAGGTTTTTGCTTGCCTTCTTCATGTACTCAGCCAAGCGTGAACGCAGGGCAAGGATATAGTCCACAATGCCTTGTTTGCGAGGTTGCTCCCAACCTTCCTTCACTAGACCCAATGGATCCCTAACAGAATGTCCAAACAGAAGCTCAAATGGGCCATAGCCAACCCCCTTCTGAGGAACCTCTCTGTAGGCAAAGAGAAGGCAGGGTAGTAAGACATCCCATTTTCGCCTCAGCATTTCTAGGAGTCCCATGATCATACCCTTCAGGGTATTGTTGAACCTTTCAATAAGCCCATTGCACTGTGGATGGTAGGTTTTGGTAAAGGACCCTAGCCACTACAGGAGCTGTAGTGGTTCTAAGGGGGAATAGCTTCTGGGTACCTAGTGGCATGGTCCACCACCACTAATATGTAACTGTGCCCAGATGCAGTTGGAGGGTTCAAGGGGCCAACAATGTCAATCCCTACCCTTTCAGAGGGGACCCCAACCACTGGAGGTGGAATCAAGGAGGCCTTTGTGGTGCCACCTGACTTACCACTGGCTTGGCAAGTGGCACAGGAGCGGCAAAACTAATTTATGTCTTCAGACATATGGTGAAGTGAAACTGAGGGACAATCATGTTCCAAGTCTTGCTTTGTCCTTAGTGTCCTGCAAGAGGAATAACATTTGCTAGACAAAATGCGTAACTCTAATAAATTCTAACTACCTAGTATATTTCCCCAGAGAGTGCGTTTTACTTTGTTTTTTGATAAAAAGAATCCATACGTCTGGTGTGAGACACAGACACACCCACCACCACCACCACCACCACCACCACCACCACCCCCACCCCCACCCCCACCCCCACCCCCACCCCCCCCCCCTCATCCTCCCAGCGCTAAGGACAAAGAGCAGAGTAACAGAGGCAGAAGAAGACTAGAACAACCAGGTTTTCAAGAGACTACGAAAGGATAAGAGGTTGGGTTCTTTGCGTAGTTGAAGAGGGAGGGCATTCCATCCCATAGCACCATTATAGGAAAAAGAGCGACCACCGCATCTGGTCTTTCTTATTCTGGGTTTGAGTGCAAGAAAGGAATCGGATTACCGAAGATCTCTTTTAGGGTGGTAGGGGGTGATGAGTGATTGAAGAATGACCGGACCCTTCCTCCAGAAGGCCTTGTGGGAAACACACATAGCCTTAAACTGGATCCTTTGCTTAATCGGTAACCAGTGCAGGTTTTCTATTGCTTGTTTTGCAGATTTCCACCGCGGTATCTGGAGAAGTCTGCGAGCCACGCAATTCTGTATAACCTGCAGTCTATTAATGGTATACTGAGGTGCTCCCAAATAAAGTGCATTGCCATAGTCCAAGCGGGAAAGTATCAGTGCTTGAACCATAATTCTTCTGGCGTGGAAGGGCAGAAGGGGAAGGACTTTATAAAGCATCCTCAGGAGTCCAAAACAAATGGACGACAGTTTAGTTGCCTGAATGGATGAATGAATGAATGAAAAACGATTTATATCGCGCAGACTAAGCCCGAAGGCATCAAGGCGCCTAACAATATGATCAAAACACAGAAGCCCGCTCACAGATATGCCTTAACAAATAGCCAAGTCTTTAACGCTTTCCTGAACAGGGGGACCGAAGGTTGAACTCTAATTTCTATGGGGAGAGTATTCCACAGCTTGGGAGCTAAATAAGAGAAGGACCTTCCTCCCCACCTAGCTCTCCTGAAACAAGGTACAGATAACAATTTTTTTTTCTGAGGACCGGAGATTTATAGAGGGGACATAGGGAACTAAGAGATCCTTGACCCCTCCGGCTCCCTGCCCTGATGTTGCCCCATACGTTAAGCTAAGGATCTTAAAAGTGATCCTGGCAGAGATAGGGAGCCAATGCAGGCTCTTCCTGACAGCAGTAGCCGAGGAGAGCCTCGGGCGTCCGTCACAAATTTGGCAGCCGCGTTCTGAACAGTTTGAAGTCGCTGCACCAAACCCTTGTCTAGACCAGAGTAAAGGGCGTTACAATAGTCAAGTCGTGAAGTCACAAGGGCAACCACAATTTGTTTACGCGCAGGGGGAGCAAGATAGTGTTTTATTTTTCTTAGGATTTTAATAATGCCCCAACAAGTAGACACCGTTCTGTTTATCTGTAGATTCATGGAAAGAGAAAGATCAATCAGGACACCCAGATTGCGAGCTGAGTGGGTGGGTGTAGGATACAGTCCCAAAGAGGGGGGCCACCACTCAGCCGACCATAGGTCACTCCCACCACCGAAGACAAGAACTTCAGTTTTTTCACCATTCAGCTTCAGGGAATTGTGAATCATCCATTTAGAAACTGCCTCCATACAGTTTCTGAAGCTGAGAGCAGAGGAGTTGCCCGGGTGTGAGAGGGACACCATGATCTGGGTATCGTCCGCATAGGAGACCACCTCCATCCCATAAGATCTTATTAGCTTGGCAAGTGGGGCCACATAGATATTAAAAAGGGTCGGACTGAGAGCCGAACCCTGTGGGACCCCAAATTGGACAGGCAGGGACGGAGATAGGAATTCGCCTAGTTTAACCCTCTGTTCTCTTTGATCCAGAAAAGAGGCCAAAAGACTCGGGCCGATCCTTCCACCCCCATTTCCCTCAGACGAGATGTCAGAGTCACAGGGGATAGGGTATCGAAGGCTGCTGTCAGGTCTAATAAGACCAGGAGAGTAGTATGGCCCTGATCCACCTCCATGCGGATATTATTTAGCACAACTGTAAGGGCAGACTCTGTACTATGAGACCTCCGAAAACCATGCTGGGCCAGATCAAGTAGCCCATACGCATCTAGAAAGGCCATCAGATGTTCATTTAGATGGGTCTCAAGCATTTTGGCAGGTGCCGGAAGCAACGAGATGGGTCGGAAGTTCTTTAGGATTTCAGGATCAAGGGTAGGCTTTTTTAAGAGAGGCTTAACCACCGCCCTCTTCCACACGGCCGGATACACACCCTCATATATTGCCCTATTCATAATGTCAAGAAGGGGGGGGCAATAAGGCTTCCCTGCAATCCTTAAAGACTTTGAGAGGGCATGGGACCAAAGG
The DNA here is from genome assembly GCF_964204655.1 of Triturus cristatus. Classification (NCBI taxonomy): domain Eukaryota; kingdom Metazoa; phylum Chordata; class Amphibia; order Caudata; family Salamandridae; genus Triturus; species Triturus cristatus. Next base: position 1,090,343,344 of record NC_140593.1, read on the forward strand.
CGAGCCCGACCTGGTATTGCTAAGCAACATATCCAGTTGGGTTAGGGCAAGCGGGCGAAAGCTAGACAGACTAGCCTTAACAGTCCGATTTTCAGTTCCAGCGCCAGGAGTAACAAGAGTGGAGGGGGGGGGGGGGGGGGGGGCAGAGAGGCCCTTTGCGATTCCAGGGCAGAATGAATATCAGCTATTTTGGAGTGAAAGAACTGAGCAATCCTATCGCAGAGATCTTGAGAACTGACAGTAGGATTGGGAATTTGCAAGGTACACAGAGAGTCGACAATTCGAAAGAGGTCTCTAGGGGACGAAAGAGTAGTGGTTAACTTGGCGAAGTAATCCTGCTTTTGTAACTGGTAACTGAATGAAAGTGACTGATCAATCCAGATGCCAAGGCTATTAATTTGATCTTTGGGCATGGGAGCAGGGCCTAAGCAGACAGGCCAGAGGGATGTTGCATTAAAAACAGGAGAGTTACCCAGCAGCATGAGCTCTGTTTTATCCCCATTCAACTTAAGGCATGATTGGTCCATCCACTTGGCAACCTCTTGTAAACAGCAGGCTAGGGTGTTAGATGATCCTTCCAGATAGTTAAGAGCCACCACAAGCTGGGTATCATCAGCATATGTGACAATTTTTATGCCATATGGATGAACAATTTCTGCCAAAGGTTTCAAATATATGTTGAATAGGGTGGGGCTCAATGCAGAGCCTTGAGTAACCCCACAGTGGAGGGGATACTGATCGAATACATTATCTCCCTCAAAAACCCTAAAAGAGCGGCCAGTGAGGAAAGATCGCAGCCATTGAACTGCCATACCGGACACACCCACATCCATGAGTCTGGTGCATAATGTGGAGTGATTAACCGTATCAAATGCAGCATTGAGGTCAAGTAGGATAATGGCTGCATTTCCCCCTGAATCTAGGATCCTTCTTGATTACTCAGTTACTGCTAAAAGAGCCGTCTCGGTGCCCATTTGCGGGTGAAACCCAGTCTGGGAGGGATGAAGTATTCCATTATCTTCTAGAAAGGATACCAAGATGTTATTCACGTGCCTTTCCAGTATCTTACTAATCCACGGTAGTAGAGAAATGGGGTGGTAGTTGGCCAGAATATCTCGATCCAAGTTGGGTTTTTTCAATAAAGCTTTTACCATGGCTCCTTTCCATGCCAATGGAACTGTCCCAGTGGATATGGAAGAGTTGAGCAGGTTCAGCATTGTCGGGCCGATAGTATCAGATACCAGGGTAAGTGCTTGAGGAGGGGCGGGATCGATGGGAGAGCCAGATTTTATATGAGCCATAATGGGCATTAAGAGGGAAAGATCAAGAAGGGGGAAATGTTCTAAGAGAGGGGAGGGTTTTTCCATGTATTCCACTGATCTGGTTGTAAGACTCGTGGTATGAGAGGGTGAGAAGGCCTGATAGATCGTTTGAATTTTTTTATAGAAAAAGTCTGCTGGCATGTTACAATGTACAATAGGGTCACCTAGTCTGGGGGATTTCTGGGGAGATTAGTGAGAGTCCTGGCAATTTTAAAAATTTCTTTGGGGGGAATTAGCGGCACACATAATTTTGTGTTCATCAAAGGTGGCTTGTGTAATTTTAATTGCAGCTTTATATTGTTTAATGGATTCCCTATATTCTGTTTTACTAAGTACAGAATAGTCTAGCCTCCATTTCCTTTCAAGCCGTCTACTATGTCGTTTAAGTGTCCGTAGGTCATCAGTGTACCAAGGAGCAGTTTTCGGCCTTTGTGACATAGGGGCAGGTTTTTTAGGAAGAATCATGTCCAATGAAACCTGGATCCAGGAGTGAAACTCCTCATTAGCTTTCCCTACGGTGCAATTATCCTCCCAGGGCGGTCTGTTGACTTCCAAGACTGACTTCCACTGGTCGACTGAAAGTCTAGGCCAATTGCGTCTGTATACTATGGTACTATTGGCGGGTGTCTCGAATCTGGTGATTTCCCATATTATGGGAACCAGGAAGTGGTCAGTCCATGGCAGAGGGACTGGGGGTCCTGTAGTGAGCTTATCATAGTTACTAAAAACCGGATCCAAAAGATGACCCTTAGAGTGTGTCGGTTTTCCCACCTTCTCCTTGAGCTGGAGGGCTGCTAGGCTCTCCGTCATCTCCAGTGCCATTTTATTCGTGTGATCATCTATATGAAGATTAAGATCACCCAGAAAGGTAAAATTCGCGGGCCTTCTAGCAAGTTCAGCTATTACGGTAGGTAGTGCCTTAATAACATTTTTTGCATTGCCCGGAGGGCAATATGCCAGGATGCCCGAGAAGTACTTGTAGAGGATATCTTCAGCGAGAAGGTCATACTCTCACAATCGGACAAGGGGCTTTCGGTACTGTGACATTCAAAGATGTTTTTAAAAATAATGGCTATACCTCCTCCTCTACCGGATTTCCGGTTGGTCCTATGTATAGAATAGTCCGGAGGAATGGTTTGTACAAGGGTGGGGTCAGACTCCGTGTGGAGCCATGTCTCCGTAAGGAGGAGGGCATCAGGCTTTAGGTCCTCCAGTAACATGGCAAGCTCAGAGGTATGTTTAGGGACAGATCTACAATTCAACAAGAACATGTTTATCTGGCCGGGAGGGTCCGAGCTTTCATGCACTATACAGTTCGGTGCAAAAGTGAAATCACAGTGGAAACACTGAGTGTTTTGAATTTCATCACTTAAGGCAATCATAGAGTGCATGCACATGTCTGAGTTTTGAATTTGCAGTGCGTGGAGTGCATGAGAGCTATAGAAAATGGATTTCGTGCTGACTCCACCAGAGTTTGAGGCCCCTGGGCCCGTTCTGGCGCGGACGGGCGCAGACGGGCTTGCCTTTGGCGTGCCGCCGGCGCGTCCGCTGCGCATTTGCCAGAGCATCCGGTTTAAGGGGAAGAAGGCGCGAAGGCTAGAGCGCCAACCCCTGAACACCGGAAGTGGCCTTTTCTCCCTCCACATCAATCGGGACTGCAGCCGTGGTGGACAGGGGAGGGGTAACAAACAGTTTCAGGTAAAACAGAATGAAATTAGACTTGGCGCTATGTTGCAAACGATTTTAACACAAATTACAAGAAGTGACAAAAGATTTTAAGCCAGTTTCGGAATACAATAAAATTCAAGTTTACTTTTAAAATACTGTCCACATACAGTTAAAGCAAAGGCAAATTACGAAATCAAACAGAACCGATCAGAGCCGATCAGCTAGTCTCAGCGTCTCTGTGCTTCTGCGCGCGTCCGCTGCGTGTTTTTCAGAGCATCCGGTTTAAGGGGAAGAAGGTGCAAAGGCTAGAGCGCCAACGTCTGAACACCGGAAGTTGCCTTTTCTCCCTCCACATTAATCGGGACTGCACCCATGGTGGACCGGGGAAGGGCAACAAACATTTTCCGGTAAAGCAGAATGAAATAAGACTCCACGCTATGTTGCAAATGATTTTAACACAAATTACAAGAAGTGACAAAAGATTTTAAGCCAGTTTCGGAATGCAATAAAATTCAAGTTTACTGGGGTACCTCAGCTTCCTTGCATGTGACATATTGTGGCTACCCCAGTTCTGTCCATTTACATGCTCTGATAGGGCACCCACGAGGCCTTCTGCACAGACTTCTAGAATGAAGAGATGGCCTCTGCCTGTTAGACAGTGGCTTGCTGCGCCCGGTCTCATTTCTGCATGTTTTTCCTTCACTCATGTCATTTTTCCCTATGCAAATATCCCTAGGTGTACTCTGCGTACGAAAAACAATTCAGGAGAGCGGTTTTTCTGCACAACTTGGGATGGTTGTAGTGAATTGGGCAGAAAACAAACTGCATGGAATTATACCCATTCGGCATACAGGCAAGATATTCTGTATACCCTAATCCTGGGTCTGGTTTGTGTATCTAAAAGACTCAGTTCAAATCCCTAGGCTTTAAATCAACAAATAATTCAGAGAGCCAGTCGGGTCTAACCTGAGTATTTGTTTTATGTGGCTCTGCCCTCTGAAAACAGCCGAGATGGAGAGTCACACAGTGCTCTTATAAGCACATGCATGATTTGCTGTTGTGGAAAAAAACTGAAATATTAAAATCTTTCATATCCTCCTCTACAGAACCGCCTGTAAAAGTGATGTACTCTGTCCAACACAGTTAGAAAATAATGCTATGAAATTACCTTTCCACGTGGGAGCAGGACTGGAAGTTTGTAATCAAAAACAGTTTCTCGGAATAGCTGTGTTTGTGTTGATCTGTGCACAGCCCTGTCCTTGCCCCCTCTTGAACGTTGTTCATGCTCCTGGCAAGATGAGCCAACAACCTCCATTTTGTAACACAGAATGTTGTCCATTTTCCAAGCACACAATAGGCCGTTTCCTGGCCAATCAACAATGCTGTCGACCTCTCGGCCTCTCCATGGTAATCAGTAAGTCTCCCAGATGCATTCCAGGAAAGCCATCAAAACCTGGCTGTTCATGCCTCAACATGATCCTGCCACTGATCCACCCACAGGTTTATGCAAATGCTGACTTACACAAACATAAAGCAGCATAAGAGCTAAAACAAATCTATTCCATTGTAGAACTGTTCTGCAGCTGTGCCCTCCTCCTGTTGGGTAATGAGCCACACTTGGCGACCTATGCAAGAAACATTACCTGGAGGTTAATGAGGAAGGGTGCTTTTACTTCCTTGCCATACATAAAACATTACACTACAAATGCTAATCTTTCTATGGCGTGGAACTTTTTCCAACTAAACAATTCTATTTCTGGCACATATAATTTACATAGCACATCTCCTATGCAGATAGATATAAAACAAATGCCACCCCACATCAACAGAAATGAAATTAATTCAATGTTAACTAGAAAACAATGAACCTATTGGGGATATTGTAATTAATTGCAAATTCAAAACCAGGATTTTTTGTAAAATGTGGCTTATACAGCAAAGGAGCTATTAATCAAACAGTAGATTTGTCGAGGCTTCTTGTCACCTCTGAGGGTATCCAAGCGCTAGCAGGGTCTAGTTTTTTTTTTTAAGACAAACTTTATTGGGATTTTCCATGTGGAGGTACATCGTAATACACGTTACATTGAACATTTTAATTATTCAGAGAGCATAGGATACAGTTAAGGCATTGTGCGCAATCTGTACAAAATGTAGTAATGTCCACGATACATTTCAATAATGTCCCAAGACAGCTAGGAAGGCCACCAGTCCAGCACAATGTTGTGCATTACATTCCCAGCCTACGATCTATTGTATTCAAGGGGAGCGGTATCCGCACAACTGTCCCACAACTCCCACCCGGAACCCACCCTCCGTACCCAACCATGCCACAAAGAAAGTGTTCTTAGTCTGGGGGACGCAGAGCATACCCCTGTGGGAAGGGGGGGGGGGGGGGAAGAGGGGAGGGCCGGAGTAGAGGCCAATCCCACCCCAAGCCCACGGAAGGGGAAGGAAGGAAGCCGGTCCATGCAGCATGAGAGGGGGAGCTAAATGGATAATCAAGATCCCCTCCATGAAGTGTTGGGGGGGGGGGCCGAGCCCTCCCCACGGCGCCCACCACCCGCCAGGAAGCGGTCCCAACCACCCGAAACACCACACCCCCCAGAACCAGGAGACAGAGTCACACTCTCAGCCATCACGACCCACCTCCGTCAACATAGCAGGGTCTAGTTAATTCGCTGAATAGCCAAGTCTTCAGATACTGTTGGAACTCTGGAAGAAATGGGGTGGTCTGTAGATGAAAGGGTAGCTTGTTCCATGTCTTCGCTGCTAGGAAAAAGGAGCATCTGCTACCTCAGATGGGGGTGTGAGGGTTAGGGAAAGGGATGCGGAGCAGAGATGTCTGGTAGGCTGATGGAAGTTCAGACGGTTGGTGGGTCTGTAATTGTGTAGGACCTTGTAGGCTTGGGTCATGAGCTTGAATTTGCATCTTTTCAGTACAGGAAGCAGGTGGAGTTCCTTCAGGTAGGAGGTGATGTGGGTTTGTCTAGGGAGATCCAGGTCGAGTGTGACTGTGGAGTTCTGTATGCTTTGTAGTCGTCGTCGGAGGTGATCTGGGATCCCTGTTTAGAGAGCGTTGCTGTAGTCCACTAGGTTTGGCGATTAAGGCTTGGGTGATGGCGCATCTTGAACTTTGGGGCAGCCATTTGAGTATCTTATGAAGCATGCAGAGGATGAGGAAACAGGAGGAGCAGATGGAGTTGACTTGACTCATCATGGTTTACTTGTTGTCCAGAATGATGCCCAGGTTCCTAGCGTGGTCAGTGGGGGTAGGAGTAGGTCAGAGTTTTGAGAGCCACCAGGACGCGTCCCATGGAGAGCTTTTGTTTCTGAAAATCAGTACCTCAGTCTTGTCTGTTTTCATCTTCAGGCAGTTGACCTTCATCCAGCTAGAAACGTCTGTCATGAGAATGTGGAAGTTGTTCTTGTTGTTTGCAATGTCATCGGAGAGCATGAGTTGTGTCATCGGCGTAGGATATGATGTGGAGTCCGTGGGTTTTGAAGGGGGTGGAGCTGAGCGAGGATCCTTAGGTTATTCCGCAGATGATTTCCTTGGGTTCAGAGGTGATTGCGGACTTTTTGTGTTCTTCCAGTGAGGAAAGAGACGCTCCATATGAGAGTGTCTCCTTGAATGCCTATGTTGTGCGACTTTGTAGTGAGCGTGTGGTGGTAGACCATATTGAAGGCTGCTGAGAGGTCTAGGAGGCGCAGAGCTGCAATCTCTCCTTGGTTGAGTAAGGCTCGGATGTCATCGGTAGCCACGATGAGGGCTCTTTCTGTGCTTCTGTTGCTGCAGTATCTGGATTGTTAAGAGTTGAGTAGGAGGTTCCATTCCAGATGTAAGGAAAGTTGTTGGTTGATGGCTTTTTCTTATACTCTGGCTGGGAACAGGAGCAGGGATATCGGTTGATAGTTGCTGAGTTTGCAGGGGTCTGCAGATGTCTTCTTTAGTAGGGCATTGACTTCTGCATGTTTCCAGTCCTCAGGGAAGGGGACCGTGGCAATGAAGGTGTTGAGCAAGGTGGTGAGTATTTGGCTGATTCTGGCTGCGCCTAGACTGAAGATGTGGTGAGGGTATGGGTCGGTTGGGGCCCCTGAGTGGAACGAGGTCATGCGGTGTCCTGTGGGGCGAGCTGGCTCCATTTGGATAGTTGGAGGTATGTGTTGGTAGCGAGGTAGTTCTGTTGCTTGAAGAAGTCGGTGGCCTTGGGGTGGGGTTTGAAGTTTCTGTAGATGTTGGCAATCCTGATCGTGAAGGAAGTTTGCAAGATTGTTGCAGAGTTCCTGTGAGGGGGCAATGTTGTTTGTTGCAGCTAAGGGGTTGGAGAATTCTTTGAAGATGCTGAAGAGTTCTTTGCTGTTATTGGAGCTTGATTCAAAGCGTAAGAATAACACATTTTTTCTGATTCTTTCAACTGTGGTAGAGGTTGAGAGGTGTCTTGAAAGGAGTCTTTTCAGTCGTGTTCTTGCTGGCACGCCATCTCCTTACCAGTTGTTACAGTGTATTTTTTCAGTTCTGAGGTCTTCAGTGTATCAGCTAGCCTGCTTAGTGGACCTTCTGTGGGTGTTGTTGCCAATGAGCGAGATGCTGTGAAACTCTTCCACTGATAATATTGGGTTCAGCAAGGTATGACGTCAAGTTGAATAAGAGTTTATCTCCTTAGCCAAAAAAGCCATTGGAGGACGGTAGCACCAACTCCACAAACAGAAGAGAATTTTCTGTGGTTAGCTATAGTGAAAACTGACAAGAAACTGATAAGGATCAAAGTGCCAACAGGGCTGTCTTCAACAAATGTGATCAACTTTATATTGACTTTCATCAGGTTAGTCTCCATCCTCTGCCACAGATGGAACTCCAGCTGGAAGTCACACAGGAAGATGTTACGTCCAAGGTGGGTGAAAATGTATACATCTACCACAGTTTTGAGTGCCGTCGCTAGACAGTGGAGACGAGAAATAGGGATGTAATTTGACTGGGGCTCTGGGTTGACACTTGGTTTTTACAGCAGAAGAGATGTGTGGAATATTTGGGCTGTTGTGGTTGTCTCATGTCAGAGGGAGAATTAATGAATATAGTGACAAGGACATAAGGGTAATGAGGCACCTTTTCATAATGTTATCTACCCTCGTCTCGTTCAAAGGGCCCATGGGTACTATTGATTGGATGATCCTGGATACTTTGGATCCCTGGACTGGTGTGAATGAGAAAACTTAGCCAAGTGCGGGGAGTAGCGCATCAATTGTATAATTATTGGTTGAGTCAGAGGGGGAGAGATTTTTGCTCACATGGTGGTAATTTTGTCTCGCAACAAACTTTGGGTTAAAGAAACAGTCATTATAAATTGGGACACTTTTGTAATAGCTGCCGCCATGGTTGACCATTCATGATATACTTTAAGCAGTAATTTGGTTGAGACGTTCATGTTTGAGGCCTGGACATAGAAGTATGTATTTTTGTTTGATAAATGGCGCAACGGTTTCAGCAGTTTTATAGGAGGCAAGCCATGCAGTCAGTGGTAGGTTAGATTTCATCCAGTGTCTTTCCTTATCCGCCGATCTTTATCCTTTTTTTAGGAGTCTGAGGTCTTCAGAAAACCCTTCATTGTTGACATATAACAGATATGCAAAGTTTCAGAGCTCTTGTTTTACCTTTTCAGATTTGAAAAAAACCTTGAAAAAGATCATTGATCTGGACAGAGAGGGAAACACATGTTCGCTAAATATACTTGTAACTTTTGAGCACTACCATCTCGCATTTTCATAAAGTATTCAAATAACTGTGTAGAAGTGTCACTCCAAGCAGACTATAATCTCCTCTCAAAGGCAATATTTCATAAATACTATTCAGGTCCTCAATATGAGTGGCCGGGTTTTGTGTGCGACAATAGTTGCACACAGAAACTGACACTGAGAAAAACAGAATGTATTATGTATGATAATATTCACCTATTGCCACTAGAATGGGGCCCTACTAGGCCTGGGAGTAATTTTACTTATGCTTGAGTAATCGTAGGAATTTTGGGAATTTCATACTATTCTAGTGATACGAAATTACCAAAATATACGTGAATACACCTGTTCACGTAAATAGCACTAACTGTAGGGTCTTCTCCTTGCGTAATTATGCTACAGCACAGTATGCGAGTTACATCCAACCCCTAGGCCTCACATACATATTTTTCAATGTGCAGCACCTAAATCTGCATGTCCTGTTACCTACTGGGCATGTAGGTAGACTTGACCAGCCACAATCATCTGGGGAAGCGGTTTTTAGTGCACCCAATATGTACTTGCAGTGGCGGCTCCTCCGTTAAGGTGGAGGAGCATCGCCCCACTGCTTTATAGCAGTGAAATAAAGGGAAAATAAAATAATAACTTGTGTTATTGTTTTATTTTGTCCTACTTCTGGCAGCTTTGCTTGACTGGGCGGGGGAGGAGTGGTAGCACCCTCTTAAGTGCGCAATCACTGTTTGGCCGACCCTCTCAAGCTGTTCAAACATTAATGCGCACTTCGCATGTTCTCCATGCAGGCTGCATTACAGCCTGCGTGGAGAACATGCCCAGGCTCCCAGTCAGCGTCTGAGCGCTGAAACGCAGTGCTCAGACCCATCACAATGCTGCTAAGGCAGCGATGTGATTGGCTGACTGGGAGCTTGGTTGTGCTTCCTGTGCAGGCCGAGCGAGGGACTACAGAGGAGAGACGCGGCGAGGACGTGGCGAGAAGGTAATTGTTTTATTTTAATTTTATTGTTTAATACCCACTTCCCCTGCGTCCACCCCTGCCCCCCTACCTCTGATCTGTGCCGGCCACCGCTGTGTACTTGGTGCGATAAAAACCACAAAATGCAAAATTCTGATTTATTCAAGAGTTACTGCACAAATAGGAAATTATTCAGCTACTCATAATGAGGGTATGGGTGGCAATTGTTGGCCGTCTGTTAAACAAAGTTCATCTACACTACACATTCATCAGAAATCTCTAACCATAACATGACCAACCTGATGTAGCAATCCAAATGTCTACTTCTGTTTACGTTTGTCATCAAATGCAATTTAACATTTTGTTCAAGGTGCAATTCTGAGGATTTCCAGTACTTTAGCGCCTAATAGACTATAAATTATGAAACCAAGGCTGTCTTACCTGGGTACGCCCTGCACACTCATCGAATAAGCATCAAATGGCATTTTAATCAGATTTCCATTATCTTAATTAAACACGATTCTCTAAAACTTGAAAAGTGCTCATTTGTTCATATATTTCTTCTCGCTTTTATATTTTCTTGTAAAACATTCTATGTACAATCTACAAAATACCACATGCTCTTCTTCGTTTTTAGGTCTCGGCTAGCGAAGGCTGCGCTTGCGCAGTCTCGCTCGCGAGATTTAATGACTTGGAGAAGAGGGGCTTGAACCCTCCCCTCTTCTCCATTGGCTGGCCTCTTGAATGCTGGCCAGCCATTGGAGAAGAGGTTTGTCTCTCCGAACAGGCCCCGTCCTTTTCGGATTCAGGGGCGTGTTTTTTGCTACTTTTCTAATTATCTCCTCCAGCCAATGGTAAGAGGAGAACGCGCCCCGAATCCGAAAGCGCCGCTGCCTTTCTACGAGGCATTTCTGCTTTGCTTCGGAGAAAGGCAGTTGTCTCTCTCTGATTCTGTCGTGTTTCTTGTTTCTCGTTTCCCCTTCCTGATCTCTTCCTCTGCTCTCTTTTTCCGCTTAGCTTCAACGTAAAGAGTGAAGCACATTTCAGACGATCCCTAAAGCACGGGAAGGCGAACCCTTGGTCTGTTCTATTGTTCCCGGCTTGGCCGCTTACCGCTGGGGTGGCTGCTGTCATGCCAAAGATAGAGAAAGCGGACTGCAAACGGCGAGGAGTCCCACGCCGGCCATTTTAGAGCACATCGTTCTTTTTTTAAATAAGCTCAAAGAGCTTCCAAACAGATAACGAAAGTACAAAGTTAAATCGTCATATATTAGTAGAGATATTGGTTTGAAATTAATTAACAAGTAAGTACTGCCTAAACATATTTTAGAAACAGGTTGCCTTTATTAAAATGGTTTCCGAAAATTGTGCCTAAGAAAGTATTTCAACTCACAAAAAAGTATGCATTTATAATTCAACTTACGCACATAAAGCTGAAGGTCGCTGATAAATTCGCGTTAGGCCGTTCTCTTCAAGATGGCGTTCATTTGATCGGGAGCCACAGCTGACCAGACTTTACACCCATTTCTGTCAGTGCGCAGTACCTCCGGCCTAGTCTAGGGGTCGCTGCCGGGCTCTTTCGCTCCCTCCCTCTCACACACACACACACACACAATCCCCTTCTCTCAGGTGAGCAGCAGCCGCCGCGGCCTCGCATATCCCGGGCTCTTTTTGTGTGTGTGAGTGTGTGCAGAGCGCGGGTGCGTCCTGTAAGCGGGCGCGAGCGGCCGGTGTGTGATCGAATGTGGTAAGTGTGCCCGTGGAGGTGGCTGCGGTGTCCGTGCAATACATACACACATACACCTCCCCTGGATGTCTCCCGAAAGAACCGACAGAAAAACCCCTTAAAAATCAAATAAACTGGGGAAAAAACACTGGATCTCTCTTGCCGAAGCTGGTGAGAGGCATGGAGTGGGGCGCGGGGCAGCCGGGTCCGTGTTTCCATTGGCCCTGCTGAAGATCCCAGACCCCCCCAGTTCAGCCCGCCGACGGCCCTGCTATCACCCCCCTCTTTAAATCCCAACTTTTCTTTGAAAAGAGACCACTCTCCGGCCCCTTCAGTCCCGAAGACGTCGATGGGGACTCGGGTTCCCTAACACGGAGAGAGGGGATTAAAAAAATAAATAAAAAGGGGAAAAAATACATTTTGTTTTTAAAATCCCCAAAACGATGGCAAACTCGACGGGGAAACCTCAAGAGGACCAGCGGAGGAAAGGGCAAGCTTTCCTGGACGAGCTGAGGCAGTTCCACCACAGCAGAGGGTGAGAAGACCCATTTAGCCTTAAACCTATAAGACACGGGTTGGTGGAGGAGTAGCTTTGTCAGGGGTCCGGTATCACCGGCCTCGTCTGCCGGATCTCTCTAATGCTCTCTCTTTGTGCACAGGTCCCGGTTTCGAAAGCTGCCGGCTGTGGCGGGCAGGGAGCTGGACCTGCATGCTCTCTACACCCGGGTCACTACTCTGGGCGGCTTCTCTGAAGTGAGCGGGGGGCCGCGCCGGCAAACTTCATTCTCCTCCTGTCATACACTTTTTGGATTTCCCTCGCTGCTGCTCTGGACTGCGTCCGGGTAGTGTGGGGGCAAATAAGGTCCTTTGCGGAGAGAGGCCTGAGGTGTCGCAGGGCCTGCCAATATCTCTCCATGTACTATTCAAAATCAGTCTAATTTGAGTTTACTGGCCTAGGCAATTGTCAATGTTTTCATACCTTTTCATAAGTAGCTAGATATCTTGGGCAGTGTGTAGCAGTGAAGGCCTTCATATACAGCTATGTCAGGTTAGAGGCGACATGGTAGCACAGGGATGACCTGTGTGTTCACAAGTACACAAATGTACAATCTATTCCGTGCTCACGGGTGCTGTCATTACCTGCTTTTGTTACTATGAGTAATGTGTGGATGAGGGTGAAAGCTTGGCAGTTGCTTCAGTATTGTGCGTGAGAAATCCCCCTATTAACCAAACCCAGCCTGTTGTGTGGTTTTACTGGGTGGAAGAACATACTTTTTAGGTCGAGGGACCATCCGGTCTGCCGAAGGCAGAACCGGAAGTCCGGAGATCTTATGTTTCTTAGAGTGGCTATTTAGCCCGCCTCTCTTTTTGGCTCTCCTCCATTGGCTGGCTTCCTAAACGGAGGCCAGCCATTGGAGGAGAGAGCCGTCCCTCCAAATAGGCTCCGTCTTTTTCAGATTCGCGGGCGTGTTCCGTGCTGTTCGTACCACTTTTTAGCCACGCCCTTTTTGGGCGTGTTTTTCTCTCCTCCAGCCAATGGCAAGAGGAGAGAAAAGAAAAACACGCCCCCGAATCCGAAACCGCCGCTGCCTTTCTCCGAGGCATTTCTTCTTCGCCTCGGAGAAAGGCGGCGGTGTTCATGGCATCCTCTCCCCCTGCTCTTGGCTCCCGTGTTGGCTGTTACAAACACGCATTCGTAGGAGACTGGCATGCGTGGATGTTTGAAGGTGGGGTGTAATCCACCAGTCCCCCACTAAGGCAGACTTTTATAAGCAGGAACGTAACATGTAATTGAGTGTACCCAGACCTACCAGCCTTTTACGGATAGCAATACATATTTTATTGAAGTGTGTGTATTTTTGCTCCAAATGCGGTCGCTTTCACTTTTGCGTGCTGTGCTTGTTTACATTTCTGTTCCCACCCCCACCCACTGTCCGTGTTCACAAAGCTCCCACCCCCCCTCCCGTTGGATGGAAGCTGCAGGCTAGTTGGGGGCTAAATGAGTGATTGGTGCACACGCGGGGGCAGGGGATCGTCTGCCGAGCTTGGAGCAGAAAGGCTGAGGCATTTGTAAAAGGCATTTCAATGTGATACATGTGCTTCGGTAAAGTAGATGGTTTAAGAGTGTGGTTATGGTGTCGGGGGTGGGGCGAGTTGCACTCGAGTTCATTAAAGTATATTATATTGGAATCGATGAGCCACACACTCTCTCTCTATCTCACTACCTCACTCTTTCTATCTCACTAACTCACTTTCACTCTCTCTTTCACTACCTCTCTCTCTATCTCACTACATCACAACATCACTCTATGCTTATATATCACTACCTCACAACATCCCTCTCCCTCACTACCCCACTCTTTTACTACCTCACTCTCTATCTCACTACCTCACTCTCTATCTACCTCACTCTCTCTCACTACCTCACTCTCTATTTCAATACCTCACTCTCTCTCTCTATCTCACTACCTCACTCTCTCTCTGCTAATGCAATAGGTATCACATATGCAAAAAAAAAGCTAATGCCAATAGAAATGACAATGCCATTTATTTAGGGATACAAAAAAAAATAATGAGCAATACCAATAGCTCTACCTATAATATTGCCGAGACCATTGCATTGTAAATGCTTTGTGTGAATGTGTCCCCACATTTGGAGGGGGTACCAGCTATTTAAAAGTAGGATGTACCCTTTTATCGATTAGGTCTATCATTCTTTGTTGAGGTTTGAAAGTACCATTAACCCTAGTAGTCTTTAAGTTTCCTGTCCAGTTCACCTCTTTCTTACAGGAAATCAGGTGCCTTTGGTATTTGATTAAAAAAGGGATGAAAGGGTGATGAAAGTGTGGTCAATGAGACCCGGGAGAAGGTATAAAACCTAGGAGAAGAAAAGGTAATAAACTATTACACAGGTAAAAGTAAGAATCTAGCCTGATGTTCAGTAGCGGCCGCTGTTGTGGATGAGTTGCGGGCCTTTAGGAGGTTGCATAGGGGTCGTGGTGGGCAAAATATTGAGAAAAATAGTTTTAAAAAACCTCCTCTTCTCACAGGCACAGGCTCCCAGACTGCTTTGCGCCCAATCCTGAAGCTGCTCGCATGCATGAGAGCAGCTTCAGGATTGGCCAGAGCACCCTCGATTTGCGCTCACACGAGCCTGTGCCGGCAGTAAACAGCCTAAAGTGCGCAGCTGCTAGTGCGCATACCATTACTTCGCAAGTGATACTACGCTTGCGATGTTACAACACGTACCATTCGTACGCAAGTTGTTACATCGCAAGCGTTGTTACAACGCATGCGTTGTAATGGTATGCGCTATCCACATTGTTGTTTGACAGGAGCTTCGGTTTCCAAACAATGACGTGCAGATCTGACGTCGCTGGAAGCCGCTGGAAGCCGGAGAAGAGAGGAACCACGGAGGAGGGAGCGGTAAGTGTAGTTTTTTTGGGTCGTGCAGGGGTAGTCTTATAGGTTGTAGGGTTGTCTTTGAGTAGTGTAGGGTCGTGCTGGGGCTAGTGTTTTAGGGTAGTAATGTGGTGTATGTGTAGTGTAGGGTAGTGTATTAGGGTTTAGGGTAGTGTCAGGGGGTCGTGCAGGGTAGTGTGTCAGTGTAAGGAAGGGACTGGGGGTAAGCGCAGGGTCGTGCTGGAGATAGTGTTTTAGGGTTTAGGGTAGTGTTGTGGTGTTAGTGTAGGGTAATGTATTAGGGTTTAGGGTAGTGTTGGGGTGTAGTGCAGGGTAGTGTTTGGGTGTAGGAACAGGACTTGGGGTCGGGGGAGGGTTGTGCAGGGGGGTAGTGTTTTAGGGTTTAGGGTAGTGTTGTGGTTTTTGTGTAGTGTAGTGTTTTAGGGTTTAGGGTAGTGTTGGGGTGTCGTGCAGGGTAGTGTTGTAGTGTAGTGAGCGGACTGGGGGAAGGGTGAGGGTCGTGCAGGGAGTAGTAAAAACATCGCACTAAAATCATGCGAAGTAATGGTATGCGAATTATCGACATACATCCGTGCCTGCTCTCTCCAATACAGTAACGCAGCTGGGTTGAAGAGAGCTTAAATGCATGTGGTTGTATGGCCAGCCTGAGACATCCGGCCAAACTGCCACATGCACTGAAGGCAGTCCACTACCACTCCTCCTCTCATCCCCCAGCCCCGCCTCCAAGACTTGCCAGGAAAGGAAAAATAAAGGATAATACGTTGTAACAAATGGGGGTGCGCAGATCAAGAAGTCCAATAGGCCAATGTAGTTAGAAAAATAACTTCTTTATTCCAAAAATTCTTTTAAAATTCATTGAGTATAGACAATCCAGCCAACGCGCTTCATTCACATATAGGGAACTTCCTCAGGGCTGTGAAAGTATGACACAAACACATACGAATTACATATAAATCGTGTGGCACAGGACAAAAAAAACAAATACACTATATACAACCAAAAACACACAAAAAACTAAACCATGCTAATAAAGATGGAACAAGGAAAAGCACAGAAATCAAAACAATTTAACTACACGATGTAAACAAACATAACATCATATATCAAAACAAGACATATAGTTTAAGACACTAGTATAAGAGTGGAGCAACTACTTGCTCCAACATACTAACAGTGTTAACCCAATAATTTACAAAATTCCTTTGAGTGATTCAAGACTAAAGTGTGCAGTAGATAGGATAGAAGAGAGAAAGCAGAAAAGACATACGGTTGGATGAATAAAAGAGTATGTGGATGAAATGAGAAAAAAAGTATGTGGATAAAGTGAGAAAAAGATGAGGGTAAGACGGAGGGAAGATCAGGGAAATCCTATGTGAGATGTTTGCTACAGAGAAATAAAGTTTGGTTCGTAGACGACTTGAATGGAATAAGATGATATAAGGAACCATATATAGCTTCTTACCAAACAATGTGTCACGTGTAAGGTACACTTCAAAAAAGATGTCAGCAAATAGTTGTTACTAATAGTTGTTTTGAAGCAGTTGACTTTTCACATAGAACAGTATACTCCTATGTAGGCCTACAAGAAAATGTGTATACAATAATTGGTAATGAGAAGAGCACCAGACCAAGTCAAAAACATGGATAAACAATAATATGAAGTATAGATCATAGTCAAAATGTAAATATATACACCTATAAACCAAAAGATATGGGATCCGGCAGGCATCAAGGAGTCACGAAACGCATGAATTTACAATGCGCCGTCAACTCGCACACACCTGTATATGACAGAAAGCACTTCCACTGGATATCTGGAAACGGGGTCCAAATGTGGTTAGGTGGCCCCACGGGAAAAAGTAAATGACCAGGTATTGACTGTAGTTCCAAGAGATGAGAACAAATGAGACGGCAATATTATCGCTATACGTATCTGATCAGCAAAATAGCATCTTTCTGGTCATAATGAGGAGCTCAGACATCAACAATCACCATTAGTTAGCTCATAGTCAAAATCTAAATACAGAAACCAAAAGGTAAGGGACCCGGCAGGCATCAGGGAGCCATGAAGCGCACAAATTTTCAATCAACCATCAACTCGCACACACCTGTATATGACAGAAAGAACTTCCACTGGATATCTGGAAAAGAGGTCCAAATACGATAAGGTGGCCCCACGGGAAAAAGTAAACGAACAGGTATTGGCTATAGTTCCAAGAGATAAGACAAATGAAAAAGCAATATTATCCATCAGATCAGCAAAATAGCATATTTCTGGTCATAATGAGGACCTCAGACATAAACAATCACCATTAGTTACATGATTTGAAGTGATATCTCGATTTGGACGCACCTGTTATGCCTGCCCAAGACACTCCAAGGATAGGTGGTGACTGAAGGAAATAATACACCTTCACAGGAAAAAGGTCGATTGGGAAGGTAACTTGGAGCTCCTAGTGTGAGAGAGAAATGAATTATTTTGGAATAAAGAAGTTATTTTTCTAACTATATTGGCCTATTGGACTTCTTGAGCTGTGCACCCCCGTTTGTTACAATATTCTCTGATCTGGAGCACAGTGACGTCACTCAATGGCTGGCGTAGGGGTAGTTTGTACAGCTAACTCACGTATAGGAACTGGCACGAGGTGCGGCATACGAGGTCCGCCGTTGTTGCTTTGGGAAAATCAATAATAAAACGTGTTTATTATCGTTTTATTTTTCCTTTCTTGGCGTTTTTGAGGGGGTGATGCTCCTCCGCCATAGCGGAGGAGCCGCCGCTGTTGCCTTTCAAGAGAAGGTGCCTGAAGGGCTCATAGGCTGTGATTACGCTGGCTGCGCAATCAAATGCGCAAGTTACGCACCTGCTAACTTTCTGTAGCGAAGCATAAGGCACTTAGAAGGTGAGCAATGTGCACCCAATTCTACGATGCATAGCTCAGAATAAGGGATGATCCGCAAATTGTGCGAGTTTTCCGACTCTCTGAGGGGAACAAATTTGATTCTGTAGCATTTGCTCCCTCGATTTACAGCAGGTTTCACGTGCCCCGACTGGAAAGGAAAACACCTGCATCAGACGCGATGTGTGCTCTATTTGCAATTCTATTTTAGGCGCGATCAATAGTTTGTCCTCAAAGTGAGATTCCAAGCCTAGCTATGAATAGGTGCAAAAAGAAGACCAATTGACGGACGGAATGCTGAAAAATGTCAAACATTTACCCCCAGTACAGAGATCTGGACCTAAATCCATTTGTTATTTGCTCACCATGCCATTCCAGTTTGGACCCAGCCATATGCAAATCAGCCTTGACCCTGCTCTCCATGGGAACAGTCGGGCCTGAACTGCCAGGCTAGGTCCTACCTGGACCGGAAACAAGCATCCTGGGACTGGTTTCAGGGTATCCCCCCCACCCCCTGCCCCCATGAGTCAGGCTAGCTTGCATCCAGTGGCATGGTGAGCGCGGCACCCTTCTCTGGTCATACCCGTCCCACTCGGCTATGAATAGGGCCACAGTGCTGGTGGGGGGGACTCTGCTTGTGAGGGGGTCTCGCTAATCCTGCCATTCTTGGCTGTGGGTCTAAATACAACCAACAGTCCAACAGATTGTAACTATTTTTTGTGAATTCTTACAGTCAGCCTTAGTGTAAGTCACTCACTTAGGGCATTCAAGGCTTTCTAGGATACTTTGGCAGGTGTTGAGAATATCAGAACCAAAAATATGGTGGGACGAAATATCGTCTCCAGAGTATCAAGGACAAAAATATTGTGATGGTAGGTTTCTATTGGTAGTTAAAGTTTTACTATATATAACTCCACATATATGTACCTTGGTGATATATATGTCACAATGTTCTGTTTACACAACATTTTTGGTTCCGATATTCTGTCAGTGATCCTTACAGCAGTAAGGTAGTTAAGTCTTATCTCTGCCTTTCTGCTCCCCTGTGATGTATAGCAGGGCCACTGGAATTATGTGGCAGGAGATGACTAAATTATGTGTCAGGTTTGAATGAATTATGTTGCATTAAAAGGAAAATTATGTGGTGTAATGCGGGAAAATTTGTGACAGTATTATTTCAACATTTTGCCATTTTTACATCTGGTAAAACTGTCTGGGCAAAGATTTAATCTTATTATTACCAGTTTAACACCCAAATACAGCAATAAGCAGTTGAAAGATGACCAGTCAACTATTGCAAAGGGCTTTCCACTGCACAGTGACACACATTGCCACATTTTTAGTAATTTTTGTTTCATTTGAGCTAGAAACAATTATTTTATTTTGTTAAAATCCGCTGATTATGCAGCAGATGATGGATTATGTGGCAAATCCATAATTATGTAGAAAAAGCCGCAAAGCCACATAATTGCAGTGGCCATGTGTAAAGTGAGATATTTCAGCCAGCCAGGTCCTTCAATGTTAATGTGGCGACAGACGCAGGCAATGAGAATTCTGGTCCGAGTCACAAAGGTAAAATAAGATGAAAGTCTAACTTTACGACTTTCGGTATTCACAAAGGGCATTTACGAGTAGTTAATGCACTTTGTTATACCAAAAGTCGTAAAGTTCAACTTTTTGTATTCACAAAGGACATTTACGAGTAGTATATGCTCTTTTTGGGAATGCCGAAAGTCGTAAAGTTAGACTTTCATCTTATTTTACCTTTGTGAATCGGGCCCATTGCCTTTCAAAGCAACATGGGGTGGTTTGATTACTGTGCCTCTGTCGGGAATCCCAACCCTAACTCTAGTCTATCCTAACTCTAACTGTGCTCTGATGTCAAAATACTCTGTGCATTAAACCGAGTTTTGGGGCACATGCATCAAAGTTACAGTTTGCAATTACCAAACAGCGATTTTTAAGGAATTGCTATTTTGTAATCGCAAATGCCTATGCATGTAGGAATTGCAAAACAATTTGTGATTCCTTAACATTAGCTAATAGCGATTCAGAAATCGCGAATCGCTATGAGCTAATGTGACTCCATTAATTCCTATGGGCCTACAGGCCCATAGGACTGAATGTCATTGCATTCGCTAATTGTGAATACCAAATTGGTAATCGCGAATAGAGAATGCAACTCTAAGGGTGGCCGGGGGGCTAAGGCCCCATGAAGCACCCCACAAAAAAAGGTAAGTGTGCACATGTAAAGCACACACATGCCCTAAGGGCATGTGTGCGCTACATGGCACTTTGAAAAATGCATTTGTGTGCATTTTTCAAAGCATGCACACATTATCATCAACTTGAAGTTGATGGTAATCAGCGTTTCCTAAATGCACATTTCACATTTAGGAAAGGCTTCATGCATCGGCATTAGGGAATCCCAAATTATGATTCCTTAAATGCATTTGCAATTTAGGTAATCGCAAAATATTGTGATTACCTAAATTGTGAATGACACAACCTAGATGCAATGGAAAAGGCCTTTTTCCATTCGCAAACGGGCCAATTCTGCGAATCGGCCCGTTTGCGAACGGGAAAAGGATTGATGCATGAGCCCCTTAGTCCGTATTATTGCTTGGTACGAATCCATACTTATATTGCTAACTCAGTAGAAAAAGCATTTGCTGGATTTTTAAGACTCGTTAGCTGCGTTTGACAAATCTGCATGAGATCTTCCAAATATGTTCATGTTAATTTGACCTTGAAAAGCTGCATGCCAATCAATCAAGCTGGAGAAGGACATACACAGTCAAAAAATAGAATTTTCCATCTAAATTCCCATAGAGAATTTAGGCTAAGCGAGAAGGCATAAAAAAGTTGACCAAGAACCATGAACATTTGATGTTCGGTACGAGAAAAGGTGGTGTACTGAGAGCAGGACATGCCTGGAAGCCACATTATGTGTTTCTCCAGCCTTTTCCAGATTGTGTTTTTTATCAAGAGAGGGGCCATGACACCTTCCTTGAGCAGTGAAGGATCCTGGTCCTCTTAAGAGATTGGTTAATAAGATGTGGGCCTGCTCCGGGGGCAACTCAGTGCATTTTAAGATGCAGCAAGGGCAAAAACTAGTCTGCTCGTGTGTAATCAAATCGCTGTATCAAGATTTGAAGAGCCGATACAGCCACATTTTGATTATCTACCTAATAATAAGACAGTGTTCGAGTCATTACAAAGACTCATCAATGAAATGGGATGAGGTAAGCATCAGGATGGATTGAAATTCGATGACACCAATCTAAAAAAAAAGCCAGGTAACTGACGTCCATCTTGTTCTATGGTTTCAAAAAAGGTTTTTTTGCAAGTAGGATTGTTTTTATATTTCTTCAGCAGCTGGTTCTCTATTTTTTAGTGCACATGAATTTTCCCATTTCGATTCTGTTCTACTGTCAGCTCGTTTTCGGTTTTTCAGATCAAGGTTATATCTATTTATTTAAATGTTGTTTAAAGTGCTGACTAATAACAAGATCCAGTTACCAGAGGTGTGATGAGATGACCTTAAGTAATCTCAGACGTCACAAGGCGGGAGGGGGCAGCCAGGGCTGTTTATCACACGCGCCCGCTTTGCCACTGCTTCATACATTTATATACCATTAAAGGCCTCGCCTGCTTTAGGGCTGCATTTATGATGAGACAGGTCACACCACCACTAGGGCTCCAATTAAGAGTTGTTCAGTACGGGGCGGATTTACCGCACAGTAAATTTCCTTGCTTGTTTACCATTACCATGCAGTAAATCCAACCTGGTACCACAAGTTAATTCACATGGAATCGAGAATTACCACAAGGAACTGGTTTTTACCCAGAACATCAATATAGCAGCAGCCATGTCCCATTCTACTCACCCTCATCTCTCCCAAAACCATTCCCATGGCCTGTCTAGTTTTTTCCACCAATTTCAAAATCTCAAATTCTAAGGCCACAACACCTAATCCTCTTATGCTGTGCTTTGCATATAGAGATCTGTGACCTATAAGGCTTGGAACGTGCTGTGTGGCGGTGTGTGCTGTGTGGGTGTGTTTTTAAAGACAGCAGCTTGCCTCTTCTGACACAGGAGGGGTAAGTCATGAATTGAGAAGATGGTGTGTGAATAGCAGGTCAGCCTCATATGTGAGCAGTCTCTTTGCTAGACATGGCAACTCAGTTTCAGGTAGGCTATATAAAATAATCTTACAAAACAAATAAGCAGTACACAATAGGGATCTGCTGATTCCATACATGGTCTCATATCGGATTATCTCAATGATGCACATTTGAAGTTTGCAGCACTTTCTGGACAGAAGACAGAAATTTGGACATTACAGCCTGCAGAAGGAAATATTTTCAGTAAATGATCTCTTTCGGAACACGTGGGAAAGTATCTCCTTCAATTTCTTCCCTATAATTAAACTGTACACAACTAGACAGAACCTTTACACTAAATTGTAGTTGACTTTCCAAAATGTCAATTAAAGCACGATTTCTTTTTCAGTGGACATCAGATATAGCTGGTGTGTGGTGAGAAAATCTAAGCTCCTCCAGAGGTCAAAAAGCAGACAGCGAGAAGGGAAAATAGTGGAACTTGGCGAAAAAATTGATTTTTTTTTTACAGCTGCTATTTGCTGCAGATAATGCCTATGTTGGCAGAACAATCTGTTGGATTATTTGCGACATTAATGGGGATTTTTGTTACTGCTATGCATTTGTGTAGGCTTTGCTCATACTATTCCACAGTCACTTCCAATACTGCACAGAGATCCTGACAGGTCACCCACAAACTTATGTCCTCCAAGCCTTTAGCTACTATGTCCCTTTCCTCATTTAAAAACTTAATTTTAAACACAATCTTAACTGTTAGACACATTTCTCATCATGGTCAGATGGAAACCTGATCTACTATGTCTCTGGCTGCTTAGTTGTGAATATTGGTCTTTCTCAAAAGCAAAAACAGCATGAATAATTTTTGATAGACCACCTAGTTATAGAAGATGTGACGTTATGTGCTTTAGCTCCTTTAATGTACGCTACGTAGGACTATTGGTGGTCAGTGTTAGTGGTCTAAAAAAGGGTTGTTATAGAAAATCTTCCAAAAAATGGCAGATCCTCTCTTCATGCCTCTGGCAAGCACATTCTCATGGTGCATGATGAAAAGCCATTGGATAGACATATACCTTTATCTCCAGCTTTAGGTCAAAAATAAGTGGGGCTGACCCAGCAAAGATGGTCTAGACACAGATGCCTATCTACAGTACATGATCTGCCGCTATATTTTGTTGAAAAAGTAACCATGGAAAGGGAGACTAATGTTCATAAAACACCAAGTATGGGGGCCCTACGGTCTTAGAACTCCTCCGTTCAGTAGGTCTGAGCGATTGTATACGTGGACATTGACACTTTATCTTCACTTAGGATGTGCATTACCTGGTAAACATTCCACCTTCCAAAGCCAGCATTAGCACAACGTGGTTTTCAAAACAAAATGAACAGTAGCACAATTAGACAAGTACTTCAGTAGAGAGCTTCAGTAGAGAAATCTGTGCAGCTGTGGCAGCAGACTCAACATGTGGCTGAACTCCTACCAGCAGTGTAGGCAAGGACTAAGGGCTTGATTACGAGTCTGGCAGTCTTCTGACCGCCAGACTCGTGGTGGCACAGCAGCGGCGGTCCGCCGCATCATGACTTCTAAATTCGATGCGTCGGTGAACCGTCGGCTGCGCCAGAAAACAGTTGTTCCCTGTCGGTGACGCAGTAGCACCACAGCGCAATATGCTGAGCGGGGACTTTAATTAATAAATAATACATAACTTAAGAAACAAAAAATACATATTGTAACAATTTTACAAATTCAGAAAAAAAATTACACATGCAGTGTTTAAATTCACTATTGAACTCCAACCTGACCAACAGTAGAATAAGTGTTGGTCTGTGGAGGGGTCAAATTTAATATTCCCACTCCAACGTAAGCAACAGTAGAAAAAGTGTTGGACTTTGGAGGGGTCTGACTTACTTTTTCAACTCTGATGTAAAAAAAACAGTAGAGAAAGTGTTAGACTTAGGAGCAGTTAGGTTTACTTTTCCCACTCCAACATTAGCAACAGTAGGGAAACAATTCAACCTTGGAGTGGTCAGATCTACTATTCCCACTCTAACATAAGTAACAGTAGGGAAAGGCCGCAAATTTTCACAAACAGACTTTTGGATATCCAGGAAAGAAGTTACAGAATATTCTCACAAGCTGGGATTTGGAAAAGATCCTTCTCTTAAGAGCGGGAACAAGATTATTTGCAAGCTCCCCTTGCAACTTTTGATGATAAAGTTCAAGGTTACAGTGAGAACAGGAAAAAGGATTGTCTTGCCTTATGGAGGCCTTGATGACTACAGCTTCCAGCTTTGCCTTTCTGAAGATTTCCAACCTCCACAAATGTCTTCAAATCAAGGTAGGTTTTTTGACTGTGCCAAACCACAACTAAACCCCATTACATCCTAATTTCTCCATTATATGTCCTTTTTCTTAGCACAGTTTTCTATTTTTAGTTACCCTGGTTTGGACTTTCTAAGTTGTTTATTTTTTAACTGTGTTTTTGTTATTGGCCATGTACCTCGTGCATTTCTCTAAAGAAAACACTGCTGCTTGATTAATTTGACCAAGGATTACCCCTGCATTTCCCACACATATCATAGTTCCTAATAGAAGTCAGATTTCTAGGACTTTGTTTGAGCTCCGTAACGTGTCTATGCCTAGTTTAATAGTCTGAACAAGCTGCCAAATGATTTTTGCAAGCATAATTTTCTGCAGTCTAGTACTGTGCACTTGGGAGAGACCACAAGCATGAAGAAAGGAGGTGACTGTCCTGTCATCAGTGAATGACAACAGGAATGAATGCCTCTGATCCAAGGTCCAGATACTGGATGTGAGTAGTCCATGGAACAAGAATGACAGTCTCTGGAGGAGTCTGCCTACAGTCTGTATGTGAATGTTGAGAAAGAGTTTCAGGTGAAGCTCTTTGAAGGCATCTGTCACAGTAACCGGTATATCAGCCTCACTGACATGTGCCTCTGCTGTCCATAAAAATCATAACAAATCTAGTGGTAAGTAATTGTTCTGAGACTGTTGATTGGCACTTCGGGGGTCTATCTGTCCCATTCATCATTACAGGAGGAGTGGGAGGAGCCTGAAAATAGCCTCCCATAGCCTTTGCAGCCCGCTGCTCCGGGGGCTGAGACTGTTGTTTGGCGCTTCAGGGGACTATGTGTCTCATTCATCTTTGCAGGAGGAGGGGAAGGAGCCTGAAAACATCCGGCCACAGCGCTGTAAAGTACCTTCAAGCGCGTGTCTGCCCCTGTCTGTGCCTGGCTGAGACCGGACTTGGCCCACTCTCTAAACTCCCTCATTTGCTGCCCTGACACAGGCTTCAGCGTTTTTCATGGGCAAGCACAAGGCTACCCCCCTAAATTCCATCAGGGTAAGACGAGCATATTATCTTTTCTCTTGTTAGCAGTGGGGCTCTCAAGGGCTGAATTACTAACGTAGAGGAAGAATTGGCCTTACAAGGGCGTGTTGACGGTGTTCCCTCCCCAACTGTTTGTGGTACTTCTTATGCAGTGCATGCCGCTAAATCAGCGATAATGGGCTTGATAATATGCCGCAGAGAATTCCAATAGAAGCCCATGTTGACACCAGAACATGGGCTTCTATTGGAATTTTCAAGGGTATATTATCAAGCCCATTATCGCCGCTTTAGCGGCAGTTTTCTGCCGCTAAACCGGCGATAATTTTTAACGCCGTCCTTGATAATATACCCCATGGTAACCTAAATGAGTACTGCTGTGAGGCACACCAGGCGTCTCACCCCATGGTGAGTAACTGAAATTCAAAGCGACCATCTTATGTCCTAGCCGTCCTACCAAGGAACGTCAAGAGAATTGTCTCACTAGAGATATGAGTTGAATAGATGTTTTCCTAGACCTTACAAACTTTTCTATGTATTTATTTACATTGTACACAGTTGAAATCTCATCATAACCAGGTGTTGTAAATTCAGTGTACAACAGCAAGGGAAACCCATGGATAAAGAGGGACCAGTGGGATATGTATTTATGAAGGAACAGGAGTTCCTCCAACAAAATAGTAAACAATTACTATAATAAAAATAATAATCAACATTTTGTTAAGCGCATGGTTACACCCACCGGTGTGTCCCCGTGCAATAGATCTAATCCCACAACAGTAGGGAGAAGTAAGAGGAGATCTGCGCTCTCAAATCTAACCGTAAAAAGAACAAGCATTTGCAATGCAATAGGTCTCGCAGTTACACGAGTTAAAGCTATTGGCATTGTAAATGACAATGCCAATAGGCATTGTTATTTGCAATGTCAATAGCTCAAACTCGCGTAAATGCGAGACCTAATGCATTGCAAATGCTTGTTGTAATAAAGGAAAGAGGTCTTCAATATTATAATATAGTTTCAAAATAGGATTTCAAAAAAACAAATGTAATTTAAAATACCGGTAACTCACTCAATGGTTCCTACTTGGGCATACGTCTGTATTTCTAAAGAATCAATAAATGGGGGAGCAGTTATTTGGGTTTTCTGATCGAACATAAATAAACCCACCCTAGCCACGGACACGCTACTGCAAAGTCGACGACTTCATCTGGGAGACGGTCGTTGCTGGCCGGGAGCTGCCTCAGGCAGTCAACAGAAAACATGCACCCTTATTATCAGTAGTTTCAAAATAAAGGTCACTGCTTTATATATTTTCACCCCCCAAAAATGCCCAGAAAAAACTGATTTCCTCTAGTTTCATATGTCTCCTAAAAAATGAGTCATGTCCTGGCTTTGACGCGCTCCCATTTAACCATAAGAAAAGGAGACACAGATCCATTGTCTTGGCAGGACGGCCGATCACCTCACCACAGGAATATAATGACTACCGCCAAACAGTGCACTGTGATAAGTAAGCAGTAAGAGTCATTAATGCTGTGCGCCCTCCATTTCTGACAAGAACGATTTTTAAATATCTGGAAAACATAATCGCGGCGAAAGTGATCGCGAGGGTGCCCGCGAGCTATGCGGCTGCACCACGAAAGTGAAAGTAATCGTGAGGGTGCCCGCGAGCGCAGCAGATCATAAGTGAAAGCAAACAAGTGGTTGCAGGACTCCAAATGGTGCGCGCGCCCGGACGGGTCACATGCACTGTAGTTGGAGGCCTGCAAAGCCACTGTTTGCACTTCCAAAACGCGCTTACTATAAGTCTCGCCAGAGCAGCGCTAAAGCGCTGGTCAGGCGAGACCTAAAAAGGGGTCAGTAGACCTCTAGATATTGCCTGCTGGTAGTGTGTCGATAGGAATACAATGAAACCTATATCTGATGTCCAATGGACGATTCATATATATTTATTATGCATAAACATTCAAGTAATAGTGTTGGAACAAACAGAAATAAAACCAGTAGTACAATTTGACTTCTTAAGCTCAGGCCTACAGGTGTGTCATAACTAGAACACAATGGTTGTAGTCACATTTCAAAAGTACCAACGCTCAAGTGAAGAGCAGTATCAACAATTTGAGTCTTGGTACTGTGGTCGATGACGTTTCGATCCCCAAACAATCATTGGATCATCATCAGGACATGAATTATGTATGCGGCAACACACATGGACTATTCCAGTTCTTTTGACTTTGACTTTCAACATCGGTATTCGTTCTCAAGCACATTACTTCAATTAAGGTAAGTATCATCCACGAGGGACCTGGGATGCCTCAGGGTTTATCCATAAAGGTTGGACACATTATCTTGGGCAACATAAGTGACATTCCTCTTCAATTACTCTCTTTTGACAATGAATTGCTATATATAAAGTACAGATGTACTAGCATGGAGCATGGCTGAAAGGGAGCACCACTGTGTACTGCCCACCAACTTGCAGTTTCCCTGTTGTATTTAGAGTTGGGGAAGCACCAGATTTACAGTGGCGGAGCCTATGCTCGCTCCAGCAGTGTGAACCTCTGACCTGGTGGCCTGTCAATCAAGTAGGTGCAGGTAACAGTGGCTGTCATCCAATCCTATTCAGGGCCAGGTGAAGGCAAAGAAATCAAACTCCCGCTTTGGAAGATTGTTTTCTCTGACCAAAAGGGTTTTACCAGTGGTCACTTTTAAAAATACCTTCTGCTCAGAAAATCTTCAGTGTTTTGAAGGGAGAAATACAGTGCTCCTGCCAGATATGTGGGGGATCTCTCTATAGTGTGGACAGTTTTCCACCATGGTGGTGGAAGCTATGGCCACCATCCCCGTGGCAGACCACCAGATTGTCTTCCAGGGTCTGCATAAGGCCCACAGTGTTCCCCTTTGATTTTCATGAACTTCATGCAAGCCAAAGGTGCATGATTTGCCACCTACTTGCCTAATTAAATATGTAATGTTTGTCATCCAGCATTAAGGGGTGTTTTTGAGGTATGTATGAATGTTAATGGAACACGCCTAAGAAAATCTATAGAGAGGCGTCTCAAGCTCGTCTCCTGGGTCTGTCATAACATGTTAGAAAAGGGTGAGCACCATAATTTACAGAAAATGTCTATTCATGCTAAGGTGGAGTCCTGTTGACTAGTGTTCCAAGGTTCCCTACCCTCATGGAGTCCTGGAGTGTCAGATCGGATCTACTTCATGAAAACACTGCAAAAAAGAAGAAATTGATTGATTTAAGAAATAGTTATGAAGAACCTCTTGTGAAGAAAAATACAATGTACATTGCCTTGTCAATTATGACGAAATCATGATGGTGTATTCTATGGAAAATCATTGACAATATGCCTAATCCTAAACGTAAAAGAACTAGAAAGAAAAGGTCTCTTGCACAGAACTCCGGTTTAGTTGTCTCTAGTTATTGTCCTGTGTTCTAATTCTACTGTGTATACTCTGGCGGATCTTTGGTTGTGGTCTGCAAACCTCTCCTAGTGACTTCCCTTGCACCAAACCTGCCTGTGTGATGCCCTACATTGCACAACCTTTGATCCCAAATGTTTACATTTGTGTTAATTGCCATTCTTTTAGTACTAGCTTCTCTCATTAGCTAGTCATGTAGTAGTACATGTATTCATGTTCGATGAATTAAAATCATTACATGTCTAAAACTATACATAAAACAACAAGTGTTGCA
This sequence comes from Triturus cristatus, assembly GCF_964204655.1. NCBI lineage: Eukaryota > Metazoa > Chordata > Amphibia > Caudata > Salamandridae > Triturus > Triturus cristatus. The sequence continues at coordinate 1,090,372,262 of NC_140593.1, forward strand.
ACCGGGGTTGTTATAAAAAAGTATTAAAGCTGAGTTGTTTCACTGGTATAAAAGGTTAAAACATGCCAAAGAGGCTGATCAATTAACTTTATCGCTATGGGACTTTAGAATAACAGGGTCCGAGGTTGTAAAGGTGAGGGAGTAAAGTGCAATGTGTAAGGTGCAAACTTATAGGTCCTCCTGCTGTTTGGACATGAGCTGCAGACAGCTAGCCACCTCAAGATGGTTTGAGCTTAGCTAGTTGAGGGTTCCTTCCCTCAGTCAGTAGTCTAAACACTAGGCCCTGATTGCAGGGGCGGCTCCTCCACTAGGGCGGAGCCGGAGGAGCGTCGCACCCATTGCTTTTTCGCAGTGCGAGAAGCAGAAACATAAAGTGGTATTAACTACCATTTTATGTTTCTGCTTCTCGCACTGCGAGAAAGCAGAGGGGTTTGGTTGCGGGCTTTGGGAGGATGCTGCTTTGCGAGCAGGGCTGGGCAGGGGAGGAGTGGTGTGGTGTGCCCACTCCTGAGTGCGCATGACTGGTTTGGTCAGCCCTTAGAAGTTATGCATCAAGAGATGAGGAATAACTGTGCGGATAAGGTTTTACCGAGGAATAATCCCCGCTCAAGTCCCAATTTTCTGGTGTTTAATGCACACATTTACCATCTGCTGACAGCAGGTGGTAAATGCATGCAAGAGGGCTGGGGTGGGGGATGGAGGGATAGGTGTGGTGAGGGTAGCAGAGGGAGGGGAGGACGTTGCCTGGAATGGAAGCATTATATACTCCCCTATTCCATAGTAGAGGGTTTGCGGGGCTGGGATCATGCTGCAGCCCATCACCAAGCCAATTTTACTGGACTGAATTTCTGGGTCCATTGTTTCAGCACCTGGAAATCCCAGTTGCCGGAACACTGGCCACTTACAATTAAGTGGAGTAGAATTCCACATGGGAGTTCTGCTCCACTTAAATTGTAATCAAACTGCATTCAGCGAACCGTAATCAGGGCCTTATAAGGATGAAAGCAGAAAATTAATTTTAAATAAAAAAAATGTATATTCATTTCAACACTCAGTTACTTGAAGTCGAATACAAATGTATTCCATAGATTGTAAATAGAGGAGTTATTTGTCTATTCCCAATTCATTTCTGGCATAAAGCTCTTACTCAGGGGGCATAAATTAACATATAAAAAGGGTGGAAGCACTTTACAGGGAGATGCCTCACATGTGCTAGGAGTTTAAAGGGGTGGAGGCAGGGCACAAGTCGGGGGTACACACCAGTGTACGACGTTCACCCACTATTTTCACAGGGTGAACGCCGTCCACCCTGCCAAGAAGTAGGGCCCCCCTGAATAATGTGCTGAGCTCGTCCCGGTGTAATTTCAAACACCGGGACACTTTCAGCAGCGCCTGCACGTTGTCTGCTTTCCCTCTGCAACAAGTAACAACGTGCAGGCGGGGACGGGGCTCTCTTATTTTAGACTCCTGCTGGGCCCATAACAAAGGCCGAATTTGATGGGTCATCAGGCCTCCTTTTGTTGGAGTCTCTTGGCTGGGAGCAGTCAGGAGCCTCACACCTAGATGCAATAGCAGCAGAGGCGAAACAAAGGCTCACACCTTGTTAGCACTTCACACATGCTTAAGAGAGGCAGCTTTTCACTCTGTTCAGTCCCTGTTTAATAGATGTGCATGCACTGTAAGGATGTCAAATGTTTTGGTCTTTCCCAGTATTTATACAAAACAAATTGCATTTATATATCGCTTACTTCCCCCGAGGAGGCTTTAAAATAATTTAAGAACCACTATTTGTTTTGTATAGCCCTACTGATCCCAATGCAGGGTCTCAGAGCGCTTTACATCAACACTTGCATATATCACATACAATAAATTATATACGTTTGTAAATGAATGTACAGGATGTCTTACATAAAACTGGTGGGTTACAAGGTGTAGTAGTCACATATCATCTTCCATAGCTCACTGTGCTATTATCCTCAAAATACGCTCAAACGTACACATGGCACACCCGCTAAACATACATGTGAGGGCTTAAGATCTGATGCCACTTCTTGTGATGCCACTTCCTGTAAAGTTGTGGCTTATGATGCCACTTCCGGTGATGTCAATTCCTGTAATGCCATGTGTGATGTCATGCGCCCTGTTTCACATGCTGCGATGTCACGTGACGTGATGTCACGTGGCATGATGTCACGCGACGTGATGTCACTTACAAACTGCCTAACTAGTTTGGTCCCCCAAATTCTGTTTTAGGACTTGTGCCCTGGGTGGAGGGTAGTTGAAATTGAGAGAGTGACAGAGAGAAAAAGAGAGAGAGAGAGACAGAGAGCGAGACAGAGAGAGGCGTTAGACTTAGGTTTCAACCATGAGACTCTCAGAAGTAGCGGTGCAGTAATACCACATCTGGTAGTACCGCGGGAGTCCAAGTATCGTCTCTCTGCCTCTACTGAAAGGTGACTACCATAAATTCTGTGTTAACACACTTATTTCTGCCTGTTAGTTTAGAATTCCTTGAGAGTTTGTACCTAGCAAGCAATGCGGTAACACCACAAGAGGTATTGCTGCTTGCCTCCTTATATCAATTCAGGCAGTTTCTGCTCCGATCGGTGTTACGAGGCAACTATTAATGGGGCCCTTAGAATAGGTAAAATAGCGCTTAATATCACCTCGGTGTAAAATACCCCGAACAGGCCAGTTTAGGTGATTTGGTCTCCTGTATTTAAAAGATAATGCTCCATTGGGGGAGCGGATGTGGCATAACAGTAAGAGCTGCAACTTTGAAACTGGGGCTCAACATCCTGTGATTCTGGACAAATCACTTAATCATCCCCTGCCTACCAAAAAATGCATGTATCCTTGTGTAATGTAATTGGTGCTCATATAAAGCGCTCCAATACCTTCGGGTCGAGTTCGCCCTATATAAAACTGCAAAAAAAAAATGTAATTCAAGGTACTGCTATCACAGAAATGTTTGCATTGAAAGTTAGCTGCTGACGCCTGTCAAAAAAACAGGAGAACCGGTAACTGTCAATGAAATAAGACGTCTGTCAAATAAGCTGTTTTGCTCAAAAATGATCCAAATTGCTAGGTATCAGCACAGCTCGTCGCAGACATCAAAGCACACGCATATTACAATTTAAGCGTTGTTCAAACAATAATTAGATTTACAGCTGGGAGCTAAGGTAAAAGAAGAATCATTTGGTTACCAAGTAACCACCAAAGAAAGCTTTAAACATTGTATTGTGCGCTGTGAATATTGATTGGGCAATGTATCACTGACCGCTTACCTGGTCACATACTTGGATTCAATGTAGAGTGCTTTCAGTGCTATAAGTTATTTTTTCTTGAAAACACCTATTGGCCTTTTCCTCTTGACTCTACAAAGTTAACATTGATAAATGGCAACATCGTAACCATCGAGTTTTTGAAAAAAACAAAAGAAAAAAAAAGATATATATATATATATATATATATATATATATATATATATATATATATCCAAAGGAAACCACTCCAAGTAAGGAAAGGTACGAGGCCTCTTCGGGGAAAACCATAGAAGACTTTATTTAAATACAGCATAGGCATAATGCATTTCGGCACTGTTAGCCTTCCTCAGATGCCGCTGTTGATATGGAGATAGTCCCGCCCCTGCCTTTAAATGTCCTGCAAAGGCCCCATTGGAGGGTAACGTCCAGCCCCAAATCACGTGTTGCACTGCAATACACAACGAACTCCAACTCCCAAAATGCAGTGTTTCTGGCTGTGGGTTCCGTGGGGAAAATGACAGGGAAAAAAAGGCGCTAAGTGAGGTGACGACCAGTCCAGGTAAAGTAGATGACATCAAGCCTTCTCGGGTCCCTTTGACGCTCCAAGCCCCCACACACAGAGGTTTGCCGGGGAGTGAGTCGTAATGACAGTTCAAACGACTCCCCGTGTAGTCACGAGCTGCAACTGGCAGCATCCCTGGCGTTGCCTGTGATGGAGGTGAGCAGGAGTTATTCCAATCACTTGGAGAACAACAAGAGCTGAAACAGCAAATGCCAGCAATACTCCCACCGCTTGAAGGAACGGAGCCTCGTTCACGTCCACTGGCCGGCGCGTAAATATTCAAAGGAAACCACTCCAAGTAAGGAAAGGTACGAGGCCTCTTCGGGGAAAACCATAGAAGACTTTATTTAAATACAGCATAGGCATAATGCATTTCGGCACTGTTAGCCTTCCTCAGATGCCGCTGTTGATATGGAGATAGTCCCGCCCCTGCCTTTAAATGTCCTGCAAAGGCCCCATTGGAGGGTAACGTCCAGCCCCAAATCACGTGTTGCACTGCAATACACAACGAACTCCAACTCCCAAAATGCAGTGTTTCTGGCTGTGGGTTCCGTGGGGAAAATGACAGGGAAAAAAAGGCGCAAAGTGAGGTGACGACCAGTCCAGGTAAAGTAGATGACATCAAGCCTTCTCGGGTCCCTTTGACGCTCCAAGCCCCCACACACAGAGGTTTGCCGGGGAGTGAGTTGTAATGACAGTTCAAACGACTCCCCGTGTAGTCATATATATGTAGCTATATATATATATATATATCCAATAAAAGAAGAAATGCAGAGCCTGATTTCGGAAATAAAGCCATGCGTTTATTTTCCCAGTAAGAATGGCTGCAACCTCAAATCCTCATGTCCTCACGCGTTTCAGCCGTTAGGCCTTGATCACAGGTGAGTAAGAGTGCGCTCACAAGAAACAGCTTTTATGCATACACCCACGTGATCGATGTCATTGTACTACCGATCCCAAGGTGCATCTGTGATGTAAGTTTAAAGTCCATGAATGTGGTGCCCTGGTTTTCTTTCTGCATAGCGTTAGTAGCACCACAGTATGGATTTACGATATTTCATGATGCAACTTGTCTCACTTAACAATAAAGTGCACACATGCGTGTCTCATTTTTTCAAAAAGCCAGTCTATATTTATCACGCTGAAAAACCGAAATCTTCCGAGAGAGGTAGTACCTCTCCCATCTCCCTTTCTAACCTTGTAACCAGAAATTCCAAGGCAAATCCATTTTCGTCTGGTACAGGCAAGCGGGGCATGCCCCCGAAATATGTCACCATTTTCAAAATACTATTTTTATATCTATACTAGAAACAATAAAAGGGAAGACGCATATACCCCTACTTTCTATATACTATGTGGCTTGGAGAGAAAAGCAGCCACACCAGAGGAAGAGACAAATCTCCCATTGCATATTGACGTATTATCCATCGGATTGTGTTGGGAGACACTGAATTGTGTATATTAAGCCTGAAGAAGGTGGTGGATCACAATATACCACTGAAACGCATCGCTTTGTGTCGATTGAGCACCCGAGCACTACCGGGTTCCATTAGGGAAGGAAAAAACGCGATAAATTGATGAACCAGGGCTATTAGCTTTCAAGTGTATAGACTTGGTGGGCTCATTTGATATATCAAGTTTCTGTTGTCTCTTACATTTGTCATATTCTCCCAGATTGATTTTCGGATATGTTTTTAATCTATGTGATTATTTGAAGTATATTGATGATGTATATGTTTCTTAAATTTGCTTTTACTTTTAAAAATCTTTGTACATTTTTAATTCTATGAGGATCACATATAATAAAATATAGTACATTCTTTAAATTATCTTTTTGGTTTCTATAGGGTGTTGGTGATCTGAATAGTGCTTTTATGATAATGTGTATGCATGATAGTATTGTATATCTGTATGCTTAAAAAAGAGCCGAAAGGGATCTTGTCTTTGACAGAAGTGTCTATTTTTGGTGTCCTGTCCCTATGGTGAGTAGGACCCCTCTCTTTCATTTTGGAGAATGTCTTCAGGACCAGAAGTGTACTGAGTTGGTGGTGTCAGGGGTCCAGTACTTCTACTCAGCTGTGCCTTTGAAGTGGGGGAGCCTTCAAAGAAAGGCCTATGAAGTGCACAAGGTCCCTGTCCTTCCCACCCTGGCTCCAGACTCACTAGAGGGGGGTATGCAGCTTTTTGTGTGGGGACAGGCACAGCCTATTCAGGTGCATGTGCCAGCTCCTCCCTCCCAATCTGCCCAGGATTGGCCATCAGCCTAAGCTCTTTTTGTGTGCGGCTATCTAAAGGGAATGCACAAAGCCCAGCTGTCACCCACCCCAGACGTGTAGTCAGAGACAGACAGAAGGCACAGAATGGTTAAAGTAAGACAATGCCAACTTTTTCAAAGTGGCATTTTCAGACTTGCAACTTAAAATCCAACTTTACCATAAGTTGTGATTTTAAATTGTGAGTCCAGAGACACCAAACTTGAAGTATCTTTATTTTCCCAATTGGAAATTACACTTATAAAATATAATAAGGTAACCCCAATGTTAGCTTAGGGGAGAGATAGGCCTTACAGTAGTGAAGAATGGATTTAAAAGAGTTTTTCACTACCTGGACATGTAAAACTTAAAAATACAAGTCCACATTTTAAATACACTGCACCCTGCCTTTGGGGCTGTTCAGGACATACCTTAGGGGTGATGTACATAGAATTAAAAGGAAGATTTGGGCCTCTCAAGAGGGTTAACTTTCCAGGTTGACATGGCAGTTTAAAACTGCACCCACAGGCTCTGCAGTGGCAGGCCAGAGCGATGTGTAAAGGGATACAAGCAGTGCTGCAGGCCTGCTGCTGGGCATTTAATTAACAGGCCCTGGGTACAGGTAGCACCATTTACTAGGCACTTAAAAGTAAATTAAATATTCCAATTGTGGATAATCCAATGGTACCATGTTTTAGGGAAAGCGCACATGCACTTTAGCACTGGTCAACAGTGATAAAGTGCCCAAAATCCTAAAGTCAGCAAAACAGGAGGTCGGAGAGCAAAGAAGTCAGGGAAACCACTTGCAGGATGCCAGGGCTAACATACTCCAACATAGGGACTGATAACTGATCAGTGGTGTGCGACCAGGGTTGTGATCACAAATCATTGACACTTACCTATCTGACTCGTAAATAGCAGGGATATGAGGAATTAATTGCCCCACCTGTTTGCAATTTGGAAAGAGTCACAAAAGCCAAGCCCTTTTCTGAGAGAGAAAGACTTTTCTGACTCATAAAAGTTATTTTATACCTTGCAGTAAGTCCTCTTACTGTTGTAAAATCAGTGATTTTGTGATTGCAGAGTTTGCTACCCCAAAACGTTTTTGTAAGTTAGGACCTTGGTTTATAGAGAGAGAACAAATGGTGGGAAATGGAATAACCCAATGTGTTCTCTGTAAAACCCAGCCACCATTTTAGCAGTAGAAAGTCTGTTGCCCTGATGAAAACTCAGTGGCAATTTTTATATCTTGTAAGATAGGCAATATTTATTGATATTGGACACTGACTACTAACAACATGTGGTTGTGATGATAATAAGAACTAATGACACTTATGGATTTATACTTAAAATGCAGAGAATCAGTGCCACCTATGAAATTCCATAAGAACTCAAAATGGACATCCCAGATTAATTCCTATGTAACATCTGCCATGTGGCTTAACACCATAATATTCGGAAGATCAGTGGGTGGAACCTTCAGAGTGCATGCCCGAAGGTAAGTGCATTTTGAACACCAAGTGATGCAGTTGTCGTACATGTACAATATGGTGCCATGCTGCTTGCCAGTGAGCACCAGACACACACCTGAAAGGCAAACTCCTAATTAAGCCTGGGCGGAGTTCTGCTATGTGGAACTTCGCGAAGTGCAACAAAAACCTCTGTCGCGCTATGCGGAGCTCTGTAAGTGGTGGAGTGTGTTAGAAAAATTCAGTTCGTTGTAATTTTCAACACCGGGTGTTTGTATGCGCTGTGAAATTATCGAGAACGGCACCATGCCCAGCACAAGCAGGCGCAAGCAGATGCTGCTTCCTTTCTGTCGAATGAGTATTTTCTACTCAACCGGCAGCTTTCTCAACGCAAACGGACGGTTTCTCAACACGAGCGGTCGCGAGCATACACAGCCACTCGCACTGAGAAATCTGCCTGCCCACGTTGAGCAATCTCTCCCGGAGGTTGATGTCCCTCCCGGAGTGGAGTTTTTCAGAACTCCGCAAGCTCCGCGTTACACGGAGTGCGGAAAACTCCGCAAACTCCGCAAGCGGAGCGAAGTTCACTGCCCAGGCTTACTCCTAATGCTTTTCGGAACCCAACACTTTGTAGTGAGTGTGTGTAGATATCATTGTGGCAATCAAGTGAAAAGAATTAAACAATCCTAAGCAATATATGTTTCTTTAAAATGTTTTTGGAGAACGCCCTAGATATTCTTTAATAGCATGACTCATTGGTAGGCTTGAAAGCTCTCCAACGGGTAGGAAAGCTGTGCCATCTTGCCTCTGTTAGACTCTATCTAGCCTGTCCTGTGCTTTCCTCCAGTAGACTCAGTGTGCCTACTTGGAGGGCTCTATTGACTTAGAACACATTTTTAAGCAGAGGCCTAACCACTAATAGAAAAGTGGTGCCACTAATGTGTAGCCTCTTCAGATATTCAAAGATGTGTGCTACTCCTCATACCAGGCTAGGGTGGAAAACAGATGGTTGGTGCCAGTGATTATCGTTCAAGTGCACAGGTCCTCTCCTGAACAATAAAAGCATTCTTCCTATTTATCTAACATGTGTGTGCTGAGAAACTGTTACCATCCTGAATAGTGTCTTAAGATGGATAGAGCAATTGTCTGCAAGTGCCCCATCAAGTTGAACTTCAAGTTTTCTTTGTACTTCCACATGTGTTTGACAATCTGCATGCTGCGCTCGATACCTTCTAGATGTCTGGTGGAACAACATCTGCTTCCCTGCTTGACAGGTTCTGTCTGTGATAGAGCCTTAAGGCTTATTACCCCCTATGTGTTTGGTATTCTGGTTTTCTGCTAATTCTCCAAAACACAAGAAATATAGCCCTCATCCTGCCAGTAGTCGTACTATGTACAGACTTCAGAAAGAACTCTACGCACCAACCCAAAGACACAGTACTTTGGGGCATATGTACAAGCCCCTATCGCCACAGGAACGTCACTTTTTGTGACATTACCGAGGCGATAGGGGCCTTGCCTTGTGTACAAGACAGTGTTAAGCCACTTAAAGTGGCTTAATGCTGCCTTGTACATATGGCACCCTTTCACTCTATGGTTAACGTGACAGGGGCGTGCAGTGGATGTCGCGGTGGGCGTTCCACCACAACATCCATTGTTTTTGGCGCTGCCCCCTATGTACAAGGGTGGCGTACATAGGAAGCAGCGCCAAAATTAAGACCACGAAAATCCTGGTCTTAAGTTGGCTAAACGAGGAGAAATGCATTATTTCTCCTTGTTTTTTGCTTTTTCCATGTGTGCTGCCTTGTGCAGCACCCAAGGAAAAAGCAAAATGCCATAGTTTGTTTATGTACAGGAAGGTGTCCCTGTCTGTACATAAACAAACCTTTAAAAAAAATTCTATTTTGTAACTTTCATGTGTGCTGCATGAAGCAGCACACATGAAAGTGATAGAATGGCATTTTAGGATTGTTTATGTGCAGGGAGGGACACCTTCCTACACATACCCAATCCTCCCCTGCACACAGACACCCATGCACTCTGGTGCAAGGGTGCCTGCGTTGGCGCTAAGTTGTTAAACTTAGCACCATTGCAGGGGGAAACACAAGGCTTTACCATATCCTTGTAAATATGGTGCAGCCTTGCGTTTCTGAAATGGCGGAGCGTGTCATTAAACCCAAGAGGCTAACGACACGCTCCACCACTTCAATGTACATATCATCTTTTGTTTCTTTCTCTTTTCTCCTCATGCCAGGACTTGGAGCTGGAGATGGGCTGCTGCTGTGACCTGCTTTGGAAAAAGGGGAAGCTGTACTGCTCGGTTTGTGAAGAATATTAGGCCCTTGAACATGAGTACAGATATTAATGAACAAATGATTGAAGGCTGGGTGGTGTCATCTCAATGATGTGTGTCACCCAAGAGCCACGAGGGCCAAGTGCTCTTTGAGGACATATTTTAGGTGCTAACCCACCTCTACCAACAGTAGCTCACTCTGTTGAATTGTGGGTGCAAGACCGGTTTGGACCTGCTGTGAATACCAATTATCGGCCATGACTATCCCCAATAACTCAACACAGAATCGCTAGCAACCGGCTCATTGACACCGTAACTCTTCACCTTGGGCATTAGGTTGCCTATGTTCATTTTAGATGGCAAGGGTTTGGATCACTTGGATTTTTTGACGATTTTACAAGATCCTCATTCCCACTCATCTGGGCTGATAACCCAAGTGGCATCAAACTTTTCACCCTTGGCAGCCAAGAAAGTAAGGTATAGGGCAAACCTATCACAACCAACTTCACATATTGCAGCATTCTGTTTGACACCTACTTGACTACTAAACGAAACCTATAGCAATGTGATACATTTTGATGTTTGCTAAGGACATACAAATACTTCCCCATATGATAACATTGCCACAGGCTCCCATGTTATTTGAATGGTAGCGCCTAGCCATGTAAATTATTTGTTTGTGTTTGTAGTTACAAGTTAGCCCCAAAAGGTGCTTAGACATTGAAGGGTTCAACTCAGACCTTGGCTGAAGGGTATGTTTGTGATGTGTAGCAGAGATTCTTACAAGAAGGGCACCCTTCCAATACAAAATATTATGCTTAGACATAGTTTAAAACTTTGCAAGTGTGTATCTCCACTGTACAGTACAGCACGCATGCAAAGTTTTAAAAGTTGACAGGAAAGGCTAAGAGGCATCATTTTTTATGTAAAGTCCTGTCTACCATTTTCAGTAGGTATGCATTTGCATAAAAAAACCATAGATGGTTCCATGGGATCACTCATGTACCAACCTTGGAATGCCCCCTGCCACTGGTCTCAGGAGTCAAAGGCTGCTGCAGCAATTGAAAGCAAACTGGACTCTAACAGCCCATTTTACATTCTTTAGCTCTTGCTATTATGGGCGGGAGGTTTTTGAGGGTGATATCATTTTGGAAGGGTGAGTCCTTCCTTAAGGGAGGTATCCACCCGTCCCTGATTTTCAAGAACAGACCCTGAGTGCAGTGGTTTGTCCTAAATGATAAGCATGTTTTTCTCCAAAACGTACCAAATATATATTTATTTACTAAGGTAGATTACAAACCCATTTCACTCAGCAATATAATAACTCCTTTTGTTGTCCAATGTGTTGCTCAAATCTAGGTTTTTTCCATAAATCAAATATGTGAAAACAGTATGTTGTGATTTCCAGTATTAAGCATGTAGAGTGTCAAACAGTAGTAAACCCTCATTGACAATAAAGTGCCATATCCCACTCACTCCATGCTGCAGCCGAAAATAGGCAGCATGATTTCCAGAGAAGAAAAGACAATTCTAGTCAGCTTTAGATGCATTGAACCTTAGCTCTCCATGGGTCACCAAGGAGACACCTACAGAGTGGCAGACTCCACAGACCCTTCGACGCCATGGCTGGTTGGGGGAGGGGGAAGGAAGGGCAAACTGCACCTTTGCATCCAAACTCAGGCCATGTGTCCTGGAAGGCTGAAAGTGCAGTGAAATAGTGGCAGGACCGGTGGGGGCCACAGTATGGTGCCTAGGTTTGTCATTTTTTGTGAGAGCATTTTGTTGAATGTTAACGTGCCACCTTAGAGTCGCTTCAGGTTACTCTCAGATATTGTCGGCAGGCAGAGCTACTAAAATAAAGGCTTAAGCATCAAAGGATATATGCGAAGACGCGACACTCTCTACCTTGTGGCACAGACACACTCTTCACAATTGCCTATTGTAAGTGGACCCAGTAGTTTTATGTGTGACTCCTTGACCAACCGTATGCCCCTAAAAGTCAGTGGCGGTTGGTGGCAAGTCACATTGGAGGGCGCAAAGATATACACATAAAATGTACACAGTATATGCACATACACATGTACACATAACCAAATACACAATAATATACATATTATCATAAACAAATACACATTAAAAAAATCAGTCACTTACCTTACACTGCTGCTCGTTCAGCAGTACTTCCTGGTTGTTCTGCAGGCAGCATGTCCTCCTAGCGCAAAGCCCACCGCCAACTCTCATCCAATTAAGATGCTGTTTCAAAGCGTCTTGATTGGCTAGAGCAGGCTGGCTCCACATTCCAAAAGGCACTGTAGGCCTGTGCCTGCTCTCCAACCTGGCTATCCAAGATGGAGGGGGGGCGATTGGATGGGAGGGGCGATGCTCCTCTTCTCCCACAGAGGAATCGCTGCTGCTAAAAGCCACTTACACAGACTGCACAGCAGCCCTTCCAGTGCTGAAAGCAGCCCCCTAGCGAGCAGCCCACTGGGGAAATGCCAGAGCAGCAAAGTGACCAGTAGCCTTTGGCCTCTGATGTGGGAAGGCAACATCTCTATACAGTGGAACTAATTTGCACCTACTCTACCTTCAAGCACTGGAGCACCTTTGGTGTGGAATCTTAACCTAAAACATGTATCTGAAGGTATCCTGTTTTTCTCAATTTTTTTCAAGCTTTGTTTATGCCCATCAGCTCCCCTTTAAGAACAGCATCTAAATGCATGTAATAAGTGATTTTAAATGAAATATTTTTTTGTTGCGCCTCTTAACCTTTCAGTTCAGTTCCTATCTAGGCATTACTTATACATGAATTACGAAAGGGCATACAGGCAATTAGAAGCAGCTGATTGCATATTTCTCTCCTTTGGAAAATGGGTGTTCCTGCACTGGAGGCTTTAAGCATCCATGTGAAAAGGAAAGGAAATGTTTCAATCACATGTTCAGTCTCCTACTTAGAAATGCATTACAAATATTGTGACTTCAATCTAAGGTTACCAGATTACTCCATATCAGTAAGGTGCACAATGTTCCTGTCCAACACTTTTGTTTTAACAAATAATTATTTTCAGCTGTGTTAGCTCTATATGTATGGTATTTCTATAATGCAAATCTAGTGAAAGGCCAGTGGAGTGCTGTCCATGGTCAAAGGCATGCTTAACTCGTTGAGTGCTCATGACGAGCTCAGCTCGTCATGTGTCACAGTGGAGCTGTGCTCATGATGAGCTGAGCTCGTCATAACGGCCGCGGCCCGCCCACGCGCGATTAATTACCCACCTGTGCGGGAGAATTCATCAGTGGGCGGGGTCGTGACGAGCTCAGCTCGTCATGTTCACAGCTCCACTGTGAGTCATGACGAGCTGAGCTTGTTACGAGCACAGCGGTGCCACGCCCCCCCCCGCACCGCAGGGAAATTACCCCCGCAGGGAAGGGGTTAAAGTTTTAAAATATTAAAGTTAATGGGGTAAACCCTGTGTCCCTCAGAACGTGGGTATGAGCAATATAATCTACAGTAAATTCTATTGGGTGAAACAATTACTGAGCAAGACTTAATTAATAGTAAAATGTATCTATCCCAAGTGAAATAAAATGTCAAGGAATGGTCTAGTAATTATTTTAGACAGGGATAAGAGTAAAAAACGCACCACAAACGAAAGATCAGTTTTTTGAAAAATGTATACATTATTTATAATGGTTACATTTGTAAATGGCTGTCACATACGTAAATGGTAGAGCAGACAACTTAAGAATGTGACTTTGGTGGAAAATTGTGACAAAGTGCCCATGAAAAATAATCAAAATATACAAAAAATAGATATACATATCTATACACAATGTAGGCCGTCCCTTTTCAAGTGCAAAGATTCTATCAACACCCTGTGAACTGCCTTCTTCTTATAAGAATTTTTATGCAGCTTGGCAAACAAGATCCCAATACCACTACCCTTACATTTCTGGCCATTCCCTACAGAGCCTGAGTTGTGCTCTTCAGAGGAAGTACACAATCTTGGAGTCACGTTTGATGATCATCTCTCTTTAAAGAAGCATGTTAATAAAGTGGTTTGTGTCTGCTTTGCACAGCTTTATGGACTAAGAAAGTTGTTTCCGGTAATACCTGATCAGGGTAAATCATTAATCTCGTGGAGTGTCATTTTCAGTAGACTGGACTACTGTAATGCTCTTTTTCTGGCTGCCCCTGCCTACCTGATCAAGAGATTGCAAGGAGTCCAGGTGGCTGCAGCAAAATCCACACTAAATAGACCACGGAGATCCTTCGGCATCCAAGGCTCTCGGGGAGCTTCCCTAGCTCCCGGTGGAGCAGAGGATCCTCTTTAAAGCAATGTGTATCATGTTTAAGGCCCATCAGAATAAGGGACCTGTACTGCTGCAGTGGAGATTGAATAGATATGCTCCGGGAAGGGCCCTTCGGTCAGCCACTGCTAACCTTTTTCAGGAACATAAGTTTCGGAAGGCTCGACAAGGGGGATGAAAATTACCCAGCTTTGGAATAGGTTACTATCCAATTTGGGGGTCCTGCTGGATTTGCTGAAATTTAGGGAAGCTTTGAAGATTTGTTTTTTTCCCAAAATAATGCAGTTCGTTATAACGTTCTGTTCCTGGCCTTCTTCTCCCCTGTAAACAATTGCTGCTTCAGTACCAGGATACCAGTCTGGTCACAGTGCGCTCTATAAATACTATCAATAAATAAATATAAAATAAAGTCAGCGAGTAATAGGAGAAGTACATGAGTTGTTGACAGTTTATGTACTATGATGCAGTGATCTTTAAAGAGTGAGTTTTCAAGTCTTTCCTAAATTGGAGCAGCGTTAGATCAGTCCTGATGGATACAGGGATGTTGTTCTAGATCCTGGGAGCATAGATGGAAAATGCATGTTGTCTTTTTGCACTTCTTAGTCTGCAGCCTGATGGTGTCCTGGCTGCGAGTATGCTGAGAAACACCAGCGATGGTGAGCTAGTCTGCAAGGTAAGCAGGTGTGCTGGTTGTGATGGGTTTGTAAATAATGCTGTTAGTTTTGACGGGGGTGTGGGCTGAAAAGGGTAGCCGATGGAGTTTATTCAGAGTGATAGTGATTTGATCATATCTCTTCAGGTCTTGGATGATACAGGCTGTGGCAGGTAAGATGTCCCTAAGAGCAGTAGGGCATTACTACCATCCAGATGCTAGAGTATAAGAGATTGAACAGCAGTTCTGAAGTCACTCTCTGGGAGAAACTGTTTGACTTTCTTTAGAAGAGACAGCTGGTACCAGGCCTTTTTTTTTTGGCAATGTGTTCCTTGAGGGAGATGTTGATATCTAGTGTGTTTCAAAACAATCAAGGTTCATTTCATTGACCTGGATTTTTATTGTGTCTTGTAAACTGTTCTTGGAAAATAATAGAAATTCTGACTTGGTTGGGTTGAGCTTCAGGTAGGCACTGGACATCCAGATGTGGACGCTATGCAAGCAGTGGTAAGGCATTGGATGCCTGAAGCCGAGTAGACGTTCCAGCAGAGTTGGATGCCTGAAGCAGAGTAGACTTTCCAGTAGAGCTGCGCATTAGCAGCATATTGGTGAATATTGATGCTGTTATTGGTGAGTGGAGCCTCAAGCTAATCTATGTAAAGGTTGAAAATGACAGGAGAGAGTATAGAATCCTGGAGGGCATCACATATGATAGGGATCTTTTGTGAGCTGCCGGGTGCCTATGTGAACATACTGCTGTCAGTTGGAAAGGTGGGAGGAGTACTAGTTAAGGACATTGCCCGGTGAATCACATTTGTGACTAGAGGGTACATATGAGGGTGGGATGGTCGACTGTGCCAAAGGCAGCATAGAGGTCCAGCAATATCAGGAGGCAGGGTTCATCAGTACCAGTGGCAAAAAGTGGGGGTAACCAGGTCTAAGAGGGGCACTTTCCTACAAGTAACCTTCCTTGAAGCAATTTAAGGCGTAATGAAAGATGCTACTACAAAATATCTAGTGCTGCACAACCAAACTGCTGTGTGGTCAGCTTAACTTCATACTGCACTAGAAACAGACTCAATTATGTTCAGATCCCGCCTTCAGATTTTAAATGTCACAGCACAAGGTTTGGATGCGCTCTGGTCATCTGCTTGGCTCACAAGGGTTGGAAAAGCAATGCTAGATTTTCAGGATATCCACATGAGATACATCTACATACGGAAAAAATGAATGTGACAAAATTGTTGTGAAAATATTGAGGACCAAAATATCTGCAAAGAAAGTGCCAATTAGTAATTATATATTTACTATTGTTAACTCAACATGTACGTACCTATATATATTGTCATGGTACATATATGTGGTGTTAAGTATATTAAAACTTTGTTTATCCGTAGAAACTTACCTTCATGATATTTGTGTCCTCTATTTCTGGCACACAATATTTTTCGTTTGATATTCTGACCAAATACCTTATATACAATGGAGCCAGTGGGAAGCCATGCACACATTCAGCAGTCTGTTATGCCTTTAAGGTGTCTAGGTTGCTATGCTCTGTTTGTTCTGATTCTACGTTTCATTCCTGGCTTCCCTGAGTGTGAGTTCCACTCTTGACAGTTGGACTTTGGTTGGCAAGAGGGAACCATGCTTGGGCAGGCTGCTCTCAATAAAACCTAATTCTGCCAAACTACATTGGTGTCAGCATCTCCTTGTTACAATTTGGTGACGACTTGTCAGCCTGCAGCATGCCGGATGGTACGCAGATCCAGGAGTGCACTTTATGGGCACCGCATCATTGGGAACTATCTCTTGACTTAAATGTTTGTTAACGGACACCCCTTGCAGCTGAATTCATTACAGCACTGTACGGAAGCATGTTATCCTCTTGTGCGGATACCAAGGAGTACTCTTCCCTGGTGTTTAAAAAGAGCTCGATTAGCGGCGTCACATGAGTGCTCCTCACCATGAGCTCGAGCAATGTGGCATATGTGCATTTCATTGTTTTCTGAGAGCCCCAGTACGAGCATTGTTTCCTTAAGTGTGCACTCTAGTTAAGTCACACATTCCGTGAGCGTACACGCATGTTCCCACGCGTCTCGAGTGCTCTCTAGATTACCTGGCAGGTTTCAACTTAACAGCAGCACTACTTTACTTTGTTTGCTCACTGCCTGCCACCCTGAGGTTAATCTGCAGCCACTGATTACCATTTGTCACAGAAGCATAATACAGAAACTACTTCCAGGTAGTTCCAAAGCGAGATTTTATTGGTGGGAGGAGTGCTACCCAGCCTCTCTTCTTCCAGGCTGTTGACACCCTGTTCAGTTTTAGAAGAAAACACTGTAGCTCTATTGGGTAAAAATTGTTTTCTTGCACATAAATCAAACTTAAACATAGTTTAAATTAAGGATATTATTATTCTACTATATTCGTGTGCATATTCCTCATGGAGTCCTTGGCAATCATCCTCCCCTCAGGCACCCTATGGCCCTGAGGTGACAGAGGGCCCTGTAGGGCCTCCTTTGTGCATTCTACCATAGTTTTCACCACCATGAAAACCGTGGTGGGGAGGAAACTTGTAATATGCTTGGTGGTGCTGCAGCAGCACCGCCAAGCATATTGCGGCATCAAGAGCGCCAGGGACCTCTGATCCCTGGTGGTTGCAGCAGTCCCATGGCGGTCCAACCACCCAACTTGTAACAGGGCAGTCAGACTGTCGGTGCGGCAGTGCCCGCATCACCACCGTGGCTAAGGCGGTCCGACCTCTGTAGTTATAATCAGGCTCTAAGTTATGTTTTGCCTTAAACAAAGAGTTTCCAGACACCCTGGTGGGGACAGGAACACATCCACAAGTAAACCCACACATGTATTACCTGGCACCAACTCACCCCTCCACATCCAGGTCACCCATTTCCGCGATCTTGAAGTAATGTCCCGGTCACGTCACCGCAGCGGTGAAGACAAGGGAAAACATGCGCACAATGCAGAAGACAGGCCCAGCACCAGGCATGGGCAGTGCCCAAAGAACACAGGGCCACACCTCCACCCTCCACACACTAGCCCCCCTAACATGAAGGGACATGCCATGTGCCCCTCCTGTGCTCCCCGATGCACAACAACAAGCTAGGTGAACCCACACACCATACAACTAGGGAGACAGCCACAGCAGAAAGGGTTGCAGAGGAACACACAGCACAGAAGCAGAGGCCCAGGGCAACCCTCACACCACCACAACACCACATACATGGCAAGAAAACTGAGTCCAAGCACAAAATGAACACACACAGATAATGAACAATCACTCCACTGGACACACAGCCTGCCAACTCACACAGACATACCCCACACTGACACACAGCCACATACACAGACCACATGCCAGAAGCAATGGAGCACAACATATAGGAAAGCTAAAGTGATGTGCACACAAATGGAAGGCCAAGGAGATAACCACCAAGCATGTGTACATCACATGCAAGACAAGGAACAGAGAACAACACCCTCCCCCCATCAAATCATACATGGCTGGCAAAGTGAGTGAAGTCAAACCACAGTCACCTCAGTGCAACAACTCAGGGAGACAGCAAGGCAACCCATGCATAGGCACAGGGATGAAAGGAAGTCAAACTGTGAACTGCCACACATATGTATATAATTACTTGACAGGAGTATCTCAGCAACACTACACACAGGGCACATTGCCACACCCCATGACTGCCAAACACAAGTAGGAATCTTCACATATACCCCCCTCACACCTGCAGCACACAACACCTGTGTCAGACACACAGAAGGGTTCCAATAATGTCCAGTCAATACACAGACAAACAATCACACTCCCTGGGGGTATCCACAAACATCACACACACACAGGGATGCCAGAACCAATGTATGCAAGAAAAACAACTGCCAAACACATAACTCAACAAAAACACACACAGAACCATAACAGGACCAACATGACCTGTGCAGCCAACCTGTGGAAAGGCAATAGGAGCACAGACAGAACAGGAGTGCACAACCTCATCACTCAGGAACAATGCACAGACAACATACCACCTCACTGACAAGAAGTGCACCATCAAAACACAACACAGCCACATCAAACACACAACAGATGCACATGCCAATAAATCACATAGCAAACACAGCACAACATCAAGGGATGCACCCCAGGCAAGGACAAGGCAACATACCCTCACAGCACTGCATGCACAACAAGCAGTGTGTGCACACAAAACATACCAGTCCCACACAGCTAAGAGTGACACACCATGAACACCCACGACAACAATCAAAACAGCACACTGACAACATCACACTCTGGAACTCAAGCAGTACTTCAGCATACACACATAGACCTAACCCAACACCCACAGATGCACATGTCTGGGACACCAAAGTGGAAACAACATGACCAGAGGACTGGGCAGCACAAACAGTTGAACTGCATATGAGCAACCATGACTGCCAAACAGTACAAGAAAATCACATATAACCGATTGGGAAAATGTCCTGAGTGGCACATTGCTCCTGGTAAAAGATCTGCTGCACAAAGCACAGTGTCACAAATGAAGTGATGGGGAGGCCCACACACAGGCAACCCAAGGGGACAGCTGACATAAAAGTGAAGTGGTGTGCACGTCAGTAGTGGACATGGCAGGAGTGTACCATACACAAATAGTGGGAGTGCAGACTCACAATGGCTAGGCATCTGAAGCACAGATAGGGGATGGTATTTCGCCACACACCACATGCCATAATGGAGCCAAAAAAGCCCCATATGACAGCAATGCATGAGAAAACATACCCACAATGTCAGTGTGGCTGAGCAGGTCTGCACAGTGACCACAAACAGCATCAACACACATGGCTGAGCAACAAAACACAACACTGACTTGCCAGTTACATACTCTGAATAATCACAATTGACAAAAACAAGTAGGAGTCAGCCAGAACTGCAAGGACACACAACAAACTGCACAGTGCACAACATACAACACATACATGGGCACACAATCACAATCACAGGGCTGAACAATCACACAAACAGGCACTCCACTCCTGGGTGACACGTGTGTAGTTGACATTGCAGGGGCACACACACATCAACACTCACGACAAATTCACCCCTTCACACTACACTTTTTGACCACCCAAGTGCACACATTGAAAGCAAGCCAAGTGACTATGATGACTGACCATCACAAGATGACTATTCACCGATACTGATGGGCACACATAAAGTAATAACACACATACTTGATGACCCTGGACAGCCTGCCTGCAATCCTGTGGATAGAATCCCAGTATGTGCTGGAAGGGCCCCCAAACCGGACGTGTACAATATAGCTAACAGGAACAAAGAATGTAAATGATAACGTTATTTCATCTAAAACCACCATCATTGCACCCACAAGTATCAGAGTTAGGAAGAACTGAAGTCCCTGTCACCCCTGTAAAAACCAGAGAAAAGTGAGACAAGCCATTGGCAATGTTGAAGTGGCACACAGAGCATGTGGCATAGCAAACCATATACACACAGAAAAAACTTTATTCAGTTAGGACACTGACAAAACAGCAGGAGCAACTGTCTTTATTCACATATTGCACAGATAGGCACCAATATTAGACAAGAGCAAGGCCAGTGACAAGCACAAAATGCAGAGTATGTCCATGAGAAGTTGCACAGGGAATAGTTTAACACAGCAAGGAGCAAAAAGAAGGCCAGTGGCCTAAACAAAGTGCAGAGTATGTCCATGAGAAGCTGTACAGGCAAGGGGCAAACAGCAAGGCCAGTGGCCAGTCCAAGGTGCAGAGTATGTCCATGAGAAGCTGCACAGGCAAGGGGAAAACAGCAAGGCCATTGGCCGGCACAAAGTGCAGAGTATGTCCATGAGAAGCTGCACAGGCAAGGGGCACACAGCAGTGAACGACAAGGCCAGTGGCCAGCACAAAGTGCAGAGTGAGACCATGAGAAGCTGCACAGGGAATAGTTAAACACAGCAAGGAGCAACAAGGCCAGTGGCCAAAACAAAGTGCAAAGTATGTCCATGAGAAGCTGCACAGGCAAGGGGAAAACAGCAAGGCCAGTGGCCAGTCCAAGGTGCAGATTATGTCCATGAGAAGCTGCACAGGCAAGGGAAAACGGCAAGGCCAGTGGCCAGTCCAAGGTGCAGAGTATGTCCATGAGAAGCTGCACAGACAAGGGGAAAACAGCAAGGCCAGTGGCCAAAACAAAGTGCACAGAATGTCCATGAGAAGCTGCACAGGCAAGGGGCACACAGCAGTGAACAACAAGGCCAGTGGCCAGCACAAAGTGCAGAGTGAGACCATGAGAAGCTGCACAGGGAATAGTTAAACACAGCAAGGAGCAACAAGGCCAGAGGCCAAAGCAAAGTGCAGAGTATGTCCATGAGAAGCTGCACAGACAAGGGGCACACAGCAGTGAATGACAAGGCCAGTGGCCAGCACAAAGTGCAGAGTTAGACCATGAGAAGCTGCACAGGGAATGTGTGCGACTGTACCCTGCCATGGTCAGCAACACAGTCAGGGTGGTAACAATGGGCAGTGTAGGCAGTGTAAGCACCGCTGTGGGAGTGACAGGTGTGTGAGGGTGACTACCACTCAGAATTGGCTAGCAGTCGGACTGGGAGCTGGCCGTGTGTCGGGGACAGTTGGAGGGCTTGACCGGGGAGGGAGAGGCCCGGCAGAGGCATCAGTGGCTTGGGAAGCCGGAGGGCTGCTTCGACCAGGTGGTGTAGTGACACATGGAGGTGGAGTCATGCTGATGTGAGACAGTGTGGGTGGGAGATTGTGGGGGGTGCCTTTCCACTTCTTTGGGACTCTAAATGGCTTCCCTGTCTTGGGATTAATGGGAAGTGGTGTGGACACAACAGGCACACACACCACCAAAGCTGCATCAGGTGCAGACACTTGCCCTCCCTCTGGGGACGTGCTGGATCCAGCGGTACGCTTCACCTGGCCTTGCCTTTGCCCCTCCATTTCCTGTTTACCAGGTGTTCCCCCTACAGTGCCCTCCTTTCTCTGCTTCAATGGGCTTGGAATGGGAGTCGAGGTAGTGGGTGAATCTGCCTTTGAGCCCTTCTTATGTGTACTCTTGGCTGGCACCACCTTCTCAGTGGGCACGGAAACTGTCTGCTTGTCCGCTTTTGGGACAGGAGAGTCCTTGGCTGGGGGTGCCTCTGAGGTATGTGACCCTGAGGTCTTCTTCTTGCCTTTTTGGCCCTGGGTGTCACCTGACAGGCTTTTGTCTTTGCGCTCTGGGGTGGCTTTAGTTTTCTGTGGGGATGGTGTCTGCGCCCTGGACCGCTTGGGCTGCTGCTGTGTGGTGCGTGTGCTGTATGGTGACCTTGAGGTCTGTGGAGTGTGGTCACTATCGTCAGACGTGGCCACTGGCAGGGGGGTGGACAAAGGGACTGGAGCTGGACTCCGAGATTGTGCCAGTTGAAGGGCTGCCGTCACTGTGGAGGACAAAGACTGCACAGTCCGGTGCAGCCCACCCACGTCTGCATGTATGCCATCATGAAAGCAAACACCTGTGCCAATTGTTTGTCGTGGTCTACTAAGGCATTGAGGAGAGCTGTCTGGCCCACACACAGCTGGTGCAAAAGGTCCACAGACTCAGCACTGATGGCAGCAGGGGGAAAAGGGCAAGGGCAGCGGTGCCTGGGGTGAAGGACACTCTTCCCTTCTTACTGGTGCGAACACGGGCAGCACTAGAAGAAGTGGCTGGGAGGGTGGGCACTGTTCGCTGTGTGGTGGAAGAGGAAGCCGTTCCCTGTGCCCGCCAACATGGATCAGATGGCATCAGATGATGTTGAGCTTTGCGCCTCTGGCTGTGATTCCTCCTGCAGACTCCTGTCCCCCTCCAAGGCGCTGGTCACATCTGTGTCACTGTGCTCCTGTGCTGCTGTTGTGCTTAATGCCTCACCACTGGTGTCTGTCCCCTGTCCCTCCGTGCCCACGGTAGATGCTGCATGAGACAGAGAGGTGTAGGGTCAGTTAAGTGGCAGCAACAGAACAAACATATTCAAGCAGCGCATCATTAAAGATGACTAAATCTACATGTTGCACACCACCCTGTGCAACAACATTGTGCAAACTTAAACAAGAAATCCAGGCATAAGTGAGCCATGTGATGACCACACAGCACAACATCCTGCTGGTGTCTCCATGGAATCAGGCACATAAATAGCTCAGAGCACACCTAGGGCCCTGATGAGGGCAAGGATGAACCCCACAACACGTTGCCACATTCAGATCTGGATGGAGCACGAGGGGACAACATAGATACAGACTACAACATGACTTTCCACGATGGCCATGAGCCCATGTCATCCACCATGTTGTACTTTGGGGCACAACTACTGTTGCACATTGGTGTCAGATGTTTAAGCTTCACAAATCTGGGGTCAGGCAATGCACGCATTGATGTAAGCACACTCAGATTTGGCACACTGCCATTCCCTCCATGGGATTTCCCAGACTACACCAATGCAGACGATACCTGAAGCCCACAAATCAGAATGCTATGGAAATGCCCAGTAATCAAATCACATTAGGATGTACAAGTAGGGCAAATGCATGACAGCTGCACCCAGCACAGAGGCCACTTACAAGCCACTGCATCACACTACCAACATCACATAGTCCAGCGCTGGCACAGGCTGTGTACACATGCAGCCACTCACAGCCAAAGTCACCCTTCCCAGAAGACTCACCCCTAGTTTGCTGCTGATGCTCCTTCAAACGTGCATCCAGCTCAGGCTGTGTCACAGCCAAGATGTGGCCCATTCGTGGTGTCATGCTGCGCCGTGCCAACCTGCCAACCTGCCAGTCCGAGGGAGCAGCCCCAGTGTCATCTCCACCACGTTCTTTGCCAGCCGGCAGATGTCATCCCACCTCTTGTGTCAGTGGGTGCGCCGTCGGTTGGAGACACCCAGAGCCTGCACTTTGCTTGCGATGGCCCTCCACACGGCCTTACGCTGGTGTACTTTGAGCTGCAGGCATGGGAAACAAAGAGGGGGAAAACATCAGTGACATAGTGTTATGTACCAAAATCTCTCAGTACAGTCGCATGATACTGACTCATCCCAAATCCACAGATATGTCTTTCTGAGACAAAAATGCATCTCACATGGTACATCCTCATGGGAGAACCACACGTAAATGCATGCAGGTGTGAGGGGGGACACATTACCTGCCCATCTCATATACATGCAGGATGCCAGCACAGAAAGCAATGTGCCGTCTGCCTACATCTACTGTCCATTTCTAGGTAGAGGAAGATATACATCACATATCAACATGTGTTTGGGGGTAGACTCACTGTGTCCAACACTGCGCAGCCCTCGCCCTGTGAATAGCTCACTGTGTCATGGATGTCACATTGAGGGACATGATCTCACAAACCCACACACTTCTCACAGGACCTGTCATGTGCAATCTACAGGGCTGAGATGGGCCATTGATGGAGTGTAATGAGAAAAGACACATGTAACACCCTGTATGTTTAGTGATGTGTCCTTGTCATTTTGGGTGGTGACTGTGCAGGCCAGGTGGGCTCACACTGAGATGGACAACAGGGACCCACACAGCCATTCATATAAGCAATCACTGTCCTGAATCCTGCATTACCAACTTGCTGCGTCACTGTATGGCTGACAAGACAATACATGTCCCCCCAATCTTGATGTGCAGGCAAGGAAATGTGTGGAATATGGTACACCCCCTTACCCTTGGAGACAGCATGTTAGGCAGTGCATGACAAAATCCCACACTCTCAGGCGCATACTGCATCAGATCAACTACATGTGTGCCCCCCCTGCACTCTCACTCACACTGTTGAAGACTTACCACGACATTTGGGGCACAGTAGAGCCTTGGATACTGTGTGAGCACCTCGTCCACCAGGACCTCCAGCTCCTCGCTGATGAAGGGACGGGCCCGGATCTTCTCAGTCCTCGTCATCACTGTGGACATGAGACAGCAGCAGTGGCAGCAGCAGAGGAGGGGTCTCAGGCAGCAGTCCCTGGAGACAGCAGCAGGTGAGGGGTCTCGGGCAGCAGGCTCTGGGAGCAGTGGAAATGTGAGGCTCTCTCCCACACATATATAGCCCCCTGGGGTCATTTCAGTGGCGCTAAACTGCTGCAATTGGTGTTCCAGGTCTGCCTTTTTCAAATGCATCCAATGACCGGCTCCGCTGTGGCCGAGCACGTCTACCGCGATTTTCAAAATTGCATCATGCTACCGCGATTGTGGTTCCCATTGGCTATAAGGGCATGGTCCATGGCGGTGACACACCGCAGGGGCCAGGCGGGGGCTACCGCGGTGGTGCATCTTTCAATTGCATCCAATGACCGGCTCCATGGTGGCGGAGCACGCCTACCGTGATTTTCAAAATTGCATCTTGCTACTGCGATTGCCGTTCCCATTGGCTGTAAGGGCATGGTCCATGGCGGTGACACACCGCAGGGGCCAGGCGGTAGCTACCGCGATTTGGATGCCATACAGTGACATGGGTGACCAGGATTTGGGTGGCAGAGCATGCCAACCGCCATTTTACGATACATATGTACCTATCACTACCGCAATTGTGTCATGGTCCATGGCTGTGCCACACCGCTAGTGCCACACCGCTGGTGCCAGGCGATAGTTACCGCAATGTGGGTGCCATACAGTGACATGGGTGACTGTGATTTGGGTTGCGGAGAATGCCAACCGCCATTTGAGCATATGTATATGCCTATCACTACCACAATTGTGTTTTGGGCATTGGTGGTAACACACCGCTGGGGCTAGGCAGTAGCTACTGTGATTTGCGTGGCATACTGTGACATGGGTGACCGGGATTTGGGTGGGGGAGCATGCCAACTGCCATTTTGCGATACATATGTACCTATCACTACCACGATTGTGTCATGGTCCATGGCGGTGACACACCGCTTGTGCCAGGTGGTAGCTACCGTGATTTGGGGGCCATACAGTGACATGGGTGACCGCTATTTGGGTACCATACATTGACACGAGTGACCGTGATTTTGGTGGCGGAGCATGCCAACCACCATTTGAGCATGTGTATATGCCTATCACTACTGCGATTATGTTTTGGGCATTGGTGGTGACACACCGCTGGGGCTGGGCAGTAGCTACTGTGATTTGGGTGCCATACAGTGACATGGGTGACCGGGATTTGGGTGGGGGAGCATGCCAACCGCCATTTTGCGATACATATGTACCTATCACTACCGCGATTGTGTCATGGTCCATGGCGGTGACACACCGCTGGTGCCAGGCGGTGGCTACCA
Source organism: Triturus cristatus (assembly GCF_964204655.1). Lineage (NCBI taxonomy): Eukaryota > Metazoa > Chordata > Amphibia > Caudata > Salamandridae > Triturus > Triturus cristatus. Next base: position 1,090,398,388 of record NC_140593.1, read on the forward strand.
CGATTTGGGTGCCACACAGTGACATGAGTGACCGTGATTTGGGTGGTGGAGCATGTCAACCACCATTTGAGCATGTGTATATGCCTATCACTACCGTGATTGTGTTTTGGGCATTGGTGGTGACACACTGCTAGGGCCAGGCGGTAGCTACCGCGATTTGGATGCCATACACTGACATGAGTGACCGTGATCTGGGTGGCGGACCACTGCTGACTACACATGCCATGTTTGTGTATGTGATTTTGTACATTTTCATGTACTCCCTCACATGTCACTTGTTATATTGATGGGCCTGTACACAGGACAGTGTTGTTATGGACTCTCCAATGTGTACACATATCAATGTGTTAAAGTGCAGTGAAAATCACAGCAATGTTTGTCTTCATAAAGAATGTGCAGATTTGCCTGTCACACTCATAATTTACGCTCAGCCTGTGGTCATTGTGTTGTTGATTTGTGCCATGTTCAACTGACGCTTGAAGGTGTGTCAGGTACAGCAGCTAGGTATGAGACAGTAGTGTTGCATTTTTACACATATGCTGGATTATATACTCCTAGGCGTGGCCATGCTAAATGTGGTCATATCCCTATGTGCATTCTCATAGTTCGAGGTTGTTTTGGAGGTACTTGCTGTGTGTAAGTTGATAAGTGTACAATTAGTGTAGCTGAAGGTGTCCCTACATGTAAGCTGCTCTGAAACTCAATTGTGATGACAGTCATTGTTGGCGTGTCAGTCAAAACGTGAGATGCTGTACCCATCTCATGATGTATTGCATTGACATATGTCCACTTTCATCTCAACTAGGAGGAGACCAAATCTGCATTTGGTCCCTTCACAGTGCTGGCAGACATGGAGAATGAGGAGATCATCTGGAAATTTTGTCTGGATAGAGCCACCCTACAGACCCTTTGTGCTATGTTGGAGCCCCACCTGCAGCCTCGCCGAACATATCCAACAGCTTTTACCCCAACGTCTAAGGTGATGGTGGCCCTGGATTTTTTTGCCACTGGATCATTCCAGCACATGGTGTCCAGCGCATGTGGGATGTCGCAACCTATGTTCAGCATGGTGCTGTGTGATGTTCTGTCCGCTATGATGATCTACAAGGACACATATATCCATTTCTCCAGGGGGCCTGAATTGGCAGCTGTGAAGGGAGATTTTTATCCCCTTGGACACATCCCCCATGTTGTTGGTGCCATTGACTGCACACATGTTGGGCTGGTTCCACCATAGGCACGTGAGCACATCTACAGGAATCGTAAACATTACCACTCCATAAATGTGCAAGTGGTGTGCCAGGCAGATATGATCATCTCACACGTGTGTGCCAAATTTCCAGGCTCGGCCCATGACTCATACATCCTGCGTAACAGCATTGTACCACAGCTGATGGCTAATCTGCTTCTTGAGCGTGCATGGATTGTGGGTGAGTATGCCTAGTCAATGGCGTGCTGTGTGTGTGACCTGCTGTCCTCTGCCACAGCAACATTACAATGTTTATCCATGTTTGTCACACCTAGGTAACTCTGCATATCCCAACCGTCCCTGGTTGCTGAGCCCACTGCAGAATCCTAGGAAACCAGCTGAAGTCTGCTACAATGATGCCCATGGGAGGACCATCGTGTGGTGGAGCGTGCTTTTGGTTTAATGAAGTCACGATTTCGCTGCCTGGACAAGACCGGAGGTGCACTGATGTACTCGCCCGGGAAGGTGTGTCAGATTGTACTGGTATGCTGCATGCTCCACAACCTAGCCATTCGCAAGGAGATACCCCTGGTCCAGGATGATGATGAGCAGCAAAGGCCCCTGCCTGCAAACCAACCTGTGTCCAGTGATGAGGACAGTGGAGAGGAGGAAGGTGTTGACCTGCGTCAACAGCTCATCAGCCGCTACTTCACTTGAAGGTGAGTGACAATGTACAACGGACCCATTGTCTGAAGATGTTGCTGCTGTTGTGAAGGTGTGTACTGCTTGATTTTCCCGGTCTCTCCGTATTGAAGAAGCGACCAATATGACTTCAGTCTCTTTCCATCCATGCCTAAGGACTAGAGTAGTGAATAGGGCCTACCTATCAGATACTTTTGACACAATCCCGTGCTCCTACCCCTAGCCTACGGCCTATATACATAGCCTAGGGGATAGATTCGTTAGACTTGAGGATAACTTGCCTTATAGTGAGGGTATTTCATAGAGCTGTGTTGAATTTAGGCCTGGTAGGCCTCAATCGGGAGAGACTCCATCTTTCTTTCTGCCCCGGCAGCCCGGGGCCTTTCCAGAGGGAGGGGGATGTTTTAGTTATGAGGTGTTATTCGCTCGGAGAGAACCGGTCCAGGCCGGCCCTTATCGAAGGATTGTATTTTTCTTCATGCTGAAGACACTACATCAGGCCGGCCGGCTGGGAAAGTGTCCTTGGTACGGGGAGGTACAAGAATTTGGTGGGCGGCAGGTTTCGAGCTGGAAATTTCCATGAGGGAATGCACTTCTATATTAGTGAAAGTCTGAGTAAGATAAGGGCACTTGCTTCTAGACCATAGGCGGCATCTGGCCGTTAGCAGAAAAGCTATTACTTATTCCAGGGAAGACGGATGACGAACTCGAATCTAAAGAGGACAGAGTAGCCGACAGGGAAGAGGTTCCAGTGACTCGGAGAGGGAGAAGGGAGCAGACCCACAACTGTAGAGGGGTGACTTCCAGGCGAAGCCGAGGCATAGACGAGAAGGGAACCTAGATGACCATTGAGCACGGGCTACGTACCATAAAGGTGAAGTCGACCCCTTTTTCTTTAGAGTATACAACTTAACCTTTCACTTTCCTTGCAGGTTGTCTATATATATAATGTATTCTGCGAATGTGCATGTGGCATTTAAATAAAGTATTTAGCTTGTTGTACGTTAGCATGTGTTGTGTACTTTTGTATAGGAGGATAGCCTATTCTTTAGTCAGAGTTGCCTTAAAATGAACAGAGGTTAATCCTGGTCAGGTAAGTGGTAACTGGATGAGGGGGAAAACAAGCCCCTCGAACTAGAGAACAGGTTGTGCTCAACTAATAGTCTTTGTGTGATCTGATATATGGTAATCCCGATTCCCCTGTTGTGTACCACAGTCATAATAGGATGAGCTCGTGCTAAGGCTGCCGTGTAGGTAGGAGATTCTGGACCTGACTAAGGTCGCGAGATCGTGTGTGTCGCTGCCGAATGGGTAGGAGATTCTGGACCTGACTGAGGTCGCGAGACTGTGTGTGTTGCTGCCGAATGGGTAGGAGATTCTGGACCTGACTGAGGTCGCGAGACTGTATGTAGCTGCCGAATGGGTAGGAGATTCTGGACCTGACTGAGGTCGCGAGACTGTATGTAGCTGCCGAATGGGTAGGAGATTCTGGACCTGACTGAGGTCGCGAGACTGTGTGTGTTGCTACCGGATGGGTAGGAGATTCTGGGCCTGACTGAGGCCGCGAGATCGTGTGTGTCGCTGCCGAATGGGTAGGAGATTCTGGACCTGACTGAGGTCGCGAGACTGTGTGTGTTGCTGCCGAATGGGTAGGAGATTCTGGACCTGACTGAGGTCGCGAGACTGTGGGTGCTGAGATTGCGAGGCTGTGAGGTCTTGATATATATATATAATAGGAATTCTCTGTCCTTAGGTGGTACATATATATATGCTTATTTAGGTGTAAAAAGGCCCTAGGGAGGGGGTAACGTTCTGTTTTGGGTCAGAAGGGCTCTGTAGAGCAGGTTCTACCCAATCCAAAAACCAAAGCAGAACATTTGGCGTCACGAACTGTTTACGTAACCTGTGTGCGTTGTGGTTGTCTTGTGTTTGCTTTCGGCGTGTGCGTGATTTTCTTTTTTGTATATTTGCGTGTATACTTTTTCTTTCTCTTTCTTTCTCTCTTCCTTTCTTTTCTCTGCGTTTCTTTTTCTTTCTTTTTCGCGATGTTTTCTAGGAAATCGAAATCTACTCTTAAATTGTCCGTTGATATTCCCGGATGGGATTCAACGCCTTATGGTGCCTTGGCCCGAGAGTGGGCTGATTCTACTGGTCTGAGTGAAAATTGGAATTCTTCTTTGGAGTCGGCGGAACCGGCTGACGTGATTGCTTGTTTACAGACGGCACCTGTCTTGAAGGGTGAGGAGGTTCCCGCTTTGGGGCGCAGAGGTTGGGTTATTCTGTCTGCGTATCGGATTCTGCATGAGAGGTTGCTGAAATTGCAGGTCTCTTTTAAGGATGCGGAATCACACCTTGTTGAGATTCAGAATTCTAACACTTTATTGCGGTGTCAAAATAAGTTGCTTTCCGACAAACTTGACACTTACCAAACGGTTGCCGAAAGGGCGGCTGTGCGGATTGCTCGTTATAAGTACAAGAACAGGCGTGGTCGTGTTTCGTCGCGTAAAGTGCGTCTGGTCGTGGCGAAAGCTGGACTGGATTGGAATCCTGATGAATGGGATGGTAATATCTGGGACTCGACTTCGTCTTGTTCCTCGGGTGAGGAATGTGCTATGCATGAGCTTTCTCGTTCCCGTCCTGACAGTAAGTCTACTTCTCGCACCTCTGATGGTGCACCCCGTGATTGCGCTCGTTCTTCGGGCGGGATTGATACTTTTCACACTGACTGTCCCTCTACTCGTACTGCTCGGGCTCCTTGTGATGCTCGTCCCGTTGTTTCTGCGCACCCGGTTTTTCGTCGGAAGTTGCAGCAGTCTCCCAATGCTCCGCAGGGTGTTTCTTTGGACTGTTTGGAAGATTTTACCCAGCAAGAAATTAGTGATATTTTGCAACGCTTTCGGCAGCGGACTGGTGAGGCTTTGCTCACGTGGATGGTGCGCCTTTATGAACTAGGCGCTGCTGGTATTATGTTGGATACTGGCGATTGTTTGAAGTTTTGTTCTTTGAGTTTGGATTCTACTGTGCAAGATCATTTTCGTAACTATAATGGTGGTGGTCAAATTTCTTTGCTCCAATTGGCGACTGAAGGTTGCAATTTGAAGTATCCTACTGAATCTGACTGGCCTGTCAATGACAAGCCGTGGTATACCTTGCGTGATGCTGCGCAACGTCTTAAGGAGGAAGTGATGAAAACGGCTATTTTTCTGGGCACTGCTGACAGGTTGCTTGATGGGTTGTTGACTTCTTCGGTGCGGAATCGTATCATTCGCTCTTCTCCTGTTGCCTACAAGCAGGTCATGATGACTTTGTTGATTAACCAGACTGGTAATGTACTATCTACGGTGTTGGAGTCGGTACGCCAACTCGGTGAGTTGGGTGAGTGGTTTAAACCTGAACGTCAGTCCCGGTCTGACACTCGTACTCCTGGTGAATATAAATTTACTAGACGTGATATCTTTACTGGTCTTTTGGCTGATGGTGTGCGTCGGGAGGATATTGATGGTGAGACTACTGCTCGTTTGTGGGAAATGTTTCGCAAACGGGGCTTGGACCGGAAGGAGGGTGCCCGGCGTGTTCGGACGACTGAGTGTGATCGCGGTTGTTCTGATGGTAGCGGTGATGATGATCGCCGTGGGCGCTTTGATCGTCGTGATGATCGGCGTCCTGTACGTGATCTGTCCCCTCGTCGAGAGCGGGACAGGGAGAGAGAGGGGGAAAAGGAAAGGGGGAGAAATGATCATGCTTACAGCAGACGTAGAGATGATAGGGATCAATCCCCTGAATTGAGAAGGAGGGAGGATCGACACAGTTTGGCCGATCGAAACTCGCAGTGCAATGTAGAGGACAGGAATCCATTTCGTAATAGAGATGGATATGAACAGGAGGTACCGATACCTAAGAAACGTGAGAGTCTTTATCCTGATTTGTCCTGGTACACAGAATGCAGTAAGGATGACTAGGAAATAGGTCAAGCTCCGGTACACAGATGGGCTCACAGAGATAATAGACCCTATGTAGATATTGATATTTTTTGGAGACATCGTAATATCCAAAGGGCCCGAGCATTAGTTGATACAGGAGCGGAGGCCACTCTTATTCATGGAAAATCAAAGAAATTTACAGGGCAGCCTTTCACTATTACCGGATTAGGAGGAAAGGAAACCCCTGCAGTTCAAACTTTGCTTGAAATGAGAATAGGTAGAATCCCTAGAAAGGAATATTCTGTATTAGTGGTGCCACTTCTAGAATTCATAATTGGAATTGATATTTTGAAGGGAATGACATTGCATCTTGATGATGGGTGTTACCAATTTGGAACGACGCATTATATCTCGTCCAGACCTATACGGGTTGGTCGTTTAAGGATGCCCCCCATACAAGTTCCCCAGGCGACCAAAGTGGTTTGTCAGAAGCAGTATCGTATTCCGGGTGGTCATGAAGAGATTAGTACCACCATTCAGGAGTTGGTTGATGCAGGCGTTATAACTCCAGTTACTTCTGCTTGGAATAATCCTGTTTGGCCGGTGCGTAAAAGTGATAATTCCTGGCGCATGACTGTTGATTATCGAGAATTGAATAAACACACGCCCTCTTTGACTGCTGCAGTACCGGATGTTATCACCCTGATTGAAAGAATCCAAACACATCCAGGTACATGGTATGCGTCCATCGATATTGCTAATGCTTTCTTTTCTATTCCAATTGCCCCTGAGTGTCAGGAACAGTTCAGTTTTACGTGGAATGGGCGTCAGATGACGTTCAGAAGTCTTCCTCAGGGCTATGTGCATAGTCCTACGATTTGTCATCGGCTGGTGGCAGAACACTTGATTGAGGTACCAGTTCATCCCAAAATCCAGATATGTCATTATATTGATGATGTTTTGATCCAAGGCGAAACACAAGAGGATGTTCAGACACAATTAGATAGAGTCATTGAGTGTCTGCGTGGGAAAGGTTGGGAGATCAACCCGGACAAATTACAAGGTCCGTCTCAAGCTGTAAAATTTTTAGGTATTAATTGGCATGAGGGACACCGCGAGGTGATCCCTCAAGTTAAACAGAAAATTCTTGATTTTTCGGTTCCGAGGAATAGGAAGGAAGCCCAAAGATTCATTGGTTTATTCGGTTTTTGGCGCCAGCATATTCCTCATTTGAGTCAAATATTGGCCCCTTTGTACCGAGTTACACGTAAAAAGAATGCATTTGAATGGGGTAAGCAACAGCAAGATGCATTTAGTCTGGCGAAAGAGGCAATTCAACATGCTATGGATCTCTGGCCTGTACGTGATGGTGATGTGGATTTGAATGTGTCTGTGCAAGGCCCTTATGCAAACTGGAGTCTGTGGCAGAAACAAGGCAGGTGTAAAGTACCATTAGGGTTTTGGACCAAAAAGCTACCTGATGCTGGTGAGCGTTATACACCCTTTGAGAAGCAGCTACTTGCTTGTTATTGGGCTTTAGTGGATACCGAGCAATTGACTTTGGGACATGACATATTCTTGCGTCCTGAAATTCCTATTATGCAGTGGGTTTTGAGTTCACCAAAAACTCATCGAATTGGGCATGCTCAGGAGGCGAGTGTGATTAAATGGAAATGGTACATACAAGACAGGGCACGTGTGGGTCCGAAAGGAGTTGCGTCTTTACATGAGCAAGTGGCACAAGCACCATCGACTGAGACTGAGAGTGAGTGTTCCGTACCTTTAGAACAGGAGTCTCCTGTCAAGTGGGGTAGACCTTTTGATGATTTATCCGTCGAGGACAGGAACCATGTGTGGTTCACAGATGGGTCAGCAAAGTTTATTGGAACGACACGGCACTGGAAGGCGGTGTCTTATAATCCGATCACACAAAAACTGTTGAGCACAACTGGTGAAGGGAAGAGTAGTCAGTTTGCCGAGCTCTATGCCGTTTACCAAGTTTTGAAACAGGAGTTACCTGGCGTATGCCACATTTTCACCGATTCCTGGTCCACTGCCAATGGACTAGCTGTTTGGTTGCCGACCTGGCATTCCCATAATTGGAGGTTACATTCCAAAGAGTTATGGGGAAAAGAGTTATGGCAAGAGATTTGGGAAATGCTCCCACAGAGTACTGTTACCATCTTCCATGTGGATGCTCACACCCCAATAGACTCTCTTGACAAATTTTTTCATAATATTGCAGATGAGAAATCTAAAATTGCTGAGGCAGTGGTGGACAGACAAGATCCTGATATTGCGGGATTGGCGAAATGGGCACACCAGAAGGCAGGACACTTTGGAGAGAAGGCCACTAGCAGGTGGGCTGCTGATAGAGGAATTTATATTCCCCTGGATCTAATCAAAAATGTTATTCTACATTGTCCCGTCTGTCAGCATATCAGACAGCGTAAAGTACCTCAAATTGTTAGAGGTCATTTACATCGTGGGAAACTGCCCGCTCAAATTTGGCAGATTGATTACATTGGACCCCTTCCCATGAGTAGAAATTGTCAATATGTTTGTACAATTGTCGATACATATAGTGGTTTGCTGGTAGCTTTTCCGTGTAAGCAAGCCACCCAATTGAATACCATAAAAACATTAGAATTGATTATGATGTATTATGGTGTGCCATTCCAAATTCAATCTGATAATGCATCCCATTTTCGTGGAAGATTGGTACAGGAATTCTGTGTGGAAAATAATATTGAATGGATATTCCATATACCCTACTACCCGCAGGCCTCAGGCCTGGTGGAGAGATTGAATGGCCTGCTGAAGGACCAGCTACGTAAGTTAACAGATGACAAGTATAAAAATTGGCGAGATTTTTTACCCCAAGCACTATTGATCCTGAATAATCGTCCTTTTTTAAATGCTGAATCTCCACTTATGCGTTTGTTCCCCCCACAGGTTGAGACTATGCCTAATGTGATCAATGAAACTGTGATGTATTGGGAAATTACTTTTGGAGCTTTGGCTCCATGCAGAGCGACCCCAGGGTCGGCAGGCTTAGATTTGCATGCTATGGATGACACCGTCCTGGAAAGTAAAAATCGGGTCATCATTGCTACCGGTGTTGGTATTCATATACCACCGGGGAATTTTGGATTGATCGCCCCTAGATCGGGGCTGGCTGTAAAAGGCATCCAAGTACTTGGAGGGGTTATCGACAGCGACTATCAGGGAGAGATTAAGGTACTTCTGCTAAATAGCAGTGAGAATGACTTGCTGATACACCGCACCGACCGAGTGGCTCAATTACTCATTATGCCTGTTTTCAGTGGTGAAATAAAGAAAGGCACTGCCCCAACTTTGCTAACTGTACGAGGCCAGAAAGGCTTTGGTTCTACGGATAACCCTGGGGCCAAGGTTTGGGTGCAATCGCCTAAAAATCCCCCTGAACAAGCGGAGGTTATTGCCACCGGTCAGGACAACACCATTTTGGTTATGAGGCCAGGGAAAGATAGCTGGGAAGCTGTCCCAGCTGATAAATGTTATTTACGAGAATGATTAATACCTGTATTTGGTTCTTTTTCAGATCATTCTTTGGATTGTTGCTGCAGGATGTGTCGGCACTGGACACCGTTTGGACTACTCCGGAGAGAGAGAGGGGATCCTATCGACCCAGGATGAATTGGGAACCCGAGTATTGCGTTCCTTCAACGCATGGGACTCGTCATCGAACTTTTGGACGCAACTGGCAAAAAGAGTGACTGATGCCCCTCACTTTTGTTTGACACCGATGAGATCCGTGCACGACATTTTAGCGACATGTCTGGTTGCTGTCCCCGCCTCGCTAGAAACTTTAATAAGCATTTTTAACATTTCAAAGGCTCGCTCAAATGTTATTCTGGGTGATTTTGCTACCCACGCATATTGTCCTTTGTGTACTGAACTGCCGAATGAGCAACTTCCCATCCAATCCCAAATAACTACGTACAATATCACACAAGGCGATCTATGCTTCTTCCTCACATGTAATCCTAATGCGATTTCTGAATGTCTACGTCTCAAGTTAAGAGGCGCCACTGTTTTCACATCTCATGAACGAACTCTGTGTTTCCAGAGGACACCGACGACATGCACCTCAGTTCAGAACAATATGACTTGCAACAGTTTGGTAGTTGCTCCCAGTCACTATCGTGCAATATTGCTACCTGCCGGGTGGCTTTTCTCATGTGGTAATACTTCCTGGCCCCATGTTCCCGCAAACATTTCCGGCGGCCCGTGTGCTATTACTAGGTTAAGTCTACTAATGTTCTCTTCACATCCGAATGCCAACTCTCGTGTACTTCGAGATACAGTACTGCTGCAAGAGGATTGTGACTCATCTTTACATTTATATTCCAAGTCTGAATACCTTAGTCTAGCCATTTCAATTATTGGTGTTCCTGCTTTGGCGGTTTACAATGCTAAATCCATTGGGAAAATGGCTTGCTGGATGGTCAAATCTATTAATCATACTTCCACAGTCTTATCTGACTTACTGTTAGACGCCCAGGGTGAACGTAGAGCCATTTTGCAAAATAGAGCAGCCATTGATTACCTTCTGCTTAAACATGGACATGGCTGCTCGGACTTTGAAGGTCTCTGCTGTTTTAACTTATCTGATCATACACAATCCATTCGTGCACACATAGATAAATTGCATGACTTAACTGATGAGGTTAGAAAACACATTGATCAGGGCTGGTTTGACTGGCTCTTTAATTGGTTGCCGGACATGCATATGCTGCGCCACATATTAGGTGGCATTTTAATTGCTATTGTTATTCTGATTTCTATCTGTTGTTTTATTCAGTGTATCCCATCACTGCTTCGATTTTGTACATCTAGTACTAGACATAGATCGATTAGTTTTGTTTCATATTATTCTTCCACTGACATTAATGCTGTTCAGTAAGATGTATAATAGACTGAAGTCAAGGGTGTAATGTACTGCTTGATTTTCCCGGTCTCTCCGTATTGAAGAAGCGACCAATATGACTTCAGTCTCTTTCCATCCATGCCTAAGGACTAGAGTAGTGAATAGGGCCTACCTATCAGATACTTTTGACACAATCCCGTGCTCCTACCCCTAGCCTACGGCCTATATACATAGCCTAGGGGATAGATTCGTTAGACTTGAGGATAACTTGCCTTATAGTGAGGGTATTTCATAGAGCTGTGTTGAATTTAGGCCTGGTAGGCCTCAATCGGGAGAGACTCCATCTTTCTTTCTGCCCCGGCAGCCCGGGGCCTTTCCAGAGGGAGGGGGATGTTTTAGTTATGAGGTGTTATTCGCTCGGAGAGAACCGGTCCAGGCCGGCCCTTATCGAAGGATTGTATTTTTCTTCATGCTGAAGACACTACATCAGGCCGGCCGGCTGGGAAAGTGTCCTTGGTACGGGGAGGTACAAGAATTTGGTGGGCGGCAGGTTTCGAGCTGGAAATTTCCATGAGGGAATGCACTTCTATATTAGTGAAAGTCTGAGTAAGATAAGGGCACTTGCTTCTAGACCATAGGCGGCATCTGGCCGTTAGCAGAAAAGCTATTACTTATTCCAGGGAAGACGGATGACGAACTCGAATCTAAAGAGGACAGAGTAGCCGACAGGGAAGAGGTTCCAGTGACTCGGAGAGGGAGAAGGGAGCAGACCCACAACTGTAGAGGGGTGACTTCCAGGCGAAGCCGAGGCATAGACGAGAAGGGAACCTAGATGACCATTGAGCACGGGCTACGTACCATAAAGGTGAAGTCGACCCCTTTTTCTTTAGAGTATACAACTTAACCTTTCACTTTCCTTGCAGGTTGTCTATATATATAATGTATTCTGCGAATGTGCATGTGGCATTTAAATAAAGTATTTAGCTTGTTGTACGTTAGCATGTGTTGTGTACTTTTGTATAGGAGGATAGCCTATTCTTTAGTCAGAGTTGCCTTAAAATGAACAGAGGTTAATCCTGGTCAGGTAAGTGGTAACTGGATGAGGGGGAAAACAAGCCCCTCGAACTAGAGAACAGGTTGTGCTCAACTAATAGTCTTTGTGTGATCTGATATATGGTAATCCCGATTCCCCTGTTGTGTACCACAGTCATAATAGGATGAGCTCGTGCTAAGGCTGCCGTGTAGGTAGGAGATTCTGGACCTGACTAAGGTCGCGAGATCGTGTGTGTCGCTGCCGAATGGGTAGGAGATTCTGGACCTGACTGAGGTCGCGAGACTGTGTGTGTTGCTGCCGAATGGGTAGGAGATTCTGGACCTGACTGAGGTCGCGAGACTGTATGTAGCTGCCGAATGGGTAGGAGATTCTGGACCTGACTGAGGTCGCGAGACTGTATGTAGCTGCCGAATGGGTAGGAGATTCTGGACCTGACTGAGGTCGCGAGACTGTGTGTGTTGCTACCGGATGGGTAGGAGATTCTGGGCCTGACTGAGGCCGCGAGATCGTGTGTGTCGCTGCCGAATGGGTAGGAGATTCTGGACCTGACTGAGGTCGCGAGACTGTGTGTGTTGCTGCCGAATGGGTAGGAGATTCTGGACCTGACTGAGGTCGCGAGACTGTGGGTGCTGAGATTGCGAGGCTGTGAGGTCTTGATATATATATATAATAGGAATTCTCTGTCCTTAGGTGGTACATATATATATGCTTATTTAGGTGTAAAAAGGCCCTAGGGAGGGGGTAACGTTCTGTTTTGGGTCAGAAGGGCTCTGTAGAGCAGGTTCTACCCAATCCAAAAACCAAAGCAGAACATTTGGCGTCACGAACTGTTTACGTAACCTGTGTGCGTTGTGGTTGTCTTGTGTTTGCTTTCGGCGTGTGCGTGATTTTCTTTTTTGTATATTTGCGTGTATACTTTTTCTTTCTCTTTCTTTCTCTCTTCCTTTCTTTTCTCTGCGTTTCTTTTTCTTTCTTTTTCGCGATGTTTTCTAGGAAATCGAAATCTACTCTTAAATTGTCCGTTGATATTCCCGGATGGGATTCAACGCCTTATGGTGCCTTGGCCCGAGAGTGGGCTGATTCTACTGGTCTGAGTGAAAATTGGAATTCTTCTTTGGAGTCGGCGGAACCGGCTGACGTGATTGCTTGTTTACAGACGGCACCTGTCTTGAAGGGTGAGGAGGTTCCCGCTTTGGGGCGCAGAGGTTGGGTTATTCTGTCTGCGTATCGGATTCTGCATGAGAGGTTGCTGAAATTGCAGGTCTCTTTTAAGGATGCGGAATCACACCTTGTTGAGATTCAGAATTCTAACACTTTATTGCGGTGTCAAAATAAGTTGCTTTCCGACAAACTTGACACTTACCAAACGGTTGCCGAAAGGGCGGCTGTGCGGATTGCTCGTTATAAGTACAAGAACAGGCGTGGTCGTGTTTCGTCGCGTAAAGTGCGTCTGGTCGTGGCGAAAGCTGGACTGGATTGGAATCCTGATGAATGGGATGGTAATATCTGGGACTCGACTTCGTCTTGTTCCTCGGGTGAGGAATGTGCTATGCATGAGCTTTCTCGTTCCCGTCCTGACAGTAAGTCTACTTCTCGCACCTCTGATGGTGCACCCCGTGATTGCGCTCGTTCTTCGGGCGGGATTGATACTTTTCACACTGACTGTCCCTCTACTCGTACTGCTCGGGCTCCTTGTGATGCTCGTCCCGTTGTTTCTGCGCACCCGGTTTTTCGTCGGAAGTTGCAGCAGTCTCCCAATGCTCCGCAGGGTGTTTCTTTGGACTGTTTGGAAGATTTTACCCAGCAAGAAATTAGTGATATTTTGCAACGCTTTCGGCAGCGGACTGGTGAGGCTTTGCTCACGTGGATGGTGCGCCTTTATGAACTAGGCGCTGCTGGTATTATGTTGGATACTGGCGATTGTTTGAAGTTTTGTTCTTTGAGTTTGGATTCTACTGTGCAAGATCATTTTCGTAACTATAATGGTGGTGGTCAAATTTCTTTGCTCCAATTGGCGACTGAAGGTTGCAATTTGAAGTATCCTACTGAATCTGACTGGCCTGTCAATGACAAGCCGTGGTATACCTTGCGTGATGCTGCGCAACGTCTTAAGGAGGAAGTGATGAAAACGGCTATTTTTCTGGGCACTGCTGACAGGTTGCTTGATGGGTTGTTGACTTCTTCGGTGCGGAATCGTATCATTCGCTCTTCTCCTGTTGCCTACAAGCAGGTCATGATGACTTTGTTGATTAACCAGACTGGTAATGTACTATCTACGGTGTTGGAGTCGGTACGCCAACTCGGTGAGTTGGGTGAGTGGTTTAAACCTGAACGTCAGTCCCGGTCTGACACTCGTACTCCTGGTGAATATAAATTTACTAGACGTGATATCTTTACTGGTCTTTTGGCTGATGGTGTGCGTCGGGAGGATATTGATGGTGAGACTACTGCTCGTTTGTGGGAAATGTTTCGCAAACGGGGCTTGGACCGGAAGGAGGGTGCCCGGCGTGTTCGGACGACTGAGTGTGATCGCGGTTGTTCTGATGGTAGCGGTGATGATGATCGCCGTGGGCGCTTTGATCGTCGTGATGATCGGCGTCCTGTACGTGATCTGTCCCCTCGTCGAGAGCGGGACAGGGAGAGAGAGGGGGAAAAGGAAAGGGGGAGAAATGATCATGCTTACAGCAGACGTAGAGATGATAGGGATCAATCCCCTGAATTGAGAAGGAGGGAGGATCGACACAGTTTGGCCGATCGAAACTCGCAGTGCAATGTAGAGGACAGGAATCCATTTCGTAATAGAGATGGATATGAACAGGAGGTACCGATACCTAAGAAACGTGAGAGTCTTTATCCTGATTTGTCCTGGTACACAGAATGCAGTAAGGATGACTAGGAAATAGGTCAAGCTCCGGTACACAGATGGGCTCACAGAGATAATAGACCCTATGTAGATATTGATATTTTTTGGAGACATCGTAATATCCAAAGGGCCCGAGCATTAGTTGATACAGGAGCGGAGGCCACTCTTATTCATGGAAAATCAAAGAAATTTACAGGGCAGCCTTTCACTATTACCGGATTAGGAGGAAAGGAAACCCCTGCAGTTCAAACTTTGCTTGAAATGAGAATAGGTAGAATCCCTAGAAAGGAATATTCTGTATTAGTGGTGCCACTTCTAGAATTCATAATTGGAATTGATATTTTGAAGGGAATGACATTGCATCTTGATGATGGGTGTTACCAATTTGGAACGACGCATTATATCTCGTCCAGACCTATACGGGTTGGTCGTTTAAGGATGCCCCCCATACAAGTTCCCCAGGCGACCAAAGTGGTTTGTCAGAAGCAGTATCGTATTCCGGGTGGTCATGAAGAGATTAGTACCACCATTCAGGAGTTGGTTGATGCAGGCGTTATAACTCCAGTTACTTCTGCTTGGAATAATCCTGTTTGGCCGGTGCGTAAAAGTGATAATTCCTGGCGCATGACTGTTGATTATCGAGAATTGAATAAACACACGCCCTCTTTGACTGCTGCAGTACCGGATGTTATCACCCTGATTGAAAGAATCCAAACACATCCAGGTACATGGTATGCGTCCATCGATATTGCTAATGCTTTCTTTTCTATTCCAATTGCCCCTGAGTGTCAGGAACAGTTCAGTTTTACGTGGAATGGGCGTCAGATGACGTTCAGAAGTCTTCCTCAGGGCTATGTGCATAGTCCTACGATTTGTCATCGGCTGGTGGCAGAACACTTGATTGAGGTACCAGTTCATCCCAAAATCCAGATATGTCATTATATTGATGATGTTTTGATCCAAGGCGAAACACAAGAGGATGTTCAGACACAATTAGATAGAGTCATTGAGTGTCTGCGTGGGAAAGGTTGGGAGATCAACCCGGACAAATTACAAGGTCCGTCTCAAGCTGTAAAATTTTTAGGTATTAATTGGCATGAGGGACACCGCGAGGTGATCCCTCAAGTTAAACAGAAAATTCTTGATTTTTCGGTTCCGAGGAATAGGAAGGAAGCCCAAAGATTCATTGGTTTATTCGGTTTTTGGCGCCAGCATATTCCTCATTTGAGTCAAATATTGGCCCCTTTGTACCGAGTTACACGTAAAAAGAATGCATTTGAATGGGGTAAGCAACAGCAAGATGCATTTAGTCTGGCGAAAGAGGCAATTCAACATGCTATGGATCTCTGGCCTGTACGTGATGGTGATGTGGATTTGAATGTGTCTGTGCAAGGCCCTTATGCAAACTGGAGTCTGTGGCAGAAACAAGGCAGGTGTAAAGTACCATTAGGGTTTTGGACCAAAAAGCTACCTGATGCTGGTGAGCGTTATACACCCTTTGAGAAGCAGCTACTTGCTTGTTATTGGGCTTTAGTGGATACCGAGCAATTGACTTTGGGACATGACATATTCTTGCGTCCTGAAATTCCTATTATGCAGTGGGTTTTGAGTTCACCAAAAACTCATCGAATTGGGCATGCTCAGGAGGCGAGTGTGATTAAATGGAAATGGTACATACAAGACAGGGCACGTGTGGGTCCGAAAGGAGTTGCGTCTTTACATGAGCAAGTGGCACAAGCACCATCGACTGAGACTGAGAGTGAGTGTTCCGTACCTTTAGAACAGGAGTCTCCTGTCAAGTGGGGTAGACCTTTTGATGATTTATCCGTCGAGGACAGGAACCATGTGTGGTTCACAGATGGGTCAGCAAAGTTTATTGGAACGACACGGCACTGGAAGGCGGTGTCTTATAATCCGATCACACAAAAACTGTTGAGCACAACTGGTGAAGGGAAGAGTAGTCAGTTTGCCGAGCTCTATGCCGTTTACCAAGTTTTGAAACAGGAGTTACCTGGCGTATGCCACATTTTCACCGATTCCTGGTCCACTGCCAATGGACTAGCTGTTTGGTTGCCGACCTGGCATTCCCATAATTGGAGGTTACATTCCAAAGAGTTATGGGGAAAAGAGTTATGGCAAGAGATTTGGGAAATGCTCCCACAGAGTACTGTTACCATCTTCCATGTGGATGCTCACACCCCAATAGACTCTCTTGACAAATTTTTTCATAATATTGCAGATGAGAAATCTAAAATTGCTGAGGCAGTGGTGGACAGACAAGATCCTGATATTGCGGGATTGGCGAAATGGGCACACCAGAAGGCAGGACACTTTGGAGAGAAGGCCACTAGCAGGTGGGCTGCTGATAGAGGAATTTATATTCCCCTGGATCTAATCAAAAATGTTATTCTACATTGTCCCGTCTGTCAGCATATCAGACAGCGTAAAGTACCTCAAATTGTTAGAGGTCATTTACATCGTGGGAAACTGCCCGCTCAAATTTGGCAGATTGATTACATTGGACCCCTTCCCATGAGTAGAAATTGTCAATATGTTTGTACAATTGTCGATACATATAGTGGTTTGCTGGTAGCTTTTCCGTGTAAGCAAGCCACCCAATTGAATACCATAAAAACATTAGAATTGATTATGATGTATTATGGTGTGCCATTCCAAATTCAATCTGATAATGCATCCCATTTTCGTGGAAGATTGGTACAGGAATTCTGTGTGGAAAATAATATTGAATGGATATTCCATATACCCTACTACCCGCAGGCCTCAGGCCTGGTGGAGAGATTGAATGGCCTGCTGAAGGACCAGCTACGTAAGTTAACAGATGACAAGTATAAAAATTGGCGAGATTTTTTACCCCAAGCACTATTGATCCTGAATAATCGTCCTTTTTTAAATGCTGAATCTCCACTTATGCGTTTGTTCCCCCCACAGGTTGAGACTATGCCTAATGTGATCAATGAAACTGTGATGTATTGGGAAATTACTTTTGGAGCTTTGGCTCCATGCAGAGCGACCCCAGGGTCGGCAGGCTTAGATTTGCATGCTATGGATGACACCGTCCTGGAAAGTAAAAATCGGGTCATCATTGCTACCGGTGTTGGTATTCATATACTACCGGGGAATTTTGGATTGATCGCCCCTAGATCGGGGCTGGCTGTAAAAGGCATCCAAGTACTTGGAGGGGTTATCGACAGCGACTATCAGGGAGAGATTAAGGTACTTCTGCTAAATAGCAGTGAGAATGACTTGCTGATACACCGCACCGACCGAGTGGCTCAATTACTCATTATGCCTGTTTTCAGTGGTGAAATAAAGAAAGGCACTGCCCCAACTTTGCTAACTGTACGAGGCCAGAAAGGCTTTGGTTCTACGGATAACCCTGGGGCCAAGGTTTGGGTGCAATCGCCTAAAAATCCCCCTGAACAAGCGGAGGTTATTGCCACCGGTCAGGACAACACCATTTTGGTTATGAGGCCAGGGAAAGATAGCTGGGAAGCTGTCCCAGCTGATAAATGTTATTTACGAGAATGATTAATACCTGTATTTGGTTCTTTTTCAGATCATTCTTTGGATTGTTGCTGCAGGATGTGTCGGCACTGGACACCGTTTGGACTACTCCGGAGAGAGAGAGGGGATCCTATCGACCCAGGATGAATTGGGAACCCGAGTATTGCGTTCCTTCAACGCATGGGACTCGTCATCGAACTTTTGGACGCAACTGGCAAAAAGAGTGACTGATGCCCCTCACTTTTGTTTGACACCGATGAGATCCGTGCACGACATTTTAGCGACATGTCTGGTTGCTGTCCCCGCCTCGCTAGAAACTTTAATAAGCATTTTTAACATTTCAAAGGCTCGCTCAAATGTTATTCTGGGTGATTTTGCTACCCACGCATATTGTCCTTTGTGTACTGAACTGCCGAATGAGCAACTTCCCATCCAATCCCAAATAACTACGTACAATATCACACAAGGCGATCTATGCTTCTTCCTCACATGTAATCCTAATGCGATTTCTGAATGTCTACGTCTCAAGTTAAGAGGCGCCACTGTTTTCACATCTCATGAACGAACTCTGTGTTTCCAGAGGACACCGACGACATGCACCTCAGTTCAGAACAATATGACTTGCAACAGTTTGGTAGTTGCTCCCAGTCACTATCGTGCAATATTGCTACCTGCCGGGTGGCTTTTCTCATGTGGTAATACTTCCTGGCCCCATGTTCCCGCAAACATTTCCGGCGGCCCGTGTGCTATTACTAGGTTAAGTCTACTAATGTTCTCTTCACATCCGAATGCCAACTCTCGTGTACTTCGAGATACAGTACTGCTGCAAGAGGATTGTGACTCATCTTTACATTTATATTCCAAGTCTGAATACCTTAGTCTAGCCATTTCAATTATTGGTGTTCCTGCTTTGGCGGTTTACAATGCTAAATCCATTGGGAAAATGGCTTGCTGGATGGTCAAATCTATTAATCATACTTCCACAGTCTTATCTGACTTACTGTTAGACGCCCAGGGTGAACGTAGAGCCATTTTGCAAAATAGAGCAGCCATTGATTACCTTCTGCTTAAACATGGACATGGCTGCTCGGACTTTGAAGGTCTCTGCTGTTTTAACTTATCTGATCATACACAATCCATTCGTGCACACATAGATAAATTGCATGACTTAACTGATGAGGTTAGAAAACACATTGATCAGGGCTGGTTTGACTGGCTCTTTAATTGGTTGCCGGACATGCATATGCTGCGCCACATATTAGGTGGCATTTTAATTGCTATTGTTATTCTGATTTCTATCTGTTGTTTTATTCAGTGTATCCCATCACTGCTTCGATTTTGTACATCTAGTACTAGACATAGATCGATTAGTTTTGTTTCATATTATTCTTCCACTGACATTAATGCTGTTCAGTAAGATGTATAATAGACTGAAGTCAAGGGTGTAATGTACTGCTTGATTTTCCCGGTCTCTCCGTATTGAAGAAGCGACCAATATGACTTCAGTCTCTTTCCATCCATGCCTAAGGACTAGAGTAGTGAATAGGGCCTACCTATCAGATACTTTTGACACAATCCCGTGCTCCTACCCCTAGCCTACGGCCTATATACATAGCCTAGGGGATAGATTCGTTAGACTTGAGGATAACTTGCCTTATAGTGAGGGTATTTCATAGAGCTGTGTTGAATTTAGGCCTGGTAGGCCTCAATCGGGAGAGACTCCATCTTTCTTTCTGCCCCGGCAGCCCGGGGCCTTTCCAGAGGGAGGGGGATGTTTTAGTTATGAGGTGTTATTCGCTCGGAGAGAACCGGTCCAGGCCGGCCCTTATCGAAGGATTGTATTTTTCTTCATGCTGAAGACACTACATCAGGCCGGCCGGCTGGGAAAGTGTCCTTGGTACGGGGAGGTACAAGAATTTGGTGGGCGGCAGGTTTCGAGCTGGAAATTTCCATGAGGGAATGCACTTCTATATTAGTGAAAGTCTGAGTAAGATAAGGGCACTTGCTTCTAGACCATAGGCGGCATCTGGCCGTTAGCAGAAAAGCTATTACTTATTCCAGGGAAGACGGATGACGAACTCGAATCTAAAGAGGACAGAGTAGCCGACAGGGAAGAGGTTCCAGTGACTCGGAGAGGGAGAAGGGAGCAGACCCACAACTGTAGAGGGGTGACTTCCAGGCGAAGCCGAGGCATAGACGAGAAGGGAACCTAGATGACCATTGAGCACGGGCTACGTACCATAAAGGTGAAGTCGACCCCTTTTTCTTTAGAGTATACAACTTAACCTTTCACTTTCCTTGCAGGTTGTCTATATATATAATGTATTCTGCGAATGTGCATGTGGCATTTAAATAAAGTATTTAGCTTGTTGTACGTTAGCATGTGTTGTGTACTTTTGTATAGGAGGATAGCCTATTCTTTAGTCAGAGTTGCCTTAAAATGAACAGAGGTTAATCCTGGTCAGGTAAGTGGTAACTGGATGAGGGGGAAAACAAGCCCCTCGAACTAGAGAACAGGTTGTGCTCAACTAATAGTCTTTGTGTGATCTGATATATGGTAATCCCGATTCCCCTGTTGTGTACCACAGTCATAATAGGATGAGCTCGTGCTAAGGCTGCCGTGTAGGTAGGAGATTCTGGACCTGACTAAGGTCGCGAGATCGTGTGTGTCGCTGCCGAATGGGTAGGAGATTCTGGACCTGACTGAGGTCGCGAGACTGTGTGTGTTGCTGCCGAATGGGTAGGAGATTCTGGACCTGACTGAGGTCGCGAGACTGTATGTAGCTGCCGAATGGGTAGGAGATTCTGGACCTGACTGAGGTCGCGAGACTGTATGTAGCTGCCGAATGGGTAGGAGATTCTGGACCTGACTGAGGTCGCGAGACTGTGTGTGTTGCTACCGGATGGGTAGGAGATTCTGGGCCTGACTGAGGCCGCGAGATCGTGTGTGTCGCTGCCGAATGGGTAGGAGATTCTGGACCTGACTGAGGTCGCGAGACTGTGTGTGTTGCTGCCGAATGGGTAGGAGATTCTGGACCTGACTGAGGTCGCGAGACTGTGGGTGCTGAGATTGCGAGGCTGTGAGGTCTTGATATATATATATAATAGGAATTCTCTGTCCTTAGGTGGTACATATATATATGCTTATTTAGGTGTAAAAAGGCCCTAGGGAGGGGGTAACGTTCTGTTTTGGGTCAGAAGGGCTCTGTAGAGCAGGTTCTACCCAATCCAAAAACCAAAGCAGAACAAGGTGTATGTGAGATTTGTGACTGCAGCCGGTTGTTGACTCAGTGGTGGCTGACAATGCTTATTTTGGTACATCTACAGGATGTGTATGTTGGCACTTGTTGCCCATTGTGATGTGTGCATGTTGGATTATCTTGATGGTAAGTGTTGTGTGATGTCTGTGATGCCACACCCAGACTCGTGAATGTTGTTCTGCTGTGTTTTCCTTGGTCCCATCAACCTCTCCTTGCTTACATAGATTCCATACTCCTGGTACATTCTAATCATGGTGAAAACTGCACATCCTGGAATAAAGACGGAGCAGAAACAACAACATGTGTGTAAGAAGTATTTATTTACAATGGTGACATGTGAGGGGGTGAACATTTACATTGAAGTGATTAGTGGAGCAGTGAGCTATGGTAAATGAGAGAATCGAGTAGTCACCATTGATGTGGTGACCCAGCCCAACAGACAGATGTCATTCACAAGGGAGTGTTGGGAAGGACAGTCCAAAAAGTCAATGCAGTGGTAAAGAGGGTTGCCATCAGGGCTGGCTCTGTGTCTGATGTTTGGCAGGTGCTTTGCCATGGGTTACTCCCGGGGATTTCTTGGGACGGCCCCTTCGTCGCTTGGCCGGGGTGGCCTCTGCTGTATGGCCAGTGGGGTCTGGGGATTCACCCCTCTCTGTGGCTGCAGGGGAGAATGGTGAACTGTCATCCTGCGGCCCAGCAGGGGGAGGTGGAGGTGTTGTTTGTGGCTCAGGCCTGTCCCTCAGTACTGCCACTAGCTGGCCAAAGAGGTCCACAATTTGTCCCATGCTAGTCCATCGACCTCATCAGCAGAAGGAGCTCACGGGAATCTTGTTCTGACCGGTCCGTTCGTCCCTGGGCCCGTTCATATACCCCAAGGACTCTGTTTATGTGGTCCAGGGATTCGGTCCCAGGCTCTGCTTGTCTGTGGGTGACCCTGCCCCTCCCACCTGCCCTGCTGCCACGGACCTGTTGCCTCACCACTGTAGGTACCCGCATCCTGTCCCTGCCCTCCTCAGTCGGTGGGGTGGGGTGGTCATCCTCTGGGACAGGGGGAGTGTTTCAGGCAGCACTGGTGGAGGTGATGGAGCACTCACAGGCCGTAACAGCAGGGGTCTGCAGAGAGGTTGGTGTTGCTGCATATGTGGTGGGGGGGACGATGGGGTCCTGGGACCGGTTGTGCCGTGGCACACCAGATGGGCCGGCTCGGAGCTCCTCTGAATCCTGGGAGTCAACATCCGAGAGTCCTTGTTTCAGGGGGGAGACTGGCTCTGCAGGTTGCTGGTGTTGTCCTCTGCAGTCAGTTCCTGGTCACCTGTGGGTCAGATGGGAAATGGTCATTGTAGTGCGACCCGTAAGCTTTGTGTTAGCTGTGTATCATTCACTGTTTGTACACCACACAGTTGACTAATCATCACATTGTTTGTATGTGCACTACTGTGCCTCCTGACATGATGTTGAGGTACATGCATTACTTGTCCATGGTGTGAGGTGTCAGAACCTACCATGCGCCACGTGCATATTTTGTGATTACAGGGACATGTTGCCATCTAGGGACTAGCGCCACAAAGAATTTCTGTGAAGCCTCTTTGTTGATTGCTCTGCCCTGGTAAACGTTACATCTGAGCATGAACTGGCCATTGTAATCTCCTGCATACCTTTGTCCTATCATGTGCATATCTTAATTTGTACCACCGGCTATGCTTTCTTTGTTTTCATCTGGTCCTTGCTGCTCTGGCCCCATGGCACTTACACATGGCATTCAGTGCTGTGCATGATTGTGCCCAGACTTCCTTCTACATGTGAATTGGTGTGTCACACTTTGGTTGCTGTGACAGTTTCATTTGCTTAGTGGCGATGGGATCGGTGTGTATATTTGTGCAATGAGAGGGCTGGGGTTGTCATATGGCACCATGCTCTTTGAGAAGATTGGCTGGGTGCACGTACTGGCTACTTACCTGTTATGTTTTCACATTTGGCTTTGTTTTGTGACACATCTGTGTGTGTGTCGTGGAGGCTTACATCCTGCTTAGGGGTGGGCCAAGAAAGCATAATATGTCTACCTACCTGTTAGTTTGAAGTGGACAGTGCAATGACTGACACATGCATCTGGTTGGGAGTGAGTTCTCCGTCTTGATGGGCTGGGGGACAAGGGGGCCTGGTGTGAGTTGTTCTGCAGGCCTCCCACCCACAAACAGAACAACCTTGGTAAATGTCTTCCTACCTGTTAGTTTGAAGTGTACAATGCAATGGCTGCCACATCCATCTGGGTGGGAGGGAGTGCTTCATCTTGATGGGCTGGGGGACGAGGGTGCATGGTGGGAGTAGTAGTGCAGGCTTCCCAAGCCCAAACAGTACAAGCTTGGTAAATGGCTACCTACCTGTTAGTTTGTAGTGAAAGAATGACTGACACATTCATCTGGGTGGGGGGAGTGCTCCGTCCTGATCAGATGTGGGACAGGGGGTATGGTGGGAGTTGTAGTGCAGGCCTCCCACCCCCAAACAGCCCTCCCAGGGAAGATGGCTACCTGTCTGTGAGTTTGTTTGTAGTGAAAGAATGGCTGCCACATGCATCTGGGTGGGAGGGAGTGCTACACCTTGATGGGCTGGGGACAAGGGTGCATGGTGGGAGTAGTAGTGCAGGCCTCCCACCCACAAACACACCTCCCTGTTTAGATGGCTACCTACCTGTTAGTTTGATGAGGGCAATGTATTGGCTGACACAGGCCTCTGGGTGGGGTGGTGGGAGTGCTCCATCTTGCTGAGCGGTGGGACAAGGGGGGCCTGGTGGGAGTTGTAGTGCTGGCTGCCTGTACACATGCCACCATGGTGATGTTGCTAGCTACGTTTGGGGTGAATGAGAGGGAGTGAATGTTGGATCTGTGAGACGTGTTGGGGAGTGTGTGGTGCACATGAATGGAATTGGGCCTAGGAGGTGTAGCTTTGTAGTTGTGCAAGACAGTACATATCAGTGTGGTGGTAGTCATTTGTTTGTACTTACCAGCCTCCACTCCCCTGGCTACTCCTGTGAGACTCTCTGGATGCAGTATGGCAAGCACCTTCTCCTCCCATGTAGTGAATGTTTTTGGTGGGATGGGAGGGCCTCTGCCAGTCCTCTGAACCAGCTCACGGTTCTCTCTTCTCTTTCACAACCCTCTTCAGGTCATGCCACCGCTTCATGATTTCCTTTTTTGAGCGCGGGGTGGTCCCTACTGCATTGACCTTATTGACTATCCTTGCACACATTTGTGCTCTTGTGGCTAATGGTGTCTGTTGGACCAGGCTACCAAACAGTTGTGGTTCTACTCGGGTTATCGCATCTACCATAACCTTCAACTCACTCTCTGTGAATTTGGGCATTTTTTGTGTTGCCATGGTATGTGATGTGCAAAGGGGTTATGGGTGCAGGGGTGTAAGTGGTGAGGGTGGTGGTGATGTGTATGGTGTGTGATGTGCAGAGGGGTTAGGGGTGCAGGTGTGGAAGTTGTGGTGGTGCTGTGTGTGGTGTGAGTAGTGATGGTGTGTTGCTTTGCCTATCCTTTGTTCTCAGGGTTTGGGGCCTTCAGTCATGGAGTGATGCAAAGGATTGTGGTCAGGGAAGAGGCTGGTTTTATACTCAGCTATGTGGGTGTGTCCAAATGGGATATTGCTGTCAGGTGTGTAGTGTGGGTTGTCCTGAGATTTGTAATTTTGTAATTGTAATTTTTGTGTCTTTGGGGTGTGTTCTGTGTTTTTGGGTGCATGGCTAGTTTGCTGTGTGCACTTTGTGGCCTTGTTGTGAGTTTTTTCTGTCGACTGCCATTTTTGTCATGGAGCGTCCGCGGCTGTGGCTATACTACAGCTCTTCCGCCGGCTCTCCCATTCATCACTATTTGCAACCGCGGCGGTCAGAAACAGCAGAACCAACCGCGGTGCCATCGGGGATATCCTAATTTTACGTGCGGTGTCTCCGCTGTCCTGGCGGCGGTTTGGTTGTTTTCTGCCGGAAATCCTACCGCCGCAGACGGATTTTGGCCATCTCCGCCTGCTACGGGCGTTTTTTCTTCTTTGCCTCATTCAGCGGCGGTCTGTGTTTTTTGGCGGTGGATCATGATTTTGCCACCGGATTTTCCCCGGCACCTGTGGGCGGTTGATTTCAGCTTCCATGGTGGTGGGGGTGGTTTTCCGACCGCCATGCTAATGCACCCCATGGTGTTGAGAGAAGTAGTTGGTATGATCATGAAGGGAGGGAGGAGAGAAAGAGCTGTCTCTTCCAATGTCAGATATTTTGTTAAAGTTTTGGAGGAACTGTCTTTGTGTGGATGGGATGTTGTGATGAGAGAGGAAACGTTTGTTCCTCCCCAAAGGGTTGAGAAATAAAATTATTTGGGTTGCTCATGAGGGGCAACTAGGGCAAACTTTAACTAAGAGAAGAACAAAAGAAAGCTTTTTGTGGCCTGGTGTAAACAGGGAGTTCGCCAGTATAGTGTCATGTGAGTTAGCAATGACAGAACCATTTTGACTCCTGATAGACTCCATAGAGCTGTGTTGTAAGTGTTAGAGCATAGTGAAGTGAATGCAGGTTTAGGATGTTAAGTTTGCGGTTACACACAGATGAATAAAGACATATAATGCCAAGCTCCGTGTGTGGCATAGTCATTGCTGGGTGCCCAGGCTGGGGAGGACGCTACAACTGGTGACAAGATAGGGGATATGTAACCCGAAGATCGTCAGCGCTCTCCCAGAGAGTTTGCTGTGGTCCCGCAAACTGCTTGTGCATGATGCGTGGGCCTCATTTGAGGTGAAGAATCAACATTTGGCACATGTGGAGTCAGCTGTGGCTGCTCTGAAGGAACGGAAGAGCATTGCCTCCCTACTTTGACCCGCCATTCTCCTGGAAAATAAAGCTATTTTAATTATTCATTTTATTTCTCCTACATATTTAAATTTGAGTTTGACGAGGTTTTGTACCACACCTGTGCCCGACTGCATTTACTTTAGTGGTGTCATATGCCAACAAGAAGGGAGGGGCGTGGCTGGTTTCATGAATAGCTATGATACTAAATAATTCAAATGTGCATGAAAGACTGTCCGGCTCTGGATTCGGCCAGACTGACATGTGTACTTCAGGCTTGTATGTGTAAATCCACTGTACTTGCAGGGTTGGGGCTGGCCAGTTAACACAGCCCTCCATGTCTTCACTGGACTAATGTGTTGCCTTATCCAGCAAATCCCGGTGCAGCTCTTATGCTATTTAATATAATAAATAAGCATAAGAGCTAGGTCAGTATTGGCTCTTTGGCATACACTGCCCTCAAGTAGAGTCAAACAGGGGTAGGAAGACTCTCAAGATGGCCAATTATAGTGCAGCTTTATTTTAAAGCCCATATTTATTGCCCATGTTTTTGTTTTCAAATTATTCTCTGCTGGGGCTCCCATTGTGAGTGCAAAGATGCAGACTGAAAAAGTCTGTGATGACAGCTGAGCTATGTCTTGTGCTTCCCTAACACTGCAATAAAGTAAGTTGCCTGCAGCCGTAGTAGGGTTTTTTTTAAAATAGCTATACCTGGGATGAGTCCTCAAGTCGAAAAAGAGCATGCAAAAGAGGCAGTGCAAGAAATGCCTTTGAAATGAACATATTCAGATGTTCCAAATTGACAAGAGGTTTAAAGCTGTCCTAGGTTCGGGTTTTTTTTTGTCACGAGTATCTTAACTACCCCATTGTTTGCTTTGCTCACTCAATGAAAGTCAAAAGGGACTTTTATTCGCCCCCTACATTCAAACATCACGAGCCACCACTGTGTGGATTCAAAGCGCTACTTCAGCCAGTGTGAAGCATTTGAAGATAACGAAAGTTTCACTGAGAAATCTACACATTGTTGGGCAAAAACCTGCTGGTAAGGCTGTAAAGGGAGGTACAGCGCTACTATGCAACCTAAAGCTATACATCATACTGAGTGATAAAGTTAAAGGCGGATACAACCAGGTTTTGAAAGAGCATCAAATAGCGAGAGCAAATTGCAAGATAACATTGCGATCACAAGTGCTGCGAGGCAGAGATCAACCAGGTGTCAGACAGTACAAAGAGACGCCTATAAGCAAAGCGAACCAGATGCAAGAAATGGTCATCAGCTTACCAGAACTGCTTAAAGAGAGTCATCATGCCACAGCGTTGGGTGAGGTGGCACAGGAGGAAGTGCTCGGGGTGTGCTTGTGGACCCATCCATACACAAATTTGCACGCCACCAAAGCTATCGAGTGAGGCTCAAAATAACTCCATAGGTCTTCAAACACTGAAAGCCGAGAGCAGCGACTGTAACAGGGAAAGGCTGTTTTATGAGTGGAGACCAAGAAAGAGGCCACATTTCCGAAGTTATTAAAAGATGATCCAGAAGCCAGCATGTCACACGGCTTCAGAGATGGTTTGCATAAACAAGATCACCAAGTAGCGTCAGAAAGAACACTACTTTCCACATCAGTTCCACAAACGGTTATAATGCTGCCACCTTCCTGAAACCACCACCACCAAATCGATACTGCCAAAAAGCTGAATGTTGGTGACAGATGGACTGCTTGGATAGAGATATTTGATTATGTAGTTGATGCGCTAGAAGAAACAGATAACAAGAAGATTATCAAATACCTTAAGAATCTTGCTGGTGAAGGTGTAAATGAAGTCATCAAGAAAATGCCGCAAGCTGACGAAATTACATACTGTCTAATCAAAGAAGCCTTGAATCTCAAGTATAATCCAATGCCAAATGTAGATTAGGAAAGGTACATTTTCAGTCAAGAATGACAAAAAGTTGTCGAAACCATAGATGAATTTGTTGAGCGACTGGATACACTCATCAAACACAGTAAGTTCAATGAATTTAAAGACGAGGAAGCTATACATCTCAGAGTTATTGACAGATGCCTGTGAGATTTATACAGACGATGAATGCTGGGAGAAACTCTCATGGCTGCCAGAGCTGAACAGCGTGCTGATCGACAAGCTGTTGACATGGAGGCTAGAGGTGCACATAGTGAGTCAGTCATGAACATAAAGAGTAAGCAAAAGCAAAAGGCAGAAGACAGAAGGACACAGAGTGATGTCTCCATGGGAAAAAAAGTTGTGCTTCAGTTGTGGGCATTCGTTTCCACACAAAGGTAAATGTACCACCAGTTGACAGATTTGCAAAGGCTGAGGGAAGGAGAACCATTTTGTAATGGTATGCAAGCTGAACGAAGCAGTGAGTGCATCACGGTGCGATGACAAAATGGTTGCCCAAACGTTCCAGAAGCGACGTTCGATGCACACCTACAAGGCCTAATATGGGATCCAAAATATTGTGGCACACAAATAATGAGTTTTAAATATCGTGCTACATTTATATCATGATGCCGAAACATCGTTCACACAACTACACATTTTTTTAAGGTAAGTAATATAGTTTTCAAAGATATCTGTGTTTTAATATTGTTTTCAATAACATCTGTGTTGTTAATATCGTTTGCAATAATATAGTTGTAAAAATATTGTTTTTTAGTTATCTCTGTGTTTTAGTGAATATTTTAATTGTATACGTATTATATTGTGGTTTAATTGTTGTTAATATTTGTATGTATAGTTTGAAATTTTAAGTTATTTATACGTTTTTTATTTATTTATTAATAGCAATTTCTAGTGTCGTAGCGGGTTATGAGATTTTCAGGGGTATAAGGTGGGAAGTTAAGTATAATTAATTTGTCATTAATATTAATTATTTAATTGGTGATTAATTACAAAAAAAATCAAATGTGTTTTAGTAGGTGTGGGTCTTCAAGTTTGCAGGGCTATAAGGTGGGAAATTAATAAATATAATTAATTTGTAATTATTTTTTACTTAAATGAGTTAGTTCATTGATTATGAATTATTCAAATTGTGTAATTAGTGTATTTTCTATATTATATTTTAGTTATGGGCTCTTGTGTTTGCAGGGATATAGGGTGGGAAGTTAATTAGAAATCATTAATTAATAATTACTTTTTAATTCATATGAAATATTTAATTGATAATTATTCAAGTTGTCTAATTATTATGTATTATAAGTTATATTTTAGGTGCACATTGTCTTTGTAGGGGTATAGGGTGGAACGTTAATAAAGTAATACATCATTATCAATTAAGTATTAATTTTATTAATATATTTAATAACTTTTAAATATGTGCATTGTTTAATAATTATTTTTTATGTTGTATATTAGTTGCAGGTGTTTTGTATTTTTAGATAAATATAGTGGGAATTTATTTAAGCAATATAAATTAACAATGAATTATTCAGTTATCAATAATTATTTAATGTATTAATTAATATGTTCATTGTTTTACACTGTTTTTATTTTAATTATGTTTTAATTTGGTACTGCGAGGTTTGTTGGAGTATAGTATGGCAATTTAATTAAATAATCAATTAATAATGAATTTTTATTTATAATAATTAAAATTGTTAATAATAATGCAAATTGTTTGATCATTTTTTTCATTTACATATTTTTTTATATTAATTTTTATTTCTGGTGAATTCATGTAGTTATTAAAATATGTTAAGTGTTTGAAGTGAACTATTTTCTTTACAGTAGTGCAGACTGGAGTGGGAATAGCAAATCCCCCCCCCCTCCAGTGTCCAACACTTTACCTACTGTTGCTCAGACTAGAGTGGAAATAGTACATTTTACCCCATGGCATCCAACGCTTTTCCTACTGTTGCGCAGACTGGAGTAGAGAAAGTTAATTTTTCCAATCAGAGTCCAACCCTTCCCCTACTGTTGCACAGACTGGAGTGGAATAGTACATTTTCCTCCTCCGCAGTCCAACGATTTCCGTACTGTTGCACAGACCGGAAAGGGAGTAGTAAATTTCCCCCCTCTGTAGTCCAATGCTTTTCCTACTGTTGCTCAGAGTGCAGTGAGAATAGTAAACAGTAAATCGTGTATATTTACATATTTTATTTTTATAGTAGTAAATTAAATATATATATAAAGTAAAATATATATGTTAATACTAGTGTTATGATATATATATATGTATATATAAACATATACATATATTTGTGTGGATTTTTATGTAAGTATGTATTTATATATATTATTAATTGTTACTTAAATGTATGTACTTTGCATTATATTTGTTATATATTAAAATATTTTATATTTTCGCTGTTCTACTATAAATACATATAACAATTCTATATTTTTTTAATATTTTATGACATTAGTGTTAAATGATATTCTTTTTTTCAATATTTTTATATTTACCATCATAGGTATACAAAAAAGATAATTTTGTATCCGATATTCTTGACACAACATTTTTGTATCACGATATTTGTGACAAGTAACAACACCATCGGAGGCAAATCAACACCAAACCAAGTGAAAAAGATAGTTGTGCAATGTCAATGTTTACCTCAGAAAAACGTGCACATGTTGAACTGCCGCATTTGAGGAAAAATACAGATCAAAGGAAAGTGGACATAAAAATGCACCAAAGTAATTTAAACATTGTCTTAAGATTACTCTAAAAGTAAATGGTTGCTCAATACCTTTTATTATCTACAGCGGTGCATCAATAAAAATTATGCCTGAGAAGAAATACAATGAACTATCTTCATTACTCCAACTTACAGTATTGAAAACTAAAGTGTACACATGGACTGCATCAATGCCATTAAAAAGTCAAAGTTCATTTGTAGCAACAATAAAACACATGAAAACAAAAGTACAAGCACCCAATTGATGTACTTTAAGGTACGGCATCTAGTGCCTGGTTACTTATCTTCAGCACATCTGCTGATATGGGACTGATATCATTGGACTATAACATGAATGCTCATTACAAAACAGTAAGTCAGTTCCCTTCGTTGTTTCATGGGTTAGGAAAATTCAAGACTATGAAAGTAGAATTACACATAAATTAGCACGACCGTCTGTTGCTCAAAGAAGAAGGTGAATTGCATTTCATTTACAGGAAGCCGTTGAAAAAGAACTTGAATCATTACTCAAATATGATATCATTGAGTGTTCCACTAGTCCAGCGCCATGGGTTTCTCCCACAGTGATAGTACCCAAAAAGCACAGTGAAAGAGCTATATGCACCTGTGTTGACATGTGTCAAGGGAACAAAGCAATTGATAGAGAACGACATCCAGGTCCGCACATTGCTGACATGATAACACAATTCAATGGTCTTCTCTCACCTTGATTTGAATAAAGGATATCATCAGTTGGAACTCGAGCAGAATTACAGGTACATTACAACCTTTTCCACACATATTGGTCTGATTTTATATCAAGACTTAGGCCATCATTAGCAGACACCGCCACTATATTAAACCCTTTTCCACCCGGTCGACTCATCGACCGGGTGGAAAAGCGGTGGACGGTCTTCCCGTCCGCCGCGGTACCCCCCGCCATACTAATATGGCGGGGGGGGGGGAATGGGTGGTGGGGGGGGAATGGGTGGCGGGCGGGGAAGGATGTAGGGTGGATCGCCACCGCCATGCGGATGGTGGCGATCCGCCCTTCATCCAAAAGGACCCCTAAGTTTTGGTGTGCCTTCAGCTGAAGAGCTTTTTCAATATGTCATTCAACGTATCATACAGCCTGTCATGATACCGGGTCTGGTGGCTCAGTGGACTAAAGCAGCCACTGCAGGACCCTGTGTTCGACCTCATGGTCACAGGTTCAAATCCCGGTGGGTCCACTCAGCCTTTCATCTATCTGAGGTCGATAAAATGAGAACCATTGAGTTGGGTAACAATAAACATCTGTTATTCAGTGCCAGGACACCTACGGGTAATCGTGCGCTTTACAAATACACATGTTATGAATGCTTTCAGTTGTAGTGATGACATATTGGTTTTCTGAGCTACACAGAAGGAGCATGATGAAGCTCTCATGCTGGAGTAGTGTTTGCATGGATTTTATATGGCCTTTGCATGGTGTGAAGAATCATGCGAGATACGCATTGGTTATGGATGGTGCATTTAAAGTTGTTGATTGTCAAGTTTATGAGGGAGGTGACAATCAAGAGTAACATTTCTGTTTTGGAAGGAGTGTTTAGGGAGGAAGGCTTTCATAAGACACAACTCATATCCCATGACATCAACTCATATCCCATGACATGAGAATGTTATGGAGAATAGTGGTGTTAAAAATAAGCGCACTTCTTTATACAACCCGCAGGCAAATGGAACTGTAGAAAGGGCCAATTGTCTGGTGAAGGGTGCCATTTTGATGCTGGTTTATAAGTGGTGAGGATGTGGATGTGGAGAGAATGGTTAGTGAGCTTGTGTGAGCTTATTGCTCCACTGAGAATGTTGTTACGAAAGTGCCTCTGTTTAGAAGTTTGAGGGGAAGAAAACCAGGTACTAAGGGGCATATTATCAAGACAGGCGATAAAATTATCGCAGCTATAGCGGCAGAAAACTGCCGCTTTATAATGGGTTTGATAATATGCTCTATGGAATTCCAATTGAAGCCCATGTTTGATGTGAAGGACATCTAACCAGAGCTTGAATTGGAAATCCATAGAGCATATTATCAAGCCTATTATGGCCATTTTAGTGGCAGTTTTCTGCCGCTAAAGCGGCGATAATTTTATCGCCTGTCTTGATAATATGCCCCTAAGTTGTTACCTGCATGGTTGTTGACGCATGACATGGCAGTCAAAAATTATTCTGGAGAGGTGCATACCAAGATATGGAATATCGATGTTGGCGATTGGGTGAAGGTCAAAAAAGGACAAGTATGGGCCGGCTTGTCCAAGTTCTGTGAGCCTTTTAAGGTAAAGGTGGTTCAAGATTGGTATGTTGTGCTTGAGAATGGGCAAAAGTGGAATAACTGTAGAGTGCCTTTGTATCAAAAGGGAGGTGATTGTTTGCAGAAAAAAAAAACTTGTATGAAAGTGCCATTAGTGGGTTTATGATGATGGAGAGCTGATTGGGAGTAAAGGGGGGTAGAGTGAGAACATGGATGAAGGTGGTGATGGTTGTGGCTGCAGGAGAAGTGATTGAGGCGTATTGAGTAGAGTATAAAGATCTCGAAGCCCACCTTTATATTTAGAGGATTATATTCAGGGGTGATGACTGCTCACTTCCTGTTTGCATTTATTTACTTCTTCTTTCTTTCTTTTATTCTTTCATGTATTTTTCTTTTTTATGTCCTATGGATTGTATATCTTCCTGTTGTATATAAGGGAAGGAGATGTGTTATTCCTTTGTGGCATCTTGATTGCCCTGTTTCGTTTGTTCTGATTTTATGTTACATCCATTACTGCGTGCGTTCGTTCCTCTCTTGACGGTTGGACTTTGGCTGGCAAGAGGGAACCACGCCTGGGCAGGCTTAATTCTGCCAAACTACGTTGGTGTCAGCATCTCTCTTTGTTACAGAGTCATGCTGAAGCTAAGGTACATATCCAAGCTTGAGGGAACATCCACGCCCCCTCTGTTCATGCATCGTTCTTGATTAGCTATGAAAACCATCATTACAATTACTTTACCATCCTGGTCCTACGATTATTCTTCTTGTCCCCTTTTTGTAGACATTTTGATTGTTCGCTCGTTTTAATGCTGATCGTTAACTGAAGTTTTCTTTTTTTATGTGTGCTTGTTGTATAGTGTGATATCTTTGATTGCGCAGACAAAGCATGTGCAAAGAGTATTCCTCGACTAAAGAACGCGGAAGAAGACCTGAAATGTCTTGGTCATAATTTCTTTTTTGGATAGGTGCCCATTTGAAAGCGATGCTCGAACTTTTTAGGCCGGCTAATTTACCACAAACGTGTAAGCTGATTCGAGTCCACACAGGAGCGGCCCTGGAACGGAGGCGCGCGCGCTGTGTGCCACAGACTCATGCGCGCGCGCTGCGCAGTGTGCCACAGACTCATCCGTTCTCGCGCCCGCCTTTGTCTCCTCCGTCAGAGGGGCGCACAGAAGCTGAAGGCGCAGGGGCACCTGCGTGAATTGTTACGGAAAAGCGCAAAGCTTTTGGTTACCATGGCAACTCGTGTTATGGAAATCAACAAAAGGTGTGGGAGGCGAGCCCATTTTGTTCGGTTCATTCAATAAAATAAAAAAGGCTCGCTTTGTTCCGTCCTCTTTCTGCTGAAATGCTTGCTTTCATGTTCTTTCCCACGGGTCATTCTAAAGACATTTCCGGTTACCAGTATCCCGCGACCTTTGTCCCCCAGCGCCTACTGAGAGATTGCAGCTTTCATACCCCAAAGTGACAAGGTGCAGAAAATGACATTATATTAATGAACAGATCAATCACGACGTCACGAACCGAAAGGGACACGTCTATAATACTTAATGATAGATTTGATTTGATTTTTGTCAAGAAAGGCTTCCATGATCAGAAATTGCACCTGGGCTGGCTATCTGTTCATCCATCTGTCCATAATATTGAGCAGACGCTTTTCTTAAGCTCATTGAAAGACCCTCAGAAAATGAGTGAGAATTGTCCATGATGCTATAAATAGTTACATAGCTTCCAGCACCTAGTCCAAAGGGACAACACCGGAAGATGAGCATTGGAAACAAGATTAAGAGTCAGCCCTGCAAACACAAAGCTTTACTCCATTTTGGATTTGCTCGCTGTTGGCTTTTTTTTCATTCTACAAGACATGGACTTGTACAACATAGGACTGTGGAACAGAAACTAAAAGCCACACAGATGATGCAGAACAAATCAAAACATTCACCCCAGTCAACAGATCTGGGTTGAATCCATCATTCTTTTGCTCACCATGCCACCCCTAGACCCAGCCATATACAAATCAGTCTTGACCCTTTGCATCATGGGAACAGTCCAGCCCGAACTGCCAAGCCCGGTTCTCACTGGACCGGAAACAAGCAACTTAGGACCGGTTTCACACCTCATCAGCCAGGCTAGCTGGAATCCAGTGACACAGTGAGCCCGGGACCCACGTCTGGGCATACCACTTAGGGCGAGAAAGCAAAAGACACACAAATGATGGACGGAATGCAGAAGAAATCAAAACATTCACCCCCAGCCAAGAGATCTGGGTTAAATCCATCGTTCTTTTGTTCACCACGCCACACCTAAGTGGGAAGGGTATGCCCAGGCGTGGGCCCCATGCTCGCTAAGCCACTAGATACAGAAAGAGCACCAAAATGACAATACAAAGTCAATCAGGCACGGAAGTCTGAATTTAGAGTTCACATATTGTATAGCAAGTTACTGTGAGCAAGTTTCATTATATCGTAGTCAAATTTATTTTAGGGATGAACTTGTCGAGAGACCGAATTTTAAAATCCAGCCCAGTTTCAGACTGCCCTACACATATGTACTTGATCACCAGTGTGTTGATTATTTCCTCATGCACATAATGGTGATAATCCTGAAGACCTGATTGGATTTTATTATTTGCTGACTCAAGGAGACCGTTCCTTAGATTGGTAAAGAGTTAGCAACATTCAAAATATTTTTCGATAATGAGACCTGTTAATTGTTACTCAGGAACAATCCTTAAATGAAAGGCTAAATTGAATTGACTATGGTATTCGGAAATATGCACCAGAAAATGTATTTTATGTATAACTTGGCCCATAGGTATCAAAATGTGCACAGAGCAGAAGTAAACCTCATCTGGTCACTAACGACATCCCTTAGTTCTCAAAACAGCCAAAATAGGAATTCAAAGCCACTGAGGCATAAAGAGTATCATTGGTGAAAATGATTCAGTTCAACATTCTGATCTTTTGGAAATAAAGAATTTAATTGGCCTATTTTAACACAGCGAAAGGCTAATAGAAGTGTAATTCCAAATAATTCCCTTATTCATCTGCCTATATATCTAATTGGAGCATCCTAAGCTAGCCTGAGCCTGGCATAGAGAACATGTTGACTGAGGGTGTTAGTTGTGCCACATTTCCTGCATCAATGTACAAAAAGTAATTTTTTCGCCTCGAAAAGATATGAAATGCATGCACTGGAGGGAACAAATGTGCTTGCATCTCACCCATCCGAAGATATCTCCATTGGCCTCAAGGTGAACAAAGAAACTAAGCCACCATAAATATACAAAGGCAACGAAAAAAGCAATTCTTGCCGACAATAATAATAATAGCAACCTGCTTTTAGTAAAGCGCATCACACTGCTCTTATGGTTCTTCTAAGCTCACTAAATAAAAGGTGTTACTTACTTGCAATTCAGCAGTGTCCAATGGTACTTCGAAATTTGGATAGTGGAATTTCCACACACTGCTGGCAAGCACACTGCACCGCGCTTCAGACCAGCGACAAGGCTGTAAATTGGTCTAAAGACCCCTGCAATGGAAAATACTTGAAGAAGAAGTAAATGTCTGACAACAACGAAGCAAGAGCAACTCAAACAAATCTATGAAAAATCCTTAAACAGCCAATTCAGCTAGCAAAGAAGAAACCTTCTGATACAAACATAAATGAGATAGCTCAGCGACACTTAAGGGTCCATTATATGTTCAGACAGCTAAAACACTGGAACTCGGTTCGCGTAAGAATAATGGACAATCATTTGGAATTTCTGAGAACACTGAAAATGTGGTAGGTGATTAGTTAGTACCAGCATACACATCTACAGATATTACAACACTGTTATGCAAAGCGTCTTGCTTATGGGCAGTGTCCTCCTTCCTAGTGTAATGTTAAGGATTTCTTTTGGGGGGAGGGTGTTCAGAACACCTTTGAATTTTATTACCCATTTTCTGGTAAATGAAGCACCATGATGCCAAACAATCTTGAATTATATGGTAAAGGATGAGAGAGAGAAATAAACAGAGGTATGAAAGAGCAAATGTTCACTTTACCAGGGACTCCTTGGAAGGTGGGGGCCCTGAGCACTTGCTCACTTTGCCTATGCCTTAAAATGTCTCTTCAGCTTGCCACTCCATGTTTGAAGCACAGCTTTGAAACTCATGAATCTCATGCGGCGCCACTTTATAGAACAACCTACATCTCCCAGCCGTCCAACTTGATGCTTCGAAGAGGAATCAGAACTCCATTGTAAGTGGAGACCATTGTGGTCTCACCAGGGTATGAAGCACTGTATAAATACTGCAATA
This sequence comes from Triturus cristatus, assembly GCF_964204655.1. NCBI lineage: Eukaryota > Metazoa > Chordata > Amphibia > Caudata > Salamandridae > Triturus > Triturus cristatus. The sequence goes on from NC_140593.1 coordinate 1,090,435,878, forward strand.
CAACTGATAGAGCGCCACTTTAGTCTGAAATTTGTAGGGGTGCATCATATTCACTGTTAGTCCGCACCCACATATTACTCTAATTAGTTTAGGTGTGATATAGAAATGGTATTATTAGAATCGTTTCACATAGAGGTGATTAGAAATGTAACCATGATTATTCATAAAGAATAATGTCGTAGATCATTGCAAATGTATTTTAGTAAATGCATAATGTTTGACTTTATGTAATGCAACGTGTTAGGTTAAACGCGTGTCATGCTGACGTTGCACGTGTAGTCTGCTTATTCATGCATAAAAAGAATAATGAACTAATGCTCAAAGTGTGATGTAGGAGTGTGTTTGACAGTGTAAAGGCCTGATCGCATATACGTTTAAAGAGAAAGGCTAGTTAATTTCTTATGTTAGCTAACGTTGTACGCCGAAAATGATTTCCCTTGGTAAAGGCTTTGGGTTTCAGGAGAATGGAAAATCTTAGAGAAGTGAAAAGTTTTTCGCTCCCATGTTTCTGTTGCAGGTGCAAGGACGTCTAGCTTGTTAGAGAGACTAGGTCTTTGTTTTAGGAGTTAGGATGGTACAAGAAGCCAACAGGGTAGTACATTGGAATTTACGGATGATACTTTCGTCGGAGAAGGTGCCTGGGACCCAAGGTCAAGCTAACCGTTGTTGGATGGAGTACAAGATTCACTGGAAAAGTACTGGGAGAAGACCTGGCTGAAGAGGTGTGACGAAGGGCGTGTTCTACGTTTTTGGGATTTTGTATTAGGGACAGTGCCCCGAGGGTTGAGCAGTTGAGGTTTAGATGGGAAGCTAGAAGGAGCATCTTAGAACGAACTCTGACTAAGTGAATGTACTTCTAAGGAAGTCTTCACTTCTGACACCTTTTTACTCTCTTGCCTGGGAGGGAAATGCTAAGTAGGTACGTCACCTTAGAGTTAGAGTAGGGATAGATTAACTGTTTTTTCTTTTAGGCTAATGATTCCTAATGTAGATATTGGACTAACCATTGCATTTCTTATGCTCCTGGAACTTGTTATTCTTTTTGTTCTGAGTCGTATGAGACTCTTACGTAGACTTGCGTTTGTTCTAGTGCCCATTTATCTTCTTCGCCTTGTGCTAAGGTGTCTGTATGTGCAGTTATTTTTGGTTGTAATAAAATCCTACAAATTTTACATTCAGAGTCAGTGGTCCTTTTGAAATAAGATTTGATTCTGGTGATTATGTATTAAGAATTGGGTTTTCTCCCCTCTACACTATTTAGCAGATAAAAAGATACTGGCGACCTGAGAGGATTCTTGTAGAGAATCAGGTCGGCAAGAATCCGGTCCTATCACAATACAATGTAGATCCCTTAGCACCGCTTGTCTGGAAACCTATGTGATGGGTATAGTGATATGCCCTGCCTATGCTTTTTCTCTTATCGTATTATGTTTCTCCCAGTCGAATATCTTGGTTGTGAAAACTATGCTTTGTATCCCAAACTCGCTCAGACATTGGTCTTCCTACTCACTGTGGCTTCTTTTATGAATCTCAGTTTTTAACCCTGCTTTTGACTTCCCTTCCTAAGCTTTGACCTGATCTTTTGGAAATATCTCATCCCCAACTCGGTATTTACAAAATGCAAGTCTGTGATCACCAACTTCTCACATTTTTGCAGCGGTACCTTGCACAGGCACTGGAAGTAGAGGTATGTAGGGTGCTGCAGCACCCCCAAATTACCACGCTGGAATTCAGTATTTGTGTGCTATATCAATTTATAAGTAAAACTGCATGTCAGTGCACATTTCGTGGCCATTTGTATGGACACTGTGCTCTCTGTACATGGCGTGCTCTACCACACCATTTGCAACAGTGTGCCAAAATGCATCGACAGCTAGATAGCACACCCATACCACTCTCCTCCTGAATGGGAGGGACTCATTTGCTATAATTGTCCTTTGTGTGTCGCACAGATTTTTCACAATTCCTTAAGCTTAAGTGATGTAACATTGATGTTAGATCCCCCTCTTTGAAAATTGTTCCAGCACCACTGGTTTCTTGCCTTCAAATGTTTTTCTGCTGTCTTTGTCTGCTTTCTTCAATGACCCAACAGAAATTGAAGCAGATCCTCAGGTTCCTCTTCTAATCTTCAGTGGTCTCATTTACAAGCCCATTGCACCACCGGTGCGTCACGTTTTTTAAATTCACGTGTGGCGCAGCGTGCCTGGCCATATTTACAAGACCATGTGAAGTCACCCTGCATGACTTTTCACGGCCTTTGTAAATATGGGCCCCTTTCCCACACAACATACATCGAACCTGACACATTCCTAGACTTAAAAGTGCCGTAAACTTGGGAATGCGTCAGAATCCTACTCTGTCCCAGGGGAGACACAAGAGTGGCGTAACAAGGAGAAAAACTTTTATTTCTTCTCATTTTTTCCTCTTTCAATGGATGCTGCATTGTGCATTACACATAGAACAAGGAAATTGCCATCAATGATTGTTTTTGTGCAGGAAGGTGTCCTTTCCTGCGCAAAAATAATCATCCTCAAAATTCAGGCACCCTTGCACCATGACGTAAGGATGCCTGTGCTGGTGCATGGCAGCCGATTGTGCGTCAGTGCAGGGGAAAGCACACAGCTGTGTTGTATTGTTGTTAATACGACGCATACCTGTACTTTTAAAATGATACTGTTCAACGCAGCAAAATGGTTCGCGGTGCCATGCTGCGTCATTTTGTAGTGAATGAGGCCCCAAGTATCTGCTTTAATTTGATTGGCTGACAATGCTTAACCAGTCACAGCAGAAAGTCTATCTAAAATCCATGCAATCTTTCAATAAACCCTCCTCTCTAGCACACCTCTGACTTTTAACCTGTGTCAGAAATCCAAACTTCTTTTGGCAATCTGCAAACCAAGAAAATGTTCACTAAATATTCTGTGAACCAAATAAACAAATACAACTTACTCTTGCCACCTAAAAAATATTTTTCCATTTCCACTTCCTGATAGCTTAAGAACTCTATACACAGTCGACGGAAAATGAAAGGGAACAGCCAAGAAAGCCAGCAATTACAGTCGGATCAAAGCATATGCGCAGTATGTGCACATCACTCTGAAAGGTGCATTTATCAGTGCCTAGAATACACGTGATTGCTGTGTGAAAAGATACGTCATGCTGGCTCTTTAACGTGAATCAACGCATTGACGTGAGCTTCACGGCAGAAGCACGCAAATCGTTTCTAAATAAATCTGCTGTTGTTTTTGCACTTTAGTCCTGCCATGCACATTAGTACAATTTATGAGACTACATTTAATACTGGATATATAATAAGAAATACATTAACATTCTATTCTTACAAAGGCGCAATCATAGACTTTTGTAGGGCAAGCTGAAATAAGTTGTAAATAACAAAGGGGTGGTTAGCGCTACATAAATACAAATGAGAATTATAAGAACAAAGGAAGAAAATTATGTTTTTTTGTTTAATAAATGAAATCACACTTAATTCGTGTACAAGGTTATCAGTGTTAACCAACGGGTTCTCTATTGTAGATATGTGTTTGTGGAAATGTTAGTTCAGACAGTGGAAGTGTCAAATTTAGAATTCAAGCTGGAGTTGCTGCAGTTTCCCTTAGGGCTCTGCACTTTCACCTATGCAGGTTTGCATAATCATGAGCTTCTCTGTAGTGCTATTATGCATGCCAAGACCCAGCGCTCCTCATCACAGAAGCATTAACCTCCAACAGTGCAAAAGACAAGCGGCCTGATTCTCAAAGCTATTTATGTTGATAAACCTATGCTTAAAGCAGGAAATGGTCCCACAACTACCCACCCACACTGAGGAGGCGTACAGATATTTACCACTGCGTGATTCTATGCCTCTGCTGGGCTATAGCTGAATGGAGGGACCGAAATAGTGGACACTAAGGGGAAAATTCACAAGGAAATGGCGTAGCATGGCAGCAAATTTTGCAGCGCTGCGTCATTTAAAAAAATGCAGGCATGCACCGTATTCACAAGAATATGGTGCACCCCTGTGTTTTCCCTTGCACGGGCGCTAAAAATAACTGCCTAGCTTCAACACTGACACCCATGCGCCACAGTGCAAGGGTGCCTGTATTGCAGGAAATTATTGTTTATGTGCAGGAAGGGACACCTTCCTGCACATAAATAATCTTTAAAGGCCATTTGCTCTTTCTATGTGTGCTGCAGAAAGAGCAAAAACAAGGAGAAATAAAAGTATTTCTCCTCGTTGCGCCAATTTAATGCCTTCTTTTGCATTTGTTTTTTGGCGCTGCCTCAGATGTAAATATCCTTGTAAATCTGGGACAGCATCAAAAGCAAAGGGTGTTGCGGTGGAACCCCCACAGCCAAACCAGCAAAACCTGTTGCATGCCCCTTTCACGTGGATAGCTGCGTGAAAGGGAACCATATTTACAAAGCGGCTTTAACCCATGCTGCTTTGTAAATATGGGGCCAGGCATTGTGCCACCGGAATGTCGGAAAAAGTGATGTTCCAGTGGTGCAAAGCCCTTGTAAATATGCCCCTAAATGTGGTGATAATTAAAGGAAATAGAAGTGATGCAACTTGGAAACTAGATCAAAACCAGATACAGGGCAAGGATCTGTTGATCAATAATTGGAAAGTAGAAACATTGAACACCTTATTGTGCACTGAAACAGGGCAAGAAGAGAATGCCGGAGATCCAGTCTGACAAGGAGATGGATTTTCCTGGAGTCGGCTTTGCTGAGCCCTTAGCCCGGTCTTAGCCCAGTCCTGTCCTGCGCTGCAGGTGTGGCGAATGTGCTATAAATCGCCGAGGGCCTTCTTCCTCCTCTGTTCCCTTCCCTGGCAACATTTAAGCTGAAGCAGTGTAGTCCCTCCCTTCCAGGCACAAACAAAACTTTCAGGGTCATTCTTCTAATGAGGACATTAGTAAATGTCTCTTCGGCATCCGTAGCAATTCAATTGTATTGATGTAAAAAAAAGTAACGTCCTGCAGTGAAAAAGTAACAAAAATGATTTATTTTTGTACAGAACGCATGTATGAGATAATGAAATGAATGTGAAAAAAAGTGTGATGATTGAATTTACATTTCAGATGTAAAATAATCCCTTATCCCTTTTTAATTGAGGCACTTCCTGGGAGATGTACACGAAAACCGATAATAAAACACTCGTCTGGACTGAGCCAAGATCTGTAGCAAAATAGAGAAAGATGCAAGGCAGAAGAGAACAGGTATTCTGAGGGCATCGGGCAGTGACAGGTAGGGCTGGTGTTACATTGAGGCCACTGTAGCTAGTTGACTAACAGTGTAACCACAATTGACCATGAGGAGGGTGTACTGACAGCTTGTAACAAGTGACCTCAAAGACAGACTAAAAAATATGCTAGGCGCAGCACATAAACATCTACCTGGCACTAGAATCCTTGTACAGGAGCTGCAGACTAGAAGGCTCCAGCACTAAACATTAACTTGACCATAAAACTAAGCTGAAGACCACACAAAGACAATAGATAGAAAAATGGGTTTTAAATAAAGAAGCTTATATTTAATGGTGAGCTCAAACCATGCAGAGTGCATAAAATTAATGGACAAAAGAACAAATATCTAAAGAAGGCAGCCATTGGGATGCAGTATAACACTTGACTACAAGCTGTGGGTGATCAGAACAGGAACAATGGAAAAGGTTGTCCTTTAGGAAGAAGGGGACTAAGACCCAGGGCATCATTAGGATGGCATCCCGACGTGAAGAGCGACCGCCCGCCATAAGGGCGGGGGTCCCGTGGGGGCAATTAGGATGCGCCCGCCACTGTGACGGGCGCATCCCGCATATTTAACATTGCGGCGGGCGGTGCTGAAAGCACCGCCCGCCACAATGCTAAAAATGCATGTCGCACATTCTAATGCACAACGTGACAGGCACCGCACGGTGCCTGCCACGTTGTCTATTGAAATGCAGGGGGTTACCATAGGTACCCCCCATGTGCACCCCCAGAGTCCCTGGGGGCCCGCAACGGGCCCCCGCAAGCAATTTCGGCATGCCTTTCCGTGGCGGCAATGCCGCCACGGAAAGGCATGTTTCCGCACCCATAGTAATATGGCTGGCGGTGTCTCACAGACACCGCCACCATATTAAACTCTGTTCCGCCCGGTCGACTTGTTGACCGGGCGGAAAAGCGGCAGACGGTCTTTCGTCAGCCGCGGTCCCCCCCGCCATAATAATATGGCGGGGGGAAATGGGTGGCAGGCGGGGACAGATCTCGGGTGGATCGCCACTGCCATGCGGGCGGTGGCGATCCGCCCGAGATCCTAATGGGCCTCTAAGATTCAGAGATGATTCAACTAGAGCTTGCAAATGCCAAACATATATAAAAAGCTGGAAAAAGACCAGGAAGTAAACAGACAATTAGAAGAGGGGGAACCCTGTAGGAGGGCAGCGAGAGCACACAGACTGTCAATTAGCAGACAAAGGCAACAGTTCCAGCATCAGTTTACAAAGAATGCATCAAGTGGGAGCTTTCAGCTTTTGTTGCATTGGGGAGATGGCAGTCTTGGCACTTCCTTAGCCAAAGTCAATGAGGTGGAAAATAAAAAAGTGCCTGTGTGAAAAGTGAATAGTAAAAAGTTAAGATTGAAATCCATTTCTCATCGTGGTATGCTTTAAAGGAAAGCATTCTAGAGTCAAAACCTAACATCCAGCAGCCATTCCACCCTCGCTTCTCTTTCTTGTTTCTAGTAAGTGTAAGGATGTGAGATCTAACCCATGAATACCCAATTGTTTTTTTACTTTTGGACCTCTGCATTGAGTCTTACTCACTGTAATCTGTCTTTTACAACTGATCTGAGATTCAACCTTCAGTGCTCACTTTTTTATTATAAGATCCACTGCTGTGCAGCTGGAGTAAGAGGGACTGCTTAGGTTACATGTGAACACTTGTACACAAATGTGTGCTCACGTGTACGGGCTGAGCAAGAAAGACTATTTTATTACTCATTCTGGTATCTGCACACAGGTAGCACAGTTGTAAATGGGACCCAGATTAAATACTTGTAGGCTTCAAGACCTCAGAATCCATTAGGAATCCAAAAATAAAACCCATTTCCTTTTGATTCAAGTGTAAATTCTGTAGTGCGAGTGATTGGTGTGAATTAGAAAGGTCAGGGAAGTGATTTTTCCTAACAACTCCAGGGCCCAAAACTCATATCCAGCATAATTTTTAATCTGTATGAGGTTGCACATTTATTTATAAAATTTGCCCTGTTACCATGGGTTCACTGATAGAATAGCGATGCTAAAACATCAATGGTAAAAATATCGAAAAGATATATAGATTGTAAAAATATCGACTCCCTATACTTAAACAAGTAAGTAAGAAAATATTGAATCAGCAATATTGAAGTTAAAAATATAGATGTAAAAAATATCGATTTAAAAAATATAAACAAAATAAAATAATATATATTAAACATATAAAATAATGTTATTCTTACACAAAATAAATTACATTTGGGGGTCGATTCCGATCCTCTAAAAAGGCCCTACGAATCGTCGTACGGAGCGTTTTCTCCGTACGACTCGCACCCGGTAAACTGTCCCTACAACCTAGGAAGTACGATTCGTACAAAAGACCGTACGTGGAAAAAATACCTATGATTCTGATCCGGAACAGCTTGTACGCGACGTCCGGACATATTCAGGCAGTGGTTTCCGGCCCAGCAAGTACGATTCTTCCCTACGCCACTCCGTACGGCCCTTTTTTTACGGGAGTCAAAAACAGCCGGAAAAGCAGAGTTCGACGCGAACCGCTACGCAACGGAGCCCCGGTACGCGACATACACGCCATGAACCCCATCGTACGTGTCATCCCGGTCCTCTTGGCCTACGACGTGGTGCACCGCACCCGACGCACACGCCGCAGAAGGTGAGAACAACACCCAGGGGCCAGGGTGGGGGTGAGGGGCACGAAACATACCCCATAACCAAACCCAAACCTATAATATGGAGGCCATACATTACCATCAGGGTCTGGTCACTTTGGGGGTGTGTCCAGCAACCCCTGCGTACCGCAACAATGGAAGTGGACTTGTACGGTGCGTACCACACGTACCCCTACGGCACCATTACAACAGTGGCACGGACCGTACCCACGCATGAATGCGTGGGTATGGTGCATACCACACGTACCCCTACGGCACCATGACAACTCAGGTACGGACCGTACCCACGCAAAAATGCGTGGGTATGGTGCGTACCACACGTACCCCGTTACGGCAGCAGTAAATTTGGGATAGAATGCGTACACACGCCAGGAATGTGGGCCTAGAGGACTGGCCCAGTATGTTACCTTCATATTGGTGTGTGTGTAGGTCCAGGCCAGCAGTGTACAGCCCCAAGGGGGTGTGTGGGTGGGTGCATATGACTCCCAGCAGCGTCCAGACCTATGAGGGGTGGGTGCATATCACTACCAGCAGCGTCCAGACATATGAGGGGTAGGTGCAGAGAAATCCCAGCAGCGTCCAGACATATGAGGGGTGGGTGCATATGACTCCCAGCAGCGTCCAGACCTATGAGGGGTGGGTGCATATCACTACCAGCAGCGTCCAGACATATGAGGGGTGGGTGCAGAGGACTCCCAGCAGCGTCCAGACCTATGAGGGGTGGGTGCATATCACTACCAGCAGCGTCCAGACATATGAGGGGTGGGTACAGAGGACTCCCAGCAGCGTCTAGACCTATGAGGGGTGGGTGCATATGACTCCCAGCAGCGTCCAGACCTATGAGGGGTGGGTGCATATCACTACCAGCAGCGTCCAGACTACTAGGGGTGGGTGTAGAGGACTCCCAGCAGCGTCCAGACATATGAGGGGTGGGTGCATATGACTCCCAGCAGCGTCCAGACCTATGAGGGGTGGGTGCATATCACTGCCAGCAGTGGACAGACATATGAGGGGTGGGTGCAGAGGACTCCCAGCAGCGTCTAGACCTATGAGGGGTGGGTGCATATCACTACCAGCAGCGCCCAGACATATTAGGGGTGGGTGCAGAGGACTCCCAGCAGCGTCCAGACATATGAGGGGTGGGTGCATATGACTCCCAGCAGCGTCCAGACCTATGAGGGGTGGGTGCATATCACTACCAGCAGCACCCAGACATATGAGGGGTGGGTGCAGAGGACTCCCAGCAGCGTCCAGACATATGAGGGGTGGGTGCATATGACTTCCAGCAGCGTCCAGACCTATGAGGGGTGGGTGCGTATCACTACCAGCAGTGGACAGACATATGAGGGGTGGGTGCATATCACTACCAGCAGTGTCCAGACATATGAGGGGTGGGTGCAGAGGACTCCCAGCAGTGGACAGACATATGCGGGGTGGGTGCATATTACTACCAGCAGCGTCCAGACATATGAGGTGTGGGTGCAGAGACTCCCAGCAGCATCCAGACATATGAGGGGTGGGGGCATATGACTCCCAGCAGCGTCCACACATATGAGGGGTGGGTGCAGAGTACTCCCAGCAGCGTCCAGACCTATGAGGGGTGGGTGCATATCACTACCAGCAGCGTCCAGACCTTTGAGGGGTGGGTGCATATCACTACCAGCAGTGGACCGACATATGAGGGGTGGGGGCATATCACTACCAGCAGTGTCCAGACATATGAGGGGTGGGTGCAGAGGACTCCCAGCAGTGGACAGACATATGCGGGGTGGGTGCATATCACTACCAGCAGCGTCCAGACATATGAGGGGTGGGTGCAGAGGACTCCCAGCAGCGTCCAGACATATGAGGGGTGGGTGCAGAGGACTCCCAGCAGCGTCCAGACCTATGAGGGGTGGGTGCATATCACTACCAGCAGCGTCCAGACATATGAGGGGTGGGTGCAGAGGACTCCCAGCAGCGTCCAGACCTATGAGGGGTGGGTGCATATCACTACCAGCAGCGTCCAGACATATGAGGGGTGGGTGCAGAGGACTCCCAGCAGCGTCCAGACCTATGAGGGGTGGGTGCATATCACTACCAGCAGCGTCCAGACATATGAGGGGTGGGTGCAGAGGACTCCCAGCAGCTTCTAGACATATGAGGGGTGGGTGCATATCACTACCAGCAGCGTCCAGACCTATGAGGGGTGGGTGCAGAGGACTCCCAGCAGCGTCCAGACCTATGAGGGGTGGGTGCATATCACTACCAGCAGTGGACAGACATATGAGGGGTGGGTGCAGAGGACTCCCAGCAGCGTCCAGACCTATGGGGGGTGGGTGCATAACACTACCAGCAGCGTCCAGACATATGAGGGGTGTGTGCAGAGGACTCCCAGCAGTGTCCCACTCCCAGGAGGATGGATGTCTTTCACACACTGCATGACACACCACATGTGGGTGTGAGGACATATAACACATGCAAACCCACCCATGGCGGATGCAGCACAATACACACTCAGATTTCATGCCAACAGACTGTATAGTCATGTAACTGGATACAAAACTAAGATAGCCAAAGGGAACACATACCGTCACGCACATCCCAGGACTGATAGGAATGTCCAGGTGCTGGTCCAGCCACCAAGATGTTGTCTCTCATGGAAGGAGTAGGGTTCAATTCCACCAGATACAATGCCCACAATTGTGAGTCAGGTGCCCAAATACCCTGCATAACAAGTACCATTTGTGTGGTAGGCCGTGATTACACACATGCATAGTGCTGAAAAGGGACAAATTGTCCCTGAAGGCATTCCTACATACCCAAAACACAAGTACAGTGACTAGCAAGGATGGCACAGACGATTCAGCAGGAGACATCGGTGAGCAGGCATGGCCATTGTTGAAGGGATCCCTCACCAACAAAGGAAATGTTGACACAGGTCAGCACAACAATTGTGCAACTGTTTGCAGGGAAGATGTCAGGTGCCACAGTGGAAGGAACACTCCTTGGGACAATGTATCCAAAGAAAAGAAACACACACTACCAATGATTCTTTGCAGAGACATTGTGATGGCACACAGATACCATGGTCCACCTCATGACCATCATACAAAAACATTTCTCAGAACCCTAACATATTACCAGAACAACAACTCCAGGATCCTCATCACCAACATCAAGTACCTGAAATGCAATAGTGTTGAAAGTAAAAGAAAAGGCTTTATTCAGCACACAAAAATAACAAATTAAGAAGACACTATCTACAAAGGCCAATGGCCTGTCCTTTGTTATAGTCCAAGGGTGGACGTAGGGGACTGTGTCCACCCCTACCTTGCCTGCACAAAGTAACCTTAAGGTTTGCCGACCGGGGGGGGGGGGGGGGCATCATCTGTGGCAGGACCAGGCACTGCAGGGACAGGAGGGGGTTGGGTAGGTGTGGTGGGTACAGGGCTGGACGTCTCCACCACAGGGGGTGGGGCAGCACCAAAGGTGGAGGTGAGCTCGGCGCTGCACACTGCTGCCAGGGCATCCAGAGTAACCCCCGCACCTGAAGAGACCCCAGGGCCAATGGAGGGGGGGGGGGTGGCTGAGGGATGGGGTGCAGCGCTATTGGGGGAGGGGGTGGACATGGGAGTGGACTCAACTCCCCTGCCCGGGGACTTCCTCGCCCGCTTGCGGGGTGGTGTCACAGTGGGGGTGCTCACCCATGTAGAGCTCTTTGGGTGACAGTTTGGCAGGGGAGCTAAGGGGAGTGGTTTTGGAGGGACTGGGTTGTGAGGACTGTGGACTCTGACTGTGGCTGCGTGTCTGCCGTTTGCCCCCAGACCCTGTGGGTGTGCCTACGTCCCCCTAAGTGTGCGTGCCAGGAGGTGTGCGCTGTGCCTTACTTGGGGGTGTGCTGTATATGTCTGTTGGGGTGCGTGCCCGTGACTGTCTGTGTGTGCATTGGGCAGGCATGGGAGAGGGCAGTGTGGATGGGTCCGGGGTAGGGGGGACGGAGTGCCGCAGGAGAGAAACTGATTCCGTCAGTGAAGAGTCCATGGACCGCAGAATCCTGCGTTGCTCAGACATCATTGATGACATGCCCTCCACGAACGACACCAACTGTGTGAGCAGTTTAGTGTGTCCACGGAGGACATGTAGCACTGATGCCTGACCAACCTGCAACTGGCGTAGTGTGTCCACAGACTCTTCACTGAGAGCAGCAGGGGTGACAGGGGCAGGGGGTGCGGTGCCCGGTCCGAAGGAGACACGGTGGGACCCTGCACGGACAGAAGGGACGGGAGCAACTGGGAGGGTGGAGATGTCAATGGAGGAGGCGGGTACAGATGGTGGGATGCTGCCAGTTGTTGGGGCATCCTCCGCCTCCTCAGGGAGTTCGGCCTCAGACCTGTCGGCGTCGTAGATGCTCTCGCCTCCAGACAGGTCCTCCGACTGACTCCCCCCACCCTCCGTGCCACTGCCTCCTGCTGACTCCACAGTACTGGCGGCACTGTCGCTGGGTCCCTCCTCAAGGTCCATGCAGGTGTCTCCCTCGCTTGCGGATGATGATGCTGTGGGCAAGGAGAAGAAACCAAAATGCATCAGTCACCTGTATACATCTGACACATGAGCACAAGAACAATTGGTCACAGTGCATATCAGGCAATGCATCATGAGTAACAGCCAGCCTACTCCGCACATATGTAAGCCCTGTACTGCCCAGTTGTTAGACCCACCATGCCACTTTGACATCAGGAAAATACATACACAAAAGGCCACAACTGGAATGAGAAATACACTGAGAAGCTAGTGTCTGTGAACCGGTGATCACAGCAATACAATGAAGTCATGACACCTCTTGTTTAGCCTGAAAGAAACAGTAGTGATGCACTCAAGGTAAACTAACACACCTCAATACTCAAGGTGTCACCACACTCAGAGACCTGTAAGTCCTTTGGAACACAAAACGAACAAATGTCGGTACCTTGGGACTCACAATACTTTACACAATCTACATGTTTTGAATGTGCCAATTGGCCATTTCGTGAAAAGAACACTCATGTGGCTGCATGCAATATGTCGCACAAGGCAGTGCACATAAAAGTACATGTCTACTCTCATTGAAGAAGCTGGCACCTTTTCTGAGAAGCCACTGTTAGAAATAAATGGTGTTGCAGAAAGTACATATACATGGGCCCACGGGGGTCTTGATGTCTTGAGACTCGTTAGTTTGTATCACCAACAACAAAGGAGTCTCACAAAATCAAGACCACTGTGGGAACATGTATATGGAGAATCTGCAACACCATTTAATTTGAACAGTGGCTTATTTGAATAGGTGCCAGTGTGTTCCATGAAAGTTGAAATGTCGTTTGGTGTGCGCTTTCTTGGTAGACTTTTTCATGCAGGCCCATCAGTGTACTTAACACAAATCATCCAATTTCCACATTTAAAACATGAACAAATGTTGACAAGTGCTGTGAGTGCCAAGGAACAATTTTGTAAGAGTAACAACTTTAATTATGTCAGTTGTCACCAGGCCATCCGTCACCTAATTACACAGTTGGCTACACATATGACCTACTGCCAGTCATCTGGAGTGGCACACATGTCCACACCCAGGACAATGCATAAGCTAATGGGCCTGCAATTGGCTGGTAAAAAAGCCCAGCTGTACTGTGGGGACACCCTCATGGCAAGCCAGAATGTACACTCAGATGTCAGCACACAAAGTCCAAAATGCGTTGCATCAGAACCGCACACAGGTGCAAAAAATGTATGATCAGGATTCATGTTGGTAAAATAATTACACAGGCTGCAAAGCACGAACATTGAGCACTGGCCACCAACACAGGGGCACTGCAAAGTGTATTTTTGTACAGACAATTCTCACACACAAGTCAGACCTGGCAATGAAAAATTAGGGTTGCACATGTATGCCTCTCCCGCACCCCCCCCCCAATACCTGAGTCAATGTGATTGATACAGATCAAGAACTGACACCTCTTATTCTGGGTTACAACAACTGTGCTTGAAAAATAGCTTAATTTACACAACATCACCTCGTGGGGCTGCAAACACATATTTGTGACAAACAACCATCAACAGATTGTTGTGAATAGCCACACAGGCACTGCCCAGTGTGAGTATGCATGAGCAAAATGGTGTATCCCTGTCCAGTGGACACAGGTAACACACATTAGCAAAATACAAACTAGGCCAGGGAACAATGCCACAGAGGCAGACGTATGCAGAACAAACAGAGAATGTGCACAGTGTTGGATGACACACATGATTAGGAGGCCAGGGTGTCTCAGGGGACTGTAGTGGGCACACTGCTCCGTGGTCCTGGAATGAGCTGACTGTACCATGTTCAACCGTCATGGCACTATGCATATCTCCCACTCATGCACATCATGTCTGAGGCCACAACATTGGTCATGCATGCTGCAAGGGTGTCCAGTTGAAAGCTCACACTCCTATGTGGAGAATCAGCATCAGTGACAACAACTATGGACCCCCAACATAGTGACCAGGTCATGGCACAGGCAAGGTACCAACACAAGTCACAGACCACCCTCCCACATGATGCAGAAAGCAATGTGCACTTAGATTTACTGGCACCCTAGATGACCATGTGTAAATGTGATTACACACGGAACAGGGGACACATGTCAAGGAGGGGAAGGAATGAAAAAGAGCAACGGGTGACATTGGGGAACAGAAAATTCACTGCACATATCAACTCTGGGAGTGTATCCAGGCTACAGAGCACTTACAAAAGCTTGCTACACATAACAAGACAAACAGCCATGTACCTACCCCCTCCTTGCTGCAGTCTCTCCTGTAACTGCCTATCGAGGTCTGGGAAGACCACTGCCAGGACACGTCTCATTTGGGGGGTCAGCCGTCGGCGTCCGCCGTGGGGGCGAGGACTGTCGAGTCCCAGCTGGACCTGGGCGATCCGCCGAGTCCAGCACCGGACGTCCTGCCACCTCTTGCGCACCTGTGGCAGCTGGCGACGACGCTCCCCCTCAGATCTCATGGCCCTGACGATGTGGTTCCAAATCACCCCCTTCTTGTAGGCAGTTACCTGTCAGGATGACAAAGTGACACACCATAAATATACCTGCTCCATGTCCCCGAGACACACATTTGAACCTCTTAGAAATGTTGATAGGATGCAGACAGGAATTACATCATACACAATAAGTAATTGGCCTGTGTGCAAGCCCCAATGCACTACATGGCATTGAAAGTCAACCGGTTGGCATGAGGGTTGCAACACACTCACTGATCATGCCACACACTGTGCAGCACATGCAACAGCAGGCTGATGGCCAGCACGTGCCAAGCAGTCACATGTCCCACTCCACTGACGCACCCTCAGCATACTAGACATACACACCCAAGCACAGATCACTCGCCTGTCATTGACAACAGCAGATACAACCCTCACTCTGCACATGTGCCACTTGCCAGTGGGGTGTCACAGGTGTCATGCTAGCTATGCAAGTCAGACACATAGCACGGCTTACTTGTCACATCAGATGGATAGATATGTTGCCACCTCCATGCAGCTGTGGTGCAACACTTCACATAGACACTCACCCACATGTAAAGGAAGATTCACACACATCGCTGTCCATGAGGTCGTACACATCATTTGGACACTCTCACCACAGGTCCATTCAACTCATACACATTTGTGGGTACAGTCACCTGTCACACCGGGGGGAGCACTGAATCACCTCAGGACAATAGGAAAAAAAACACCAAGGATTTCACTGGCTCAATGTGTCATGCACTATGCAGTGAAAGTCACAGTAAGCACAATGCAAGTGAGGAGTGCACACAGGAACTACATCAGGCTCTGCATGAGAGACATCAGCATGTCCCCCACCCTGGGATCCACTCTAAACATAGCATGTCTGTCCCACCTGGACACAATATTGACAGTCACACAACAGGTGCCTAGGCAAAGGTAATGGACTCAGCACTCACCTGCTCCCCTGGTCTCCCATACAGGCTGGTGTACTGTGGGAGGAGGGCGTCCAGCAAGGCCTGATTCTCCTCCTGGGTGAATGGCTGGGCCCTCTCCACAGTACGTGACATGGTCCAGAGGAAGCAGAGACAGCAGCAAAGTTGTCTACTGGAAAGTTGTGCAGGCAAGTGCCCTCTCATGGGTTCTGGATGCTTTATATCTGACTTGCTGAAGGGCATTCATTTAGAGGAGTACATAGTGATTGGTCAGACTCATTAGCATCCTACGTTTACTCCAATCCCTTTAAACATACACCAATGACTTTAAACATACACCAATGACAGCATTCGCATCGTTCAAATTTTGAGCATCATGTCAAGTCAACAACCACTTTGCAACATTGTATTTTGTGGCCAACTGACTGTTCCAGGACACATGATCGACACTTTCCCACTCAAAACTCTGTCTCCATGACAACCAGCATGCATTTAGGGCCTAATACTTGTCCCTTATGTGTCCCCTATGTATTTTTTAAATGCACACACAGGTACGGTGCGTTTCACACGTACCCCTACGGCACAAGTACAATGGTGAAACGAAGCGTACACACGCGATGATAGCGGGTGTACGGTGCGTTTCACACGTACCCCTACGTCACAAGTACAATGGTGAAACGAAGCGTACACACACGATGATAGCGGGTGTACGGTGCGTTTCACACGTACCCCTACGGCACCAGTTGTACAGTGCGTTTGACAGGTACGTGTACTACTAGTGCGTACACGTAGGTGTACGCACTAGTAGTACATGTACCTGTACGTGTACTACTAGTGCATACAGGTATGTGTACTACCTTAGTACACGTACGTGTACGCACTAGTAGTACACGTACCCGTACGTGTACTACTAGTGCGTACCCGTACGTGTACTACCTTAGTACACGTACGTGTACGCACTAGTAGTACACGTACCCGTATGTGTACTACTATTGTGTACACGTACGTGTACTAAGGTAGTACACGTACGGGTACATGTACTACTAGTGTGTACACGTACGTGTACGCACTGTACTACTAGTGCATGCACCATACGTATACTACTGGTGCGTACCCGTACGTGTACTAAGGTAGTACACGTACAGGTACGTGTACTACTAGTGCGTACACGTACTTGTACGCACTGTACTACTAGTGCATGCACCGTACGTGTACTACTGGTACGGGTACGCACTAGTAGTACACGTACGGTGCATGCACTAGTAGTACAGTGCGTACCCGTATGTGTACTACCTTAGTACACGTACGGGTACGCACTAGTAGTACACGTACGGTGCATGCACTAGTAGTACAGTGCGTACCCGTACGTGTACTCATTTCACACGCTTACAATGGTAATACAGGCGAACACATGACAGAAATGGAGGGCTACGAGTCGCACATGGATGTCCATCAAGTACTTGTCATTGCATACTTACATGTGCAGGCCCTAGGTGTGTTAGCCAGTGATATTGCACAGGTCATCTCATCTAGTTGCACAATTGATGTGTGATGACCTGTGGATACATGATGGGGCACTATGTGGCACACATCACCTTGCCACTTGCCACATGTGTGTCTGTAGTCCAACTGTGTCATGCACAGCAGCAGTGGAATGGCACAGTAATCAACACCCGCACCTGTCTCCTGATGCCAGGGACAGGGACACTCTATCAACTGACATGTCTCGATCAGCGTGCCCCTTTGGGACTATGTCAGGTGTGTGTCATGTGTTCCCAAGAGCTTGATGTCAGTGTCCCGTCAACTGCATCTGCTGTTGGTGCATCCAACAGGGGTCTGTGTGGAGATGGGCATGGAACACGTCTACGCACACCATGCCACATGTGGATTCCCACGGCTGTAGGGTCTGTGTGCATTGTGCATCATATTTTCCCAGTCAGACATGTGTGCGTTGTCTCAATGGCTGTGTTTTTTAGTTGTCACGTGTACCCCTTCATCGCAATGTGTTTGATATGTACATTTGACATTCCATGTGACCTGTGCGTGTGCCTTGCAGTCAGCTGTGATGAGATGACATCCTTCCAATACAGCTATGTGGATGTGTGTCACTCTGGTGATATCTCTGGCTGTTCACTCAGACTGGCCCCCAGCTCATTTCAGGGCATGCCATGTAGACTTGACAATCAACAGGTGTATCTGGCTTTTTGTAGGAGTGCCAGCAAGCTTGCATATGTGTCCGTCCTGGATGTATTGCACACACCCGACTCCATAGTTACCTGATGTGTATTAGCAGTGTAACATGTGCTATGTTCATTGACATTGATGTTGGCCGACTCTCAATCTTCATTCATCCAAACAATGTCTTTCAGGGCTCCACCTGTCCCAAGACTAATGCCAGACTTGGGTGCCATGAGGGAACGTGCCTGCATCCGACGTTACAGATTCACTCAGCAGTTGATTGAGGACTTGACCGACAGGCTGGCACCACACCTCCAACCGCGACACAGGTATCCTACTGCACTGACCCCAAAGATGAAGGTGATGGCAGCCCTACATTTTTTTGCCACAGGTACGTTTCAATTCACAATAGCTGATGTTGGTGGCATGTCACAGACAATGTTCAGCCGTGTCCTGCGTGATGTTTTAGCAGCCATGTTGGAGCACCTTGATGAATTCATCACATTTCCTACTCCTGAGGAGTTGACAGATGTCAAGGGTGATTTCTATGCCTTGGGAGGGATGCCCCATGTCATTAGGTCCATTGATGGTACACATGTGGCTTTGGTACCACCACAGGCACAGGAACAAGCCTATCGCAATAGAAAACATTACCACTCGATAAATGCCCTTGTCGTGTGTCTTGCTAACATGCTGATTTCCCATGTCTGTGCACGTTTTCCAGGATCAGCACACGATGCCTACATCATGAGGCGTAGCAGGGAGCCACAAATGATGCTGCGGCTGCACAACGAACGAGCATGTCTTGTTGGTGGGTATACTCTGTTTGTCCTGTGTGTTGCGGTATCTTTGGCTCTTACGGCATCTCCTGACCCTGTTTTTTACATGATGTTTCCATGTAGGGGACTCTGGATATCCCAACATGCCATGGCTAATGACACCTCTCCGCAACCCAAGAACAGCTGCAGATCACAGGTACAACGGTGCACACGGGCAGACCAGGCGAATGATTGAGAGGACATTTGGCCTCCTGAAGAGCCGATTCCGGTGCCTGGACAAGACAGGCGGGTCCCTCCCATATGCCCCGGAGAAGGTCTGCCGAATCTTCCTCGTGTGCTGCATGCTGCACAACATGGCAGTTGAGAAGGCAGTGCCACTCATCCTGGATCCGGATGAGCAGGAACATCCACCCGTGGAGGATCAAGGGCTTGCTCACGAGGCTAGTGATGAGGAGGAGGAGGATATCCGGAGTCAGCTCATACGCAACTTCTTCTCATAATGGTGAGCCACTGGGTATGAGTGTGCAAGCTTGTAGCATTGAGTGGCATGTGTTGCAATGTGTGTGTCCAGCTGACTGAATGCAAAGTGACTTGGATGTGTGTTCTGATGTGTCACTAGAGTGATGATGTCATGACACACAGTTTTGCGGAGAGACATTATTCGAAATTTGCATGTGTCAAACATTGTTCATGTTTGGTAAATGTCCATGTGTGCGGTGAGAATTGTTTTAGGTGACTTCTTGTGTGTCTGTCATTCCCAGGTATTTAGCGCCTGTTGTCTGCTTGTGTCATCGTTGTCCTCCTGCTATTCCTCATGAATTAGCATTCCATGCACGGACATGTGGAAAGGTCAGTCTTGGTAAGGTTAGCAGCAAGGAATTTTTGTGGTGGTACGGGTTTGGAATGTGTGGGGACTGCTTCTGTGCATGTTGTGGTACCATGCATACATGTCTTCTCACCATGGAGCATATAACATGTAGCATCACTTCCATGACATGATAGTCACCCTTCTTGACAGTCATCTGTAGTGGAGTGTGGCGTCTGATGAAGGCATCAATGTGTGTAAACCTTGCCTCTGAAACATTGCAGATTCTACGGGTGGACATAGTGGGGGACATCACAACAACAGGCTCCATGGGGAATTGCAGCCTCTCCGTGTGCAGCAGGATGTGTTTGGCTCATCCCCTTAACTTGTGTGCCAGTTCATTGGAATTTACATCATCCGTGTTGTGAAGGGGGTGTCCAGCGTATGTCCCACATGTTCTGTCAACTGACCTGTGAGTCTGTTAATATGGATGCAAATCCCTTTGTGTGTGTATGTGGAATAAAGGTGTTCAGCACAATCCAAAGTGCCTCAACACTGTCACTGCAGCTCTCTTGACAGTTAGCATGCGTCATCTATGGCATAATTGTCAAAGATTGAGCATCTGTGTCTATGTGTACTTTGGCAACATGCATGCAGTGCTTTATGGCTAATGATCTCTATTGTGCATGAAGTACCTTGTTGGGTATGTATTTGTGCAGCGTGCTCCCCACAACGGGACGAGAACGCCTGCTGATGGTGTGTCTCCTTTGCGCATCTCCGCATTTTGTTGCCTGATCCAGTGGCTGTAATTTATGGTGATTGTTCATACATTTTCTCATAGTGACCCATGAGTGACCTGACACTCCTTCCTTTACATACACCTGTTGCACTGTGCCTTTCAGACCTTGTCTGTGTGTGCTACTTTTTGCCTAATTTCGAACCCCTTCCGCCTGCTGCTGCCTCACCTGCGGCACCGCCCCACCGAGTGCCCTGATTCTGCAACCCTCACGCCTCCGAAATGCTCTGCCCTTCCCCCTCTACCCATTCGAAATGCAGGCAGCAGCTTTTCTGTGCCACTGTAGCCCCAGCACCATGCCAAAGGCAGGTACGTATGCGCCTGCAACATGCACAGTGCACGACCCTCTAGTCTTTGCATGACCCACGTCACACAACAGGCTCATTCTGCAGCCACTCTCCAAGCAATGTCATCGTGACAATCATCCTCCTGCTATCAGGCAACCCCTAAGCACACACACGACACCTTCGCATGCTGAGTGTGCTACTCCAACTGCCTACACAGCGCTGCCCAGCCTACAAGACCCTGTCAGAACTACCAGGTAATGTGCCTCCTACTCCACACTCGCTCCGTCCACCAGCACGCCATTGGACTCTGTTACCTCCTCAACATGACATCCCCACACATCACCTTCATGACAGTAACCTGGACAAAAGCATCCTCAGCACATGACGTCTTCATTGCCATCTCACACGGATACAAGACCACCCGCAGGGACGGCAACACCAGTTCCGGGGGATGAATTGCTATTTATTCACAAGTACACCCTCAGAGTCACAAATCAGGGTTTGCAGCAACTCCATGCAACCCTCAGTGTAACACTCCTCTACAGATCTGCAGGACTACATCCACTATTTCACTAAGCCATCAACACGTACATCTGCACGTACGCCCTAACCTCCACGGGCTACATGTGGCTGTGTGCCAGTAACTTCTTGCTGGAGGGGAACAACACCACCATCCATCATTGGTCCATCAACATTTGACTCCACGTCTCTGACAAGCAACACACTGGCCCACACCCCGCTACCGATCCCCCAAAGATGCTTGATGTAAGTCACCACAGATAAGCTGTGTGGGAGACTCAAAACAACACCCCCGCCACACGCTGCAACCTCACGCACTGGATCAGCAACTGATCCAACAATCTTGCCACATTGACGGACTTTCCTGTGAAGCACAACAACAGTTCAGGCACTTGGGACAAGGCAGACCTATAGGACTCCTACAGACTTAGCCGGACTCTTGTGCAAACCTTGCAACACAAAGAGCCATAATTTGCCTTACAGCCCTGGGAAACACCACACACAGCCATCACCATATCATCAGCAAGGACAAGTGGAGATCCTTCAGATAGTGCCGAGACACCCAAACACACGACATCAAGGTGCTCATCAGCATTGTGAGTGAACTGACAGCAGATCTCCATCCAAGACACCCCAGCCTTGCAAGGCAGATCACATCCCTTGCAACTTTGTACCACTGCAAGTTCATGGGCATACACAACAGCCTTGGCACACAGACACAGACAGCACTATTATCCGCAGGACAAACCCCCATCAGGTTAAGGACTCCCATCAGCAGCAATGACACAACCTGGCTCATTGCAACATACACTCTGGCTCTCCATCAGGCCCCTTCCCACACAACATCTAAGCCACATCATTCCACATCCTTGAAGCCCACGTCCAGCGCGTCCTGAATGTCTCCTTTGAGTTTGCCACATTCCATGGGTGCAGGAGGCATGCAGAGACCCAGGCCCTTCTAAGACAATGGACGGAAGTACCGCAGGATCTCCTGGTACATCACCCTGCTTCCCTACCCAGGAAATGTCATCAGGAAGACACTCAACAAGCAAATGACTATTTTCCTCCATGCAACCTTCTCCAGGCAACCGGCACCAGACCATCTTCCACAGTAATCACACCACTGCAATCGTCAGCATTGCCACCACCAAAAACAACTTTGCCATGCTCAACAGTGGCGGCTCCTCCATAGGGGCGTTTGGGCGCCGCCCCCCTGCTTTCTCGCAGTGCGAGAAGGCAGAAACATAAATGGTAATAACTACCATTTATGTTTCTGCCTTCTCGCACTGCGAGAAAGCAGAAGTGCCTGATCGGGGGTGGGCGGTCCTGCTTGAGGGCAGGGGGGAGTGGCTTGCCCACTGTTGTGCATAGGGACTGTTTGGTCCCCCCTGGGGCCGATCAAACAGTCCGTATGTACAACAGTGGGCAAGCCACTCCCCCCATGCTCTCGAGCAGCACCGCCCACGGCGCCCACTCTACATAGTGAAAATGGTCCCGGCTGGGGCGCTCTCCACTGCGCCTCAGCGTTGTGATTGGCAGAGCGGAGGCAGGGAGGCTGCCTTTCATTGATGACGACGAGAGCTTCAGGACGGCGGGAGCGGCAGTTTGGACGCATCCAGAAGCTGCGGTGTTGCAGGACACCGCAGATAGGACTGTCACCTAACGCTGTCTCCTGAAACGTGATTGTCTGTGGCTCTCCTCCTCATTTTAACATTTTATTGTGTTTTAACTGTTGTTCCTCGTGATTTTTAAAAAACGCTGCTAAATTGTGCTTTTATTGTTATCTGCCTCCCCAACACGATCGCATTGCCTGCATTTAAAAGTTTACGCACTAGACTCACCATTTGGGTGTTTTTTCGCTGCCCTACCCCCGACCGCCATCTTAGGTGTGGGTCGGAAGCGCTCCCACGTCGCTTCCGGGATTAGCGCTCTAGTTCGGACCGCCGCCCCTTGCCATACACTACTTAGGGGAGGAAATGGTCGCGCGCAGCGCACGCGCGCAGCGTCGCGCCGGAGGAGCGCCAGAGGAAAGCCCGTCTGGGCCCGTCCGGGCCCGACCGGGCCTAGGGCCTGCCAATATGCCCGTCGCGACATCTTTGCAGGACAATCGTCGTCGGTACGAAGCAAGTGAGCTCCTGTCATTACGTCCTCTTAAAGTGGATACATGTGGGTACCTTGTGAAGGATGGGCAACCTTTCGTCAGTTGCAAGAGGTGTCGTCCAGGGTTTGGGGCCCATAAGACTAGTAAACATTTAGCATGCGGTCTGCTGAACTGCAGGTCACTGCCCTGTCATGCCACAGAAATAAATTCCTTAATCCTGGATCAGGACCTTGATGTCTTATTTCTAACAGAGACATGGACTACGTCCACATCAGGCCCAGATATGGTCCGTGCCCTTCCACCGGGATATGTTATTTTGCACCTTGACAGGCCCATGGGACGGGGAGGGGGTATGGCCATTCTGTACCGTGATATGTTCACATGTAAAACACAAAAAGCCGGGGTTAAGGACTGCGAAAGCTGTCAATTTTCCCTGCGGCTCTCCCCCACGGTCGCTATTTCAGGCCTCTTGATTTACCGCCCCCAGGGGGCAGTGGCCGGTTTCATTGACTCATTAATGGAATCCGTCACCTGTATAGCCTCCTCTTCGACGAATTTTATCCTACTAGGGGATCTGAATCTCCATTTCGACGATTTAATGGACGTGTCGGCCACTAACCTACAATGCGACCTGAATGCTATGCAATTGAGACGAATCAACTCAGGGGCGACCCATGTAAAGGGTCACTTGCTCGACCCTATTTTTTCCAATATGGAGTACCTGACTGCCCCACCTCCCCTTGCCCTCCCATGGACAGACCACTCCCTGGTCTTATTCAGTTGGGCCCCTGGGATCTGGGATTCTCCCCCACTGAGGACGTTCAGGACGGATAGAGCCTGGTCGAGGCTCCCTATGGATAAATGGGCGACTCTCTTGGAATCAACATGCCCCCATGGGGAATCTGACCCGGTGGCGGCGGACGCCAGCATAGAGACCTGGCTGAGTAGCTCCTTAGATGCCATTCTCCCTATGAAAAAGATGCTCATTAGGGATAAGAGAGTGGGCTCGGCCCCATGGTACTCTCCTGAACTGAGGGCTCTGAGAAAGAGCTGTAAAAGGCTGGAACGGGAGTGGAGGAAGGACTGGGGGACAGTCAGTAGGAACAACTACCGCTCAGCAATGAGAACATATAAGAACGCGATAAGGCAAGCTAAGATCCAACACTTCAATTAAAGAATCTGCAAAGCCACCTGTTCCTCAAGAGAATCTTTTAAAGTAATGAAAGAGCTAATAAAAACTCCCGACCCACCGGTTATACACAACAATCCCCAGGGAAAATGCCGGGAGTTGGCTACTTACTTTAACTCAAAAATCGAGACCATCCTACGCTCACTCCCTCAACCAACTGCAGTAGCAGAGCCAATTGCTCAGCAAAAGGTAGGAGCCGCTGAGCTGGACTCTTTTGGCCCCGTGACTGCGGAGGAAGTGCTGTGTGTGCTCGGGAAATTGAAGAGTGGTTCTCCCAAAGACCCTGTCCCGATGCGATATCTTAAACAAGTCGCGTCGACAATTGCGGCCCCAGTGACCGAGTTGATCAACCTGTCGCTTTCACAGGGGGTGGTGCCACCTGGATGGAAAGAAGCAGTTGTAAAAGCTCTTTTGAAGAAGCCGAGCCTTGATCCCACGGACTTGGCTAACTTTCGGCCGATTTCCCTGCTCCCTGGGATGAGTAAGGTGGCTGAAAGGCTGGTTAACCACCAACTTTCGAACTTCCTGGAGTCCAATGGCCGGCTACGGGACTCCCAGACAGGATTCAGGCCCGGACAGGGTACAGACACCGCCCTTCTGGCCGTGGTGGAGGAGGCCAGATGCATTCTGGATTCAGGGGGGTCAGTGGCAGTGATCCTCCTGGACCTGAGTGCGGCCTTTGATACCGTGAATCATCAGGTATTACTCCAGCGACTGGAAGGGCTGGGTGTCACAGGGAAGGCTCTGGGATGGCTGGCCTCCTTTTTAGGTGGACGGTCATTTGAAGTTTGGGAAGGAAACGAGAAGTCCCCCCCTTTCGCCCTCCAGTGGGGGGTTCCTCAGGGCTCATCACTGAGCCCTACACTATTTAATGCATATATGGCCCCCCTGGAGGACGTGGTGTCTCCGTTCGGCTTCAACATCATTAGCTATGCGGACGACACGCAGTTGGTGGTGGGGCTCTCTCAGGTAGAAAAACACCCAGCGGCGCTCCATTCCTGCCTGGAGGCAGTTTTCGGGTGGATGTGTCACTCATCCCTGAAACTGAATGGCTCTAAGACCGAGCTCATGATCTTAGGCCAGTCTTCCTTCTCCCTTTCTCCCAGCTGCTGGCCTGACTGCATGGGAGCTCCTCCCAGCCCAAAGAAGGAGATTAAGAGCCTGGGAGTGTGGCTGGAGCAAGACCTGACGTTTAGCACACACGCCAAAAAGACCGCGGGCGTCTGCTTTGGTATGCTCCGGTCAGCCCGTAAGATTCTGTCACTCCTCCCTGAGACCTCTCGCAAGTTGCTTATACAGGGGCTCATTATCTCCAGGCTGGATTACAGCAATGCTCTCTTCTTGGGCGCTCCGGAATCTACGTTCAAGAAGTTGCAGCAGGTGCAAAATGCAGCAGCTAGACTGCTAACTAATGTCCCCAGAAGGCAGTCTGCTAAACCAGCATTGAGGGCACTGCATTGGCTCCCGATACGGGAAAGAGTAACCTTCAAGGCTCTCTGCATGGCGCAGAAGAGTCTGCAGGGGAAGGGCCCAGCGATCTTGAGAAATATGATCCAACCTTACAAAGCAGCAAGGGCTCTTCGCTCTGATCATAAATTTCTTCTCCAGTCTTATAGAGTAAGACGAGCCCGCACTGGTGGGAGACGGTTTTCAGTGAATACGGCCTCTGCCTGGAACTCCCTGCCACTCAGACTCCGGGCAGAAACCGATACTCTGCGTTTTCGTAAACTTTTAAAAACTCACCTGTTTCCGGTTTGAGATGATGTGCGCTGGGCGATGCTCCGATCTACTGACAGCGCTGGGATGCCCAAGGGTAACCGTGCGCGGTACAAAACTCCAAATAATAATAATAATAATAGGACGGAGCGGGAGTTGAAACGCATCCAGAAGATGTTGCAGGACGAGGATGGTAAGTTTTATAATATTCTTTAATTTACCCACCCGCCTCCACCCCCCGTGACGACCCCCACCCCCATCATGCTGGCCGTTACTGTGAAGTTATGAATGTACAAAACTATTTTAGGCCCTCCTTAGGCCTAAAATAGTTATGCACATTCATTACTATTTTAGACCCTCCGGTGCCGTATCAATGCCAGTCAGGGCCGGCTTTAGGGCGGTGCGATCGGTGCCACCGCACCGGCTGCTGGAATCCTGGGGGCGCCGTGTTTGAAAGTTTATTATGCCTTTGAAGCACCTGCTGCAGCGTTTCTTTCACCCCGCAATTACCAGGGCTCACATAAATGTCAAGATAACTCGTGTGATTAATTATCTTCCTGGAGAGAGAGATCAGCATTTTGTATAGTTGTGGTTTTGACTTAGGTGAACTTAGTGCAGAGGGTTAATATGCCTGCTGCAGAGAACGTGTACCATGTAGATTACAGATGTAAAAAGATCAGCAGGATACTTGCAATGTATAATTTAAAGTCCTAATATAGAATAGTGAGGTATTAACTTTCATCCTAGAACTGCATACACTCTGCAAAGTACAGAACATTGATCAATGTTGCAAAAAGGGTTAATTTGGCTAGAAATCGATTCTTATTATTAAAGAAAACTCCCAACTATGCTGTTTCTTTTTCGACTCTGAGTTTGTGCTTCTCCACACCAAGCACTCTTAAACTATGCTACCTACCAGTATGGATGACATGTGACTCCTACACTTTTAGTCCTTTGGCTTACGTAACATTTCCTACACAGTGATTTACACATGTATGATTGAATGTCTGTGTGTAATATGCGTGTGATGCAAAGTGCTCAGATACTGCACTGGTATGAGTGGCGCTATATAACTAATTCAATGCATCTGAGAGAGTGTGGTTATGGAGACTTGGTCACTGTTTTCGCCACCCAATCTTTGGCCCTAATGGAGACCTGAGGTGACATATAGTTCATCTTTCTTTGGCAATAAGGTCAGGCGGCTAACGCCAATGTTCCCTATTCTTTTAAAATAATGCAGTCAGGCTAAATGGATGGCACGGGTGCAAGCAGGAATGAAGCACGATATGGGACAGTTTTAAATGTGTTTAATTATTTCAAGTCTACATATCCTACCTACTTTTATAAATATTCTTGCTTTCTGAAATGTGGTTTAACCTGCATCCTTTGGGCCTTTTTTTTTTGTTCTTCAAAATTTCCTTGGCGTGAGGGTCCTGCAGTTCCCCTTTAGTCAATCAGGCTCGCTATGACACAAAACACATTTAGACCCTTTTTTTACGCCCCTCCACTCACAAATGTCACCAGCCACCACTGATGCTCAACAATGGTGAGGCCAACACCCTTGACCTCTCAATGGCATTCTACACCATGTGCTACCACACTGTCAACTCACACATCTCCAACACTGGTATCCAGAGGAGGGCCCAGAGTTAAATCAGAAAGTCGCTCACCAGCAAGGCCCAGGAAGTCTGCCTCCACCCTGCAACATGTAGTACACTGGGGCCATCTGGCCCATGCCACAGGGCTCTTCTCTCAGCGTGACGATCTTCAATGTCTCCATGACCCCCCTCTCCACCATCACATGCGCACACGACCTCATCATCATCTCGTATGCCATTGACACCCAGATCCTCCTCCAACTCACCAAAGACCCAGCCATTGCTAGAGCAAAACTTCAAGAAGGCATGAGATCCATTGAGGAATGGCTGAACATCAGCCACCTGAGGCTGGACTTGGAAAGGACAGTAGTCATCATCTGAGGATTGTCCCCTTACAGCTGGCTCAACTCCTTGTGTCCCACTGGTCTGTGCACCGCACCAGCACCCAGTGGCCACGCACGCAAGCTGGTGTTCATCATGGACCCATCGCTGACAATTACCATGCAACTCACCACCATGGTGCTGCAACACCCCCCACATGCTGCAAATGACCCACAGATGGATCCACTCCAAGGCAAGACAGACTGTCCCCCTGGGCCACGACACCAGCCAGCTCAACTACAGCACCGGCCTCTACGGAGAACAACAGCAAAACTGCAGGAGAAGTTGTCCAAATCCTGGGTGCATCCGCACACCTCATCTGCAACATCCCCCACCCCAGCCCCATCACCGTCCACCTGAGATAGGTACAATGGCTCACTGTGTGCTGCAGGATCACCTTCAGGCTCCTCAACCACACTCAGGAGGCAGTCCACAACCCCAGACCCAACACCGACCTTGGATGTCTGTCATCCAACACCCCGTTGGGCCAACTCCATACAGCCCACCTTGCCCTGGCCACCATTCATCACATCCACATAAAAACTGCATGCAGGAGATAGTTCTCCCACCTCGCAAAACAGACCTGGGACTCCCTCCCCGGGCACATCAACATGACCCATGACCTCTACACCTTCATGATACTCTTCCAAATTGGTCTGTCTGAGCAGTATTGCAAGCCCCCCCTCAGCATCTTGAGGCCATCACGTGTGAGTATTGGGCTCCATGTCTGTATTTTGTGATACATTGTGACCCATGTGTGTCCTCGACCGGACTCAGATCCAAGTTTAGGGATGGCTGGAGTTTGTTCCACACTCAGGCATACTTCGACATATCCCCACACGTATGTTGTGTAATCATGCTAAATGACTGCAACATAAAATCTCATGTCTTAATTTTTTTTATTTATAGCTCTGGGGCGTGATTTGTGCACAGAAAAAAGTGCTATGCAGGGACCATAGAATCCAAAGTTCACAGGGGGAGATGGGACCCTTGGCATTTGAAGTCATCAGAGTCCAGACCACAGTGTTTGGCATAATTGGTCAGACTGTGACCAGCAAGTCCATGTGGCAGATGATGTCAGTTAATGAGGTGATGCTGTCGCACATGAAGGCCAGGTGCCAGGCCAGGTGACCTGGGAGATGTGGATGGGCCGCTGCCTCTCACGGTCTTTTCCGTGGATGACCCACCTTCCTCGCGGGACCCTCAGATGCAGGCCTTGACGATGCTTGGGACGCTCCGTCGGATGAATCCTCCTCCTCCTCCTCCCTCCCTGTGGCTGGTGGTGGTCTTCGCCTGGTGGCACAGGCAGGCTTGCCCATGTTTTTGGTGATCCGACAGAGTGAATGGCTTATGTCCCTTTGCACTGCCAGGAGCTCAGCCAGTCTTGCCTCCATCCGTCCTTGGTGTTCTTGTTGACTGGCGTGTTGCTCGGCCTGCTGGTTCTTGATCTCTGTGAGGGTCAGCACTACCTGGCTGAACTCCCTGGTGTCACGCCGGTATGCCTCCATGATGTTGTGGATGTGTGACATACCGGTCCCTTCAGCTGGCTGGTCAGGTTCTCGCCTCCACCTGCCTCCACTCCCACCACCCCTGGCCACACGAGCCTGGCATGCCGTTGTGGGCACATCGGGTCTACGGGACCCCTGAAGGATGGCAGTGTCGGTGTTGTCTGCCTCCTCCTGGGTGCCCGCCACACCTTGTCCCTCCTGGTCAGACTGGCTCAGTTGTTCACTGCGGGCAGGGCTCCTCGGTGTCTCCTGGGATGTGGCATGAATGGGGGTGGTGGTTGGCACAGATGCTCCTGAACCAGGTTCTGCAGGGGTTTGGACACCAGAGGGTCCAGGTCGGTCGGGGTCATCCGCGGAGTGTTGAGAGACGTCGCTGCCGGTGGGATCAGGTTCCTCCCGAGCCTGTGATTCTTCCCCCCCCATTGTTGGGGGGATATTCATCACGTTGCCCTGTGTGTGAGAGACAGACAATGTTAATGCAGTTTCATACACATTCAAGTTGGCACTGTTCCTCCAGGTAGTTGTATGTGCCTAGCATTCTCCTCAATGTTCACTTGTGGATGGGTATGTTGCGGGGGACAGATTGATATGTTCTCCTGAGTCTTTGAC
Source organism: Triturus cristatus (assembly GCF_964204655.1). NCBI lineage: Eukaryota > Metazoa > Chordata > Amphibia > Caudata > Salamandridae > Triturus > Triturus cristatus. Next base: position 1,090,466,217 of record NC_140593.1, read on the forward strand.
ATGTCGATTTGTGGCTTGGATGCTTCTTCGGCTATGTATTGGTCTTGTTGTGTTGCATGTCCATTGTGACAGTGGGTAAATCCATTGCCTGTCCTGGTGGTGTCTGCTGGTGTTAGGGGTGTGTGTGACAGGGCCTGCTGGTGGGTGTAGTGTGATTTTGCACTGGGGCTCTCAGGTGATGTAGCTGTGCCCCCATGGAGCATGCTGCCATGACAGCGAGTGTGAGTTCCTGTCCTAGATATCTGACCTTGTTGTCTTGGTGTTTGTGTTTGCACTGGTCACAGGAGGGCCTTGTGCTGCCTACACCCAGGCCGAGTGTGAGCTATCTTGTCAGTACTTTCCCAATCCCTGTGCATTGCGCATGGTGCATGGGTATGTAGCTGGGCCATATGGGATGAGGGCAATTGTGTCTGATTTATAATTCAAACATGCGTTTTGTGCCACCCACACTCCCAGTATACCAGGCATCCATTCTTGGGTTGGTGCTTCATGTAGCATGGGACGTAGCATGGCCTTGCTTTCTCAATGGGGCATACACATGTTATTGGCATTAGCATAGTTTTTGACTGTGGTTCTGGCCGGTGATGGCTTGGGGGTAGTTGCGTGCATTTGGTGTAGTTGGGGTGTGGATGGCATTACCCCCATGTTACGTAAGTTGTTTGTGTACTCACCAGGCTCTGCAACTCCTTGGAGTCCATGTACTCCCACCATCGGAACATGGCCATCACCTTCTCTTCCCAGGGATGGTAATGTACTGGTCTGCGGGGCGCACCACCTCCAGTGATGTTGCTCTGGGAATAGTCCTCATTCATTTTGCGCTTGACCGCCCTCCGCAGATCGTACCACCTGGCTTGGCATTCATTCCTGGTCCTTCTGATGGGTGCAACAGCATTCACCCTATCGATGATCCTCTGCCACAGGCGTGATTTTTCAGCTATGCTGGTCTGTCTGACCAATGTTCCAAACAGCTGTGGCTCGACTCTGATGACTTCATTGACAAGGATCTCCAGCTCCTCCCTTGTGAACTTTGGATTCTTGTCTGTGGGCATGTTGTGGGGTGAGGGTGTGGATGGTTGTGGGTGTGTGGGTCTGAATGTGACGGTGTGGGTGTGAATGTGTAGAGGGGGTATGTGTGAAGGAGGTTGTGTGAAGGTGTATATGGTAAGGTGGATGGGTGCAGTTGTTGCTGTGTGCTCTGTAGCTGCAGTGAGTCTGTTGCAAAGGCTCATGGTTTGTGTGTGTGGGCCCTTTTTATTGATCCATTTGTGGGTGTGGCTCAGTTTGAATTTTTGGTGGGTGTGTCATAAGAGGTGGTTGTGAGTTTGCCCCTCTGTTTGCCTGTTTGAATGTGTCCAGGTGAGTCCTTTCCATTTTTTGTGCAGTGTCGACGTGTTTTGTGGTGTTGTGCGAGTCGAATAGACCCTCCTTGTGCTGTTTTCCAGTGTCCGTGGTTCAGTACGGTACAGGGGTACGAGTCGTACAGACACACGGCCCCATGCGTTGTGTATGTACGGGGCGTACGCCGCAATTGCTATGTACGGTGCATACACCACCATCGCTGATGTGCGGTGCGTACACCGCCATCGCTATGTACGGTGCTTACACCGACATCGCTGATGTATGGTGCGTACACCGCCATCGCTATGTACGGTGCGTACACCGACATCGCTTATGTACGGTGCGTACACCGACATCGCTTATGTACGGTGCGTACACGACATTGCTATGTACGGTGCGTACACCGCCATCGCTTATGTACGGTGCGTACACCGCCATCGCTATGTACGGTGCGTACACCGTCATCGCTATGTACGGTGCGTACACCGCCATCGCTTATGTACAGTACGTACACCGACATTGCTACTGTACGGTGCGTACACAGACATTGCATTTGCACAAGTCATTCCCCGTGTACGGGACGGACGTTTTCCGTACAAATCGTAAATCGGTAAGCCGGTCCGGATCGTACTTGTACGCTCGGACTGTGTTTTTACGATTCCTACGGAAAAGTGTCCGTGTCCGTCTCGTACAACTTTTCCCGCTACGATTCGTACGGATCGGGCCGGTCCGTATGTACTTTTTCCCGTACGAATCGTACTTCACGGGTCGGACGTGACTTGTACGATTCGTACGGAAAAAAATACGGATGCGAGTCGTACGGGAAAAAAAATAACAGGATCGGAATCGGCCCCTTAATATACATTTTAACTAAATTTAAAAATCAAACTTAATTTAAAAAAAATATAAACTACCAAACTTAAAAATTGAAACATATACATATATTTACTTTAAAATCATTTATTAATATTCTCTTTATTTAATTTTAAAACTTTTAACAACCCTCCAAAACCCGAGTCACCGATCGACGCTGGCACAAGCTTGTCCCAGAGGAATGGGCCAACACCCTTGCCAATTCTGTACCGACTCTCTCCGGTGACCCTATCATCGCCGATGACCAGTTCAATTTCTGGATCACATCCTCACTGGATCAACTCCTCCCCAAAACGACTACTCTCAAACATACCAAACGAGTTAACCCCGCTCCCTGGTACACTCCGGAGCTTAAATCCCTACGACAGGAATGTAAGAAAACGGAACGTTCCTGGAGGAAGGATAAGGCTAAGGATAAAAAGGACGCTTATCATACCGCTCTACAAACTTATAAAACCTCGCTCCGAAAATCCAAAAGTCTATTCTTCCAAAAAAGAATAGAACATTCTGCGTGCTCCAGCAAGGAATCCTACACTATTCTAAAAGAACTCCTCAAAGTCCCCGACTCCAGACCCAGAACCCCACCAGACCCCAAGGCTGATGAGGAAAAATGCTATAAACTAGCTAATTTCTTCACAGATAAGATCCAGAAAATCCTCGATTCAATTCCAACCACCAACTCGCACGAGGAAATAGAGACCAATAACACTCCTATCGCCCCCTGTCTCACCTCTTGGGGACAAGTGACCGATGAGGAGGTCGAAAGCACGCTCAATAACATCAAAAGCGGCTCCCCCAGGGACCCTGCACCGTTACGCTTCCTTAAGAGAGTAGCTCCCATGATCGTCCCCCCCCTCACCCAGCTCATCAACGTTTCGCTGGAAGAGGGAGTCGTCCCCCCCAACTGGAAAGCGGCAGTTGTCAAGGCGTTATTGAAGAACCCTTCCCTTGACCCCGCGGATTTGGCCAATTACAGGCCAATCTCCCTCCTCCCGGGATCTAGCAAGGTTGCCGAAAAGCTGGTAAACAGAAAACTCTCACAATTTCTGGAAACCAATGATCGGCTGAAAAGATCACAGACGGGATTCCGCCCAGGCCAGGGTACCGACATTGCCCTCCTGGTGGCAGTGGAAGAGGCCAGAGCACTGCTCGACGCTGGAGGATCAGTGGCAGTGATCCTCCTCGACCTCAGTGCGGCCTTCGACACCGTCAACCACCAACTCCTGATTCATCGTCTCAGGAGTGTCGGCGTGGAAGGAAAAGCACTGTCCTGGCTATCGTCCTTTCTGGGTCATCGGTCCTTTCAGATTTGGGAGAACAACACCCGCTCCTCCGAAAAACCCCTCCAATGTGGCGTACCTCAGGGCTCCTCCCTGAGCCCCACATTGTTTAATATCTACATGTCCCCACTGGAGGAGGTCGTCATCCCTTTCGGAGTGAGCATCGTCAGCTACGCCGACGATACACAATTAGTTGTTTCCCTATCTCACCCAAGCCAACAACCTGCGGACCTTTACAACTGTCTGACGCAGATACAAGGATGGATGAACCGATCCCATCTCAAACTTAACGGTTCAAAGACTGACATCCTCCTCCTGGGTCAGAAGGGACTCTCCCTGTCACAGAACATCTGGTCACAGAACATCTGGCCACCCTGTTTAGGCCCGCCCCCAGACCTTAAACCCGAGGTTAAGAGCTTAGGCGTCTGGCTCGATAATGACCTATCGTTTGCAACACAGGCAAAAAAAGTAGCCGGGACATGCTTTGGGCTCCTCAAATCAATTCAAAAGATCCTGCCCCTACTCCCTCCTACCGCAAAAAAATTACTGATTCAAGGCCTAATACTCTCCAGGATCGACTACAGTAACTCCATCTATTTGGGCGCTCCTGAGGCCACCCTGAACTGGCTACAGAGGATCCAAAATGCGGCTGCCCGGATCGTCACCAACACTCCTGCCAGAGCCTCAGCCAAACCGGCTCTGAGGCTCCTCCACTGGCTCCCGGTCAGGGAGCGAGTGCAGTTCAAAGCCCTTTGCCTGGCCCACAAATCGCTGCAAAATAAAGGACCTCCGATCCTAGCCAAATTCATTAAACCTTACAAAGCCCCAAGATCCCTCCGTTCCGATCAGGAACATCTCATCACCATCCCCAGATTTAAGAAGGCCAGCACCGGTGGAAGACGCTTCTCGGTTCATACAGCACGTCTCTGGAACGCCTTACCCCGCGAGACAAGATCAGAACCCAACTATCTACGTTTCAGAAAGCGTCTGAAAACCCTTCTATTTCCATAATTCCCTTCCACATCCCCTCACTGCCCTCACTCCCCTCAGGTTTACTGTTCCTAGCGCTGGGATACTCACGGGTGACTACGCGCTCTATAAAATTTATTAATAATAATAATAATAATAATAAACTAAACAACATTAAAACGTACATTTCTCAATACAATAAATACAACAGTAGGGAAAATGTTGCATACCGAGTTAATTAAATTTACTATTCCAACTGCAATGAGTGCAACAGTAGGGATGGTGTTGGATAGCGACGGGGTAAACATTACTATTCCCACTCCAAAGAGTGCAACACTAGGGAAAGTGTTGGATAGCAGAGGGGTAAAAATTACTATTCCCACTCAAGTGACTGCAACAGTAGGGAAAGTGTTAGATTGCAGAGGGGTAAAAATTACTATTCTCATCCAGTGATTGCAACAGTAGGGAAAGTGCTGGATAGCGACGGGGTAAAAATTACTATTCCCACTCCAGTGAGTGCAACAGTAGGGAAAGTGTTAGATAACAGAGGGGTAAAAATTACTATTCCCACTCAAGTGATTGCAACAGAAGGGAAAGTGCTGGATAGCGAAGCGGAAAAAATTACTATTCCCACTACAAAGAATGCAACAGTAGGGAAAGTGCTGGATAGCGACGGGGTAAAAATTACTATTCCCACCGCAGTGAGTGCAACAGTAGGGAAAGTGTTAGATAACAGAGGGGAAAATAATACTATTCCCACTCAAGAGATTGTAACAGTAGGGAAAGTGCTGGATAGTGAAGGGGTAAAAATTACTATTCCCACTCCATTGATTGCAACAGTAGGGAAAGTGCTGGATAGCGACGGGGTAAAAATTACTATTCCCACTCCAGTGAGTGCAACAGTAGGGAAAGTGGTAGATAACAGAGGGGTGAAAATTACTATTCCCACTCAAGTAATTGCAACAGTAGGGAAAGTGCTGTATAGCGAAGGGGTAGAAATTACTATTCCCACTACAAAGAGTGCAACAGTAGGGAAAGTGCTGGATAGTGGAGTGGTAAAAATTACTTTTCCCACTCCAGTGAGTGCAACAGTAGGGAAAGTATTGGATAGTGGAGGGGTAAAAATTACTATTCCCACTCCAGTGATTGCAACAGTAGGGAAAGTGCTGGATAGCGGAGGGGTAAAAATTACTATTCCCACTCCAGTGAGTGCAACAGTGGGGAAAGTGCTGGATAGCGGAGGGGTAAAAATTACTATTCCCACTCCAGTGATTGTAACAGTAGGGAAAGTGCTGGATAGCGAAGGGTAAAAATTGCTATTCCCACTCCAGTGAGTGCAACAGAAGGGAAAGTATTGGATAACGGAGGGGTACAAATCACTATTCTCACTCCAATGAGTGCAACAGTAGGGACAATTTTGGATAGTGAGGGGTAAAAATTACTATTCACACTCCAGTAAGTGCAATAGTAGGTAAAGTATTGGATAGGAGAGAAACAAAAATTACTAATAACATTTAAACAATTAAAAAAATTAAATCATCTTAAAAATAAATAAAGAATATTTCAAAAATATACAATTAACTATATTAAACATATATAAAGAACACAAAATATCATGTTAATTACATATAACAAAAAGGTACACATTTTATATAAAATAAATTGATAAATACATTTATAAACAATATTTATTTAAAAGGAGCAAATATTCACAAACAAACAAATTATTTAAAACAGAAATGTATTTATTTGATTTCCTACCCTTTAATAATTCACATTTGTAAAGCGCGAACAATCACCCGTAAGGGTCTCTAGGCGCTGGGGGCCGTCAGGAAGATTAAGCAAGTTATTGCCCAGAGTCACATGGTGCTGTTCTAATCTGCCGCCGGCACCGGGGATCGAACCATGATCCCCAGATTCCAGCGTCAGTCACCCTGGCTGCGGCGCCACACCTCTTCCTATAACATCCGCCCAATAAAAAAAGACATCAACATCTTTATTTACATTTATTTCCATAATTAACATGATTAATAATGAATATTCACAACACACACCTAAAATATATTACACAATTACCATAATTAATGACTAATTAATTAATTTAAATTAATTGAGAAATAATTAAGAATTTATCAATAAAAAATAACTTCCCACCGTTCACACCATTTATACCTATAAACACCACAACACACACCTAAAATTCATTACACAATTACCATAATTAATTACTGATTAATTATTTAAAATTAATTAACAACTAATTATTAAACAATTATTAATACATTAATTTACACATTTAACACTATAAAATTACAACTAAACAACTATTAATAAATAAAATTATTCAATAAATATTATATAATTAAATTACTTCCCAACCTATTCCCCTATAAACCCACAACCCGCTACGGAACTAAAAACGCAAAATTACATAACCTTTTTTTTAATAACTACTAACATATTAACACATATAATAACATATAAACAATTCTTATACAAAAAAATAAACATCACACACATATAAAATGGATCGCTGACAGACTATCGAGGAGCAGAATATCGAGCTGCCAGAATATCGATGGTAAATATCGAGTGACAGAATATCGAATTCCTATCTACAAACAGGTAAGTACAAAAATATCGAAACCTAAATATCGTTGTAAATAATATAGTTTGCTAAAATATCAACTTTTTAAAATGTCTTAAAAGTTATATAAAATTAATTAAATAATAAATATATTTAAGTAAAACATACTTAAAAATAATTTAAAAACGTTAAAATTAATACATAATAAATGTAATATAAAAAAATAAACATGCATTTTTATCATATAAATTAACTTAGTAATATTAAAAAATAATTAAAATATTTAATTATAAAATGTAATAAAATAATTTAAAATATAATTAAAACCCTCAACCCACTCCTAAAAAAAGTACACAATTAACATATTTACAAATTAATTATTAATAATTAACATCTAATTAATTACTAATTTGTAAAACATAACACAGTTAACATAATTACCAATTAATTGTTATTAATCAATGTATAATTGATTAATAATAAATAAATTAACTTAATTAACAATATAAATTATTAAATACTAAGGGCACCATTACGATGGCGGGCGGACTTTCCGTAATGGTATGCGGGGCCACCCGCCAGTGGTGCAACGGTCCCGTTGTGCCTATTATGATGCGACCGCCACCGTGGTGGTCACATCCTGCATATTGAACATTGTGGCGGGCGGTGCTTCGAGCAGCACCCGCCACAATGTCAAATATGCATGTTGTGCATTGGCATGCACAACGTGACAGGCACCGCATGGTGCCTGCCACCTTGTGCATGCCAATGTAGGGGGGGTACCATGGGTACCCCCCAAGTGCAGCCACCAAAGGGGCCCACAACAGGCCCCCAAAGTAAAAACTGCATGCGTTTACATGGCGGAGTCTCCGCCATGGAAAGGCATTGTAAAAGCCATATACCATCTTAAGGGCATTTTCCAACCGGCAGAAAAGCGGCGGACGTTCTTTCTGTCCGCCGCGGTGCCCCATGCCGTACAAATATGGCTGGAGGTAATATGGAGCCATCTGGCGGGGGGATTGCCACTGCCGGACCGCCCATCATGCTAATGATCCCCTAAATTATTAATTAATAAAATAATTAATTAATTAATTACAATTAAATTACTTCCCACCCTATTCCCCTATAAACCCACAACCCGCTACAGAATAAAATAATGCAAATAGTAATTAACATATAATTAATGAATTCTAAATAATTATTAAAAAATATATTATACTTAAATTACTGCCCACCTTATTCCCCTATAAACCCACAACCCGCTATGGAATTAAATTACACAAAAATTAATTAACATAAAATTCATTACTTTAAAAAAATTCAAACATACATTACAAAAATAATAAATACTTTAAACACACATACTAACACTTAAAACACACAAAAAATTATTTTTAACTACTATATTATGACTGTCAATATTACTAACTTCGATATTGTGACGATATTTTTTACCTGCATTTCGATATTCTGCACCACTATATTTTTGACAGTCGATATTATGTCCACTCGATATTTTGTCATATCGATATTTAAAATTCAATATTTTGACTGTTCACTATATAAAATATATACTAAAATACATAACATTAATAAAAAATCGATATTTTTAACAACTATGGGGCCTATTAGGATGGCGGGCAGACACCGTAGCGGTGCTGGGACCGGCTGCCAGTGGTGCAGCGGTCCCGCATCGGCAATTACGATGCCACCGCCACGGTGGCATCCCTCATCCACATCAGTGTGGTGGGCGGTGCACACAGCACCACCCGCCACAATGCTGTGGCTGCACATTGTGCATTTGCATGCACAATGTGGCAGGCACGGCGCGGTGCCTGCCATGTCATCCATGCAAATGCAAGGGGGTATCATAGGTAACCCCCATGTACTCTCCCCACCCCCTACATCCTGGGGGCCCGCAACAGGCCCCCAACTGTGGAATCCGCATGCCTTTCCGTGGCGGCGTTGCTGCTTCCCGCTGCAATTGTAATATGGATGGCGGTGTCTAGCAGACACTGCCACCATATTCAGCCCTCGAGTCAACCGGGCGGAAAAGCGGCGGACGGTCTTCCCTCATAATATGGCAGGGGGAAATGGGAGGTGAGCGGGGTTTGATGTTGGGCGGCGGTGGCGATCCGCCCAACATCATAATAGACCCCCAAATTTTTACAAACGATATTAAACACTTTGATATTTTTTAAATCAATCGATATTCTTGACCACAAGGATTTTTCTGTCAATATTCCTGACCCATGATATTTATACCATGATCTTTGTGCAATTTGACATTTCTTCCTCAATATTCTTTCTCTGCACCGTCAAAGCTCCCCTAAAGGGGGTGAGTTTAATTTCTATGAGCCAATTAGCAGCACCTCTCTCTCAAGTAGTTGCAGAATTTTCCCTAAAGGGACATAAGGAGGAAGATTGGGGGGAAGTGAGGGTTCTTTGAAGCTTGAAGAGAAGAAACGAGACTTCAGGGGTGGGGCCTGCCTCAGAGGGGTGGCGTGCTGCTGTTTCACTCTTAGTGGCCATGTTGCTTTTTTCTCAGAATGCTGTGCAATTGGATAGGCAGCCAGGAGCCTTGGAAGAACCAGATAGTGATGTATGGGTCATGTGACATCACTAAATTGGATACACCCTCCCAGATCCTAAAACACCTCCAGTTTTAAACCCAAACACAGGGAAGAAAGGCTGAAAAGAAAGAGAACAAGAGAGATAGGAGGACAAATCAGTATGCTGATGAAACCCTTTCTGGGATGTGGGAGTCCACTCTGGATGTATATTCCTAGACATTTTGTGGACTCTGTCTCCAAAGCTTGTGGCAATAGCTTTCAGGATCCTTCTCAGGGCAAGGGGAGAGTGGACTTGCTGGGGACCTTGAGATGAGGTCAGGATTTTTCTTGGACTTCTGTTGACTATTCCTGTTTGTGGGTGCTCAATCAGTGGGTACTACAGGCTTCTGAAGGATACACAGACTTCCTGCATGTGGCTTAAAACCTGGTCTTTGGGGAATTCAGGCTGAGGGTTTGGCGCTGTTATACCCCATCCAGTCTGGACATGACCATTGTCCTACGCATTGTCCCTTGTGTCTCATAACATCAGATGGTGCCATGTTTTAGGATTCCAAACTGTGCAGCCCGTTATTGTGTTTTTAAAAAGAATATTCATTAACTTTTTTAAACAGTACAAAAAACATACAGTGATCATCAATCACTTATATCTCACTTCACATTAGGATTTTCCCCTTCAACTTGTAAAATAATTTGTATAAACTTACAACTTAAGAGACATTGACCGAACACTATTTCAGTGAATTACCACCCATCAATAATTAACCTTTTTCATCGAGCCCACTTTATTTACTCCCAATATTATATTTCATTTCCATCCACCCACTAAAGTACCCGCATTTCCCAAAGATGATCACCGACTAAACATTTCTGCTCAAAGTATCTTTCATGATTGGCCATTATCCTTGAGGTTCCACTTGCCCTAGTTTCCTTACAGACTAGTGAAGTGCACCAGCAACAATGCTATCTATCTAGATTGGGGCCTCTACTACTATTTAGGATGGTCTGTCATAATTGTTCCTTAAGAGGTGAGTCAATATCATATTCCATCCTGTTAGTCTGCTTGCAGACCCTCCTTTAACCAGTGTCCCTTCCTGCACGAAAACAATCCTGCCTACAACAGAGAAACCTTTGCCCCATGGTGCAAGGGTGCCTGCGTTGGCGCTAGTCTGCCAAAACAGCACCGGCGCAAGGGAAAAGGACAGGAATGCCGTATTGGATTAATACAGCGCATTCCTGTGACTCAGGGCAATGCAGCAAGGTGACTTGCTGCGCCACAAATGTCATCAATAAGGCCCAGGAGGGTTCTTAGTAACATTTTTACTTTGGTAGTATGCGCATGCGTTACAACGGAATGCTATTTCCACGCACAACCTTTACCACGAATATTCCTTTACCACGCATACTTGCATGGTAATGGAATACTCTTGGTAAAGGTTATACCCCTCCCCTGTACCCTTACGTGACCCCCCAATCCATATATCATTATTACCCATGTATATATATTTTTAATACTTTTATTCCCCTTACCTCTTCACGTCTTCTCCTCGATCTTCCTTGCTGACGTCCTACATCGTAAAGAGGGAGCGTCATTCTGTTTCCTCTAAAACGACGCCGATTGTCACCACTTCCCGACGTTTTAACATGTTCTTTCTTTTGGGGGGGGGGGGGAGACCCCCCAAGACCCCTTTTTTTCTGCATGCATTTTTTTTTATTTGTGGGGGGAGACCCCCCAAGCCCCCATTTTAGGTCTCGCCTGACCCAGCGCATGTGCTGGTCTGGCGAGACTTTTTGAGAGGGCTCCAAAAAGTGCTACCAGGCCAGCCTAGACCTACAGTGCATGTGCGTGGGCGCGCGCGCCACGCTTGACCGCGATTACTTTCACTTTCGCGGCCTCACGGCCGCTTGGCATTACCAATAGGTCTCACTTTTGGGACCTTATAAGTATTTAGTTATGCAACTGTTGCATGGCTAAACACTTATAAGGTCCCAAAGGCGAGACCTATTGGCTATGCCAATGCTTGTTCTATTTTTACCCTTTAACACACGTCTTCGCCGACATCAAAAACGGATGAACCGGACGAAGATGAACACGTTCCAGTGCAGCTTGCATGGTAAAGACGGTCGTGGAAGGCATACGCGTGCTAAAGACGTTTACGTGGTAAGTGTACCGTTGTAAACGTAACGCGTAGAAAAACCTTTGTGGTTAAGGATGTTTCCCATTTACTTTATTTCCTGTCCCTGCCATCATGGCCTCCAGACCAGCTGTAGTTAGGGCAATGCCTGAGTATGAGAGGATAGACGGGCTATCCATGTCAATGTGGGAAGAAAGTGGCTAAAAATGAGCCATGCAAGAATTAAAGACAGAGCAAGGATTACAGTGATGAGCGGGACAGGATCCCATGCCGGCAGCCATTATATTCAGAACATGCGAACGATTGTAAGGGGGATGAGAGCACAAAAGAACCGCACAATTGGAGAGTGGAAATGGATAGCAGCATCATTGCCATGGGGACCCTGATTGTTTTATTGGAGCAATCTACAGAATGTCAGGCGGGGGCAAGGTCAAAGGGAGGGAGATATTACATTAAATTTGAGAAAACGTATATTTCCATTAAAGAAATAATTAGTATCGGTGTCAGATATTAGGGAACAAGAAAACTTAAAATGAATTATGTAAAATTTGCAGAAGCTAAAGATTCTTCGATGAAAATGCAATGACTTCGCAACAAGGCTTTGTGCTACTCATATTCACGTATAATAATGTTGGAACTTGAGAACCTATTAAAAATCCTATTACAAGATTGGAAAAAACAGAAAGTAATGAGATGGAGCGAGGGGCAGGTGGGTTGGAGGCAGCATGAAAGGGGGCGGGGGGAGAAATCAAGGCTTAAGAGATGAGAAAAAGAAAGCAGGCGAGTAGAGAATGAGAAAAAGAAACAGAGCCATATCTGTATGGTTCTACATTATGACTTTGATCATAACTGAAGTACTGAACACAATAATGGCAAAAATCAGCAGCAGTGGTTTGCCTGGTTACGTCACAGACACCCTCATTGCCTTTTTTATATCACTGTATTGTGCAGATGAGGTTACGATTACCTTATTATAAAGAAAGAAGCATTGACACAGTCAATTGTCATGGTTATTTTATTAGTGGAAGTATTTCTTTATTGATTGGCTTGTGTGTTGGGTTGAAAAACAATTTGCAGTTCGACAGTGACTTTAAGGAATGCAATGAAGTAAAAAAGGATTAGTCAGGCAAAGTACAAGTAATTCAAGATGTATTTACATTCTTCCCATCTTTCCTGTGGGTCAATAGGTGACACCATCTTCTTTTCCAATTGCAGACAAACTCTGCACTGCTAGTATTGCATATGACAGCTTGCAGAACCTGTCCTCAAACAATCCAAGATCATATCTCACCCTCGGTGTGATATTTCATCCAATTCCTCTGATAATTCATCCTGTATAGATCTGTAAATCCATTTATTTCAATCATTATTTATATTTCAGGTGCAAAAATACTCCATTAAATCAATTGGAAGTGGGATGCCTCATAACTAATTATCACATTCCAAAACAATTGGTATCAAATTCAATGACAGAAAAAAATATATGAATGGTGAACAATAGTTCTTACTCGAAAAAAAATCTACGTTTTGAACAAATGGCAAGAAAACCATAGCTAATTCAAATTCTTTCGCTCAATGACACCCAAGGTATTGAGAGCTAGCTTGTGCTCAGAAACCGATTCCCCAAAGCCATATTGTTACATGTAGTACTCTGGTAGTGCTATTTAAAATACTACAAAATGCAATTCACAAACCTATGGTCGGAGATCTACACCTCTGCTTCTCCTATCTTCCTCAATGTAGAGAGCCGCCCAGGTGGCAGATATCTCAGCACACGTACGTATAGGATTTGGAAGTAAATATTAGAGGAACAAGGGAGGGTGTTGGTAACATAGGGAATCATTTCTGCAAAAATGGGTGCGGTTAGTAGAAATTTGAGGAGGGATTTAAGGATGGACATGCAAATACAAAATACACACTCACAAAATAGTGAGATTATAACAGTTCAATTCTATTGCAGCCCTAATTGTGTTAAAATAGCTTTGATGTGCTCCAGCACAGGATTGGAGTAGATTAAGCACCACACATGGACAATCACTGGTACTACAACAGACTCCCACAGAAATCAATCGAAGCAGGTTACAGCACTAAACCCCATATGAAATAATGTAAATTAAATTAAACTAATGTTAAATTTAACATTTAAGTTAAAAGCATATAGTTAATGCTAAATGTTATTGTTTTTTCCCCCACCATCACTTTCTTGCTGGTGCAGATCTCATCCCCTGGGGGAAGACGATGGTCTACCCACACAAGAATATTGCTGTCCCGTAGTGGCTTCCCCAGGCTCAAGAGAGAAAGAAAGACAAAGGGACTCAGCAAACATAGCTTAATCATTTAACACCATGAGTGAAATGTGAAACATTAGCTGATTTCCAAAGTCTACATATCGCCTTTCTTGCCAGCAAAGCCACATAAAAAACAAATGTTGTTTTAGGGGAATTTGCCCAAAAACCTGCATCAGGGCTAATTCCAAAAAGTATAAGTTGAGGGCTTACCTCAATTTGGTGTCCTATCACCTCACTGATGAAGTTACATATGGAAATCCAAAAAGAGTCAAGTGTCGGCATTGCATAAATATATGTATATGATCTGCCATTAGAAACTTACCCTTCGGACATCCGATTTGTCAACGGGCCATTTTTGAAAGCCTACTTGGTGAACAGTAGACCCTGTGTGCTGTAAACAAATGATGTCTCTTGAGTGAGGCAGATTTCACCGCAGCATATAATATGGAAAAGGATACTTGCCATAACCGCCGTATGTTTCCTTCCACAATTCCTTCCCCTTTCCAAATTGTGGTTATATCCAGCATATTCTTGTCTTCGGCCTCAAAAAAGGCCCAATACCACGCTGATACTCCCTTCTTTAAGGGGCCACCCTTCATCACCTGCTCAAACCATAGCTCCTCCTCATCTTCTGCCCACTCTTGAACAGCCCACCATGATCGAAGCTGATAGTATTTGAATCTTGTTAGCTGACCGTTAGTACATGCCTTCGACACTTCCCACTCCACTAAACCCGATCCTGCTCTGAGATCTGCCCAACAGCTTAGGACTAGCTGGCTTTAGGAGTCGGTTTAGCTGATCTACCAAGCAATCAGGATTGCCAGGGGAATCCCAGATTGGCGACGAGGACGTATAATATGGAATACTAAATCTATTTCGAAAATATACCTATGTTGTTAATACTGTTTTCAGAACTTTCAGACTGACTTTTTAAAAGTATTTTGGGTCCCCATAATAAAATAGAAAATGACTCTGCCCCAATCCACTAAGCATTGCCTCATATAATCTACCATAGAGGATCGGTCTGGTTTATTAGCCAACATACAGAAGTACTTAAAATGTAATGCTTAATAATACATCAGGAGGTCAGGAAGAGCCAGCCCCCAGCTCTCTCCTACATTTTTTCCAGGCAATCCTAGACCCCTTAGCGGCCCGGATAAAGCTCTCAATTCTACCCTGTAATTTAGCGATACCCTCTCTCGAGAAAGTAAGGGGTATAGAGTTAAAAAGGAAGGTGACTTTTGGCAGAATAATCATCTTGATCAGGTTGACTCTACCATAGATGTTAAGTGGCAGGTTAGACCATCTTGCTAGGAGTTCCTCGATTTCTTGGCTCACCTTTTTCCAATTAACCTGTGGTATCTCTTCCAATTTCTGAGTTATTAAAATTCCCAAGTATCTCATTTGGGATTTTGCCCCCTGACTGACCAATCCCTGGTTCCAATCCTTAACTTTGGTTTTATCCACATTAACCCTGTACCCTGACATCTTGCTTAATTCTGTGGCCCTCACCATCACACTAGGTATTGCAGATTGCGAGTTTGTTGTACATATCATTCGCATATAAGGCTTGAATGGGGCTATAGTAGGATCTGCTCTGATCTGGTGCGCCAAGGGCTCGATATAAAGATTAAAAAGGAGAGGAGATAGGGGTAAGCCTACCTTGTGCCTCTAGGTATTTGGAAACAATCTGAGAGTTCTCCATTTACCAACACTCTTGCTGTGGGGAACCTATACAAGTTTTGTATTGAGCTTATTATATTTTGAGGAAATCCAAAGCTCTTAAGGGCTTCCCAAACCTAATCCCAGTGGACCTTATTGAAGGCTGGGCACTACTGTTATGTCTATGGCTCCCATCATCAAATGCGTAAGCTCCGCTAAAAGTTATTGTTGTTTTTAATTTAGTAATACACTTTAATTTAAAATAAATACAATTATATGTTTAAAAAGTCTTAAATAATTATAGTTAATTAACAACATAACTTATTTCCAATTTTGTTACAAAGGGTGGGTGAAATTTTAAAGTATTTTTCAAAACAAACAGTCTTTAACAATTAATTAATGTATAAATCAATTTACAAGATAATATAAAGGTAACATTAGGAGATGGAGTGCCTATTATTTTGAGTACTTCTTGGTCATTATTATTTGTTTAAAATGATTTTATATTAGTATTTTACACTTCATTCATTTTATTTATCTATTTTTTTATCTATATTAAATTTCTTCATATTTTCCTGTTGGAAAATGTCTACCATGGTGGTAGAGATCTCCACAACAAGGTGGGGAAATGCTAATGCTAACTTTACAGTAATTGTAGGAGTATCCACACCCTCATTTGAGTGGTGGAGATTCTTAGGTCTAGATCTACTTGTAAAACTCAACTCATAAATAGTGAATACCAAAAAAGTTACTTCCAGTTTTGGGGTAGATCTACATACGAGTAGATCTACACATATAAACACACATTTGAGAATTGGGACATAAAAGGTTTTGTGAGACATTTCTTGAGTGTTGAACAGAGGAGTGCATGCAACGTTTATATTTCAGAATATCATTAGAAAAATATTGTTTTGTCATTAGTATTGTTTACAACACTATCGTCCACTGAGTATAGATTATCTGTTATAAACTCTGATAGAATTATAGTTTTGTAAATTATATTTAAGACACAATATTTTTGCAAGATGGCAATATTTTCTGGTACTGTACCGCAGACAACATCGATTAAAAAGTCAATAAAAAGTTTTGCGACACTGTTTAAAACGTCAGATGCAACAATGAACTTAAGTTTTCTTTGGAGATCATGATTCATAATTGATTCAATAACTAATGACACGTGAAATGGATAATAACTTAGATTAAGTTAATTTCTTTAGGTCATATCCTATTACTTTTTCATTTGTGGCATCAAACAATATATTAATTTGGTGTAGAATAAATGATGAATTTATGATCTCCAATGGTACATAATAGGACATTATTGCATTTGAATCTTTCATATCCTGGTCCTTTTAGGTCTACGGGTGGATCATGTGGTTCATGGTGACTGTCTAAAAGCCAGTGCTTTCAATGGGAGAATAATTTATCATTTCCTTATTGAGGTATTAAGATACCCCAAAAAATGTTTTGGTACTTGAAGGGGGGCAAGGCTGAACCTGCAAATGCAAATTTCTGGGGTTTGACACAATCGTCTTCTAGACATCGGTGGAAGGGCATTAACGTGATAATCAAATGTCAATCAAAAGGTTGCTAACCAACTCTGATATATATATGGACGGACAACAAAAAAAAACAGAGGAAGAAATCACCTTTTTCTTGAAATTTACAAAGCCAGAAAAACAAAACAGCAAAACATAAATTTTCCTGTCTAGCTCCAAAGTTATGGAACCCTATTTCAAACTGCATCTCACACATCCGCACCTTCTTCTTTGCTGGGAGGACTTAAAAACGCACCTCTTTAGACCTTACAGCCTGGACTACTCTCCCGTTTCAAAATGTTATGTTATGTTAAAAATACTTGGAAAGGGTGCTCTAGGCCAAAAAAGGTATCCACGTGAAGTGAAAGATTAACAGGAAATAGAAAAAAAAAAGCACAACCTTAGAATAAAATGGTTTTGTGAAAGGAAAGATGTTTATTGATTTGATGTTGGGGAAAAGATTGCTCCAATATTTGGTGGCTAAAAATGGGAAAGAGTGGGCACCAACACATATTAAAATAATTTTGCGAAAGTCCAGCAAGCAAAGGCATCCGAGTAGGGGTGTGGTGAAGGAACTTGCGCTATTGGTAGGAAGGACCTAGATGATGGAAGGCACGATGGGCTAAGCATAAATATTTGAAAATGGTGCTTTCGGCCAGTGGAGAACCAACGGGTAAGATGAAGTGGGGAACCTGTGAGGCAGGAAATAAATATTTTCATTTTATCCGTACCGAGTTGTGATGCATCTGCTCAACAACTGACATTATAAAGGAGAAGAAGTTTTTGCAAAGATTGGATAAAGCGCAGTCCAGCCTGATGAAGATCTGTGTGTCATCCCCATAGGATACAAGGAAGAAGCCAAAAGAACTAATCAAAAAGGGCAGGAGGGGTAATGTACATATTGAGGCGAGTAGGGCTAAAATAGTGGACTCCTAGGAAGACAGGGTGAAAGTAGATCAGATGGGGGGAAGTGAACTGCCTGACTGTGGTTGGTCAGGTAGGATTTAATACAAGCAACGGCTTTATCTCCGATAACAATCATGTCAAAATGGTTGAAGAGAGTGTCATGGCAGATCATGTAAATGGCTACATAGAGGTTGAGTAGAACTAGGACGGCAGACCTGGTCTGATTTACAATAAAGCGAAAATCGTTGAGAACTGTTACAAGAGCAGCTTCCATACTATGCATATGAGAGAATCCTGATTGAGAACTATAAAGAAGAAGGCAGGTTTAAAGAAAGGTAGAGAGTAGGAAATTGACTTTTTTATCAATGATTTTGATAGGAAGAGGGAAGTGGGATATTGAGTGGGAATTGCACAGCATTTTGATTTTGGTAAGTTGACTATTAGGGCATATTTCCTGCCTGGGGCACTTTGCAGAAAGAGAGAGGTTACAGAGATCTGTGAGAGTGAGAATAATAGTTGTGGACTTTTTGTGAAAAAAATGGACAATATATGGGTCGAGAGAAGGACCAGATTTAGTGGAAGAGAGAAGCTTTGAGCATCTTTCAGAGGTTAAGAATGGAGAAATATCAGCGACAGGCTGAAGGTGGTGGAAAGGGGGAAGAGAAACTGAATGCTGGTGGGCAAGGATGTGGCAGATGGAAGATACTATCATCAAAGAAAGTGCAGAGTGAGTGGCAGAGGGTCTGATGGGGGCGAGCTTGGCTGTGAAACGGTCTGCAACAGCAAAATGTTAAATACTTCTTGGAAGAACTGGTGGAATCAGAGATTCAGACTGCATAGAAAGATGAGTGGGCCAGCCTGATTTGTTTTTTTTATAAACGTGGGGTTGGGATTGATAAAGCCTGCTCTTAGCCAAGGGGTAATTGTCCTCTTAGGTTCTCTCAGCTTGCTGCAGTAGAGTTTTGCGGTGCAGAGCTCATTTTTATGTCACAGAGCAGTGAGGGCGCCATGGGTGGGACTGTGTATGAATTGTTTAAGGCCACGTAAGGCACATGAATTCAAATGGTTTGCAGATTCAGGTTGGTGGTAGAACTCTGCCCAAATGTTGAAATCATCACCTATAGGAGCGTGCAGTTGGAGCGCAAGAAGATGGACACCGGAGATTAGTCCTCCCTCCCTCTCAGCTTCCTACATGGATTAGCAGTTTTCAAACGGCTTGCTGGTGGCAAAGGACGGGTCGCAGTGGCATCGGAACCCTGGGGGAGCGGCCTGGTATGCTTTTCTTTACATCTCTTTAGGTTAGTGTATGCAACCTGCTGGAAAGCTCCATTGGCTACCAGTTGAACAATGGTCCATTTTCAAGATTGGCTGTATCATTTTTAAATCTCTTTATGGCAAATGCCCTGCTTTTTTAGCATACAGAATCAAAAAATACATCCCTAACCGAAATCTAAGGTCCACTTACATGAATCTCCCCACAATCCCCTCATTTAAAAAGAAGAGATTAAGGGGCTGAGGATTTTCCATTCTTGCCCCTTGTATCTGGAATTCCCTCCCCCCAAAGATCTACTTCCAACTACATGAGATTTCAGACATTTCTAATGACTTGACCCTTCAAACAAGTTTATATTTAAGCCTCTGCTAGTGGTGTGTCGTTCTTGTTGCCTAGTGCCAAGAAACCTTCTTGTGAATGTGCGCTTTATAAAATCAAGTGACATAACATAACTTAATCAGCTCTGCCACTACCCTCACAGGTCCACCACGGACGCCAACTTATTTTCTACAAATCTCCTCATGAGATTCAGAATGCAAGAGGACAATTATCTATTGGATATTCCTGGATCTTCTTCTGCCTAACTGTCAATGTCTTCTTATTTAATTTTTTTTATTCTAAGTTAATTCTTCCAGCCTGCCATAAGACTTGCGATCAGGCTAAAATAGCTTTCGACTTCAGCGCCACTGAAACTACACTATGAGAGGCAGCAATCAGCTTGTATTCACTTGGGTTGCACTGTCTTAGCTAGTTACATGTTTAATTGATTTATTTATCGCTTAGGTGGCTGTCAGAACTTTTCCCTTTTCTTGTCAAATACTTTATGACACACAGTTCTCTTTCTTATTATTATAAGCATCTGGTACTGCCTATTCCATACTTCTCCATATTACTGAGTTGTCAATTTGTACCTGAAAATGGATGTGCCATCAATGTCTAAATCATTTGCCTTTCCTCCATACTCGTCTAACCCACGTAATGACTCAATGGGTAATACTAACAAGTGAGGTTCCGTGTGGGACGGAACGACACTTTTTGGGTGGTGACGAATATGGGTGAGTTAGGTATCTACGAACCGCAAATGACGAGTATAGTGGGTGTACGCAGTTTCGCTACGCAACCACGTATGGTTCGTCTGATTTTTGGGTTTGTTCATCTGACCCCTCGGGTTCCATTTTAGATACGGCATCCATTTTGTTTCTTGCCCTCAAGTAGCCAGCGAACGGACTTTGTCCGCTTCGTGACCCTGGGACTCCCAAGCTTACACGAGGGACACGTGTTCTTTGGAGTATGACTTTTATGATGAGGGGAACGACACGACGAAGGCAGATGGCCCCGCTCAAGGCTCATCTTGCCGTGCCGGTCTATTGTTTCAGCCATGCATACATTAGACACGGTGTCTCTGATCCCGTTATCAAGTTCCCTTTATTACTCCTAACACTCTTCTCTAATCTGTTGTGCATCCTTGTCCTTTCTTTGCATCTGTTCTTGTCCCTTCTCCTAATGTGTTTACGATCAGGATGGAATGTGTTTTATTGCAGAGAAGATATGTTTTTACAGTTGGGAACTGGCAATACTGTTGTAATTATGTTCCGGCCTCCTGAAACATGAACGCGACCCTTTTGAAGTTTATTATGGGAACTGAGTTGGAATCTTTGTTCACTATACTGTTCTATGGGAAAAACGTGTATAAAAGGAGCGATCCACTTTTGCAAATTGAAGCAGTCTCCGAGAACCTACACGCTGTGTACTTCTTGTGACCTCTGTATCCCTGCAGTAAATAAACGCTGATCTCTGACGTCGCTGGAAGTGTCCCGTGTCTCTGTGTTTGGTACGCCAGAACAGGTAACCCACGAAGGTTTCAGGTGTTGTTCCCTGGCACCGCTGGGTCTTAGAAAAACCCAGTCCTTCAGTTGGCGCCCAACGTGGGGCGACATCAGCGGTACCGGTCCAAAGCCCGACGATCGTGAGGAACTTCGTGTGAAATCTCCAAGGGAAGGTGCACCCCGCTTCATCGATCCAGTTGTCGAAATAAGTGGCCCGACGTCTTTTCCCGCGAAGATCCCCGCCTCCTGACGGCTGCGACGGACTGATGCCCTGACTGTCGACCTGTTTTGGCGCCTGGCGTAGTCCTTTGTACGGCGAGACGATAGACGGGCCTTCCTGGTGACGCCATTGTTCTTTCAGTTAAGTATTTGTGGGTCGCTCCCAGTGTTCCTTTGTTGTTTGCATGGTACCATAGCATTTGCGGTTCTTAGTTGTTGGGTTTTATTTGACGATTGCAATTGCCAAAAACCGAGGGTCTCGCAAACTTTTCGCGAGGATATCATAAATTCGATAGCCCTTGAAGTTTGTAAACTCGGTTAGTGTGCGCGATGCCTAGCCGTAGTACTTTGTTTGGGTTTCTCAAATGTTGCAGAATGGATTCCTGGCTGGAGGATTCATGTCCGATACCTCCGGTTGGAACTCCAATTTACGAGCTCTATAGTCGCCATGGCGTGGGTCCTATCGTGTATAATGAATATTGGGTCCGCTACACTAAAAATGATGGGGTTCTTAGTTGGCCATCTTATGGTAGTTTCGAAACTGCCGTTTTAGACAATTTGGAATCTAAACTGTTTAAAAAGAAGGCTAGGCCGGCCATGTTTGATTCCTTCCGGTTGTGGCGGAAAGAGGCCAAGCAGAAAGAAATCAAACAGAGTAAGAAAAATAAAAGAGACGGTGTTATTGCGGTGATGCAAGATGCTGAACAGTATCAGCGAGACAAAAATGAGAAAGAGCAGGAAGTTAGTGCTCGACTTCATCATATGGCGGTGGATAAATGTTATCCGGTGCTACCGTCTAATGACGATAAGTCAGGTGAAGAAGCGGTAGAGGATTCGCTATTGTCTTATCTGTTGAAATCACCACCTCCCTATGCTCCCGATACTCTGGGCCCTGTGATTCTACCTCTTCCTCCACCTGCTGTTTTGGCGGCCGCTGGTCAGCCCGCTGTTCCTCCCGCTCTCCCGCAACCCCTTGTGCCACAAATCGTCCCTCCTCTTTTACCGGCTTCTCTTCCTACTGCACCTTTTCAAGTCCCTCCTCAGTCTGTCGTTCCCACTACTCCTGGTGCCGCGTCTACTTCTATTGCCTCTACCCCTACTGTTGCTGCGCCTGCATCTTCTTCCTCTTCTCCTTCTGTTCGTAGTCGTCTCCTGACTGCTGTTGCTACTCTTTATTCTCCGCTTTTTGGGCCAATACTCGGCTCGACTCTTTCTGATGCCGCTCAGCGGCGTAGTCAGCTTCCTGATGATAGGGAACGTGAATCGCTGGTAAAAATGGCACGTAAATGGATACGTAATCCCGTTAAATACTCTTCGCGTGTAGTGTTTGAAACATTTTCTCAGTTTAATGCGCCCACTCAACGATTCGTGTTTGAGGAATTGTGTGAATCGTTGAAGGAGGAGTGGGATCACGATGTGGTAGATAATGTACCGTCAGAGGTTTCTGATCTCCAGCATCGGTTCACAACCGGTGTGATCGTGGGTGACAAGGTTCGAGAAGCTCTAGAACGTCTGTTATCATTTCGATGTACAGTGCAACCTCGAGCATTGTTTAAGGAAGAGACTGCAGCATGGATGGCACAACCTGGTCAATATCCGATGCGGGAAGTTCCCCCAGTATGGATGCCAGGTGATCCTAATGCTAACCCTGCTGTCCCAGGCCGTTTTCAGAGAGTGTGGATACACCTCCCTTGGAAACGATCGGAAGTCTTACAGGTGAAGCAAACTTTGCCTGATCCCCGTAAAAATCCTGCAGGTTATTATAAGGAGCTGCCCCAATTGGTGGATGCTACTGTTATGAACCTTGCTGATATTGACATGTTGTTTGGCAATGTAGTGCCTCAGCCGATTTGGGCGAAAATTCGTCACGAGAATCACGCGGCCGAGTTGGGCGGTGATTGGGCTGCCCTTACAGCGGCAGACGCTCAGCAAGTTGGTGGGGCTAATCCTGAGCAGCTTATTGTGGAATTGCCCCAGAGGATAATTACCCTCATGAAAACGCTTATGCCGGCGATGCGCGTCAATTGGGACAAGTTGTCCGCGTGCAAGCAAAAGAGGGATGAAAGCGTATCTGACTTCTTTACGAGGTTTGAGGAAGCATTTGTTGATCATAGTGGCCAGGACATGGGTTCAGAAGGTGGTCAGCGGTTGTTTGTTGATAAGTTTGTATCGAACTTGTTGCCCGAACTTAGCAATAAGTTGAAAAACTCTGAGAGTTCATGGGCTGTTTCTACCACTGCTCAAATATTGGCTACGGCCCAATATTACGAAAATAGGGAAAAGGAGGAAAGTGAACGTGCAGATAAGAAAACGAAGGATCTTAAAACTAAGGTCCTATTGCAGCAAGCGTATCCTCCGTGCTCCAATTTCAATGATTCGCAACAGCCAAATAGATCGCAATCACAGTTCTCTAGATCGCAGACACGGAATGACTCTCCCGCACCTCGTTTTGTGTTGGGATATAATCAATGTGCGTACTGTCGAGGGGAGGGCCATTTGAAGTTTAATTGTCCGGTTCTCCGTGATAGGAATAATGGTGTGTCAGCTCGAGGCGGTCGTGGTGGTCCTCAACAAGCTTCACGTGGTAGAGGTCGTGGAGTTACTCAGAATCAGGCCGAGCGTTTTGCCACTTCCTCAGACTCGCAGAATTGTTTCGATCGACGTGAACAATCGTCTGGTAGATCTGCACAGTATCATGTGGATGACCATTACGTTGAGCATGATGTTGATACGGATGGTATCTACTAGGACAGCCATAGACAAAGGAAGGGAGAAGTATCAGTTCCGGTTGATCAGAGAGGGCCTTATGTTGCAGTAGCCACATTGGGCGTCGTTGAGCCTTTTCTGTTGGACACTGGTGCAGCAAAAAGTTCCATTATGCATTCGAAACTCCCTGGCGCGCCTTTGTCTGGCTTAACGAATGTTTCCGTTGGATTCTCTGGCGCCCCCGTTAGCAATCCAGTCTCTAGCCCCTTGCCCCTTACGATTGGGTCTCATGAGTTAGAAGCTCCTTTGATTTTGACTACTGGTTGTGGTGAGAATCTTTTGGGCTTGGATTTGTTGAAGAGGTTGCATGCGACTTTGTACTGCTCTCCTACGGGTGTGGAGCTTACATTGGGTGAGAATGTGATCTCCCCTATGTATCTGTCAATCGATAAGCTCCCGCCGGAATTGAATTCTCTTCCGGTTTCTTTGTGGGCAACAGGTCCCAATGATGTGGGCCTACTGAGCATCCCACCTTATGTTGTTCAATTGAAAGCTGATGCGCGCTTACCACGCATACCCCAGTATCGTATTTCCCTTAATGGTGAACGGGCACTATTAGCGATCATTTATGATCTGATCGGTAAAGATGTTATCGAGGAGACACGAGGTAACGTGTGTAATAGTCCCGTGTTGCCTATTTTGAAACGAACTGATCCGTCCAAGCCTCCCGTGTACCGTCTAGTTATTGACTTACGGGAAGTAAATAAAATTGTTGTCCCGCAGTTTCCTGTGGTTCCAGACATTACAGCTTTACTGACTCTGATTCCAGCCTCTGCATCGTGGTTCTCGGTAATCGATCTGAAGAATGCGTTCTTTAGCATTCCGATTGCTGAGGAAAGTCGTGATTTGTTCGGATTTTCGTTAGGAGGTCGCAGTTTCCGGTTCAAACGCGCACCTCAAGGCTACTGTGAGAGCCCATCGATCTACAGCCAAGCTCTTAAAAGTCAACTAGATGCATTTGTGCTGCCAACTGGTGCGGCTTTGATTCAGTACGTTGACGATCTGTTGGTAGCTGCAGATACTGAACAAGTTTGCCGGACTGCTACTGTGTCACTATTGCAGCATCTCTGTGACTTACACCACAAAGTGTCACCTTCTAAGTTACAATATTGTTGTCAAGAAGTTACCTACTTAGGTCACTTATTGTCAAAGGCGGGAAGAAGGTTGACCCCTGAAAGAATTGCAGCAATTGCTCGAATGACTGTGCCGACGACCCAGAGAGATGTGCGTGCCTTTTTAGGTATCACGTCATACTGCAGACAGTGGATTCCGAATTTTTCACTGTTAGCGAAGCCATTGATAGCTCTCACGTGCAAGGACGTTTCGACTCCTTTGCCATGGACGGAGGAATGTCAGAAAAGTTTTTCTGAACTACGTGACGCACTGTGTTCGGCTCCTGTGTTAGGTACTCCTGATTACAGCAAGCCATTCACATTATACGTTCACGAGAGGGAAGGTTGTGCGTTGAGTGTTTTAACGCAACAATTTGGTGACAAGCAGCGCCCGTGTGCATATTTTTCCTCGACCTTAGACCCGGTAGCTAGAGCGTTGCCAAGTTGCTTGAGGGCGACAGCGGCAGCAGCGGCGTCTATTCGGCAGTCCGCAGGTCTTGTTATGGATAATATGCTCATGGTGATGGTTTCGCATGCAGTTGATACTCTTTTGAATCGGACAAAGACTCAACATCTGACGAGTGCAAGGTTGTCTGGGTACGAGCTGACCCTTTTGGCAAGTCATATACAGATCAAGCGTTGTAATGTACTGAATCCGGCGACATTGTTGCCGATTAATATGGAATCAGATGATGTGCCACCACATGATTGTTATTTACGAACTGAGGAAGAAACAAAAGGTCGTGTGGACCTAAAAAACACTCCCTTGACAGATCCCGATGGTACCTTGTATGTGGATGGGTCGTGCTTTAAATTGCCGAATGGTGATGTGACGACTGCGTATGCTGTAGTGACGTTGAGCACGGTTGTGGAAACTGCGAGATTGAATCAGAATTCAGCGCAAGCTGCAGAGTTGATTGCATTGACAAGAGCGTGTGTTTTGTCTAAAGGAAAGCGAGTGAATGTGTTTACCGACAGTCAGTATGCATTCGGTGTTGCGCATAACTTTGGAAGATTGTGGAGAGAAAGAGGATTTATGACATCGCATGGTACGAAGATTCAGCATGGGCAGCTTGTGAATGACCTTTTGGATGCACTTACACTGCCTAAACAAGTGGCGATTGTTAAATGTAGTGCACATCGGAAAGTGACGGATGATGTTGGTCGTGGTAATGCGTTTGCGGATGAGATTGCTAAGGAAACGGCTAAGGATCTTGCGACCCGAATGTATGTCACGGGTTCAGTGAGGTGGCCGATGGAGACTGGTATGTGTGAAAATACTATTGAGAGTGTGAAAGCAATTCAGAACGAAGCTACTAAAGCCGAAAAGACTAAGTGGAAAGAAAGTACGGGAAAGTTGCACATGCATGGATGTTGGGTTGACCTGACGGAATGTCAGAGGTGGATGTTACCAGATGCGTACGTATTAGCTGTTGTGACGATGGCTCATGGGTTGTCACATATCAGTGCGAAAGGAATATGTAGGTTTTTGTCACCTGTATGGAGAAATGAGGGTATTGCTAAGTGTGCCGAGAGAGTGGTTAAGAACTGTATGGTGTGTTTGATGCACAATCCCGGCAAGGGCACTCCCACTCCACCTGGTCATTTTGCTCCTCCTGTTTGTCCCTTTGAGGTTATCCAGCTGGACTTTATCCATATGGAGAGATGCAATAACCTAAAGTATGTTTTGGTTGTGGTTTGTGCGTTCTCCAGATGGATTGAGGCCTATCCTCTTAAGGATAACACTGCCCTGTCCACAGCAAAAATCCTGCTGAAGGAATACTTTCCTCGGTACGGAATGCCACGGATTGTATGGTCGGATAATGGAAGTGAATTTGTGGGAAGTGTAATGCAGAGTGTGTGCAAGGGTCTTGGAATTCGTCAAAAATTCCATAGCGCTAATCATCCACAGGCAGCGGGTTTGGTTGAAGGGTACAATGGTACCCTAAAACTAAAACTCGCCAAGATCCAGGCTACGACTGGTCTATCATGGCCTGATGCCTTGCCTCTGGCTCTCCTATCGACCAGAGCGACCGTACACTCTCGAGTAGGGCTTAGCCCGTATGAGATTGTGTTCGGCCGCCCTGCGAATATTTGGGGGGTCCCGAGACCAAGGGCTTTTAATAGTCTTGAGTACCCAATGTTAATTGATTACCTGCATGATTTGACCACTAAACTACGGTTAATCCATCAACAGGTCTTTGAAGCTCTACCGGCGCAGACAGAGGGCCCTGGACACCAGCTCCGGCCAGGAGACTGGGTTGTTACCCGAAATTTTGGTCGGAAGCGTAACTTGGAGCCAAGATTTGTAGGACCCTTTCAAGTCTTATTGACGACGAGGACTGCGGTTCGACTGGAGGGCCGGAAGAATTGGGTACACGCCAGCCATACGAAAAGGGTACCGATTCCCTTACCAACGGATGGTTGGGTGAGGACTGGGATTTCGGCAACAGAAACTGAGACTCCTTTGCACTTTGTGCCGTTTAGCGACGCTCAACCTGTGGGGAATGATTTGTCACTGCCAAACCCACATGTGGAGTCATCGGTAGCAGAAAGCCCAAGGTCTGACTCGTTGTCCACTTCATCGAATACTGTTGCGCCAGCTGAACAATTGTTTGTAGAGCAAACTCGACCTGGAAGAAGTCGATACTTTCTTCGTTCAAGGACTAATAAAAATTAGTTGTATATTTGCTTTTGATGTTATGAACATTATGGACAATTATATCCTTTCTTTTTGAGTTTTTATGTGCTTTCCCACGGCTTAGAGATTTGTAATCTGAACTTTTCGAGGGAACCTCTCCATCCGGGTCACCGTAGGGCCGTGCGGGTACTCCTTTCTGTTTAGCAGGTTTCTGACGCTAGGTCGGTTACTTTTGTCGATTCCTGGGAACTCCTGGGGATTGATAATCGCTACTCAGAACGAAGTGCGTCAAGTACGTCACGGACGGTCTGTAGAGGATGGTATTCTCTAAGCTGTTGGAAGTAGAAAGGGTGTCGGCGCAGAGATCAGAATTAAGAAGAGTTGTATGTACAAAATGCTTTTTGTTTCAGGTGTTCCTGTTGTTCCTGACCGTATCTATGTTATTGGTGGGTGGAGTGTATTTTGGAGTACAGTTGTTATTACCTTCTGTTTCACCTACCTCTTCTCCTAAACTGAGCTCCCTCACCACTGTTTCCCCACATTCTTTTCATCCCCTGCCTCAACATGAACAGGTTAGGCGTGCGGAATTCATGAATAACTCCTTCGTTCAACTTCTACATCAGCATCAGTTGGTGATGAATACTACCAATTGTTGGGTGTGTGGGTTAATGCCACATACCATGTATAGGGGTATTCCATATTTGGTCCTTCCTTACAGTTCCCAGGGTTCGGCTCGAGCATTCCAAACTATGTTCCGTAGTGCACTAGATTCCTACCCCAGTCGAGAGCCACGTTCTGCCAATTTTGGTCCTGGGCCGTATCACAAACCTTTGGCGATAGCGATAGCGGATTTAGATAGAGATGTTTTTGATGCATCGCTTATCCCAAATGAAGAGGTACAGGCTTATAAGGATCTGAGCGAGGCTGAGTATAGTACGTCAGTGGGTGATAGACAGCTTAAGAGCTCGTCCCCAATATGGATTGTACCACACCTCGGTAATTTCTGCTTGAAAGGTCTGGGTCGAAATCCAAGAGCACAACTTGGGAACAGTGCTTGCACTGACACGTATGTTCTGCCGATGCTCTCCTCCCCTGTTTTTCTGACCGCTAAGGGCACTTATTTTGTATGTTATGAACGCGCATATACATGGTTACCCCGTGATTTTTCGGGTACCTGTTATATTGCGAATCTTTTACCACCGACTTTCACAGTTGCCTCAGATTATCACAAGACTAGAGCTGTGAGAGGCGTTATTAGCAAAGAGGATACTGCCGGTCAAGAAGCAGGAGACTTCTTTAAGGGTTTCTTGCCGTTTTGGGGACCTATGGTTAATAGTAGGAACCTAAGACAGCTGACACGTGTAGTAGAGTCGACTGCTAATATTACTGCAAGTGCCCTTGGTAATCTCACAGCTGAACTTCAGGCGGATAGACTCATGACGTTGCAGAACCGTATGGTTCTAGATGTTGTTCTCGCAGATAGAGGTGGTGTGTGTAAAGTTATCCATTCGAGTTGTTGCATTTTTATTCCTGACAATGCTCCAACTGTCTACCAAGCCATCTCGAAGTTGCACAAGATCTCCGAGTCCATACACGTGGACGAAGGTAATTGGACGCTTCTAGGATGGTTTTGGGGCCTGATGTCAACTTGGGGTTGGAAGATTCTGATGATCGTAGGAGTTGTTGTAACGTTTCTGTTCACGTGTTGTCTTTGTGTACAGTGTGGTCCTGCCTTATGTGGCCTATGTGCTACAACGTGTATAAGACGACCATCTGTTACCAAGGAGACGTTGATGAATAGAATGATGTTCCAGCAGCAACTGAGCGATCTGATGAATATTGAAATAGATTCCGATCTTGACTAGTGCTTGCCTACATGAGGGCAAAAGGAGCGTCTGAGGTTCCGTGTGGGACGGAACGACACTTTTTGGGTGGTGACGAATATGGGTGAGTTAGGTATCTACGAACCGCAAATGACGAGTATAGTGGGTGTACGCAGTTTCGCTACGCAACCACGTATGGTTCGTCTGATTTTTGGGTTTGTTCATCTGACCCCTCGGGTTCCATTTTAGATACGGCATCCATTTTGTTTCTTGCCCTCAAGTAGCCAGCGAACGGACTTTGTCCGCTTCGTGACCCTGGGACTCCCAAGCTTACACGAGGGACACGTGTTCTTTGGAGTATGACTTTTATGATGAGGGGAACGACACGATGAAGGCAGATGGCCCCGCTCAAGGCTCATCTTGCCGTGCCGGTCTATTGTTTCAGCCATGCATACATTAGACACGGTGTCTCTGATCCCGTTATCAAGTTCCCTTTATTACTCCTAACACTCTTCTCTAATCTGTTGTGCATCCTTGTCCTTTCTTTGCATCTGTTCTTGTCCCTTCTCCTAATGTGTTTACGATCAGGATGGAATGTGTTTTATTGCAGAGAAGATATGTTTTTACAGTTGGGAACTGGCAATACTGTTGTAATTATGTTCCGGCCTCCTGAAACATGAACGCGACCCTTTTGAAGTTTATTATGGGAACTGAGTTGGAATCTTTGTTCACTATACTGTTCTATGGGAAAAACGTGTATAAAAGGAGCGATCCACTTTTGCAAATTGAAGCAGTCTCCGAGAACCTACACGCTGTGTACTTCTTGTGACCTCTGTATCCCTGCAGTAAATAAACGCTGATCTCTGACGTCGCTGGAAGTGTCCCGTGTCTCTGTGTTTGGTACGCCAGAACAGGTAACCCACGAAGGTTTCAGGTGTTGTTCCCTGGCACCGCTGGGTCTTAGAAAAACCCAGTCCTTCACAAGAGGGCAAAGAAGGACCCCACCTCTCCAACAAAATCCCCATTGCCCTTAACATTAGAGGACATCATGGATGAGCTTAAGACTCTAAAACCATTGATGGTTGAAACGAATGTCACTCTTCAGAAAATGAAGGAGAAATGGTCTGGTTTAGAGTCCATGGTTTCTGAAGTGGAGCAGAGAATAAGTCATGCTCAGTATATAGCAGCCAAAGTGGATTTAATGTCCAGAGAAATATTACAACTTTAAAAGCATACTGACGATTTGGAAAACCTTAACAGACGCATCAATCTATGAGTATACAGAATTATTGCAGGTTCCAAAGGCTCTGATATGATTACCTTTCTTCAGATGAACATTCCTTAGATTGTTGGTATTAAAGATGATCTATCTTTCAACATTCAATGAGCTCATTGTGTTGGCCCACAATCTTTGGCGAAATCTCCTTCAGCTAAACCAAGAGGGATTGTTACTTATTTTCTGTAATACTCAGATCTTTTGTAAGTATTATCTGCTGCCAAACGATGGAAATAAATGCTATGGTCTAGAGAAAAACCTTTCTTCACACAAGACGTGTCTAGAGCTATGGATCTCCATCCTGATTTAAGATCCATGAATGCTGTTTTTGATTTGATTCATCAGTGTCTGTTCAAAGTTACCTTTAAGGATCAAATGACCTTTGAAAATCATGACGACTTAAAGAAAAGTATTTTTTTATATAAAGGATAATTAATGGAAATTGAAATGACTTAAAATGCTATTGCTTGTTATCTCATAGTTACATTGTATTTTAAGGTTATGCAGCTACTTATGTCTTCTTCTTCTGGTAGTCACTGTTTTGACTTCTTATTTTGTAGATACTGTCTCTGTTCGAGGTGCTTGGATTGTTCTGTGTTCCTGTCTTCATGTCTTCCAACCTTTCCTCCTATCATTGTTTTTGTTGACCTCATTTTGTTTGGTAAGTGGTTCTGTTTCTTTTCTTTTGCTGTGTGTATGAATATTTTTTGTGTTAAATATCAATATTTTTCCTGCTAATCCACCCTTTAAACAGTTGTTCATCATCTTTCTCTTTTATGGAGGACAATTCTGTAGCTGGTTGTCTTTTGTTCTCGCTCCACCCTCTTCAGGCTCCATTATTTTCACTCCCATTTTCTGACTTTCTCTTTATCTCTTTTTCCTTTTATCCTTCCCTTTCATCTCCAGTAGATTTTTCAATACCTTTATCTGCTTTTTACTTAATTGGTTTCTAAATTGTTTCACCTTTTATTTTCTATATTCAAGTTAGCACAAGTGTATATAGCTATTTTGCTAAATGTTCCTTATTCATGGATATATCTTATGAGTAATTTCCGTCTGGTTTAATGGAACATTAAAGGACTGTGCAATCCTATTAAAAAAACACAAAGAGTTCTCACACATCAGTCTAGACTAAACTGCCAAATTGCACTTTTGTAAGAAACACATTTTCTGGAAAAAGATATTGCTTTCCTAAAGAAACAATGGGTGGGGTCAGGTTCTATGGTCACCTGCTAATTACAATAAAAATGACGTTCTCATTTTATTTCATAAATCCCTTAATCTATATATTGACACTACTATTACAGACAGCAAGGGTAGATAGCTTCTCATGAATCTCAAAGTAAACAATATGCCGCTCTCCATTTGCAATGTAAATGGACCCACTGGTGTAGACTTTGATTTTTGAGGCAAGTTTTCGAAACAGCTACACTCTTGTTCTGATGACAACTTGATCGTGGGGGGAATATAGCCAATCGATGGACCCATTCATTGATAGAAGTTCCTAGTCCAAGAACATACCAAACAAAATGCACAAAACTTTAAAAAAATCCATTCCTTCAAGGGGTTTAGTAGATGCATAGAGGATTATTAACCCTGATGTTTTAGAATGTACCTTCCATCCACCAATACATAAGTCTAGCTCCAGGATCAACTACATGTTTGTG
The DNA here is from genome assembly GCF_964204655.1 of Triturus cristatus. Lineage (NCBI taxonomy): Eukaryota > Metazoa > Chordata > Amphibia > Caudata > Salamandridae > Triturus > Triturus cristatus. Next base: position 1,090,498,966 of record NC_140593.1, read on the forward strand.
ACTCAGCATATTTTAAAATCCTTAATCAAAGCAGAGATTGGCCCGATTTTAATTTCTGATCATGCTCCAGTCATAATCAATATTGATCCTTTGTCGAATGTGACCCATTCTAAACTTTGGCGATTTAATAATACCTTATTAAAGGATCCCATATTTGTGAAAATATTTGAACAATTTGCCACAGAATATTTTGCCATTAACCAAACTACAGACACAGATATGAATTTAACAAAAAGATAGCATTGAAAGAATCTTCTACTTTGTTACTTCACATCAAAGATATTGATCCTAAATATTTTTGTCTAATCATAAACATGTTGTAGTGCATTTAACCAAGGCTAAATTTGAATTTAATAAACAAATTTACTCAGAGTGCTTGTGGTACCTTGCTACATATAAATGCTAAATATTATGGGGGGGGGGGGCTTGTAGGAAAGGTAAATTATTGGCAAATTACCTTAAAAAGCAAACATCTAAAATTACTTTCATTGAAGACCAACTAGTTAATAGGCATTTTACAGACTAGGGCATTTTGAATTGTTTCACAAATTATACACCCAACTGTATACACCATAATCTTTCCCATCAACAGAGGCCCTAGATTACTTTTTTACTCTCTCCCTAGATGCCAGGGCAGTTTAGTTGATCTAACTTCAGTTGAAACAGACATCTTGATTACAGAACTTAAAGCCGCCCTCCACAATCTACCCATGACAAAGCTCCTGGCCCAGATGGCTTTTCTGTTGAATTTTATTCTCAATTTTCTTCTCTTCTGATTCTGACATTCTTTTTAATATTTCATTATTCATGAAAGTGGTGAAAAGTACCTTTTCGGAACCTTTGTTATGTTTGATTCCTAAGAAAGGTAAGGATTTATCTCAGTGTGGGTACTACCGCCCTATTTCATTAATCAACATTAATTGCAAAGTTTTTGCAAAGATTTTAGCTCTGCACCGTAACACAATTATTCCCAACTTAATTGGCATAGAACACTCAGGATTTGTTAAAGATAGATACATCACTGACAACTCTAGAACATTTTTTTATACTATCCACATACTATCACATTCTAAGGATCCTGCCACGGCAATTACATTAGATGTGGAGAAGGCTTTTGACCGTGTTCTTTGGGATTATATGTTTCGAGCTCTTTAGTGGCATAGTTTTGGGCCTCACATTTTTTAATTTATTAGATTGCTTTACTCCTCTCCCTCTAACTCTATTTTTGTCAATGGTCGACAATTTTCCTATTTTTTGCTACACAGAGGCACTTAACAAGGGAGTCCTTTATCTCCATTATGGTATATTTTATCCCTAGAATCTTTCCTAGAAAAAAACACAGATCCTCTGCATTCTTAGGTACAAACACAAGAATATTGAGGTTAAATTTACAGCATATGCAGATGATATTTTGTTATTCATGTGTGACCCAGTTCACACAATTCCTGCATTCTTTGATTTATTGTCAGAATACTCTGCTGTTTCTGGGTGTAAACCTAATATTGGAAAATCTGCGGTTTTACCCTAAAATCGCTACCGTCTTAAAAATATGTTTAATGCTTCTGGCTTTACATGGAATTCTAAACACATAAAATGCTTAGGTATAAAAGATTCCAACTCCATATGAGATACAATTTCTATTAACAAAGAAACATTAAAAAAAACATATGTGGTTTGTCTAAAAAATGCTCACCTTTATTTTTGTTTTGGTGGGGTAGGTTGGACACCATCAAAATAATGGTGCTGACAATTATCAATTTTCATCTTTTTATGCTTCCAGTGAAACTTCTTCAAAAATGTTTTAAATCAATTAACAGTATGTTAATACAGTTCTTGAGGAATAAAAATTGAGCATGCATATCACTGTATAGACTTCAACAGCTTAAAGCCCAAGGAGGAGTCAATTTCCAAACATACATAAATACCACTCTGCCTTTACCCTTAAACAGGTCTGGACTTCTTTGTCTGCTGATTGTATATTCTCACACACTTTGTGCAACAAATGAGAGCAAACCGGTGTAACCCCATTCTCCATCAGACTTATATCATTCCTGCCAGGTTTGCCTAGACATTTTTCATCCTCTACTGTTTCCTTTTTGGTTTCTCTGGCTAAACCTCTACTTACAAAATTAGTCACTCCACTTCAGTCATTTACACTCTCCCCCATGTGGTACAATAAAAAACCTAAATTGAACAATAGAACACTTTCCTGGAAATAATGAATTCACTGGGGTATTATTACAATTGATCAGTTCTTCTCTGAGAACGGGTTCATTTCCGTTTCTAAGCTACAATCCATGTTTCATTTATCCCCACACAATAAAGTCAAAATGAGCAACTTAAAGACATAATAACACAATCTGCATCTTCTCTCCAGTCTCCTAGTCAACTCCATCAAGACACTACTTCTTCGCTTTATTTCGCCAATGAAGCGGCACCTTCCTATATATGCAAGTTCCTGGACTCATACCCTGTTGATAGATTAAAAACAAAAGTTGAGTTGTAGTAGGAAACTGATTTGCATCATACATTTTCACTAAATATTTGGAAAAAGATATGGTCAGAAATTCACTCCACATCTCGCTCTGCAAGTAACACCCAAACTTAATATTTCTTTTATAATAGATGGTTCCTTACCCCAACTTTACTTTTTAAATCTAAATTGGTAGTTGATACAAAATGTTGGTCCTGTAATGTTGGGAACAATGACTTCTTTCATTTGTTTTTTTCTATGTCCTAAGGTTAATTTATTTTGGCTACAGATTTGGGACAAGATTGTGGATACCTCTCTCCCACATCTCCATTCAATAAGAAACATAGGGGCATTTTTACAAGAAACCGTTGGAGCAGTTTCTTGTAAAAAACACCAAAATTGGAAACGACGTGCTCCGAAAGTTTCAAAACACAGGGATGCGCCATATTTAAAGAATACAGCGCAGCACTGCATTTTCCCTTGCGTTAGCGCTAAAAAACCTGCCTAACACCAGCTCAGGCACCCTTGCGCCATGTTCCAAGGGTGCCTGCCCTGCAGGGGCAATTGTTTATGAGCAGGAAGGGGTACCTTGCTGCATATAAACAATCTTTACCAGCGATTTGCTCTTTCTATGTGTGCTGCATAATGCATAATGCATAATGCAGCACACGTGGAAAGAACGAAATACGAGGAGAAATAAAACATTTTCCCTCGTATTGCCTGCTTAAGACCAGGTATTTTTGCAAAAAGCAATGGGTGTTGCGGTGGAACGCCCACTGCAACACCAATTGCATGCCCCTTTCACGCTAAGTGCTGTGTGAATAGGGCCATTATTTACAAGACGGCGTTAAGCCACGTTGAGTGGCTTAACGCCAACTTGTAAATAAGGCAAAGGAGTTAACGCCACCAGAGCGTAGTAAAAAGTGACGTTCTGGTGGCGTTAACTCCTTGTAAATATGCCCCATATTTTTTTAGGAGGTGCATGAAAGTTTGGCACAACAATGTCATGACTGGGAAATTTGTTGATTTATTGATTGCTGTTGCATTACACATTTTTTCACCTACTTGGAAAGACACTAGGACCATAATCTTCATTAGATAGTGGAATATGTTATGTCATACGCATTTTTTAGATAGAGCAAATCTGCAGTCTACTCAACAACTTATTAAAAGAGTTATTTTCTGGTTGCCATTTTCTAATTTCTCATCTGACCAATGTGCTAAACCTACTGATGCAAATGTATTGTTTAAATCTCCTTGATTTCCCTCATATTCATATACAGGTTAATCTTTTGATTACATGTTTTGCATTTACTTCTTATTCTCTAAAGTTCATAAGCAATTTACAGTCTTTTTCCTATCCCCCAGCATCTTTCCTTCCCACTCTCTTCCTCTTTCTTCCCTTTCAAAGATTATATAAAATATATTGTTTTCTTTTACGGTCTTCATGAGTAAAATAATTGTTGTACAAACCCATCTATATATAGTTGAAATATGTACAGTTTTACTACTTTGTATATTTATGATATTTAACATATCTCTTTCCCTAATGTAATCAAATACAACATTGTTATACATTTCTATATTAATTTATGATGTATTTTACTATACTACTCAATAAAGCTTTTTTAAACTGAATAAGTAAATCACCACCTAAAATACAACAAGTAGAACTAAAGAGAAGAAAATTCAGAGATGATTGCCGAGGGTAGAGGCTCGGCTGGGGGTGGGGGTGGCAGCATATAAATATGGTGGTATGGGTGCAGTTAGGGGAAGTAGTACATTTAAAAAACTGAGAATTTTGGCGTCTGGAAAAAGATCAAGAGATAGATTAGTGGCAGCTAAACAAACTTTAAAAATTACTGGTTGATCACCACTGTGTTTGTTAACGCGGAGGAGGTGAAAGGCTTTATAGGCTGGAGGGGCTTCCAAGGTGAGGTCTGGAGCCGATTGTGTCATGAATCCAGGATTCTGGAATGAAGAGGATGCCCAACTGGTGGTCCATATATGAGTTCACAAATGTCTTCTATCCCAGTTTTTGTTGAATGGGTGGGCAATAACCAATGAGCAGAAGAGGAGTAATTGGCTGAGGGTGGTAAAGTATGCACATGTGCGGTTGCAGAATCGGGTGGCCAGCGATGCTGTCGTGAAGTGCAACAGGAGAAACAAGAATATTAGTTCAGAAACACTTATGGCCAGTTCCACAAAGTTATTTATTTGAGTAACTGTGCATTACTCCTGACTTCACTGACATACCTCTGAAGTTTCCGGAATAGGACACACCTCACAAAGGAAAATCTTTTCCAATAGGTCCTTTAATCATTACATAAACTAACAATAAATGGTAATATTCCATCTAAGCTACATTTGTGTGCCAAATAGATTCCCTCTAAAAGTAGAAGAAAGCAATGTGATCTGATTGCGAGGGCTTGAGTTAGGTGCTTGGAGGAAGGAATAGATATCACTAAATATACACTATAAACATATCCACATCACCTTCATCAGTTTGGGAAGCACTTAAATAGGAGGTTAACTCCAAGCATGTCAGAAATGTACTTCAGTGCTCATTCTTTGTGAAGGACATATAATCCACCTTTTATAAACTTCAGTTTAAGTAATTCTGTAAACTTCAAAATGAAGGAATTACTCAATATGACCTTTTTCTAATCTCAGGCGAATTCAGATGATTTCTGAAGACCTGCTCTCTCTCACTCACATTGTTTCTTCTATCATGATAATATCATAATAGATTGTAGTTGCTTTAAATCCTAGTTATTACTGGGAATAGAAGTTGTGAATAGTTACAAAACCATATGCCAGGATGGTCTGGAGATAACGTGCATGATATTTTTAGGCTCAATTAGTATTTAATATATTTTGTTAAACTCAAATTGATATGAATGCATAGCTATTTTTCTATTAGTTTAGTATAGATTTGTTTAATATTTATGACACGTTGAAACCCAAATACCTGATATTATCAAAACATATTTTTAAATGCTTCTACCCTCTGTTTTCATAAATTGGGGTCAGGAAAGAGCACAGAATAGTTGGTGTTAGGTTACTTGTTGTCCCTTCTGAAATCCCCACTAGCAGTTCTGGCTGGACTGTTCCCATGAGGAGCAGGATCAGTACATATTTGCATAACACTTCTTCCTAGAGTGGCACAGTGGGCAAATGCTACCCAGAGCAATTATCAATGGTTTAGGTTTTTTGCAAGCATTCTCCCTTCTACATTTGTGTGTTTGATGTAACACTTAATGGGCCAAGGGTATGCCCCGATGTGGGTGGCTTGCTCACTGTGCCACATCACCCAGGCTATACCTCACTGATGAAGCATAATAAGGATGAAACTGGTCTAGAGTTGCTTGTGGTCCTTTCTGGATGTGCTTTGAGATGAACTATTCCTATGAGGAGCAGGGTCAGTACAGGATTGCATAAGCACCATAGTCTAGAGTGGCATAGAGGGCGAACAACTTTGAGATGGGATGCTACCAAAGTAATTGTCAGTTATTAGAATTTTTGCAAGCAATCCTCTCATCACCCTTTGTGTGTTTGATACTTCACTTCTAAGACAGGTACCAGGCACAACTACTCACAAACAAGGCTTTGTGAACTGGGTCAGTGGTCTTTACTGTAAAAGGTACTAATGGACTTTGAGTGAAACAAACATACTCATCACTTTACGGGAATTAGTATAAATGCTGAAAACATTCGATGGAGGTTGCACGCTAACGTGCATACAATTTGATTGATTAAGCATGAATAAAATGAATGCTCAACAACATCTTATGCACATCCGCTAATATGCTATAAAAATCTAATTATAAACATGCCTACAGCAACAGAATATTTAACAATATTAATTATCAAATTATTCAGTTTCAAACATGCTAATAATGCTGCATCTTCTCTGTGTTTTATAGTTAATAGATGTAAATGCCATAAGCAGATCGGTGATTCCAGCTGCCCAGTGGCACACCCCGTTTGTGTTTAGATATTTAACCTGTGTAGCGCCCTCTACTCCCTGCTTTCATTAAAGACATCTAATATGACAATTAGACATAATTACCTACGATAAACATAGGCATGAGTCAATTTACACTTTAGCATGCAAGGCATGGGCTAGCAACACCAAGCCATCAGTACAAAAGAGGTGATACAATGGGTTGCGATAGAATTTATCTCTAGAGATCTGGGTTGAAATCTAATTTCACTGTATAGTATTCTCTCTTCATATGTGTCTACTGCATGCTCATAACTCTCATCTGGCACTGCTTGAAGCAATACTCAATAAACAGTAAAATAAATTGCAATGCATGGACATTCTGAAATAGCTTTATTAACTCCTATACATAAAGCCCTTAATACAAATAAACGGGGACATTGGTCAATACAAGTTCTTTCATATGGCACGCTAAGGCTGCAACCTTAGGGGTCCTCTCAGTGGTTGTGCAAAATTACTTCAAAACATTTCTCTTTCAGTCTCGCCTACTAGGTAGTGCATGCGCTATCTGTTGTGACACGTATTGTTAGCTTGCAGTGGGCTGAGAGCCCCACCATCGTTTACTATTGGTTGGCTTAATTGTGGCTCTGTTTTGCTGTCTTCTTACTAGCTAGTTTGTGTAGGCCTTACTTCCTCTTTAAACATTTCTCCTTCCCCTGGACCATGGATGCATTACTTGTGTCATTCTACTACTTACTTTTCAGGCAACTTTTTTCTTTTTGTTGAAGCACTCCACGAGAGTGCATGGGTTTTCCTGCTATCTCTCTTGTGTACTTTCCTCTGGGGTTAATTTGTGGAAAAAATAAGTGCTGGGGCTCTCGTCAGGATGCAGCTTGCACCATCTCATTGCTCCCGTTAGTGCCACCTATAACAGAACCAACTACTAACCATGAAACCCTACAAGTGGGGAGAGGATGTGGTGTAATGGCCTGAGCTGCAGACTTTGGAGCTTGGGAACCAGGTTCGAGTCTCAGTGTAGGCTCAATATCCTGTGATTCTGGGCAAATCACTTTATCTTCCCGTGCCTACCAAAAATGAATATGTATTTAACTGGTGCTCATGATAAGCTCTTTAATACCTTTGGGGCAAATGTGCGCTACAAGCACCTGTGTTGACAATTAAGTGCTGGTGCCAAACACCTGAAGCCACTAGCCCAAATTAAGCACTGACTTTCCTACTCTGATGAACTCTTGTTACTCTTTCTTCACCTGTGTGCTCCTCCCCATCTCCCTTCCATGATGCCCTCACACTCATGTCCTTCTTCTCCCGTGTTGCTTTCTCGCCTATGTGACTTCCCCTCCAGCTCATATTGCTCTCTCTCCTATCCGTTTACTTCCCCTCTCCATGTTCCTCTCTTTCTGTTTGCTTCCCAGTCCGCTCCCTCCATGTTGGTTCCCCAACCCCGTACTCTGTAATTCCAACCCCCTATGTGTTGCTTCATCCCTCCACACGCAAATGCTCATTCCTACCTGCTTGTGTTTCTTTTTTTCTTTTTATTTGCCAATCCAACTCGGATCAATAAACAAAAAGAAAAAAAGAAGAATTCATGTCATATTGTCATTGCGCTACAAAATTACTTTTTTTCTCTTTTTTAGCTGTGCTGTACAGCATCAAGGATGCTGTGCAGCATGGCTGAATCCATTGCCAAAGTCAATAGCTCCCACCAGGGATTTGGGAGGGGGGGCGGCTAGCCTTTTCCAATGCTTGTTTTTTTAGGTGTATGAAGTGCCAACCAGCATGCAAGGGCTGTGGCAGCTGCCGCAGAATGGGGATGGTGGGGATGGACAAAAATAATCTATATATATAAACTTCCCCTCTCCGCCACGCCTCCTCTTCCGCCAACGCATGTCTCTACTCCATCCTGGAAGGAAGGCCTGCTTTAAGCACTGCAAGCACCCAGGCTTACAGACTCTCCCTGCCAATCACAGGATGCTTGTTTCCGGTTCAGGGAAGACCTGGCTTGGCAGTTCGGGCTGGATTGTTCCCATGAGGCACAGGGTCAAGACTGATTTGCATATAGCTTGATCTGAACTGAGGTGGCGAAGTGAGCTAAAGAACGATGATGGATTCAACCCAGATCTGTGACTGGGGGTGAGTGTCTGAAAAGTTTCAGCGCTCCGTCCATCATCTCCTTGTGTTTGCTTCATACCTTATGATCTCAGGAAAACTGTCATTATTTGTCTGTTTTTTTCGAGACTGGATTAAAGCAATGTCCTTTACCTGGGTTTACAGCAATGGATATTAAAAAAACTGTAGAGGGTACAGAATGCAGCAGCTCGCCTGCTTAAAAATATCAGTAAGTTCGACTCCAGCTGCAGCCGCCATAAACGAAGGGTGGTAGGGCGGGTGGAGTCACGCGAGAGGCGTTGCTCGCAGGGGATTAAATATAGCAAAAAATATATAACTTACCTTTGCCCGTCGGCCACTCCAGTGTCACGTCTCCTCAGGCCGCCTCTCCTCTTCCTGCCTGCTGGTCCCAGGAAGCCCTGGAACAGACTCCCTGTCCAATCCCCGCACTGCAGAGCAGCGCAGGGATTGTCCTGAGCAGGCAGAAAAGACGCCCTGCTCAGACAGGGAGTCTGTGGGGTTTCTCCAGCCCGGCTGCTCAATGCAGCTGGGCTGGAGAAAACCTAAGTGCGCATGTTTATTGTGGTCAGCCTGAGTGGGCCGGCCAAAACACATATGCACACTTAGGGAGTGGAGTGCACTAGCACTCCTCCTCCCCCTCCCATACCTTGGCCCTGCCCCTCCCAACAGCGCTGGCTAAGAGCCAGCAAATGTAAATTAAAACAATGCAAGAACATCGTTTAAATTTACATTTTCTGGCTCTGAGTCAGACAGTGGAGCGACGACGCTCCTCCGACATTGCGGAGGAGCCACCACTGTCGACTCCATCTTGAAAGCCTTGGAGGAGTTACACTGAATCCCAATTAAAAAGAGTGTAGCTTTTAAAACACCTTGTACAGCTCACAAAACTCTTAAACTGACTGGTCCTGAATACCTCAAAAGAAGATTCTCTTGGTACGTTCCAAATAGGCATTTACTATATACAGCTGCTAAGAAAGTAGCAGTGCCTAGAATTCATGAAGCCTCTTGGGGCGGTAGAGGTTTTGTCTACCACACTTCCAAGCTCTGGAATCATATTACAGAGCACTTGTGAGGTCAATCAAACTTACAGATTTTTCAGAAAGCAGTTGAAAACCTATATTTTGCGTTGCCATTTTAGTTTTTCGCTGTTGTTGTAAATGACCTGACAGTAGACGCTTAGTGCCAAGACGCCTTTGGGCAATGCTGTGCTTTTAAAAAATAAAATAAAATCAATCAAATCACAGCAGTTCATCATCGGAGGTGGATTTTCTCCTGTGTGGCAGAATGCATGAGTTCGCAGTTCATCTCACTTTGTGGTAGAAGACAGATATTGGTCATCTGAACATGGAACTCAAAGTGAGTGCGTATATCAGATAATATCCAGGGGAGCCAGGTCTAGATATTCACAAGAAGGACATTTGTAATTTTCTAAGACTTGGGATAAGAGATGGCAGTCCTCTCATGGATGTAATTTAAGTGTTGAGAGAAGGAGCAGATGCTATTCCTGGATTGATCTTTGGCTCACCTGGTGCCGCCCTTTCACCCCCGGCCTAGGAGTTTGTAAAGGCCATGCTAGGGCATCACTCTTTAGCCCAACGCGAAATCCTTTTTGGCTTTTACTAAACAAACGCAAAGCCATTTTGGGGGATATTTACAAGTATACAACGCCGTCTTAGCGTAAGTTTTTTATGCTACGGCTGCTCATTATCGCCATATTTACAATTTGCCGCAAAGCCCACTTAGCTGCATTTTTTATGCGTTAATGTAGATTTTTCACAGTGCCACTTTGCTTAGCGTGACTTACTGAAAATGAGATGCAAGGTAGGTGTTCCCGAGAAAAAACCTCCCGCAAAACACACAACGCAATATTTACAAGGATTTCCATGTAAGTCGCTAAAAAAGGAAAACTGCTGCTAAGTCAAATTAGCGGCGGTTTCTTACAGCTAGGAATTACCTGGTCTTAAAAATGACGATAGCATGCTTGTATAATAGGGGCCTGATTTATGAGGTTTTGGCGCAGGGCAGAGCTGCAAGGAATCTTGTGCTTCTGCCCTGCCTCAACAGAAAAGGTCAGGAATGCATTGTATCTATAAGCGCTGGTGCACAATGGGCTGCCATGCACCAATGCAGGCACCCTTGCACTATGGTGCAAGGGTGCCTGCGTTGTGGGGCTGATTGTTTTTGGCAAAACAAAATGGACAAGTTTCTTATGATTCAAAGCAAACTTTTTTTGCTATCACTTTACAGTAAACGTGAAAGGAGAGAGCACAACTGCTGTGAAAGAAACCCCTCACCCACCTACCTGGTAGGTGGCATGCTTCATCATCGGGGCCCAACTGGATTGTCTAATACAATCCAGCTGTGCTACAACGCCTGAAATACAGCGGAGCAGGATATTGAGCAGAGAGTGGCGTGCTATGTGAAATGTGATTATGGGTTAAAAAAGTCTCTGGGACATGCCCTATGGAAAAAACTTTTATTAAAAGGGGTCCCAGGACTAATGTAAAAAAGTTATGCGGGGTATATAGTAAGGAATATTATTTTCCTGATATCCCTTGTAAATAAGGTCAACTAGTTTCAGCCTTCTGGATGGTTCTAGAGGCTTTCGTCAGGACCAGAAAAAGGTGGATGGCCGTATGAACAAGGTATAGGCCACGTGTAAATATCAGCACACACCCTAAAGTGTGCTGTGAGTGTAGTGGTAATGTACTCACTGTATCTCCGTTTGAGATTACTTGAGTAGAGAGGTAGTTATGCCTCTGGGATTTGATCGCCGTGTAACTCCCCTCTTGACAGTTGTCAGGGAAAGTGAGGTCCGAGGTACCTAGGACGGCGATCGGGTCCGCTTGAAGCGCACATGGAGGACATATTATGCGCTTCCTTGTGATAGGTAATCTGTTAAATTTAATTTGTAAGTGATGACAATAATATGCCATGCACAGAGAGTGTTTTTTTTTTTTAATTAAAATTTTTAGTGTAAGCGCACCGTACGCGTACGGTAAGCGTAACCGGTGAAATTTTCAAAAAATAAAAATTTACCGTTTTTGGCCTTGGGGGATCTTTGAGGACTCAACTAACATGGCTATGTGCATGGGCGCTGTCTAAACAGCCCTTTATATGTTTTTTGCCTTTGTTTACAGCCCCCCCCTCAGAGTGCGAGAGAGAAAATGGCGGCCGCCGCTTCCTGGTTTCGACCGATTCGAATGTTTACTTAGATGTAACAGCCAATCAGAATCGCGCTCGCGCACGCCACCGTACGCGTACGGTAAGCGTACCGTAAGCGCACCGTAAGCTGGCTCAGATATATATATTGATTTAAAGGCTATTTTCTCAGAATCTACTGAACAGATTTACACCAAACCTACAAAAGGCACTTCCTTGACCTGAGGACTACCTCTCTGCCAAATTTCTAGTAATTCTGTTCAGCCGTTCGGGCTGTAGCCCTGTCTAAAGGTCCTATGGAAAAATGCATGGGAAAAACGCGTTTTGGGACCCCCCTTTTATCTCAGCCCCCGCTTGACGAATCACCCCGAGACTTTCAGGGTAGGAGCGGAGCGTAGCGCCCCACCTATTTTGATAAATTCGCGAGGATTCATCGACCGGCGCCAAAGTTATTCAAAATAGAATGTTGCGGATTTCCTATGGAAACGTGGTCCTAACTATAACTACCTACTGGCGACCGCCAGTAGGTAATATATATATATATATATATATATATATATATATATATATATATATTCACTGAAAAAACCATAGGTTTCACACACGTTATATAGTTAGGAATTAGCATTTAAAAAACCTTTGAAATTCACTGAAAAAACCATAGTTTTCACACACGTTATAGTTAGGAATTAGCATTTAAAAAACCTTGCAAATTCACTGAAAAAACCATAGGTTTCACACATGTTATAGTTAGCTGGACATTTCGCTCGTAAAAAACCAATGAAATTCCCCCGTTATAGTTAGTTCAGCTAACTATAACTCGCGCGCCCGCAATCCACTGCTGATGACGTCACATATTACATCACTCATGACATGGTCAGTGACATCACTCATGACATCACTGATGACATCTCAAATGACATCACTCATGACATCACTGATGACATCATCCATTGAGTATGTGTTTCTTAACAATTTTAATATGTTTAATATATATAGGGAAAGGCCTGTTGAAGAATGAGTGGGTGTACAAGTGTGTATATGGATGATTTTCTGTGGTGCATAACTGAGTCTATAAGTGAGTCATTAAATGTATCTTACTGCACACTAGTGACTTAACTGTGTAAATGTCTGTATGTGTCTTTGTGTTGGTGTCTACGTTGCTCAATGGTTTTGTGATTAGCTATATGAGTGTCTATATGAGTTATTGATTGGTTGTCTGAGTATCTGTATGGGCGCCTGTGTGTTTGTGTGGGTAGGGTGTGTGTTACTCTGTGCATAGATGTGTTTCAGTGGGTGATTCTATGGGTGCAAGGTTTTAAGAGTGCAACTGTGATGGACTGTATGGTTGAGTGAGTGTATGTATGGGTGTGTTAGTGATTGAATGTATATTTCAGTGGTACATTTGTGAGTAACTACATATGTGAAAGGCAGTATATATGCGTGTAAGAGTATATAAGTGGGTATATGTGAGAGTGTGTGATTGTGAGATTGGCTGTATGGATGCGTGTGTGCTTGTATCAATTATTGTATAAGAGCGTAAGAATGTGGTACTATTTTTAAGAGTAAGTGAACTTGAGTGTGTTTAACTGTATAGGTGAGTAAATTGGACTGTGTTTAATTACTTGCACAACTGAGTAGGTGTGTTAGTACCTCAATGGATGATTCGCGGTGTGTGAGTGTCTATATAGGTGTCTAAATACATATGATAGTCTTGTATGGAGTGACTGTAAGTAAGAGTGACTGTACAGGTGAATGAGTGGAGTTGTATGTAGACCTAAGAGTTAATAAGTGAGTATCTAGTTATTGGTATTTGAGTACGAATGGTTTTGAGAATGTAACTCTGAAATTTTCAGTCGGTGTTTGAAAGGTTATGTTAGGGTGTGAGAAAATGTGGTAATTTTTCACATTGATGACGTCATCAGTGATGTCATCAGTGATGTCATTTGAGATGTCATCAGTGATGTCATGAGTGATGTCACTGACCATGTCATGAGTGATGTAATATGTGACGTCATCAGCAGTGGATTGCGGGCGCGCGAGTTATAGTTAGCTGAACTAACTATAACGGGGGAATTTCATTGGTTTTTTACGAGCAAAATGTCCAGCTAACTATAACATGTGTGAAACCTATGGTTTTTTCAGTGAATTTGCAAGGTTTTTGAAATGCTAATTCCTAACTATAACGTGTGTGAAACCTATGGTTTTTTCAGTGAATTTCAAAGGTTTTTTAAATGCTAATTCCTAACTATAACGTGTGTGAAACCTATGGTTTTTTCAGTGAATTTGAAAGGTTTTTTAAATGCTAATTTTTTAATTTATTAATTTTTTTTTAACAATAAGCTACCTATGTATATAATCATAGATTTACTGTATCCTGCAATATGGAATGGCTCACCTTTTTTTAAAAAATGTTTAGATATAGTTGAACAGCATAGTTAATATCTTCTACAAACCTCTAAACATTGTTTTTTTTCTTTTTTTAGGGATTTTACCGTGCGCGCACCGTAAGCTTACGGTGCGCGCAAGGTACGGTACAAGTACGGTGCACGCACGTAGTTTGCATGGCTACGTGCTCCGTGTGTGCATGCGTACTTGATTTACGTACGCATACGTACTTCGTCTGCGATGCGTACGCGCGGGCTCCGTATGCGCATGCACGCATTTTCTTTTTGTGCATGCGCACGTGCTCCTTACGCGGGTCCGCCGTACGCGCATGCGCGCATGCCCCTAATGCGCATGCGCGCCCCTAATGCGCATGCGCGCGCGCGTCGTAGGCGCGTGCTCCGTACGCGCATGCGCACGTCTTACATACGCGCATGCGTACTTGTACCGTGCGCGCACCGTAAGCGTACGGTGCGCGCACGGTAAGTCATGTGATCAAGAAACAACACTTTTCATTGGTTTAAAGTTCTTTCATTTCCAGAAACTTCCAACACCACACCCATTCCCCTCATTATTTCTTCTGATTCCCTGGGAGAAGGAGCTGAACTGTTTTTGTGATACAATGGCAGAGCAGCAGTCATCTTCTGGGAGTGAGCAGTAGAGTCTTGTCAGACAGAGACAGAGGAAACAGAAAGATTCATTTGTCTGGCAATATTTTACATTTCCAGAGAGGCAGAAGAAAGTCAATGCTCCCAAAGTCACCTGCAAACTTTGTGGGCGTGTCTTATCTAGAGGAGATCCTAAGAAGAAGTACTCTTTTAGTATCTTCACTTTGTTCAGGCACATTAGGGATGTACATCCTGTGACTTTTGCTTGAGCTACTAGAGAAACCCCTCCAGCAGCTCAGCCGAGAACATCCGCAGAAGCTCAGCCGACCACTTCCTCTGCGGTGGGAGCGTCACCTTCTTCTGCTCCTCTGGACATTTACCCTATGTTTGAGAGGGTGCATATACGGTGCAATACTTGATATGCTCTTATTGCTTTTGGGGAGTCCAGCATTCCCCTAATAGATAATAAGATACAGCAGCACAAGTGCGGCACCATATAATTTTGCCATTCTTTCCTTCCTCTGTCCCTGTATTAACACAACGGCTCTTTTTAGAGCCACCTTACCTCTTAATTTTTTTTTATTTTTATAAGCATTTTTTTAAAAAAAAATTCCCCGCCGTGCGCGCACGGTGTGCGCACCCCTTGTGTTTTTAAATAAAATAAAATATTTTTTCACCCTTCATGGTCCTTCAGGGACCTCATTTCAAAAGGTAGGGGGTAAGGAACTCAGTACCCTGCCCCCTTTTCACGTTCTGCACCTTTTTTTAAAATTGAAACACACTTTTTTTTTTTTGGCATATTTTAACCCATTCTAAATGATTTCTACCCCCAACATGACTTCTGCCTGCTAGCATAGCATTAGATCATGTAACAGTTGTGTGTGTAGAGATGTCAGAACTTCAGCACATAATGTTTCTAATCCAAAGAGCAACAGTACATTTCACAGATGAAGGGAACAGAGTCTTCCTCTTGATCTTTAGACACTGGATCGATACTTACTTATAGGTACCAAAAAACAATCAATTAACACAATGTCTCTTATTAGAGCCAACCAACACCCAAACACTTAATCTATTTTTTTAATTCTATTTTTTATACGATTATTTTGTCGCATCTCTATGCTTCCACAGCGCAGGCCTACAAACTGCAGCCATGCGCCAGCGCAGGCTCCCTTGCAACATGGTACAAGGATGCCTGCATGGTGGGGAGATTGTTCTTGTGCAGGAAGGGACACCTTCCTGCACAAAAACAATCACAAAAGGCTTTTTCCTCTTTCAATGCGTGCTGTAGAATGGAGGACGCACTTAAATTGGAAAAAACAAGAAGAAATAAAAACATTTCCCCTCGTTGTTCCTCGCAACACCACCTCTAGAGTTGCTTAGCATTCACACACATCTCTACAGTTACGATTTCTCGTAAACCTGGAGATGTGTCTAGTTCTTTGTGTGTTGCGTGTGAACACCCAAAACAACACCCATGGAACGCCCCTTCACCGCTCAGTGCTGCGTGTGAAGTGGCTGTATTTATGTGGAGAGGAAAAGTCACGCAGGTGGCTTTTCCTCTCCTTGTAAATATGAAGGAGCTCCCTGCGCCACCAGTACGTTATGAAAAGTGACGTAGTGGTGGCGTAGAGGCCTTGTTAATCTGCCCCAGAGATGTAATGGAAATTATGGGTAAGACAGACAAAGGGAGAGAGACAGAATAAGACACAGAGAGCAAGGAACTGAGAAGGAGTAACGCAGTTAGAATGACTGAGACACATGGAGACAGGGAGAGATACATGTTTGAAAAAGTAGTGATGGAGGCAGTAAACCTAGGGGAGTAGTAGAGAAGGATTGAGGGAGTTACGAAACAGCAGTAAATGAAGAAGACAGAGAGAAGGGGAATGAGAAAAGCAGAGTGAGGAGAAGTGAAAAAAAGGGAGCATGAAAGTAAAGGGGTGAGAAATACAGATATTTCAAACTTACCTGACCAACAAAATAACTTAATTATAAATAAATGTTTTTTTTAATTGCTAGAAAAAAGGATTAATTTTCCTAAATTTTCTTTCTCGATCTGAAAAAAAAGAAAAAAAGTATTAATATTTAACAATACATTTTAGAATACAGTACACATATTTTCATATTTAACAAAGTAATTTTTTGCCCTTTTTTTGCTGTTTTCAGAATATATTGAATTTCACTGCAAATTGTGAAACCAATTGCATTCATCACTTAACAGCGGGCAAAAAAATTAACAATCTGAAAGATTGTTTAAAAAAAGCCCTGAATCTCTTCTCAGTAAAGCATACCTTGATAGAAATGTAACATATATAATAAAAATATCATCTAAGAACAATAACTATTTACAATAAATATCGTCTGTAAATCTTGTTGCTTCAGCACATACACCAAAATAATATCTGTCAAAGAAGTCCACAAGAGAAATTTTTACCTTTCCATGAGGCCAAATGGTAATTTTTAAATTCTTTTTTGATGAAATATCCAATGGTAATCCAATAAAATCGCAATAATGGTTTGTTCAGATGCTGCAATTTGTATCTAAAATTTTGGTTTCAGAAAAATTAAGTAGGAATTTGGTAATTCTGCAGGCAAACGTTGCTTGAAAATCAATTGAGAATCATTACACAGTGTCCAGCCTTTTCCACATTTTAGATAAACTGTGTAATGACCAGAAGTTATAGAAGGTCCATCATAGAAAATTATTGCAACTGCAACAAAAGTTTTTCCAGATATTGATAATTGATGTCCTGTAAACTTCTTTATTAAAGTGTCCAATTTTGTACCATCAGCTCTACAACGTTGCATCATTAAAATTACATACTGTCCATATTTATTTAAAAATAACGTTGATAACATGTCTGATTTACATTGAGAACATTCCATATTGTGATTGGCATCTTCAACTAATTTACTAAAAGTCACTGATTTACTCTCTGGTAATGTTAAATATATGAACCTTTCCGAATCAACATTAGAGCTGCATGTGTTCAAAGAGTTTTCACAACTATGTTCCCATTTATAAGAGAGACCAAACATATTTTCTATTTCTACCCCTTCATCTTCCAGTACCATAAGCATATACATCAATAATTCCTGTGCATCTTGCTGGACATTTTGAGTAAACCGTGTACATCCAGAACATACATCTAAAAGTTTTCTAACATCAGAAGCACTTTCTATTTTAGTTTTATCATTACTCAGCTTCTCAAAAAGAAAACTCAGCAGAGAACAGAATCTTTTTACATGATTTAGTATTATCTGCTCTTGCAAACTTTCAAGATAAAATACAACATTCAGCACCACATTAGCGTAACAGTTGACACCAGAGCTATTTTCAAAATGACAACCAGCAACCTCTTCAACATTGTCCTTTTTCTTTTTTCTTGGAATCACATCACTCTCCTTTTGTTTTCTCTTCTGTACATCCTCATTACAGATATTCTCAATTCTCCTTTTCCGACAAACAACACGTTTTTCAAACACAGGATACTGACCTAAATGAGGAGCATAGCTTCTTCTTAATCTATTATATTCCTTTACACAGTTTGCATCAGCACTAACTTTTGAGTCATCAAAGTCTATCATGAATAAACCAGATAATTTTTTCACTCGTGACAAAGCAACATATGCCATACCTTCTTTAAACACAGTAGATCCAATGTTTACAAAAGCACTATCTACAGTTAATCCTTGAGATTTGTGAATAGTTACAGCATATGCTAGAGAAAATGGAAACTGCTTCCTATGTACATATAAGTCTTTCAAAAGCAAGAAACAAACTGAACAACGACAAATGTCTTTAACCTCTTCAATCTGATCAAATTTTATTTTTAAAAATTCAATTCCAACTTTTTTCTGGTAATTAACAAAACTCACAACTCTACTCATAGCTCCATTCACTAAACCTTTCTCTACATCCAAATTACGTCTTAAAATTACTCGACAGTTCATACATACATAAAGATTCTTTTCTTAACCGGCTGTTTTCGAGATGTTTTTCTCTAGAGAATCCAATTTAGTTGTCAATTTGCTTGTCAATATAATAGTTATTCCTTCATGTTGTATTTTATCCACAGCTTCCAGTTTGACAATCTCTTCATTTTCCAATTTCAAAAGTTCTTGATTGAATATAGAGCATTCATGTAGTGTTGGCATTAAGCAGATTACAGTATTTTTTCCAGCAATTTTCTTGTATATTTTCTCTGGAACAATTTGTTCTGTTGGGAACAAATTACATAGCAATCGTCTCTGTAAAGCTTTTCTGCCATGTTCTGTGAGTAGTCCAATTCTGATATCTTTGAGAATACTTGCATAATCATCATCATTTGCCTGCCGCATATTGGTAATGAGTTCTTTATACTCAAAGTATGTCCAAATATTCACATTACCTATACTTCCTAACGACTTTTTCGTGTCTTCATGTGTAAGAGTTTGAAATACTTGTTGTCCTTTAACTGGAGTGAGCTGCAGAAGATCCCCAAAAACTATAACATGTTTTCCTCCAAATAGCACGTCATAGTTTGTCTTTAGAATTTGCTGCATTCTTAAATGCACAAAGGCAAGCATTAAGTTTGATACCATGCTTACCTCATCAATGATGAGAACTTTCATTTTTTTCAATACTCTTGCAACTTCAAAACATGCTTCTCCTGTTAGCTTGTGGTATTGCATTTTGTTCTCGTGCTCTACTGGTAACATTAGCAAACGATGGAGGGTAATTCCTTTTATGTTATATGCTGCTAACCCAGTTGGAGCAGTAACAACACAAGACAAAGTTGAATCTGTTTTTTGCTGTAGGTAGCTTCTAATTACTTTAGTCAAGAAACTTTTTCCAGTTCCGGCTTGTTCACTCACATACATTCTGATTGGTTCAAACGATGTGCATGAGCACTCTTTATTTTCATGTAGTAATCCATGATCAATTTGTTTTGTGACTTCCTCATAAATTTGTTTTTGTTCATCATTCAGTTGCTGTTCCAAACTTGGTAAGTTTATTAAATCTTCCTGAGCTTGATTCATAGCTGTTTCCACTTCAGTCATGGCTATTGCAGCTTCATTTTCTACGATTGGTTGTACAAGGGGATCTTGACTGAGCGTCCCAGAACTTTGACTGTCTTGAGAACTGTCTCTAGCTACTTCAGCTGCAATTGTTGCTTCTTGTTCAATTTCTTCATTTAATATTTCTACATAAGTTGTGAAAGTACTGCATTCGATCGTATCTTTGCATGCATTAAAGGAATCTTCATAGCTTTGAAAATGTCCAAGTAATTCATCCTCTGAGCACCATGGTTTAAACAACTGTAAAAGTGCTAAGTGGTAAAATTCCTTCTTGTCAGTAGTGTCGCAACTCAGCTTTATGTGATTAATCAAACTTCCTTTTGTTTGTTTTACCAAACATCCTTCCTCACCAATGACTTTATATTTTCCATTGTTGATGTCTTCTGTGGCATTCCGTTTATAAATGTAGTTCTGCAGCACTTCATAGAGACACATGTTCTCAAGATGATGACTTCTCTTTGGGTAATATGTGTCCAACATGTTTGTTCTTAAAATGTCTGTACTTTCAGGTTCGTACTCTGCTAAATATTCAATTTTTGAATAGATTTCAGTACCCGATTTCTCATTCCTGCAAGGCCTAAACTTACCCAAATTATTCTTCTGGATTTGGAGTACAGACTTGCAGATGATAACCTATCTGAGCATTCGTAGGATCCAATTTCTCGATGCGATAACATCTTTAAACTGAAACTGTATAGCTTTTTACTTACAGTCTTCTCATGAGAAATCTCTTCCCACATTTCTTTCAATTCCATTTTCTCAGATTTAGTGATATAAGATGTGACATACCGAGCAACAGCAATAGAATTGTCAGCTACATACTGTATATCCATGTTAGCATTCCACATGGATAAAATGACTGGGTTGTAGTCATTTATATATTTTGACTCTTCTTTTCTTCTTAGGTTATAGGTATTCTTAGGCGATTTTCTTGTAATAGTATGTCGCACAGCTGACATAAAACTGTTTACTCTTCCTTTTGAAAGAACAGGTCGTGGAAATCCAAATCGACATTTTGTGTAGAATTTATCTTTACTCTTGTACTTTCGTCGACAGTATTTTCAACACCGATGACTTTGGAAACGTAAAACTTGCTCTTTTAAGTTTTTTTCTTCTGTGCTTTTAGGTATAGCACATGTTGCATATTCTTCAATGAAAGATAAAACTTCATCATCAGAATCTGTTCCAAATTTTGGAGCATCCTTGATCCACAACAGCATATGAATATGAGGAGCACCTCTTGCTTGGTACTGTTTTCTCCAAAAGAAATCCACAACTTCTCCAAGAGGTGGATTTTTCTTATTGCAGATGAAGGACATCATAGCCTCAAATCTGTGATTGAAATATCTGCAAACATTAACCGGATCCAATGAGCACAATTCTCCTGCTGTCTTGTATTGGATGTTTTCAATATTTGAATTTGCCTCTCGAAGAAAATCCAGTAAATCATCCCAAGCGTACTCTGCACAGCTTAGGGTAAGGAACCATGTAGGAGTTCCTAAATTCCGTAACATACATTTCAATTCTCCATGGCGTCTGTACCAATATTCATTAGTCCCACGCTGACAAGCCATCAGACTTATTAATAGTGATTCCAAATTATCATCTCGCTGTTGCACTTTGTTCAGAAAATCCTTTGCAGACACATTATGTAGATGTACTCCAGTTTTCAAAATGTGATTTACTGCATAAGATAGTGCTGATAAGTCACTTTCAAATAAAGATGGAACAAATAAGGAATACTTTGACGAAATCTTGGATCTTCTGCATATAACCTTGTAGTACGATACTCAGAAGCAGGAATCTGTACTGGACGTTCATCATATCGTCCACCTTTTCCTGTAGGAAACAGCTGGGGAAAACAACGAGCTTCCAAGCTCTTCTCCCATACACTCACGGGAGTTTCTTTAGCTTTTTTCATCTGAAAGAGATCAAAAGTGTTTCCCATAACTTCTTTAGAATGAAGAGGATGTATGCTGAAATGTTCATAAATTTCTTCTTCTTTTGACTTATCCACTTTTTCAATTTGCCCAGTTGGTATTCCTGAGTCTCCTAGTAAAACTTCTTCATCTTCTTCCATATAAATTGATTCATACCATTTATTATTTCTTTTCAAATATAAATTTGCTCTTTGTACTTTTCGTACATCCACCAGCTCCTGCCAAATTTTCTTGTTCTTTGTAGGTACACCATTAACCAGAATAACTAATGGTTCAGTTTCCAAACTATCTGCATCACTTGTTTCAATATTTTTTTTAAAATCTAATGGCAAATAGACAACTCTTCCTTTTAAACCTCTTTGTAAATCTGTAGGAGGTAATTTGCCTGTTTTGGGCTCCATACGAACTATAGTCTGAAAAGGACGGACACATTGAATGAGTATAGACTCATACGTATTTAAATCACTAAGTTCTGCAGGAATTTCAACCAATTCTAAATAATTATGTACAGCTCTTGCTGGCATTTTATTTTCTTCTAACTTGTTATTACAGTATTTACAAATACGGTGATATTCACCCAAATCAAAACAATTTTCCAGAAATAAATATGTAGCAAAATCCATCCACTTAGTATTATTTTCTTTTTCACTTTTTTTATAGAGATCAACATACCTTGTTTGATTTTTATAATGGCTTCTCCGGCAACAAATACAAGTAATGTTTGGTCTTTCATTGGAGATGATAGTACATTTTGTCATTTGATCTTCAAATGTTTTACTAACAGTGAGTTCTACATTTTCTTCCACATTTTCTTCAATAACTGTGTCATTTCCTGCGCTTTCTTGCTCTGGACCAAAGTAACAAAACTCAATATCCTCACAAACCTTCTTCACATCTGTTACAGATCCAGGGAACAGAGCATTATTCAACTCATTTAACTTTAAAGCTGGACTTTTAGCAAAATACAATCTTCTCACAAACTTTCTCATTTCAGTATGATGAACAGCCAGCATCCTAAAATGGTAAAAAACACTTTGACAAACTTTCCTAGAAAGAAAAGCCAGAGAATGTCCTTGCAAACCAGTATTCTCTCTCACTCTGCATGGATCTAGTCTTTGGAACACCTTAATCTTCTGTTTAACACTTTTTTTTTACTATATTCTCTTAGAAAATCACGAAATTTATCAATTGATTCCTGTCGTACAGTACAAATACTACTACAATTCCAAGTGTACACTGGGACTTTAGGACGTCTCCCCATAACCTCATCAGCTAACACTTCTTCCTCATTTCTTGGAACCATTTTCTCCTTTTCTATTACACAACCATCCTTAACTTCATAAGCTCGACCACTGGTGTCAACTGCATGCAGCAAACTATTATTTTGAAGATAACTCTCTTCATTAAAAAATGGTTCAGTACTTGAACTTTGCTTCCATTCTCCTAAGAACACTTTACAAAAGTTTTTTTTTCACTTCTCTTTTTCTTTTTCTTTTTGACTTCATTACATTCACTAATTTATCTAATGTACGGATCCTGTTCAAAATTAAAATGAATAGTTTTCTTTTTAATTCCAAAGCCTTGGCAACAATTGATTTAATATGTTTCCTTTTCTTATAAAATTTGGCTTTCTTCCTATATTTTTTCACATCCTTCAACAAATTGAACATCACTCTTCTCTCAACCATTTTTCTACGAATGTTTTTAAAATCTATTTTTCTTTTTAAATCATTCTTTCTTACTTCTGATTGTACATTAGCATTTAGTATATTCTGTCGATTGTCTGGTTGTTTTCTACTTGAAACACTATTTCCAGTGGATATATTTCTTACATTTTTTCTTTGCTTGAAGATATTTTTAAAAAAATCCTTAGTCTGCTTACCAGAAGGCTTTTTCTTTTTTCCAACATGAGGTTCTTCAACTATTTTTTTTCGTCCAGTTGTCTTCAAATATAGAAGTTGTTGCTGTTCTTTTCTCTTTCTTGATTTTATAGGCATCTTTAATTTATTTCAGTGTTGTTCAGCAATACCTGAAAAAAACTAAAAAAGAAATACCTTTATGTAATTTATATATATTACTATATTTTTTATGAGCTTTTCAAAACATATCATATGAGCTATCCCTTTCCTACGACTGCAAGTCATACACAATAAAAGCTACACAAATTAAATCTCTGACAACAAATTCCTGTGTGCAGACAGACTCATGGTGTGATTCTAGGCAGAAAACGATTTTTCATTGGCAATTTCAAAGCACATTTACTGCTGTGGTTTTACAAGTGATAATTACTGTAAGAGTCTGACACATTTTCCTTATAGTTTAGAGAGGCAGAAAAGAGCACATGTCCTAACAGCTACTTGAGAGCATGAGCATGTGGAACCTGGATGAGTGATTAGACTAGAGCATAGGAAATGAGCCTTGGTGATGTTGAATGTGTTAGCGTTACACACTGCTATCTGAAATACCACACAGTGCTGAATACTTAGCATGGGAGTGCAGGAGAAGCAACTGCCTGTGTGCTAAGAGCGTGCTTCTGGAGACTGTGTATTGTCAGGTGCAAGAGAGATCTGCATGGACGCTTGCAGAACTGCATGAAGACTGCACAGATGTATGTAAGAGTACATGTGGGGTAAGGGTGAATTGCAGTTTGGAACATGTAGGATCTACCTCACCCATGGCAGGTGTGGAAGGAAAATTTACCCTGTTGTTTTCAAATGTGTTAGCATTTGCCTCTCATTTGTGAGATAGTGATTTCTACTGAATGCAAACCATCACAGTTCAAGAAAACAAGCTGCCCCTTTCCTACGGATGCATGTCTTACAGAACAAGAGCAACACGAATTAAATCTCTGACAACAAATTCCTGTGTGCACACAGACTCATGGTGTGATTCTAGGCAGAAAACGATTTTTCATTGGCAATTTCAAAGCACATTTTCTGCTGTGGTTTTGCAAGTGCTAATTACTGTAAGAGTCTGACACATTTTCCTTATAGTTTAGTGAGGCAGAAAAGAACACATGTCCTAACAGCTACTTGAGAGCATGAGCATGTGGAACCTGGTTGAGTGATTAGACTAGAGCATAGGAAATGAGCCTTGGTGATGTTGAATGTGTTAGCGTTACACACTGCTATCTGAAATACCACACAGTGCTGAATACTTAGCATGGGAGTGCAGGAGAAGCAACTGCCTGTGTACTAAGAGCGTGCTTCTGGAGACTGTGTATTGTCAGGTGCAAGAGAGATCTGCATGGACGCTTGCAGAACTGCATGAAGACTGCACAGATGTATGTAAGAGTACATGTGGGGTAAGGGTGAATTGCAGTTTGGAACATGTAGGACCTACCTCACCCATGGCAGGTGTGGAAGGAAAATCTACCCTGTTGTTTTCAAATGTGTTAGCATTTGCCTCTCATTTGTGAGATAGTGACTTCTGCTGAATGCAAACCATCACAGTTCAAGAAAACAAGCTGCCCCTTTCCTATGGATGCAAGTCTTACAGAACCTGACCAACACGAATTAAATCTCTGACAACAATTCCTGTGTGCACACAGACTCATGGTGTGATTCTAGGCAGAAAACGATTTGTCATTGGCAATTTCAAAGCACATTTTCAGCTGTGGTTCTGCATGTGATAATTACTGTAAGAGTCTGACACATTTTCCTTATAGTTTAGAGAGGCAGAAAAGAGCACATGTCCTAACAGCTACTTGAGAGCATGAGCATGTGGAACCTCGGTGAGTGATTAGACTAGAGCATAGGAAATGAGCCTTGGTGATGTTGAATGTGTTAGCGTTACACACTGCTATCTGAAATACCACACAGTGCTGAATACTTAGCATGGGAGTGCAGGAGAAGCAACTGCCTGTGTACTAAGAGCGTGCTTCTGGAGACTGTGTATTGTCAGGTGCAAGAGAGATCTTCATGGACGCTTGCAGAACTGCATGAAGACTGCACAGATGTATGTAAGAGTACATGTGGGGTAAGGGTGAATTGCAGTTTGGAACATGTAGGATCTACCTCACCCATGGCAGGTGTGGAAGGAAAATCTACCCTGTTGTTTTCAAATGTGTTAGCATTTGCCTTTCATTTGTGAGATAGTGATTTCTGCTGAATGCAAACCATCACAGTTCAAGAAAACAAGCTGCCCCTTTCCTAAGAATGCATGTCTTACAGTACAAGAGCAACACAAATTAAATCTCTGACAACAAATTCCTGTGTGCACACAGACTCATGGTGTGATTCTAGGCAGAAAACGATTTTTCATTGGCAATTTCAAAGCACATTTTCAGCTGTGGTTTTGCAAGTGATAATTACTGTAAGAGCCTGACACATTTTCCTTATAGTTTAGAAAGGTAGAAAAGAGCACATGTCCTAACAGCTACTTGAGAGCATGAGCATGTGGAACCTGGGTGACTGATTAGACTAGAGCAAAGAAAATGAGTCTTGGTGATGTTGAATGTGGTAGCATTACACACTGCTATCTGAAATATCACACAGTGCTGAATACTTAGCACGGGAGTGCACGAGAAGCAACTGCCTGTGTGCTAAGAGCATGCTTTTGGAGACTGTGTATTGTCAGGTGCAAGAGACATCTGCATGGACGCTTGCAGAACTGCATGAAGACTGCACAGATGTATGTAAGAGTACATGGGGGTAAGGGTTAATTGCAGTTTGGAACATGTAGGATCTACCTCACCCATGGCAGGTGTGGAAGGAAAATCTACCCTGTTTTTTTAAAATGTGTTAGCATTTGCCTCTCATTTGTGAGATAGGGGCATATGTATCAACATCACCATTTGCGATTCTCAAATAGCGATTTTTAAAGAATCGCTATTTGAGAATTGCAAAACGGGATGTATTTAAAAAATTGCAAACTTTTTGCGATTTCTTAAAATTCCTTAATTGCGATTAGCAAATTGCGAAATCGCAATTAAGGAATACCTGCCCATTCATTTCTATGGGCCAGGAGACCCATAGGAATGAATGGGAAGTAATTCTCAAATAGCGAATCGCAATTTGCTAATCGCAATTTGAGAATAATTTCAAAGGTGCAAGGGTGTCATGATGACACCCTGATGCACCCCTGAAATGAGCGTGTGTGTGCATATGGCACACATACATGCCCTAAGGGCATGTATGAGCGCCACGTGGCACCTTGTAAAATTCAAAAAAGTGCATTTTGAAAGGAAATCGCAAATTACCACCAACTGGAAGTTGGTGGTAATTTGCGATTTCTTTTTTTTTTTTGAAAAGATTTTATTGTGCACAAAAAGGCTTACAAACACGGGCCTACAACCACCAGGGCCGGCCGCTAGTAGTCGAAGTGTTCCAGCATATCAGAAAACAATGACTGGCCCACAGGGGCTCCGCACTATCACAGTAGATCAGACTGCACATAAGGGAAGTCAGAATACACACTTTTAGTATAAATAACAACAAAAAAGAAAAATACAAAAATACAACAAACAAGGCGAAACGACTTATGAAGGGCGGCGAACACCAGCCGGGGGAGTCAACACCCAACCACCCGAGGGCGGTCAATAAAAGAAGACCTGAGAGGGAGGGGGGGGCCACGAGAGAACCAAATCTGTACTCCAAAGTACGAGATACACAAGGAACCCTCAAGGATCAGGGGGACGAGGCAACCCCGGACGTATCCACCAAAGGGGGAGCACAGATAGACCCACGATACGCGTTCCACTGCCCCCAAATTCTACCCCAAGCCCCCGGTTTACCACGAGCCACATACACCGTTTTCTCCCTGAACATGCACCAGTCCATGTTCTCCTTCCAGACGGATACGGTGGGAGGCCGCTGGGAACCCCAAAGCTGTGCAATATCTCGCTTTGCAATCATGTTCCCCAAGGCCGCCCACCGAGCCTGAGCCGCATTGCAGTCATTGGGCTCCCATACATTCAGCACACAACGACGCACCTCCGGCAGTAGAGCGACCCCGGTGACTCGTCTCATAATATCATGCACCCGGCGCCAGTATTCCGCCACCTCACGGCATTCCCATAGGATATGGAGAAAGGTAGCACTGAGCCCGCAGCCACGCTTACGGAGTCCGTCGTCTGAAAACCCCATCGAGACCAGGCGGGGGCCCGTCACATATACACGATGGAGAATCTTAAGCTGGACCAGGCGGAGACGGGCCGGGATGGCCACCTCCTTAGGGGATGACAGTGCAGTCTGCCAGTCCTCATCGTCCAGCTCCACCCCATCTCCCGTCCATGCCTCCCGAAGACGCACCAAGAGGTCAGCCCGATTGTTTATCAGTTTTTTGTAAATCAGGGAGATAGTACTGTCGGGGACGTGGCCATCGAGTATGCGGTCCTCGAGAGGCGAAGAGGAAGGGACCGTGGTCCCCTCCCCAAAGACCGAAAGCAGGGCGTGCCGAACCTGTGCATAACGGAAGAACTCTCTGTCACTAAGCTCATACTCGCGCTGAAGCGCCGCGAAGGATTTAACCGCACCTTTAACCCACAGGTCCCCCACTCTGCTGATGCCGATCGTATCCCAGCGCTCGAAGCCTTTCGTTGTCCAGAGGCTTCCCAAGCGGTCTGAGTCGAATAGAGGAGTGGCGCACGTTAAACGCTCACTCCAGCCCATCGCTACGTTAGCCGCCTTCAATACACGGACCGCAATCCTGGTAGGGCCCGTAAGGGCCCCACCAGCAGACCGCGAGTAAAGCGCTCTGTTATAGTTACCGCCGGGGAGCAGGAACTTATCCATCTCATATGCCGGGTTCGAACCAGGAGCGTACGTAGCATGATTAATGGCAGACAGCTGGGAGGCCCAATAGTACCGTCTAATATCAGGAAGCGTGATGCCCCCGTCATACCAGGAAAGAGTCAGCTTGGCCAAAGCGATACGCGATCGCCCGTCCCAAACCAGTCTCCTCTGCAAACTCTCCACCTCCCTAAAGTAGGCCGCAGGAATGACTTCAAAGGAGTTCTGGAGTGCATAAAGGAATCTGGGAAGGGACATCATTTTAAACAGCGCCGCGTGACCAAGCGGAGACAAGGGCAGCTTACACCACCGAGCCGTATCTGCCCTCAAACGCTGGAGTGGAGACAGGAGATTCTGCTCATAGCGGACCGCCGGATCCAACGAAACGTACACCCCCAGGTATTTAAAGCCGGACTGAGATATTTGGAGCGGAAGCCGAGGTGGCAAGAGAGGAAGACCACCAGAGATAGGATACACACAAGATTTGGACCAGTTAATTATCAGACCCGAGTTTTTCCCGAAGGAAGTAAGGACATCAAAGAGAACATTGAGCGACTTCCGCGGTGAGGTGAGATACAAGAGAATATCATCCGCGTACAATGAAACCCGATCCTCGAAGCCCGGGGCCCACCGGAGCCCTCTAATCGAGGGCTCCCAACGGAGCCAGGCAGCGAGCGGTTCCAGGGCGAGAGCAAAGAGCAGCGGGGACAACGGGCACCCCTGCCTAGTTCCCCTCCCGAGAGCGAAAGGCCGAGAAACCCGCCCATTGACAACCACCTGAGCCATTGGTCCAGCATAAAGGAGCTTCACCCAGCTAAGGAACCCCTCCCCAAAACCAAACTTCGCCAAGACGGCCCAAAGAAATGGCCATTCAATGGTATCAAAGGCCATCGTGGCATCTAGGGAAACCAATATGGCCGGTTCAGCGAAGTACTCAGCCCTAGCGAGGACGCCGTGCAGACGCCGTAAATTGAGAGCGGTATTACGATGTGGGATGAAGCCACATTGATCCGGATGTATCAAGTCACATATAACGCTCAGCAGGCGATTGGCGAGGACCTTAGCCAGGATTTTGGGTTCGGCATTTAGCAGGGAAATAGGCCTATAGGAGGCACAGCGGTCACGTGGCTTACCCTCCTTGGGAATCACCACTATAGTAGCCAGACGCTGGTCGTCAGGAAGGGAACCCCTCTCGAGCGATTCCTGAAACATATGACGGAGGAAAGGCGCGATTTTATCCGGGCGCAACTTATATAGTTCAATCGGCAGACCGTTGGGGCCCATAGCGTTGCCCGAGCGGAGGGAGCGAATCGCAGTAGCTATCTCTTCGACAGACAAAGGGGCATCCATCAGCTCGCGGTCCTCGACGGATAAGCCGGGCAGGGCAATATCCCGAAGCAGAAGACGAGAGTCGTCCTCATCTCTATCAGACACCGGGGAGTACACTGCACGGAGGAGGTCAGCAAAACACTCAACAATCTCACGAGGCTCAGCCACACACACTCCATCCGACACCCGAAGCTCCGGGACCACACGAGTCACTCTCTCCTTCTTGTCCAACCAGGCAATCAGCTTACCCGCCTTGTCTCCGGCGTCATACAACCTACCCTGCTGCTCCCTATACATAGTCTTGGCAGCATCAGTGACGAGAGACTTATATTCAAACTGCTTCAGGCTGAGGGCATGCAGCCCATCCGGGGTGACGCCCGCCTCCAAGGCTGCCTCCAGCCCCGATATTTCAGTCTCCAGCGTCACAACCGCCTCTCTCTTAACCCTCTTGGCCTCCACTATCTGGGACAGGGCATGCCCGCGGAGCACTGCTTTGAAAGCTTCCCACAGGGACACCGAGGACAACACCGACCCCTCATTCTCAGAAAAATATTGATCAATCGACTTAATCAGGCTATCACGGATCTTGGGGTCTCGCAGGTACCAAGGGTTAATAGGAGCGATCCGCCCAGCGGACCGCGACCCGGTGTCAAAGAGCAACCACAGTGGGGAATGATCAGAAATACCCCTGGCCAGGTGTTTGACCTCTCGAACACCACATCAGGAGTCAGACGACGCAGATATTGCAGCACAACACCCCGTTTGATACGGTCCCCCAATCCATTGACGTTCCAAGACATCAATCTCAACCCGTCCCCCCCATCCCCTCCAGTAGATCAAGGGCCCCCTAGCAAAGAGCTCAACACCCAAGGATGAACCATAGCCAATACTTTGCCTTGAAAACAAAAAACACAAATCCAAACAACCCCACCCACCCACCAACCCCCCCCCAACTCCAACACCCCCCACCCTGCACCCCTGCGGTCCAAAAAACCACCCCAACTTGCAGTGTGCCTGTCGCCCTACAAACCCCATTCTACAAAAAGACCCCAGAGGAGGGAAGGGACCCGTCCCCGCCCGCTCCCCACACACAACATAGTGAAACAAAATGCACAAAAGAAGTAGAACCCAGCCGAACAGTACAACATGGCAGAGTCCGGGACCATAAGTCACTCCAAAGGAGACCCGCCACCCTCGGTACCGGCAGAGGGCCCAGTCCGGTCACCCCGGTCCGGCAGCGAATCCAGCCAGTCACTCACAGTCGCAGGAGAGTCAAAAAAGGTAGTCCGATCTTCATGTTCCACTCGGAGCCTTGCAGGATAAAGCATAGAGTACTTGAGACCGAGGTCCCGGAGACGCCGCTTCACCCCCTGGAAGCCCATCCGCTGTTTCTGGACAAGTTGGGTGAAGTCCGGGAAAAAGTTAATGGACGAGTTCTCATGTCGGACCGGGCCATGGACCCGTGAGGCCTGCAGAATCGCGTCTCGGTCTCTGTAATGGAAAAGTCTCGCAATGATAGGCCTCGGGGGGGCACCCGGTCGCGGCCGGCCACCTGGGACTCGATGGGCCCGCTCCACAGCGAAAAACTTACTCAGGCCAGCGGGAGCAAGATGTTCGAGGATGAGCTCCTCGACCAGGAGATCAACCGGGCGGTTATCGGAGGTCTCCGGAACGCCTATGACGCGGATGTTATTGCGGCGGGCCCGTCCCTCGAAGTCTTCCAGCCGCCGGGCCATCAGATCATTGGCCGACTTGAGATCGCCGAGAGTGGCCTGCAGGTCCGACACGTCCGTACCAAGGGAGGACGTCCGCACATCCAGCGATTGAACCCTCTCGTTAGTCTTAGAGAGATCCGCCCGGATTAGCGTAATGTCAATGGCCACCGTGTCGATTTTACGGGCCAAGGCCTCGTACTGCGTAGCGATGGTCTCTCTGATGCCCTTAATGGCGCCCATGATGTCCTGCAGGGACAGATCCGGAGAAACGGACGGGCCACCACTGGTGTCCTCCGGGGGGACAGTGGCCGTCCCGGGGGATCCTTTACCCTGAGTGTAGCGGTCCATGTTGTTCGTCTGGACCGGTCCCCCACGTAGGGATGTTTTGGTCTTACGCCTCTCGGGGTCCCCCTTGCCTCCCATGAGAACCTCGATCGCCGAAGGGGACCACCGAGGAAGCGTCGAGGTGGCACAGGCCAGGCAGAAGCGTGTCGCACCACAGGCCGCAATATGGCGGATCGAAGGGACCCCCGTCAATGAGCACACTGGCAGCAGACGAAGCCACCGGCATCAAGCGAAGGCAAAATGAGAGCCCAGTCGCACCAAGCAAGTCCACAGTCCAGCCCCTCAAAGACCAAAAGTGAAACCGAAAGTGATGTGACGGCCACTGGCACAGCCCCGCTGCCGTTGTTGTTCAACTACGCCCCGGCTCCACAAATCACCCTCGCATCGGGCACAGCCGTCGGGTGGGCCTCAAAAGTTCAAACCACCATAACTCCGGATTGCCAGGTCCGATTTGATTTCCGAAAGGAGTTTAGTGTTCAGCCAGCATTCGTCTCCCAGATTCCATCAACCAAGTCAGGATAAAGTCAGGATAAATTCCGAGGAGCAGCGAGGGTCCGGGGAGCCCTGTGCTCACGCGACCATCTTGGATGCGCGCTAGGCTCCTCCCCCAATTTGCGATTTCTTAAGGATAATTCGCACAACTTGGGTGCTTTTTACATATCATTTAAGAAATCGCAATTTGCGATTTCTTAAATGCTTACCCAAAATTAAGAAATCGCTAAATTAGCAATTCCTTAATTTTGCGATGGGATTTGGCTCATACATCCCGATTACCGATTTTTTTATCGCAAACGCTGTTATTTTGCGAATCGCAGCGTTTGCGATTAAAAAATCGTTTGATACATATGCCCCATAGTGATTTCTGCTGAATGCAAACCATCACAGTTCAAGAAAACAAGCTGCCCCTTTCCTACGGATGCATGTCTTACAGTACAAGAGCAACACAAATTAAATCTCTGACAACAAATTCCTGTGTGCACACAGACTCATGGTGTGATTCTAGGCAGAAAACGATTTTTCATTGGCAATTTCAAAGCACATTTACCGCTGTGGTTTTACAAGTGATAATTACTATAAGAGCCTGGCTCATTTTCCCTATAGTTTAGAGAGGTAGAAAAGAGCACATGTCCTAACAGCTACTTGAGAGCATGAGCATATGGAACCTGGGTGAGTGATTAGACTACAGCAAAGGAAATGAGCCTTAGAGACATTAAATGTGTTAGCGTTACACACTGCTATCTGAAATACCACACAGTGCAAACCATCACAGTTCAAGAAAACAAGCTGCCCCTTTCCTACGAATGCAAGTCTTACAGAACGAGACCACCACAAATTAAATCTCTGACAACAAATTCCTGTGTGCACACAGACTCATGGTGTGATTCTAGACAGAAAACAGAATTCCTGGGTGATACCAGTACACCTTGACTTATTTTTAAGACATACTCCATATTATCTGACAAGTTCATGGCAGTTAAATTTCTTCCAAAACATAAAATGTAAAACACAACTTTAAAACAAGAATCTCATTTACATTTTTTTAAATCAAAATGCACCACATACATCCCCTCTCAAATTCATAACTCACCTTTAAAAGTAGTTAGTTGAGAAAGAAATGTGGCACTCACACAGCAGATTATCAGAGCCAGAATCTCTGAACTGTACACCTCTCATCAGAACTTGTAAATGACAATGTTTCCCTCTCTTTTTTCACACATATCCATGTTAACTTCAAATCACAGTGCTTCCCACATTTTTTCAAATGGAAACACACATTTCTATTGGTTGCAAATTTCAACCCTTTTCCAAATGATTCCTACCCCCAACATGACTTCAGCCTGCTACCATAGCAACAGGTCATGGAACACTGGTGTGATCAGAGAGGTCAGAAGTTCAGCACACAATGTTTCTAATCCAAAGAGCAAGAGTACTTGACTTTTCAAACCTAACAGCAAATCTAAAGTAATGTTCTGTGGGTACACATTTCTCTGAACCAATACAAAACATGCTTTTAAAAATTTAAACTTACAGCCTAGTTTTTTGTGTAGAATGATCTGAAATAGCCAATGAGCTCTTTTTATTTAAAAAAAAGTATGTAAGCCTCCATTTTACAACTATCTATCTTTTCATACTGCCATTCTACTGAAAGACACCTTCTGAGTGCATCCATATCTCCTTGAAAGATGTTCACAGTGTGGATTGTAGGTCATAGCTATGAGTGAAAAGTATGCAGAAAAAAGAGGTATTTTCAAAGATCTTGCTTTGCCAAATTTAGACATTAAATGGATTGGTCAGAGAGGGTTAACGTGGCACCAATTAATGCCCTTGGTGAAATCCTTTCTACATCTCCCACAGCCTGACCTTTTAATTGTGCACTGTGGTGGAAATGACCTAGGCACTTTAACTGGGGTAGGTCTGGAAATGCTTGTTAAGGATACCTTTGTGCAATTGATGTCACTTTTTCCACAAACTACCTTTGTATATTCTAATATATGCCAAAGGCAAAAGTGGAACTGGTCCAACCATTATTGTCCACAGATTGACAAAGCAAGAAAGCACGTCAATAAGTCTGTTTCTGCTTTCCTCAGAGACTATGGTATGGGTTCTATATACCACAACAACTTGCGTTACAACATGCAAGGCATTTATAGAGGAGACGGTGTTCATTTCACTGATGAAGGCAACAGAGTCTTCCTCTTGAACTTTAGACTCTGCATCGGTACTTACTTGTAGGTACAAAAAACACTCAATAAACACAACGGCTCTTTTTAGAGCCAACCAACATCTAAACACTTATACTTGATTTTTTAATCTATTTTTTTTTTTATGTTTTTTTTGCCACCGTGCGCGCATCGTGCGCGCACCCCGCGATATTTTTTTAAAAATGTTTTTTTTTTTGAGACCTAAGAGGTCTTTCATGGTCCCCCTGAGAAGGCCTAGAGGGTCAGGGACTCTCTACCCTGCCCCCTTTTCATGTTTTCCACTTTTGTTTTTAACTCTCTTCTACCTCTAAAACTCAAAATGGCGGCTGGGGGTGTGCGCACCGTGCGCGCACCCTGCGATTTTTTGAAAAAAAATAAAATGTTTTTTTCACCCTTCGGGGTTCAGGGACCCCCTGACAAAGGCTAGGGGGCCAGGAACTCTCTACCCTGCCCCCTTTTCACGTTCGCCACCTTCCTTTTCCACGCTCGCACTGAAAACAAACAAAATGGCGGCCGACACTTCCTGATTTCGACCGATTCGAATGTTGACTGACATAAATCCACCAATCAGAATTACGCTCGTGCACGTTAGGGTGCGCGCACCGTGCGCGTACGGTGTGCGCATATAGATATGTATGTGCTTTTAACTGCAATTTTCTCAGGAACTACAGAACAGATTGACACCATGTATGCAAAAGGCACATGCCTGACCTGAGGACTACCTCTCTGCCAAATTTCAAGTAATTCTGTTCAGCCGTTCGGGCTGTACCTTCGACTAAAGGTCCTATGGGAAAATGCATGGAGAAAACGCGTTTAGGGACCCCCCTTTTTTCTCGGCCCCCGCTTGACGAATCACCCCGAGACTTTCAGGGTAGGAGCTGAGCGGAGCGCCCCATTAGTTTTGAAAATTTCGCGAGGATTCATCAACCGACACGAAAGTTATTCAAAATAGAATTTTCAGATTTCCTATGGAAACACGGTCCTAACTATAACTATCTACTGGCGACCGCCAGTAGATAATATATATATATATATATATTTAGACACATATATATGTAAATTATATATAACATACATATATATATTTTTTAAAATACCCCTTAAACCCCCCAAATTACCCTTTGTTCCCCAATAACCATAGCCCCTAAAATTCAAAATTTACCCTTACCACTCCAATACCCATACCCCCTAAATCATAAAATTACCCTTGGCACCCAAAAACCCAAACCCAAACCCACCCTGAACCCAAAATTACCCTTACCACCCCAAAACCCATCACACCCTGAACGCTAAAATTACCCCTGGAACCCCAAAACCCAAACCAACACTGAACTCTAAAATTACCCTGGATACCCCAAAACCCATCACCACCCTTAACCTTAAAATTACTCTTTGCACCCCAAAACCCACACTGAACTGTAAAATTACCCTCTGCCCCACAAAACCCAAACCCACCTTGAACCCTAAAATTACCCTCAGCAACCCAAAACCCACAGCTACCCTGACCCATAAAATTATCCAGCCACCCCAAAACCTAAACCCAGCCTGAACCCTAAAATTACTCTTTGCACCCCAAAACCCATACCCACCCTGATCCCTATAATTAGTCTTGCTGCCCCAAAACCCACACTACCCACCGTAAAACTTAAAATTACCCTTGGCACTCCAAAACCCAAATCCACCCTGAACCCTAAAATTACCCTGGGCACCCCAAGACCCAAACCAACCCTGAACCGTAAAATTACTATTACCACCCAGAAACCCATACCCAGCCTAAAACTTACATTTACCCTTGGCACCTCAAAACCAAAATCCACCCTGAACCCCAACATTACCCCGGGACCCCAAAACCTATACCCACCCTGAACCCTAAAATTAACCTTGGCACCCCAAAACCTATACCCTATACCTAAACCTATACCCTTACACCCCAAACTCTAACCCACCCTAAACACTATACTTACCTTATACTTACATGCCTTTACCACGAAATTCGTTGTAATGCCATGCGTTGTAATGGCATTGCGATCTAATGGTAGTTGCGTTGTGTTGGCATGCGTTGTAATGGCATGCATTGTATTATATTCATTTTAATGTCTGTATACCAAAAAAAGAATATTTACATTTTTTTATATGGCTTGTGAAATTTTTACAAATATATTATAATTGTTTTAATGAGTTCTACATGAAAAATATGTATCTTAGGGACTTCTTTCTGCTTTTCAGAAATATTTAAATTTGTATTTCCTAATTGATATGATTTGTTGATGTATTATATATTTGTAAATTTCACCGAATTGCAATTATTTATTAAAATTATTAAATATTTGATTGGAATGTAGGTTAGTTTAGTGGTTATGATTCAAAATATTTAACACACATTGCATTTGTTATTTTTTTTTTTTATATATTATTAGCTGATATTTTTAATAATGGACATTAGAGACTCATTATGATGTCCGGTGGAATCACTTCTGCCTGGCACCGACTCAGTCATTGGACACCCGGTCAGCGATTCCGACCTCCCCATTAGGATGCGACCAAACACTGGGGCATATGTATGAGGAAGTTAGGCGTTAGCCGTCATGGCTTAACGCCTCACTCCGCCACTTCAGAAACGCAAGAGTGCACCATATTTACCAGCCTGTGCTGGTGCTACACTTAGCAGTGTAGCGTCAACGCAGGCACCCTTGCACCATAGTGCAAGGGTGTCTGCATGCAGAGGAGGATTGTTTATGTGTAGGAAGGTGTCCCTTCCTGCACATAAACAACCCTAAGATGCCATTTTGTCACTTTTATGTGTGCTGCTTCATGCAGCACACATGAAAGTCAGGAAAGGGGGACCTTCCTGTACATAAACAATCCATAGTAGTTTGCTTTTTCCATGTGTGCTGCACAAGGCAGCACACATGGAAAAAGCAAAAACGAGGAGAAATAATGCATTTCTCCTCGTTTCTCCAACTTAAGACCAGGTTTTCCCTGGCTCATTTTGGGCTCGAAGTTCCCAGAAGACCTTCAGCATTCTGGTGCAACCTTGTAGCTCCAATCCAAAAAATATTTAAGGCAAATTCATACATTAAGAGCGGGGATCCTACTTTAAACGCTGTTAACTGTATATTGGAGAAAGTGCTTATGTTTGAGGGCGTCAGATTAACTATTCGAACTCCAGTCAATGAACACTGGGAAAAGCACATATGTTTGTGGCAGAGGGCCAGTTTTATGATTCTAACTACAGTTCCCCAGTATCAAACATTGGGCATTGTGCACACATTTATTTTTTGGTGGGGACGGTGCAATTTATATTTCTAACAATAGCCTTACAGACATTTGAGAAAGTGCATGCATTGGAAATTAGATTGACTTTTCTTACTCCAACCCAACAAACAATGTGTAAATAGCACATACAACATGTGGCAGAGTAAGATTTACTATTCTAAATCCAGTCCAACAAACACTGGGGCTTTAGCATTTAGTTAGGTACATTTTACTTTGCTAACTCCAGTCCAAAAACATATATGAAAGTGCACACACTGAGGCAGGATAAGAGGTGGGTAAGATTCACTATTCCAAATCCAGATAAACAAATATTGAGGAAATTATAAAACAATTTAGGAGCCAATTAGGATACGGCCCGTGAAGGCTAAAAGGCAGCATCGTAATTGGCCAGTCGGTTTCCTTCTTTCCGACTGCCTCATAATGATGGGGGCGGTCAGAAAGGAAATCAGCCGGTCATTCCGGCTGGCTTTTGATGGGCTTGGAGAGCCCATCTGACAGTCGGAATCCGACCTGTAATCTCAAGGGCGGCTCTTTCCGCTCTTGAGATTACAATCAAGGTTTCCGACATGGTTTCCATGCTGGTCTGTCTGACATGGAAACCATGTCTAAAAGAGTGTTAGAGGGTCCCCAACGGGGCCCCTTTTAATGAACTGCCTCCTGTTGGAGGCCGAGGGGGCAGTTAAACCCTGCACCTCGTGCCAGGCGCCTTGAAGGGCCTGCCATGGGGTGAGAG
This sequence comes from Triturus cristatus, assembly GCF_964204655.1. Lineage (NCBI taxonomy): Eukaryota > Metazoa > Chordata > Amphibia > Caudata > Salamandridae > Triturus > Triturus cristatus. The sequence goes on from NC_140593.1 coordinate 1,090,537,520, forward strand.
ATGAACCGCACCTCCCATTTCACTATGAGAGCATGCTTTACAGTCAGTTTGCGGCCGTTATGCATACTCCCATAGTGAAATAAAGGAATGCAACCGAACAGTGGGGCATATGTACAAGACCCTATCACCACCACCACGTCACCTTTTCCGACGTTGTGATGGCGATAGGGGCTTAGCCTTATTTACAAGGCAGTGTTAAGCCACTCAACGTGCCGCAGAGAATTCCAATAGAAGCCCATGTTGACACCAGAACCTGGGCTTCTATTGGAATTCTCAAGGGCATATTATCAAGCCCATTATCGCCGCTTTAGCGGCAGTTTTCTGCTGTTAAAGCGGCGATAATTTTAACGCCGTTTCTTGGTAATATGCCCCTAGTTCAAACATGTTTTATTACACAGTATATTGTACAGAGAACATCTATTAAACCTTTGATACAATTCATAAATGGCGTATCAAGGGTGCGATGGTTCTCTCCTGCGAAACACTTAAAACATTTAGCAAACAATGCATTTTAAACCAGACTGGGCACTGAAGAAAATGGGTTGCAGTGGCTAAATTGAGGACTATGGAGCCAGAAGACCCGCAATCCAATCATGGATTTCACAGTTGTCCAAAAGCTTGTGAACTTTGAAAAACCATTTTACTCTCTTCCCATGGCTGAGTTTCCATATTTTATAAAATTATGAGCTCCTATAGGCAATTAGGTTCTATGTGCTTGCTATTCAGTCAGGCAAGGATTTTAAGAATGCTTAATAATTAGGGTTCAAAGTGGTCAATCAGTGCCAGTGGTTCCAAGGCCCCCAGAATAACTGTCAACATCCTCAAGTGAACATCATTAATCCCAACCAGTGATGTATTGCAGAAAATCCTAGCCTGCTTATACCCATTGGCCACAAAAGCGTACATGTGTTTCCTAATTGCACAGGGCCTGTACTGCATAGTATGTCCAGTCAGTACAAATTCGGAACCCCAGTGCCAAGATATAGTATCACAGCATAACTACTACATATCAACATAGTACTTCCCATTTTTCACGAAGACCCCTGATTACATGCAATCCATGCTGCACCATACCAATATTGCAAATTATGATCAGTTTATAAAAATATCAACATTGCCTGTCAACGTTGCAAGTTTCCTTAATGTCCCGATGAGGACCCATTGCCAGTTTCCATTAGAATTACTTTCAAAACCATCAGAGCTCCAATTACGGTTGCACATGCTGCCATTGTGCGTGCTTTGCCATTTTCCATAAAGTTCAGCTATAACGCATTGGCGGTTCACATAAGGCCTTGATAATACACTTCATTAGTTTCCCTAATGCCTAGCTGTCAGATTTTGAAAAATTGTCACAACACACAACAAGCGCATATTGTTCATTGCATATACTTTTCCAGTAAGCAGATATTGTCATTACAGTCTCAACTGACAGCGCAGCTGTCACCAGACAATTCTGTGAGAATCACCAGGAGAGGGGCTTTGCCTCTGCCCACATGTTGGGAGCCAGAAGTATGTGTTTGGATTGGGCAGAAGTTGTGTGCTTCCACAAAAAAGTGCTTGTCCACCACACATCTGTGATCATTGTGTTTGGTTATCCAGCTGCCTGATGCTGAACTTTCATGGCATACACATGACATTTTAGTGCTATTAAAGTGTCATAGATAACTAGACAATTTAAGGTGTTTTTCTCTGTCTGTAGAGCTGGGAGGAGGGCATTCATTGACATTAATTACAGGGATTTTTAGGTCTGGTTTGACAGTGCAAATGTCTCCCGGCCTTTCAACCTAAATAAATATTGTTCTACAGTTCTTTGCTTCCACACAAATACATATTGATTCCCATGGTATCAACTTGGTATGATGCACGTTACCGTACAACATTCTTTAAAGGCAGACCTTTTGTCATTGCCAATGCTTGTTTTAGATATTGCTTCATTTAGCAAATGTTTACCTGTATGTATGCTCTTTCTGTGGCGCACCCACTGACAGGGTGTCTTTAGGTTAAGGGCATCCTAAGTAAAAGGTAACTCTGAATGCTGACTTTCCTGTTTGGCCCGGTTAGAGTGGCCTTGCGCTAGAACTACTGTTCATCAAATGACAAGCCACATCTCTCCCTGAAAGGAACCCAAGAACCACCAGAGCAAAGACATACATGAGACAAAACACATGGGCTCCATGGAAAGGACCTGGTAAAGTACAAGATGCCGACCATTACTATATTTGTTACATTTGTTTCTTTTCTCTTTCTTTCTTCCTCTCTTTCCTTTTTGTTGGTCTTTCTTTTTTCCTCCTTTTTCCTGCCCTTTCTCTTTTTCTCACTCTCCATGTCTTTCCTTTTCTCCCCTTCTGTGCCTTTTTCTCTCCCCATCCTCTGACTGAACTCTATAGTGTTCCATCCTCTAGTGTAGTCTAGAACTTCCACTACCCCTTCTGACCCTTTCTCATCCCTCATGCTCCTTCCCTTCTTTGCCTGTTTGAGCCTATCCAGTGGAAGCATACAGCCCGGGTGTCTTGGAGGGGTGATGGTCATAGACGGTTGAGATTGTTTTCCTGTGGGTGTATTCCGCATTTGGGCGTTTTGGGGCTAGGTGTGGTTAAGGGCCACAGCCACTGTCTCTTCCTCTGCTTTATCCCTCTTTGAAACGTTCCTGCTCTATCCTGAGTGAACACCATACAATATATGGTTTAACAGTACCTCCAATGTGTTGCTCCTCTGTCACTCATGGGCAGAGTCCATATATTATTCCTTGGTTGTTTAACAGTGTCTCTAATGGGTTGCTTCTGCATTGCTCCTAGGTAAACTTCATATAGAACTCCCTTATGATTAGGTGTGTCTCCAATGAGTTACTTTTCTGTTGCTCCTCTGTCACTCATGGGTAGTCTACGCATAATACTACTGTATGATGCAGCCCAGCCTATAAAGCTTACCTGCATACAAAGCTGCATCTATTATCTCACTCTCTGCAACACCCAAACCACTGTATAGACCATTAAATAGGATGAGCAGCATCAACAAGTCCCATGTAGGCTAAACCACAAACAACGCCCTTTCAACTTAGAGGCCCGAATGGCACCCAGGAACCCAATGCAAATCAGAGCACTTGACAGCCTCACTCATGGTCTGAAGCACTTTCTAAATAATGCAGTAGGGCCACCCAGAAAAGTGCTTTCGGCCTCTCAAAGGGTAATGAAAGCTCCATATAAACACCAAAACATTACAAAAAAACAATGTATGAGTGTATGTGTTATTTATATAGAACAAAGGTAACAAAAACGCAGTAGATGTTGGACAGGATGAAAGACAAAGCTAGAGTCAACGAGTGATTGGAGGATTTTTTGGGTTCTGATAGTGGAAATGGATGGTGTAGTGTACTTCACCTGTTTCCTAAACTGAAGCCAGGTTGAGGTGGCCCAGATGTATATAAAGGTGTTGTTCCTGGTTCTGGGTGTATAGATCCAGTTTCTATAGTTAGCAAGGAATGCTACTTTTCCCCATTATCTCACTGTAGAATGTGCCCTAAATTAGCACACACATTACTAAGGTTGCACGCAATGGCACTTTCTAGATTCCCAAGTTAACGGAGATTAACACGTATTTTAGTACACCGTTAGCCCACACTGCCTTTGCTTACAATTGCTGGGAAGGTAGACACATTGCCCAGAACTGATAAATGGCCAAGTACTACATGTTGCCATTTTCCATAATGCAGGTTGTAATAACAATTAGGAACTTTTACTACAATTTTCAATTTCCATAGTGCCCCTGAAGTCACATACCCTACCCTACTCCAATTCAGTATTAACCAGGTATGCACACATATTGCCAGTTTACATAATATGTACACACTCATGGGTAGATGTATAATGCCACAGTTAGTATACTATTGTGTTAAATGAGCTACCACTCTCGTGGCTCTAGAGTACTCAATAACTAAAATGTTAAATGTCCCTTTATATTCAATTTAATTATGTAAGGCCTTATGTAAAAAATGATTTATCAAACAAATAATTATCTTCAATATTGTCTTTTTTTCGTATAAGTCTCATCATAACAGCAATGTATTCCAATACATTTTGGACAATTATATCTCCTTATTCTGGGTTATCATGAAATAGTGAGTACAGAAGTGAAACATTACATCAGTAAGCATACTATGCAGGTTTGTATAGTGTCCAATTGTTCACACATAATTTACACTTCCATAAGCCCCAGTATGCATGAACGCGCACAAAGACACACAACCTCTCTCTCTCTCTCTCTCTCTCTCTCTCTCTCCAGTGCACATGAGCCCCGGTATCCACATATAACGAGTCTTCATGCCTTGATGTGCATTATGTTATGCTAATTTTATTTATAAAGCGCAACGATTACCCGGAGGTGTCTTCGCGCTAAGCTCAAGCAGAACCTACCTCAACAGTGTCGAAGACTAAAAGAGGTGATTCATAAGGAGTTAAAAAGCCAGGTTTTTAAAGCTTTCCTGAAAGCCAAGAGATTTATCATATTTTTTAATGGATGGATAGGGCATTCCAGGAGCGAGATGTGGTGTGAACAAAGCTTCTAGCTCCCCAGGAGGAGAGTCTGAATTTTGGAACTGTTGCATTATTGGCTGTGGAGGACGTCAAGGTTCTGGGTGGCCTGTGCCAAGTAAATTTCTTCTTCAGGTGGTTGGGTCTCATACCTTCCAGGACCTTAAAGACAATGCAGAGCGTCTTGAATTCCACTCTCGTTCTTATGGGCAGCCAGTGTAACTACTTTAATGCTGCGGCGGCTGATTAAAATGTTGGAATTCCCAAGAGGAGTCATGTGGCTGCATTCTGTATAGTCTGTAATTTATTCAAATGTTGCTGTTGTATATTGGAATATAGTCCATTACAATAGTCAAGTTTTGAAAGCACCATAGAGTTGACTACTGTTTTTTGAAAAGAAGAGAGAAAAAAAAGGAACGCGCTTTTTTTTGCATCTGGATGGTATAAACAACAGAAGAAAAGACCGAATTTACCTGCTCCTTGTAGGTAAGTCTCTCATCAATAATCACTCCAAGGTTACGGGTAAATTTGACTGGGCTTGGAAGGGCTCCTAGCTCGTGTGGCCACCAGGAGTAGGACGAGAAGCATGATGGATTTCCAAAAACAATGACCTCTGTTTTGCTAGAATTTGACTTTAGGCAGTTATTAGTCATCCACACATTAACTGCCTGCATGCAGTCCCTAAATCTGGAATCTATGTTGTGATTATTCTCTGTTAAGGAGACGACAATTTGTGTGTCGTCAGCATTTGAGGTTAACGAGAATCCAAACTGTTTATTCAAATCTGCCCAGTTAGATACATCAACATTAAACAAAGTCAGGCTCAGTGAAGAGTCTTGGGGCACTCTGCAAGGCAGGGACAAAGGATAAGAAATAAACGCATTTAGAGAGACATATTGTTTTCGGCGTGTCAAAATAGGTTTTAGTTGTGCAAGAGCTACTCCTCTGATTCCAATATCAGATAGTCGGCCTGTCAGCAGCTCACGATTAACTGTATCAAAAGCTGCTGACAGGTGGAGCAAAATAAGGGCTGCTCTGCCTCCACGATCAAGTGTCTCTCTGATCTCTTTTGTTGCCTTGATTAAGGCTGTCACTGTACTGTGCCCACTTCTGAATCCATATTGAGTGGGGTCTAAAAGGTTGTTATCTTGTATAAACGTGGCCAAGTGAAGAGATTAATTATCTTTTCCACAAGTTTTGCTGGGAAGGGCAAACTTGAAATAGGCCAGTTGCTGTTTGTGTCCGCAGAGCTAAGTGAAGGTTTCTTAATAAGAGGCAGTATTGAAGGGGCCTTCCATTGGGTAGGGAAAACACCTGGTAAACATGTGGTGGAGGACAGCTTTGAGATTTGAAGCAATTGATTCTGGTGCCAGTTTGTCTACTGAAAGGGAACGGAGGTCTTAAGGGGAGTCAGACTTTGTGGCCCTTAAAAGTGAGATGACCTGCTCTAATGTGGGATCTGCAAATTTGGTGAAAATCGTAGTGTTGTCGTGATGAGAGAAAGAAGGTGAACCAACGGGAGATGAAGCTATAAAGGAAGAAAACCTATCATAGATTTTTTTAACTGTGTTTTTGAAGAAACCGGCCAGACCATTACAGAATTCTTGACTACCATAGCTACCAGTCTCTGAAATTATAGTTGTCAATTTCTTTATAGTTTGAAAGAGTTCTTTTACTGAATTCTTGGCTGTTTCTATTTTTGTGTAAAGCATGTGGACTTTTCCTTCATTATCAAAGTTTTATAAATGGCAAGTTCTTGTTTATATTTGTATTTCTCTGATTCACAGTAATCCTTTCTCCAGATGCGCTCTTGCTTTCTACATTTTTGTTTCTGGGTTGTAAGGGTCTTGGTAAACCATGCTGCTGAAGGATGATATTCTTGCTCTGCGAGTGCTCCCTAGCACTTAAGTAGTGCTAGGGAGTTAACGGTTGAAGTTAGCCTGGGTGTAAAACTACGCTCCGCTTGCGGATTTTTGGCAACTCCGCTTTCCGCGTAGAACGCCGAGTTGCCGGAAAACTCTGCACCGGAGCAGACATTTTTGGGGTGTTCGCATGCCCAAAATGTGTTTTTACGCACGCGGCAGTGACTTAATGGGGTGCCTGCGATCGCCGACGAGATTTCCCATCCGTTCGCGAGCGCCACAAGATTTGGAATCCGTCCGCACAGTCCCGGAGAGTTTGAGATCGCGAACACGTCATTCATGTGCGCCATCGGAGATCAGGCGGAAGTTTTGTGAAGAACGCAATCCTGAACACGCAGAATCTGCAATCTGGAGAAGGTTCTCTACGGAGCAGCATCAAAACCTTCTCGAAATGACGATTTGGATTAAAAAAAACTCCTCAGATTTACATTTGGCTGTGCTTTTTTTGTGCATGGAGTCCATTTTCTTTTTTTCCTTTTTTTTTGGAAGAAGGAAGTGCCCCAGAGTCTCCAACTGCCTGTTCTTGTCCAACAGGCTCCTCCCAGTGCTTTGTCCATCTCCTATTCACTTTTCATTTGGATTTGGAGCTGGAAGGATCACTCTTTGTGTCTGCTGCGTCATATAAATCATTGGATTTGAGGACTTTTGAATTTGAGATTTCACGAGTAAGTTTGAAAATTTGTGTTGTTTGCTTGATTGGGGCATTGCACCTACATTGTTTTGTACTTTTCATTGTTTTAAAAAAAAAATATTGTGGTGGGTGGCCTGTTTCAGTAGGGGCCTAGTTATTTCTTTGTAAGTATTATTTTTTCTTTTATAAATGAAACAAGTTGCACAGTTCACTGCATTTTCTCCAACTTTTGAAATCAATTTGCAATATTTATTTAATTCACTAGCCCAGTAGTCTGCCAATAAGCCTTTCAGCCAGTAGGCCCAGAGCTACTCATGGGTGCATGAAACAACTATTCAGTGGTGTCTGTTGAATTTAAACATCATTTAGGGCATGGATGGCATTAGCTTGAAATGTTTTTTTTTGGTATTTCACTTTTTTCATGTGTGTTAAATAAATGCCTTTGTTGGATGTCTGTTGTTGTTGTGTAACTTGCAAAACTTTTTTAGCCCTGTGGGTTTTTGTTTTGGTCATTTTTGCATTAGCTGTGGTGTTTAACATGCCTCCTTTGTCTGGCCATTGTGCACGTGTTTTTGTAATAGTGGGCCAGCATTTGCCTTGGCTGAGCCTCCCTGTGTGGCCAGGGGCCATTTTGTAAAGTCTGTGTCCTTATAGGCCTGATTGAGTTCATTGTTTTCCAGGCCTCCTGCTTGTTATGAGTGACCATGTGGCTGGTGGGCATTTTGTGGTGGTAGTTAGTGTGCTTTTGCCATAGGCCTGCGTGTTTTCTTTCCTTTGTTCCTCTTGGCTTATTGCTTCTTGTTGTGATAGGTTGGCCATGTGACTGGCGGCCATTTTGTGAGGGCAGCCAGTGTGGTTTTGCCATAGGGCTGCATTGTCTGTCTTTCCTTTCTTGTTGTTGTGGCCTGGCCATGCGGCTGTCGGCCATTTTGTGAAGGCAGTCAGTGTGCTTTTTCCATAGGCCTGCATTGTCTGTCTTCCCTTTCTTGTTGCTGGGGCCTGGCCATGTGTCTGTCGGTCATTTTGTGAAGGCAGCCAGTGTGCGTTTGCCATAGGCCTGCATTGTCTATTTTCCTTTTCTTGTTGTTGTGTCCTGGCCAAGTGACTGCCAGCCATTTTGTGAAGGGGCAGCCTGTGTGCTTCTGCATTAGGCCTGCAGGCCTTCTTTGTGGTGGCATTGCCTTCTTGTTGGTTGTTGTTTTGCATGCAATTTGTTCTTTTATCCAGCAAAAAGTGTAGCACAGTTCACTACATTTTCTAATAAATTTTCAATATTATTGATTTGAATTGGTTCACTATGTGGCCTAGTCTGCCAATGGGTTTTCCAACCAATGGGCCCAGAGCTACCCAAGGGTGCATACAACAACTGTTTCTGTGGTGTCTGTTGAATTTCAACATCATTTAGGGCATGGATGGCATTGGATTGAAATGCAAGATGAGTTTTTTTCTGGTATTTCACTTTTTTCATGTGTGTTAAATAAATGCCTTTGTTGGATGGATGTGGTTGTAACTAGCTAACCCTTTTTTAGCCCTGTGGACTTTCATTTTTGACATTGTTGCATTAATGCTGTGTTGTTTAGCATGCCTCCTTTGTCTGGCCAGTGTGTGAGTGTGTTTGTAATAGTGCATGGGCCAGCATTTGCCTTGGCTGCGCCTCTCCATGTGGCCATTTTGTAAAGTCTTTGCCCATATAGGCCTGCTTGGGTTCATTGTTTTCCAGGCCTCCTGCTTGTTGTGAGTGACCATGTGGCTGGTGGCCATTTTGTGGTGGTAGTTAGCATGCTTTTGCTCTAGGCCTGCATGTCTTTCCTTTGTTCCTCTTGGCTTATTGCTTCCATCTATTGTCAGCTGCAGCTCCCTGAATGCTGCATCCCATGTGATGCACAATGCCAAACCGGGTCCGTTACATTTCTATTTTTGTTGTTGTTCTTCTTCTTTGCTATCCTTCTTGAGTGTACTGTACACTACAGTGCACCAACCATGAAAGCCCTTTTTGTTGTCAAAGTCTCACAAATGGCTAAACTGTATTGTTATGTTTTTTTAATAACAGGTAATACATGTAATAATAATAGTAACACTTACAAGTGTGACCACACACTAAATTATAAATTATATTTGTTTGTTTGTACTAGTGGTAATTGAACCCCAACAATGAATGCCACGTTTCACTGATTTTCTTCTGTCTTCTTTGCTTTTAGGTGCACAAAAGAGGAGGAGACAACATCACCCTTGTACTGCCAAACAGAAGTCCTGCTGTGCACGACATCACGTGACTTGTGACCACACAGACATCTCTTCAACTTGTGCCACTGCATGCTGCTGACATCTTCAAGATGGCCCCAAAGAAAGTTACCAGGTACAGCACCAAGAAAGTTGCCAATGAGAAGAAGGCACTGCCACTTACCAAGACCGGTCTGTCGCCCAAGACCTTTTCTGTGAAAATTGCGCCTGCAGCAGTGGTGTCCGGGTAGCAAACGGAGAGTAGCACCCCCGCATCAGTGTACCCATCCCACCAATCTAGGCCCAAGCCCATGTCTGTCGCAGAGGCAGCCAGTCTAATCACGAGTCCAACGCCGACGAGCAGTGATGTTGAAATTGACTTATCGCAAAGTAGTACCCAATCAATGCAGGAAACTCAGATAAGTGGGCAACAACAGCTGCCACCACCCACAATAGTAGTTGTTCCTCCTGAAGTAGGGGCAGTTTAGGTGATCGAGCTTCCTGCAGAGGAAGGATGAAGAAGAGCAAGCCACTCTTTCAGAGATCCATTGTCTTCCAGATCCCCAGCAAGGGAAAAGAGGGTTAGTCCATTAACTTCTTCTGAAAGCCCCCCTTCTGATGATGTAACCGCCACTTGGAAGCCACCTCAGTCTGAGGGTGAGACACGCCACGAGACAATGCTAGGGAAAAGGAAGGTTCCAGAAAGCCTTAAAGTTATGGAGGTAGATGGAGAAGAGAAGGACGATTACGAGCCAGTCATTGTAGACATTAGTCCCGCCCTAGAGGAGACCGACATTACCCAATCCCAAATTGCTGTGAGAGATGTGGCACGGATACCACCAACACAGATGATACCACCAACACCCACTCCAGCTTCCATATTTCGCCAGCAGCGACCTACATCCACCACAACCACCTCAGTAGAAGTAGGTACTGCAGAGAGTCAAACGTCACGCCCACCTACCAGTTCATCTGAGATTGCAAGTGGCACCATCAGTGCCAGAAATTGACCTCCCCAGTTTGGGACTTTTTTCGGTTAGCAAGAAGGAGGTGAACATTGCTATATGTTCCATTTGTGGACAAGGTGTTAGTCGGGGTAAGCTTGGTACAAGCTATGGTACCTGAGGCCAAACAACCCATCTGAGAAAACACCACTTGATACAGTGGGAGGTACAACTTAGCGGCCAAAAAACTGCACATGTTGTTGGTGGAGGGGAGGAAGAAGAAGAACCGATCACGGTGGAAGGTGAACAAGAGGGACACATTTTCTCTGTTACACAAAGCAGCCCTGTCCCCAGCAGTGCAGTGGTACCACCCACATCATCATCAGCAACATCACAATGGCACAAGAGTCAGGCTGAAATACCAAGGGGTCCAAGGCAAGAGAGTACCGCAACAAAAAAACGTGCATTGAGCCTAACATCTGGCATCAAGAAGTCACCTGCATAAGTGCCACCAGAAAGGAAAAGAATCCAGGCTACCATTCTCAGCATGTTTAGGTCAGAGGGGCAGTACGAATGCAACCACCCAACGGCACGTTTGTACAATGCAAAGCTAGCTAAAATGTTAGTGCTCGACCTCCTCCCATTTTTCTTTTGTGGTAGGGCTGGGTTTTCTTCATTTTGTGGTAGCCATCTGCCCGAAATGGAAGGTTCCCAGCCGGTATTATTTCGCCATAGTTGCTGTTCCAGCACTACATCATGAAGTGCTGGAATTGCTTGGACAAGCTTTGCAGCAGAGTGCTGTTCACACTATCCACCTGACATCAGACACATAGACCAGTTTCCAAACCACTGATTACATGTGCATCACTGCACACTGGATCTCTTTTGTGGGGGTTAGAGAAAAAATATTTGCAGCAGGCGTTGTTGAGACTGCTGAGATTTTTAATGCTGCTTGGAAACATGCAACTGTAGCCATGTTTGCCATGGAGATATCTCACACTGCTGCAAACATTTTGGAAGACTTTGGCATTAAGGTCTTTGAGTGGCTGCGACTAAGAGGGCTTAACATTGGTTTTGTTGTCATGGACAATGTCAGTAACATAGTTAAGGCCATGGCCGATGGTGACTATTTCATGGTCCTGTGTTTGGCGCACTGCATTAACATCATTGTACAAGACTTTCTGAAAAAAGACCAAGGCAACTTACTGACCACCTGCAGAAGAATCTGCACACATTTCAGCCATTCTTTTAAAGCCCAGAAGAAGCTGACGATCATTCAATGTGATAATAGAACGCCAGTTAAAGCACTCATCCAGGAGGTGCCAACACATTGGAACTCAACTTATTACATGCTTGAATGTCTGTTTGAGCAGTACAGACCAATCAATGAATATGTCATGCAAAGAGGGGCTGCTACTGTGAAAGGCATGATCATTGAGAGGGACCAATGGGGCCTAGTTAAATGCCTGACTTTGATGCTACTTCCTTTCAAGGTCTTCAAACGTGAAGTCAGCAAGGAGGACTGTACTATGGGCCAAGCTATCCCATTGTTGTACATGCTACAGGAACAGCTGAAGGCGATATCTGCAATGTACGCAGTGGTGGAGGAAAAAAAAGAAGCATATGAGTTGGTGGACAGCTTAACTCTTCGCTTATCTGAAAATACAAGGGTGGAAAGAGGCATTGTGTCACCTGCCCACCAACAACACCAAGAACAACATCAGCAACAACAACAAGAACAGGAGCAACAGCCCCAAAATCGGGAATGGAATGGTTTCTACCACAAGGGCTTACGTCCAGTGCTGTGGCAATAGGCAAAAGAGGCTAAGCAAAGCGGAGCACCCATGAGCATTGAGCGGATGGTCCAGGCCTATCTGGACGATCCAACAGAGGTCTACTTTGATCAAAACCCATTGCTGTATTGGTATGGGAAAAGGCGCCAATGGCCAGTGCTCAGTAGGCTGGCGATAAACTATCTGGCTTGCCCTGTCGCAAGTGTCTCTTCTGAGTATGTTTTCAGTGCTGCGGGTGCCGTTCTGACAGTGATAAGGACCAGTCTCTCGCCCCAAAACGTGTAGAGGTTAACCATGATCAAAATGAATCAGCACTTTATACCACCGGATTACACCATACCTGAAGTAGCACAGCAGGAAGATGATGACAGCGACTCAGGTCATGGAAGTAGTGTGTTAGGTGACCTACTTCTGGGCGAATCACCAGAGTTTGAGGACAAGCTCTACTTCCCTGACAACTAGGCTTTCGAGTCGACCAGAGTTACTTTCTTTCTTCCTTTTTGAAGCCCCCCCAAAAAAACATATAGCTGAGGAACATCGTTTACTTTTTTATTTGTGTGTGTAACTATCTTTCTGGTTCACAAATCCATCCCGACCATCTTACTCTTATTGCCGGATTAGAGTTGCAACTTCAGTCAGTGAAGAAGTAACTAGCCCACTCCTGACTCTCCCTAAAGCCATTTCCCTCACGCCAGACATTGGATGGATAATACTACAAATGTGAAATGTGTGCCTGCCTCCAAACCTGGGCCCTGACTGTATATATCCTCTCCAAGCCTAGAGGGACTGACTCGAAAGAACAGGTAAATGATGGCATGCATTGCACGCTGAGTGATTGTTGTTTGTTGTGCATGATGTCTACTATTCTGAATTGAAACACAAAAAAGTTACTCAAGTCAATCTTTCCTTTCTTGTTGTTCAATAAACAAAATTGTACTACTGCAGGCCGTTCCATTGCATTTTTGAGTCAGGACGAGTCTGGAGGACTCACTCGGGTGCCGGGACACTGTTGGTACAGAGTTGGACACCATACCATACTCATAGTCAGAGAGTCAGGAGGATCAGAGATGATTTATGGAATGAATAACTCAGGGGTGAAGTGGCCTAAAGGTAAACAACAACACCAGACCTAAATGTCTATATTGTGGTGGTGTGACTGACAGTGGGGCATAGAATTTTTTTTAATTAATGTGGAAAATGCTAGGTTGGTGTGTGTATGTGTGTGTGTGTGTGTACTCAGTGCTATTGCTGTCTAGCTCAAATTTGAATCTAAGTGGAGATTGGGTGGGGGGCCTGTTCCTGTTGTTGGAGGTAACTAACTGCCGGAAACAGACATGATTTACCGCTTCTGAAAGTCTTCTTGTTGCACTCCTCCTTAACTTTTCTCCTTGATTTTTCAATATCCTTTTTGTTTTTCCATCTATAGGCCCTTTACCCTGTGCCATACTGGGAAAAACTCACACTTCCCTTACCAAATTGCATTAACCAGGCACCCAAAATTGACAGACGGACAGTCCAAGGAAGGACCAAGAGGAATGTAGAGATGCAACTCCAAATTTGGCAAAAAATAATCCAGTAACAGTATCTTCTTCATTTGATTCATTACTTTTTTCTCTGCAATCATTACAGCTATGTGTGTTGTTTGTTTGCTTATTTTTCTCCTACAGATATTTAACCTTTATTTGCTATCTTTCAAAGGAAGCCCGATACAAGAGAACATAATGTATGTATGTAACTTGGGTCTCTCCCGGGGCAGACAGGCAATTGCATAATTAACATACTGCCCTGTACCAGTCTAGTACTACTCCTCATCATACATGCGTTTCCTTTTTCTCCCTTAACAGATTTATGATCGTCAGCTGCCAAGATTAATGTGTTGTCCATGTGTAGTGTTTGTCTTTGGCAAACCTTCCCTCAAATCCCCCTTCCCAACCATTCATCAAACCCTAACCCTCTTCCCCCGGGCTGTGTTATTTATATTGAAGTGTGACTAAATTGAATTTACACCAATAATTGATCACACACTTGCTGGGGCGGATGTGGTGAAAGCAACACTAACTCAAGGCAGGGCGCAACCATTTGGTGAAGATCAATGGTATGTAATGTATGAAATTTATTGTTGAATAAACGTCTTGTTTCATAAACGAAAGTCAGACAGGAAGTCGATAAATTGGTTTAATTTGTTTTTTCAACAAACATTAATTCACAAGTCATGATTAGTCAAAAACGATTTATAATCTCGACTGTCAAAAGCGGCTATTAGATTTAGATTAGAAATGTTTTCTTTAGAGTTGAAGTCTGTTTTCACTATCTATGTAACGTCGAGTCACATGTTAATGTAAGGAAATGAAAATTCACTCACGGCACTCGTGATCAAGGGACTGGGTCCCTAAATGCGTCGAGTTGCCTAATTTTGGCTAAATAAAACTACTGCTTGAGAAGCCTACCTGTGTCCATGGTTGCTGATTTCCTTGGAGGGTGACAGCGTGAGTTGTGGTGTTACGAGGCTCGCCCCCTTACCACGGACCGCCGTCGCAAGTGGTGAGGTCATGGCGATTTCAGTGTTTCGCGCTGAGTTTGGTTTTTTGAATATTGAAGTTTGACCTTGCCCGCTAAGTAAACACATTGGTATGGAAATTCTACGAGGAAGGGGACACACGAGAGATTACTGTTTCCACAAGACTGAGACTTCCGAGACGAGTGAATAGTACCAACGTAGAAACTATGCAGACGGATGGCGATACTGTTTTTTAATTCGAAACAGTTTTGTCGCAAAAAGCAGTGGCGCATGAACAGCGTACATTATAACTCAGCAAAAATATGGCAGCGATGAGAAATGACAAGCGCTCTGAGGCAGCTGACAGAATGTTTGATCAGTGTCGAATTGAGGATGACACAGAGACAAACACGGCAGCTGGCAGAGGAACTACAACACCAATGAAGAAGATACTGTGGGACAAGATGTGGAAAGCCCTCAAAACAGAACAAAATAAGTGATGGGAGGCTACCACCCTCCAAAAATATATTGAGGTCGGTAGAATGCCGAGAGGTTTGCGGATTTTCATTACGCCAACCTTTAACGACCCGAACCTGGAACTGGTGAATGATTGGGCCAGTAATAACCATCAGTGCTCAACCAATATGCTAAGAATGTTAGTGAAACATGCTAAGAAGGATGTTGAGAGATTGGCGACTGACAGAAAACTACACGCAACAGTTAAAATCGCTTTGTGGTACAGAAGAATTCTAAAAAGAAATGGAAAGAATGGAAAAAAGTCTCGATAAAATCGAAGAAGTTATTAAAGTAAAAAAACAACGAAAGTTCCAAAGAGATTTCGTTGACTACCAGAAAGGTCAGATCCTCACCTTCGCAAACAAGTATGACCGGCTGAGGAGTACAACATCTGTACCAATGGGGGTAAGAATGAATCCCACTGTACAAATGAGTAATGCTGAAGATCAATCCAGTACCGATAATTTAACAGAAGGAAGTGTGACAAGCGGCAGTGATTTTTCCAGCATCACAGAACTGGCAGGAGTAAAAACCAGCATTTTAACAGAGTTCGATATGGTTACCAAAGGAAGACAAAAGAGCAGCAGACAAGGGGGATATCAAAATCATGGAAAAGGAAAAAGAGGAGGAAGAAAAAAGAATACCTCAACATTAGGAGAACTAGGAAGCCCAGTGGGAAGCCGCAGAAGGGGCCAAGTGAAAGTGAAATAATGGAGAAGAAAACAGTGATCAACCTTTCAGAGAGAGCACTCACCAAAATGGAGGTAGAACTTTTATCTATGGGTCTTACTTTTTGTCCTTTGAATAATTTTAATTATACTCAAAGTCGTATAGACTCATTCTTTTTCACACGAAAATTATGCATTAAGAAGTGGTATGCGACAAAAGCCGCTAATAATGTAGATTTAGAGAAAAAAAATCAGAGTAGCATTTAAATTGCTGATGTTGAGTTGCTCCACACTATGAATATTCTAGCAGATGTTGACAATGTGGAGAGTGATTCCTTTGTATATTTAATTAATGAAGATGTTCCCCTTGATTTGAATGCTAAGAGTGACTTTAAACCTAAGTCAATATTTTTGCCACAAATTAAGAATGATGCGATTGATATTTTTGAAAAAGGAGTCACACAAGAACTACTCAAAATTTCTAATCAGAAAATTAGTAAGGGGTGGAGTAATGTCACGCCAGCACACAGAAAGGCCATCGAAAACCTAAAAAATGACAACAGAATAGTGATTAAAAAATCGGACAAAGGCGGGAACGTAGTGGTCCTGTCTAGACAAAAATATATCAATGAAGGGATGAAACAACTTTCAGACAATGACAAATATAGCAGAAGTAATAGAATGCAATACGAACATTCAGTGAGGACATTTAATGGGCAGCTAGCAGAGTGGAGAGATAAGGAATTATTGGAACAAGAAGAGTTCAAATTTTTAGAATGTAAATTCCCTAAGCTCCCAGCATTATATCTGCTACCCAAAATTCATAAGGACCAGGAGAATCCCCCAGGAAGACCGATAGTCTCCTTAAGAGGGAGTTGTCTTGAGAACACCTCAAGATATGTAGATCATTTTCTAAAAACCCTGGTGCAGAAACTCCCCTCCTATGTTAAAGACTCAGGAGATTTCTTAAGATGTCTGGAAAAATGACAATGGAAAAGTAATTACTCGCTTTTGTCACTTGATGTGACGAGTTTATATACATGCATCCCTCATGATTTAGGTCTTAAAGCACGTAGACACTTCCTTAATGAAAGATCTATCCCATATCTCTTTCATACAGAGATGTTATTGGAGATGATGTCAAGCTACCTAACACAGAACTACTTTCTCTTCGATAATAAAACCTACAAACAGACCCTCGGTACATCGATGGGGACCTGTTTTGCTCCTTGCTTTGCAGGTCTCTACATGGGGTACTGGGAAGAGAAAGTAGTGAGAGAGTCATCTATGTTTAAAGAGAAGGTGGCCATGTGGGTCCGCTACATAGATGACATTTTCTGTGTTTGGGACGGTACAGAGAGCGAGGCCATAGAGTTTGTTAACTCATTGAATGTAAGTAGTTACAATCTTCATTTTACCAGCCAATGGTCTAAGGAAGAGCTTGAGTTCTTGGATCTTAGATACATAGTTCAGGAAAATAAACTCGAAAGTACACTTTTTAGGAAAACAACTGCAGGAAACAGTCTGTTACACGCACAAAGTTGCCATCCAAGCTCATTAATTAACAGCATACCAGTAGGAGAGCTGTTACGAGCCAAACTTAATTGTAGAACATCTGAGAGTTTTATTATAGAAGAGGAAACTATGACTAAGAGATTCTTAGAAAGAGAATACTCACTATCAGTGATTAATAAGGCCAAAGCTGAAGTTGCTAAAAGAACAAGAGCATCTCTGTTAATTAAGAAAGAGAATGAGAAAGAGAAAATCCAAGAGAAAACAGATTCATTACAACCTACAACAGACAGGCCTATAAAGTACGCAAGAGCTTAAGTAAATTTTAGCCAGTCCTACACACAGACTCCGATGTAGCGAACAGCATCGAGGTTTCCCCCCAGATCACCTTTAAGAGGGCCAGATCTTTAAAAGATACCTTATGTAATCAACAGGAATTAAGGGATTTTTTACATGCAGGAATTGTAAAGCTTGCAAAAACAGTAAAAACATGAAGGAAGTTAGACTTTCGCCAGATTGTAAACCATTCCAGATAGTGAAACACATTTCATGTAACACCAAATTTGCTGTTTATGCCCTTTTTTGTCCTTGCAAGAAAGCTTACAGAGGCAGCACAATATACAAAGCGAAGAAAAGGATACTTGAACATCTCCATGTTATTAAAAATGGAGACAAGCAGTATCCAATAGCACGACATTTTCAGAGTCATCATAGTCAAAACACCAATTTATTAAGCTTGTGTGTGTTGGACACGGTCAAAATAAATGAAAGGGGAGGAAATAGAGTGCAGAATCTACGTTGTCTTGAATCAAAACTGATTGTACAATACAGAACAATTGTGACGAAGAGCTTTCTGTACATCTAGGTTAGATTTGATATAAGTAATGAATTAGAGTAGTCTGTGAAAATCTTTGCTTTTTATGTTGATTATGTTGCTGATTGAAGTGTAAATAGGTGATAATGAAGAGAAATTCAGATGGTTCTTTGTAGAATGTACATACTTTTATACATACCTTTCAGTCATTTGCCTGAAGAAGCTGCTTGTTATTTTAATGTCGCTGTGGGTGGTGTTAGTTTAGTTATTTATGACTTAGAAATTCACGTAATTTATTTATTTTTTGTTTTTTTACAGACGATGCCGCCTGTGTTTTTGTCAGAAGAAACGCGAGAGAGAGAAAGTATCTGTGTTTTAACGGGTAGCCCACTTGGGCTTGACACTTCACAATAGAGTTATACAACAAAGACTATATGAGCGTGCGACCAATATGCCCACTTGGGAAATGATATGTTATTTAGGTGCCTTTTGTTGCCCACAGAGGTAAAAACTGTTAATAGGTTGAAAGACCTTTAATTTAGAACGTTCCCTGAAACGCAACCATTTGGTGAAGATCAATGGTATGTAATGTATGAAATTTATTGTTGAAAAAATGTCAAAATTGGTTTCATGTGTGTTTTCAACAAACATTAATTCACAGGTCATGATTAGTCAAAAACGATTTATAATCTCGACTGTCAAAAGTGGCTATTAGATTTAGATTAGGAATGTTTGCTTTATATTTGAAGTCCGTTTTCACTATCCATGTAACGTCGAGTCACATGTTAATTTAAGGAAATGAAAATTCACTCACGCCACTTGTGATCAAGGGACTGGGTCCCGAAACGCATCGAGTTGCCTACTTTTTGCTAAATAAAACTACTGCTTGAGAAGCCTACCTGTGTCCGCAGTGGCTGATTTCCTTGGAGGGTGACAGCGTGAGTTGCGATATATAAATATTCACTGAAAAAACCATAGGTTTCAGGGGCGTTATAGTTAGCTGGACATTTCCCTTGTACAAAACCCTAGAAATTCCCCCATTATAGTTAGTTCAGCTAACTATAACTTGCGCCCCCGCAATGCACTGCTGATGACATCACATATTACATCACTCATGACATGGTCAGTGACATCACTGATGACATCTCAAATGACATCACTGATGACATCACTGATTACATCATCCAGTGAGTCTTTGTTTCTGTAAAGTTTAAATATGTTTAATATATATAGGGAAAGGCCTATGGAAGAATGAATGGGTGTATAAGTGTGTGAATGGATGATTTAGTAGGTGCGTGACTGACTCTATAAGTGAGTCATTAAACGTATCTTACTGCAGACTTGTGACTAAACTGTGTGAATGTCTGTATCTGTCTGTCTGTTGGTGTATAAGTGGCTGCATGGTTTTGTGAATAGCTATATGAGTGTCTATATGGGTTATTGATTGGTTGCCTGACTATCTGTATGGGTGCCTGAGTGTTTGTGTGGGTGGGGTGTGTGTGACTCTGTGCATAGATGTGTGAGTGGGTGATTCTATGGGTGCATGGTTTTAAGAGTGCATCTGTGATGGACTGTATGGTTGGGTGAGTGTATGTATGGGTGTGTTAGTGATTGAATGTATATCTCAGTGGTACATGAGTGATTAACTACATATGTGAAAGGCAGTATATATGTGTGTAAGAGTATATAACTGGCTATATGTGAGAGCATGTGATTGTGAGAGTGGCTGTATGGATGAGTGTGTGCTTGTATCAGTAATTGTATAAGAGTGTAAGAATGTGGTAGTATTTTTATGAGTAAGTGAACTTGTGTGAGTATAACTGGATAGATGAGTAAATGGGAGTGTGATTAATTATTTGCATGACTGACTAGGTGTGTGAGTACCTCTATGGATGATTGGTGGTGTGTGAGTGTCTATATAGGTGTATAAATGCATATGATAGTCCTGTACTGAGTGGCTGTAAGTATGAGTGACTGTACAGGTGAGTGAGTAGATGTGTGTGTAGACCTAAGAGTCACTGAGTAGGTATGTAGTTATTGGTATTGGAGTATCTATGGTTTTGAGAATGTACGTCTGAAATTTTCATTGGGTATATCCAAGGGTGTGAGAAGATGCACTAATTTATCACATGGATGACGTCATCAGTGATGTCATTTGAGATGTCATCAGTGATGTCATCAGTGATGTCACTGACCATGTCATGAGTGATGTAATATGTGACGTCATCAGCAGTGCATTGCGGGGGCGCGAGTTATAGTTAGCTGAACTAACTATGACGGGGGAATTTCTAGGGTTTTGTACGAAGGAAATGTCCAGCTAACTATAACGCCCCTGAAACCTATGTTTTTTTCAGTGAATTTCTAAGGTTTTTTAAATGCCAATTCCTAACTATAACGCCCCTGAAACCTATGGTTTTTTCAGTGAATTTCAAAGGTTTTTTAAATGCCAATTCCTAACTATAACGTGCATGAAACCTATAGTTTTTTCCGTGAATTTCAAAGATTTTGTAAATGCTAATTTCTATCTATAACTTATCTCTAAAGATATCACGTTTAATGATTTTCATTGTTTTTCTATATTTTTCAATTTCAGTGTGTCAATTTCATTAATTATCTTTCTTTAAATACTTTTTTATCACCATTTTTGTAACTTATTATTTCAATTAATTCTTTTAAAAATTAAAAAATATTATTTGTTTTTATTGGGTTTTTTAATTTTTTGTAATATTTTTAAAAATATTTTTTAAACTATATTTTCAATACTTTATTTTTTACTCCATTTTTTTGGGATCCGCACACCCTATGCGCACCGTTCTCGATCCCTACGCGAAAGCATCCGCGCACGGTATGCGTTGGGTACGTGTTTGATGCGCAATTCCAATGTGACCGGTTCGCGGCTCCAAGTCTATACATGACACGTACGATTACGTTAGGCGACGCTGACGCGCTTCCGCGATGCGTCATATGCGTGTATGACACGGTGGGTGCGCGGATCCTGTCAAATATTTAACATTTAAAAAAACATATATATATGTATTTCATGTGAATATTAATTGAAGACAAACTCTAAACTAGTCCTTAAAGTAATATATTTTTACATCTAATCCTTTATTCCTTTTAAATTCAATTTCGCGGATGCGCGCTGGGTGCGTGCTGCATAAGAGCAGGGTGCGCGGATCCCATGTGACCTGCAAAAAAAGAGATTTGATTGGTTCATTACATTTCCTGTTCTAACTATTGAAAGACCCCACCCATTTCAATCATTCTTCTTTGACCTTCTTTGGAAGAGCATCTCTGCAGAGAAGACGCTTTTTTGACTAAGTTTTTACTTAGCTCAAAATTTTTTCAGAACAAACAATGGCTTCAGGGCAGCAGGCATCTCCTGCATCTCCTCATACATCTGAGGATGATTTTTTGGAAGAGCCACCACGCACACCACATTTTTCATCTGTGGTGTGGACATTTTTTACCTATCCTGAGGGGCAAACAAAGACCAATGCCACCTTGGTGACGTGCAAGATCTGCCAGAGAGTGCTGTCTCGATGGGATCCTAACAAAAAGTACTCATGCGGAATAGCTAGCATGATCAAACATCTAAGGACCCTTCATCCGGTAAATCTTGCTCGGGAGGAATGCCGAAGGATGAGAGTCGCTCCTGCTCCTTCCGACTCATCGCAGCCGAGCACTTCAAGAGTGCATCCTTCAGCACAAAATTTGGACATCCGTCCACAATTTCAATTTTTGAAAGTGCTCTGCGTTAATTGCAATTCGACTTTATGCTACGGGGAGCAGTCTACCAATCTGGTCTGCCGTAGGCAAGAAAGTCACCATTGCTAGTTTTTTTTTTCCCTGAAGTTCATTGTTTTGTTCCTCCTGTTCTGTTTTTTTCCTTTTTTTTCAAGAAAAACCAAAAAAAATTAAAAATTGTTCAGAAAACTCAAAAAAATATAAAAGAAAGAAGAAAAAAAATGTTCTTCTAAGAACTAACTTTCCTGGTTTAAAAAAAGAGCTATATTTCTTTGTTAGTGTGTGAAAGTTTAGATGAATGTATGTGTAGTACGTAATTGACTGAATGAATGCATTAGTAGCGTATGGTGAATGTATAAGTGCAGAACTATGAGGAAGTGTTGCAGCATCACACAGTAACCTCTTTAACTGCAGTGTGCTGTAGAACTTCTGAAGCACAGGGATGCAACATATGTACATAAATATGTTGCAAATCTATGCTTCTCTCTGCACGGCTGCTTAAACTGCAGCCATGTGGTGACACAGGTACCCTTGCACCATAGTGCAAGGATATCTGGATATCTGTGTCATGTGCTGTTTGTTTTTGTGCAGGAAGAGACACCTTCCAGCACAAAAACAATGAGAAAATGCATTTTTCTCCTTCAATGTATGCTGAACATTTTAGCATGCATTGAAGATATAAAAATGTGGAGAAATGAAAACAATTCTCCTTGTTGTGCTTTCCTACACCAATTTTTGAATGGTGCAGCATTCACACACATATCGAGATTCATGATTTCTGATAAATCTAGAGATGTGTCTTGTTCTATGAGTATTCAGTGCAATCATGCACAACAACACTTATAGAACACCCTTTCAACGCAAAGTGGTGTGTATGATGAGGTTGTATTTACATGGAGTAGAAAAAGTGCACAGAGTGCCTTTTCCTCTCTTTGTAAATATGAAAGAGTGTCTTGCGCAATAACTATGTCACAAAAAGTGACATATTTCCGTTTTTAAAATTGCTTGCAAATGATAGAAGGTAAGCACAGAGTTTTGTCTGCAAAGATGTTCAAAGAAGAATGATTGAAATGATTGCGGTCCTTCAATAGGTACAATGGGAAATATTATAAACCCCTCAAATCTCTTTTTTTGCAGGTCACATGATATCCGATTACGGTCAGGTTTCAAAACTACATAGGTATAATCAGATTGTTTTTAAAAACGTGTTAAAACTTTGTAGCTTCTTGCAGATCTCTCCAGTCTACATATTGATACTTAGTTAAACTTACCTTCACAATAATAGAAATAAAAAATGGTATACATTTTTTTCAGATTTTCTTTGCAATCTAAATTGATGTAAATTGCTTATTTTAAAATTAGGATCTGTGAAAGAAAAGAAAAAAAGAGTTATCACGTGTAATAATACATTTTTTACAACACAGCATAATTTCCACAAAGTAATTTGTTTGCTTTTTTTGCTGTTCTCAGAATATATTGAATGTCACTAGAAATAGTGATTTCAATCGTACTCATCACTTAACAGCGGGCAAAAAAAAAACAATCAGAAAGATTGTTAAAAAAAACCCAACATGCTATTCTTAGTAAAATACCAGAAAATACATATCACACATATATGAAATGCTTACGACTAACAAAATTTTATAACTTTAACTTATAAAAACTGTAAATGTTGCCGCTTTAAAATATTCACCGAATCAATGACCACCAAAAAGTCCATAATTCAAACATATACCTTTCCTTGAGGCCAAATGGTATTTTTGCACTCCTTTTTTATGTAAATTGTCCAATGGTAGTCCTATTAAGTTATAATAATAAATTCCTCAGAGAATGAATTCTCTTCCTAAAACTTTGACTTTAAAAATATTAGGTAGGAATTTTGTAATTCCCTAGGCAAACGTTGTTTGAAAACCAACTGGGAATCATTACAAAGTGTCCAGCCTTTGTCACATTTTAGATAGGCAGTGTAATGTCCAGATGTGGTGGAAGGACCATCATGGAAAATGATAGCAATTGCTACAAAAGTCCTTCCTGATATTGATAGTTTTGCTGCTTCAAATTGCTTTATTAAAGTATCCAATTTTCTTCCGTGAGCTGTACAACGTTGCATCATTAAAATTATGTATTTGCTGTATTTTGTTAAAAATAATGTGGATAACATTTCTGATTTACATTGGCTACACTCCATGTTTTTATTTGCACCTTTAACTAATTTATTGAAAGACACTGATTTACAGTCTGGTAATGTTAAATACAGAAATCTATCAGTGTCTACATTGGTGCTACATGTATACATGCAATTTTCACAATAATATTCCCATTTGTAAGAAAGGCCAAACATATTTTCTATTTCTACACCTTCATTTTCAAAAATGGTAAGCATATACATTAACAAGCATTTGCAACGCATCGGTCTCGCCTTTTGGGCCTTATATGCATTTAGCTATGCAGCACATTAGTCTGGGTGCTGAAACATCTACTAGTGTTTAATATGGAGGGAAAGTAAGCACCAAATTGGGTGACAAGCCAGGTATGGGAACACATGGAGAGAAGTATTGCCTTTCAACGGGAAATGGTATAGTCCAAAGCTCTGTTTTTGCTATAAAATCAGGGCCTTCGGGTGGTTAGTTCATTGAAAATACAAGATTTGAAATCAAAAATGTGATAATGCCTTAA
Source organism: Triturus cristatus (assembly GCF_964204655.1). Taxonomy (NCBI): domain Eukaryota; kingdom Metazoa; phylum Chordata; class Amphibia; order Caudata; family Salamandridae; genus Triturus; species Triturus cristatus. The sequence goes on from NC_140593.1 coordinate 1,090,561,986, forward strand.
ATAGATTACGAATTTGTCCATATGAAACCATGATGATCTAATACCAAAAAGCAATCTAGTGAAGAAGGCCTAGCATTGTAACTTTATCTGAAGAACGTAACATCTGTCATAAGCCAGTCCGGGGACTTCAGAGTGTTTTTCAATCTCCAGTACCTTCCGTACTTTACTCAGTTTGCAAAACCTGTCACAAACCACAAGAAGTCTAGCTCAGAATTGTGCCAGCCGAAACCAACATATCAAACAGGGACAGCTGCCCAAAACAGTTGTATGTTGGAATAAAACTGGCAATAGTGCTACTTGAAAAATAAATAGGTTTCAACTTCTTCCAAAATAAAAGTAGATCACTGAAAAGAAAGTAAGGGACTTATAAACTATAACAGAGCTTGAAAGACCTGATTGCAAAAATATTTTTTCACGCTAAAAAAACATACCTGGTTACATTAAAACTAACCACAAAGGAAAATGCAACTAAAAGTTGTACTTTTGGTGCACACTTGGTCATTAACAAATTCTCTTCACCCAGTAAGCAGTTTATGATTGTGCGCGTGGGAATCTATTTCTGGTTAACACGTATTAATACTAAATTTGAATCCAAACTGTGCTCATGTTTTAGAACAAAAGCAGCAACGCATATCAACATATTTAAAAGACGACATGAAGCTGCGAGTCAATACCTTTTGGCTCTTTTCCCACATAATTGAACAAGTAAAAATATTTACTCTGCACTACTCCCCGCCAGCGGTCAACTGCTGCACTGCTGAGCACAGCCGCGACCAGAGTGTGCTGCTCTTCATGATTCACTCATGAAGAGCTCTAGAGCAGTTTCTGTCCATCGGGAAGAATAAAAGCCTGCTTGGAGCTGGCTTAACATGTCACAGCTGTCCACAAAAGGCTGCATTTGTGCCACAGCCCACAGTGCAGGAGGAAAGTGGGGAACACGCTGCAGTATGCAGTCATTCCATTGCCAGCATCGAGTTCCCGGGTGCAGCCCGCGATTCCCTCCCCCCCATGGTGTCCTGATCTAGTATGCCCACGACGGGACACAGGTGACAACTCGCACGCCTCCCTAGTTGACTGACCCTGGGTCCGGAGGCCCTCCTCACCCCCTCACCTTCAGCAGCTCCCGCAGCTGGTTGGTATCCAGTAGCAGCTCCTCGAGGCTGCAGCAATAGGTTTCCTCGGGCATGACCAAAAGCGAGCAGTGCCACTTGTTGATTGTCTCGACATGACGGTTGCACCGCCAGAGGGGAATACAGTGAAACAACCCCAGTCCGGAGCAGCGTCTGCGGCCCCCAGCTTCTCGTGGGGAGCTGCGCATCCCAGACTACTAACCCCCAGCCGGGATCAAGCATCGGGAGCCGCAGCTCTCGCATAGTTCTCTCACCTTCACAGTCGGATGCAAGCTTTAAGGGACCTCATCACAGCACTGCCGATCGGCCATCCAGGTATGCCTATCTACGTCACGGCTCTCGTCTCCATTGTCCCAGATATCTACTCACCTTCGGTCAACAGCTGCGTCCCCTTGACTTCCTAGACACCTCCACTGTGATCACTTTAACGGTAAAGGGGGAGGGGGGCATAACTGTCTGTGTGGCTGTGAGGGAACACCAGTATCAGCCTGCTCTTGCACTGACCACCTTCAAGGCCGGCGCCAAAACAAGCCGCGTTCTAATTGGCGGAGTGTATCCCTCTGATAGCCACCTGGGAGGGGGAGGTGGGGGTGGCGGGGGAGGAGGCAGCACACAGTACACTGCGCCTGTGCAGTCCCGCATCAGGGAGGATCCACATTGCTAACGACGGGCATCTTTGGGTCCGGCTTAAAACAATCCGGCACTGCAGTCTGCAGAGTCGCCAGTGAGTGTGTCTACGTGCCTCTGGCAGTGAACAAAAAAGCTAATTCTATGCCGGATCCCTACATGGCTCCTAGTGTTCCCGGATGCTCGAGGCTTTAATACTAATATGTAAAACAAGATTACGTGCCTGGAAACCCACTCTGCATAAGCTCAAACGTTAGAAGTTTTTCGAAATGCGTGTTTGCCTTAAACTGAAAAAAAAAATTTCAACTGTGTCAATGTTACGCTCACGCGCTTGCCTGCAACTAAAAAACATTACAGGAGAAGTGGGAAGCTGAGCCCTGATTGGACCCGGGCCGGTCACGTGCCCCAGAGTTACATGGTCCGGAAGGAAAAAGGGGGTCCTTTTTGGTGTAAATCTGAACTCTTAATTCCGTAATATATCACGGTACCTCGTAAAACTGACACCAACACGTCCCGGCCCACAAATCACCCGGCCGGATTATGAGTTAACTGTATTATGCCTGTATTATGCCAATGTCCTGTTCTCCAAATACCAGGCTACCGGGTCTGTCTTCCCGTCCGGGGTCTTCCCCGAGCAACTTCTTGCGCCTTTGCCTCTAACCCCCAGCGGCCGGGGGCTTATGCGCCGGCCTCGTAGGGCGCTTACATCTCGGGACTTTAAAGCAATGGGAACAGCCTGCAACCCCACAGCACCCCGGGGCTCTACCCGGCCAGCTACGACCTGGAGGAGGCATCCTTCAACATGCAGTGCTCTCCTTTTGACCAGAACCTGCCCATGATGTGCCCGGCAGGTGACCCCTCGAAGCAGGGCGGCAGCGCCAAGGAGCACCCGAGCCGGGAGCAGGAGCTGAAGGGAGGCAGCAGCCTACGCATCTACCCCCTGGATGAGGAGCACAGGTGAGGGAGGGGGCACCAGGCAGGACTTGGGGAGTCTGTGCTGGCGCGGAGGGGCCGCCCGCAACGCAAGTCTGGCCGCGCAGAGCGATTTTCAAGCAGCTGCTTCTCAGGGAGGTGAGCGCAAAACAACTTTAGAAGACGGAGGAAAGTAGCCCCGAATATGGTGACTCGCTGGCAGACATGGCGACTTGCTGCCAGGCAGGGTTAATGCAGATCACAAACGCGAGACCGATGCATTGCAAATGCAAATTCTACTCTGCTCCAGTTAGGCTCCCCCTCTGAATTCCGTAAAGCCGTCCAGGAAGAGAGCACGTCATCGCGTGCACGCTGTTGTAATTAGGCTGCAGGCCAGAAAAAAGTGCCGTGAGTAAAGGGGCCGGTAGCCTTGGAAGGATACAAATGACGACATAATCGTCACGAGGCGGGACTAACAAGCCTTATACCAATGGGAAGGCAGCATTTACTGACCTAAGCCAATGGAATAGATGGGCGGAGAGTGGGCGGAGCTTCCATGAAGCTTCTACACTAAAGTGTATACTGCATGGCTCGGAGAGACAGCGCAAGCGCTGTCTAGGCGAGACCTAAAAATTCCTGAGCATTTTGTTGGGTATTTTGTGAAAATTGTGTAGAACCAGAACACACATCCAAAAGATTACGAACATCTGAAACAGATTGTATTTTACTTGTATCTGTTGTCAACTTTTCATAAACAGAATGCAACAGAGAACAAAATCTTTTTAGCCGATTCTGCATAATTTGTTCTTGCAAACCTTCAAGATAAAAAACAACATTGAACACTACATTAGCATAGCAGTTGACACCTGAACTATTTTCAAACTGATAATCAACAATCTCTTCAACAGTGTCCAATTTCGTTTTACTTGCAATCACAACATTATCTTGTTCTTTTCCCTTCTTGACACCTTCAGAACAGATATTCTCAAACCTTCTTTTTCGACCAACCACACACTTTTCAAATACAGGATATTGACCTAAATTTGGAGCATACACCCTTCTTAACCTATTATACTCTTTTACACAGTTTGCCTCTGCAGTAACCTTTGTCTCATCAAAATCAATCAAAAACAAACCAGATAATGTTCTGACTCGCGACAAAGCAACATATGCCATACCCTCTTTAAATACGGTAGATCCAATGTTCACCAAAGCACTGTCTACACTTAATCCTTGAGATTTATGAATAGTCACTGCATATGCCAGAGAAAATGGAAATTGTTTCCTACGGACATATAAATCTTTAACAAGCAAAAAACGAACTGAACAACAACCAATTTCTTTAACTTCTTCAATCTGATCAAATTTAATTTTTAAAAATTCAATTCCTTCTTTTTTCCGATAATTAACAAAATCCACCACTTTACCCATTGCGCCATTAACTAAACCTTTCTCTACATCCAAATTACGCCTTAAAATTACCCGACAATTTACACATGCATATAGTGTCTTTTCTAAACCAGCTGTTTTAGATATTTTTTTTCTAAACAATCCAGTTTTTTTTTAAAACTTTTCCATCAAAATAATAGTGATTCCTTCATGCTATATTTTATCGATGGCTTCCATTTTTACAATTTCTTCATTTTCCAGTTTCAATAGTTCTTCGTTGAATATGGTACACTCGCGCAGTGTTGGCATTAAGCAAATCACTGATTTATTTTGAGCAATTTTCATGTACACTTTTGCAGGAACTGCATTTTCATTTGGAAACACATTGCAAAGTAATCGACTCTCCAAAGCTTGTTTGCCTTGTTTTGAAAGAATTCCAATTCTTATATCATGAAGAATACTTCCATATTCAGCATAATTTGCCTGTCGCATATATTTTGTCAGTTCTTTGTATTCAAAATTACTCCAAATGTTCACATTACCAACACTGCCAAGAGACTTTCTGGTATCTTCATGGGCAAGTGTTTTAAATACCGGTTGTCCTTTTACCGGAGTCAGTTGCAGTAGATCTCCCAAAACTATGACGTGTTTTCCTCCAAATAACACGTCATACCCTGTTTTAAGAATTTGCTGCATTCTTAAATGCATAAAGGCAAGCATCAAGTTTGAAACCATGCTCACCTCATCAATAATGAGAAGTTTAATTTTCATCAGGACTCTTGAAACTTCACAACAAGCTTCTCCAGATAGCTTGTGGTATTCCAATTTGTTCTCATGCTCTACTGGCAGCATTAGTAAACGATGTAAAGTAATTCCTTTAATGTTATGTGCTGCTAACCCAGTTGGAGCAGTGACAACACAAGACAAATGCGACTCAGTTGTTTTCTGCAGATAACTTGTAATTACTTTAATTAAGAAACTTTTTCCTGTTCCAGCTTGACCACTCACATACATTCGGATAGGTTGAAATGATGTACATGAGCACCCTCTCTTTTCATGAAGTAATCCAGGGTCAATCTGCTCTTTCACTTGCTGATATATTTGTTTCTGTTCAACATTTAGGGGCCGATTCCGATCCTGGAAAAAATTTCCCCGTACGAATCGTATCCGGATTTTTTTCCGTACGAATCGTACAAGTACCGTACAAACTGGCAAGTACGATTCGTATGGGAAAAAGTCCATACGAATCGTATTGGGAAAATTCCCGCACACATCCTCGGGTCGGAAAACGTTTCCGACACGTCCCCGGACGATTTTACGTACAAATGTGAAAACTCAAGTCCGAGCGCGCAAGTACGATCCGTACCGGGCGTCCGATGTTACAACTGCATGGAAAAAACACCGTATGGACCGAACTCCCATAGCAACCATGGAGACATGTGCCCGCATACGCACCAAACCCCCCCCCAGCCCCCATATGTACGTGCCGAACCCCCCCCAGCCCCCGTATCTACGCGCCGAACCCCCAGCCCCCCCACGGAAGTACGCACCGAACCCCCCCGTGTATGTACGGACCGTACCCCCAGCCCCCCCGGGTAAGTACGGACCGTACCCCCACCCGTGTATGTACGGACCGTACCCCCAGACCCCCCGCAGCCCCCTGTGTATGTACGGACCGTACCCCCAGCCCCCCGTGTAAGTACGGACCGTACCCCCACCCGTGTATGTACGGAGCGGACCCCCAGCGCGTATACGGTCTGTACTTACACGGGGGGGCTGGGGGTATGGTCCGTACATACACGGGGGGCTGGGGGTACGGTCCGTACATACACGGGTGGGGGTACGGTCCGTACTTACACGGGGGGCTGGGGGTACGGTCCGTACATACACGGGGGCTGGGGGTACGGTCCGTACATACACGGGTGGGGGTACGGTCCGTACTTACACGGGTGGGCTGGGGGTACGGTCCGTACATACACGGGTGGGGGTACAGTCCGTACTTACACAGGGGGCTGGGGGTACGGTCCGTACATACACAGGGGGCTGGGGGTACGGTCCGTACATACATGGGTGGGGGTACGGTCCGTACTTACACGGGGGGGCTGGGGGTACGGTCCGTACATACACGGGGGGCTGGGGGTACGGTCCGTACATACACGGGTGGGGGTATGGTCCGTACTTACACGGGGGGCTGGGGGTACGGTCCGTACATACACGGGGGGCTGGGGGTACGGTCCGTACATACACGGGTGGGGGTACGGTCCGTACTTACACGGGGGGCTGGGGGTACGGTCCGTACATACACGGGGGGCTGGGGGTACAGTCCGTACATACACGGGTGGGGGTACGGTCCGTACTTACACAGGGGGGCTGGGGGTATGGTCCGTACATACACGGGGGGGCTGGGGGTACGGTCCGTACATACACGGGTGGGGGTATGGTCCGTACTTACACGGGGGCTGGGGGTATGGTCCGTACATACACGGGGGGCTGGGGGTACGGTCCGTACATACACGGTGGGGGTACGGTCCGGACTTACCCGGGGGGGCTGGGGGTACGGTCCGTACATACACGGGGGGCTGGGGGTACGGTCCGTACATACACGGGTGGGGGTTCGGCGCGTATTTCCGCGGGGGGCTGGGGGTTCGGGGCATACATACGGGGGCTGGGGGGGTGTTCGGGGCGTACATACGGGGGCTGGGGGGGTATGGTGCGTACATACGGGGGCAGGGGGGGGTACGGCGCATACATACAGGGGCTGGGGGGGGTACGGCACGTACCGGGCCCCCTAATCCGCTGGCATCGCGGCATACTTAGCTTTTTTTTTGTTTTTTTTTATTTTTTTTTAGTTTTTCAAAAACCTTTATTGAGATATAGTAAATAGACATAGCAGACTGCCGTATGCTCCTTATGCAATGGGTTACTTCAGAAAACACGTCTGTTACGGTCCTGCAGCTCTCACACAGCCATTTAGCCGACATCCCGGAGGACCGGCGGCATTGCAGTTTTACATAGTACAGTTCGGGCTGAAGCACTTCCAACGCATATGGTACGTATGCCCCCCCAGCCCACGCCGTGGTTTAACCAGCCCACTCATCCAACCTGCAGGCAGTCTGCTCAAGCACCCGTAGTTTCGCACACCGTATCTCAACACCCAACCCCCCCACCCCGTTCGCCATCATGCCACTATCTTCACTCGTTTCATGCGTACTCATGCACACTTTCTCTAACCAGGGCGCCGAACTCCGGCCAGACATCACACCCCATGCCTCCAGGCCTGGCCAATCCTGCGGTTCCCGTGCCCGCTTCGCATGCACGCCGCAAGGTAGCACACGCCTCATACAGGGGACATCCCGTCCCTCCTCCCGCCAACCAGTCGCTCTCTCGGACATCACACTATCATCATAGCCTATCTCACCTCTATCGAACTCTAATCCGGTGGCGCACCCTCCACTACCCCACCACACACCTCCGGGGCTGCATGCTGCATCTCCCCTTGACCAGTCTCCTCAGAGTCTCCCGCTGTCATGTAAGTGCTGTACAGCGCCCAGAAGTTCTTAGGGCGACTCCTAGGGGGCAACAGTTCGCTATACGTTTCCGCCTGTGTGCTACAGTACAGCATATCCCTGGCCCATCTTTTCTTAGTGGGAAGAGGCCCTCTCATCCAGCAGGCCGCCACGACTCGTCTCGCAATCAGCAACGCCACATCTGTCAGTCGCCGCAGCGCCCGCGGAAGCGGCTTGGAGTAGCCCAACAGCGCTAGAGCTGGGTCAGGGGGGATCTCTCTTTCCAAGATCTGGCTCAACTCACGGAATACCGCCGTCCAGAACCGGGCCACTCCTGAGCAAAGCCAGGCCATGTGTAGGAAGTCGGCCACAAGAGCATGGCAACGCTCGCATTCCGCCGTGGGGCGCAACCCATATCTATGTAGTCTTTCAGGGGTGTAGTAGACCCGCTGTAAGAACTTAAAGTGTATTAATCGGTGTCGACCGTTCAAAGAGACCTTTTTAGTGCTGGAGCAGCAGTATCTCCACATCTCATCCGAAATGTCCATTTCGAGGTCCGTTTGCCAGGCTCGCCGCGCAGCAGAGCACTGGGGCTCCCTGTGTTGATCCCCGATCTTTTTGAGTATCGAGACCAGCTTGGACGGCGCCGCAGTTTTAATGACATAGGTAAGCTCCGGGATCTCGGGCGGCTCCGCCGCAGTCGGCCCCAGAAGAGACAGCAGTGCGCCCCGAACCCTGTGGAATTGAAAGCGCTGGAGTAATGTGCACCCCGGTTGTGCCGATACAACACTCTCCAGCGTCTTAGCCACGCCGTCTTGGAACAGGTCAGCCATCCTCACTATACCCAAAGCACCCAGCGCCCGCGTCACCCCCGCTTCTCGCAGAGGAGGGAGCCAAACTGCCCACTCCACCCGCATCAGCGGGGAGTATAAGAGGGCACATTCCTGCCGTTTCATAAGCATGTGCCACGCGTGGTTAGTAGATCCGAGCGAGGGCATACTTAGCTTTTCCGGCACTTTTTGGGTGCCGTAAAAATATTGCCGTCCGGACTGCTGTGGGTACGAATCGTACTTGCTGGTACGTAAAAACAAGCCTACCTCTGTCCGGACATCACGTCCGGATCTCATTCGTATGTATTTTTCAGTCGGTCGGTGTTTTTTCCGACTCGTACGGAAATGGTGTTTCCGTACGAATCGTACTTGCAAGTTTGTAGGGTTTTTTTCCCGGGTACGAGTCGGACGGAGAAAACGCTCCGACCGACGGTTCGTACCCGGTTTTTCCAGGATCGGAATCGGCCCCTTAGTTGTTTTTCCTAAGTTTCCTAACTGTATTACATCTTCTTGAGCTTGATACATTGCTGTTTCCACCTCATTCATTGCAATTGCTGCGTCATTTTCAACAATTGGTTGTCCTAGTGGATCTTGACTCAGTGCAGCAGAACTTTGACTGTCTTGAGAACTGTCTCTAGCAATCTCAGCTGCAATTGTAGCTTCTTGATCAATTTCATCATTCAACATTTTCACATAATTTGCAAAAGCACTGCATTGTATGCTATCTTTAGAAGCATTAAATGAATCTTCATAGCTGTGAAAATCTCCAAGTAATTCCAGTTCTGAATGCCATGGTTTGAACATTTGCAAAAGGGCTAAATAGTAAAATTCCCTTTTGTCAGCAGTGTTGCAACTCAGTTTCCTGTGATTAATTAAATTTCCTTTCCTTTGTTTCACCAGACATCCTTCGGAACCAATAACTGCATATTTTCCATCGTTGATGTTCTCTGTAGTATTCCGTTTAAAAGTGTAGTTTTGCAGCACTTCATAGAGACACATGTTCTCAAGATGATGACTTCTATTTGGGTAGTATGTGTCCAACATATTCGTTTTCAAAATATCTGTACTTTCTGGTTCTTTTTCTGCTAAATATTCAATTTCTTGAACAGATTTCAGTACCCGATTTCGCATTCCTGCAAGACCTAGACTCACCCAAATGATTCTTCTACTTTTGCAATATAGACTTGCAGATGATAACCGATCTGAACATTCATATGCTCCAATTTCACGATGCGATAACATCTTCAAACTGAAACTGTATAATTTCTTACTTAGAGTCTTCTCGTGAGAAATCTCTTCCCACATTTCTTTCAATTCAATCTTTTCTGATTTAGTAATGTAGGACGTTACATATCGAGCAACAGCAATGGAATTGTCCGCAACATACTGAATATCCATGTTAGCGTTCCACATGGATAAAATAACTGGATTGTAGTCATTTATGTATTTTGATTCTTCGCTTCTTCTTAAGTTGTAGGTATCACTTTCTTGTGATGGTATGTCGCATAGCTGACATAAAACTGTTCACTCTTCCTTTGGATAATACAGGACGTGGAAATCCAAAACGACATTTAGTATAGAACTTATCCTTTGACTTGTACTTTCGTCGACAGTATTTTCCACACCTGTGGCTTTGGAATCATAAGACTTGTTGTTTTAAGTTTTTATCTTCTCTGTTATTGGGTATAGCACATGTAGCATAATCTTCAATGAAAGACAATACAGTTTCATCTGAATCTGTTCCAAATTTGGGGGCGTCCTTGATCCATAACAACATATGTATATGAGGAGCACCTCTTGCTTGATACTCCTTTTTCCAAAAGAAATCAACAACTTCGCCAAGAGGAGGATTCTTTTTATTGCAGATGAAAGACATCATAGCTTCAAATCTATGATTGAAATATCTGCATACATTGACAGGATCCAAAAAGCACAATTCTCCAGGTGTCTTGTATTCAATATTTTTTATATTGGAATTTGCCTCTCGAAGAAATTCAAGTAAATCATCCCAAGCATACTCAGCACAGCTTAGTGTAACAAACCATGTAGGAGTTCCCAAGTTCCGTAGCATACATTTCAGTTCTCCATGTCGACGGTACCAATATTCATTAGTCTCACGCTGACATGCCATCAGATTAATCAACTGAGATTCTAAATGATCATCTCTCTGATGCACTTTATCCATAAAATCCTTTGCAGTTACATTTTGAAGATGCATTCCAGTTTTTAAAATGTGATTTACTGCATATGAAAGTCCAGACAAGTCACTTTCAAACAGAAGATGAAACATATAAGGGATACATTGTCGAAATCTTGGATCTTCTGCAAATAATCTTGTCCGATATTCAGATGCAGGAATCTGCACAGGACGTTCATCATATCGTCCACCTTTTCCTGTTGGAAACAACTGCGGGAAACAACGAGCTTCCAAGCTCTCTTCCCATACACTCATGTGACTTCCTGTTGCTTTTTTCATTTGAAACAACTCAATTGTATTCCCCATCACCTCTTTGGAATGAAGTGGATGTATACTGTAATGTTCATAGATTTCTTCACATCTGGACATCTCCAACAAACACATTTCTATAGTACTCATTATTTTTTAACAGATACAATGATGCCTTTTGCACTTTTCTAACATCCACTAACTCTTGCCAGATTTTCTTATTCTTAGTAGGAACACCATTAACTAGAATGATTAGTGGCTCATTTTCTGCATGGTCTACACCAATAGTTTCAATATTTTTCCTTAAATCTAACGGTAAATACACAACTCTTCCTTTCAATCCTCTTTGCACCTCTGATGGAGGTAATTTACCTGTTTTAGGCTCCATACGAACAATAGCCTGAAACGGATTAACACATTGAATGAGAATGGACTCATACGCATTTAAATCTATCAGCTCTGGAGGAATAGCAACCAACTCTAGATTATTATGAACAGCTCTAGCAGGCATTTTATTCTCATCTAATTTGTTATAACAATATTTGCAAATACGCTGCTCAGATCCAAAATCAAAACAATCCTCTACCAACAAATAAGTTGTAAATTCCATCCACTTATCATTATCTTCTATTTCACTATTTAAATACAGATTGACACCCCTAGTCTGATTTTTATAGTGACTTCGCCGACAACAAATACAAGAAACATTTGGTCTTTCACCTGAAATTACCTTAAACTTTGTGATTTCATCCTCAAATTTTTTTGTAATTACGGGTTCTATATTGTCTTCAACATTTTGTTCTACTAATGTGTCAGTTTCTGCACTGTCTTGCTGAGGACCAAAGTAACAAAACTCAACATCATCACAAACCTTCTTCACATCTGATACTGACCCACGCAAAAGAGCACTGTTCAACTCAAATTCAAATTCAAATATCTTTATTCGGATATTTACAAATAACCATAAAAGATGCACATCATCAAGTCAACATACTTTTGTTAAAAAACACAATCAAATTTACATAATACCCTAAAATCATCAATACATAAAATCCCAAAATGCGAGATCATAAAAAGCAGAACAATTAAGTGCTAAGGTTCATTCGTCGGCAGCCTTCTTGTGCCTATTAATAATTGTCTATGGCAGAGAGGATACTTTATAATCATAAAAACAAGGTAGCAGTCCTAGTAGTTAATCCTCTCCTCTGGTATTTCTTAGTCTAACTGCCAGTCGCAAAAAGTGCACAGTGCTAAATAATACAAATGGGTCAGCAGAGAGTTTGAGAAACAAGAGGGCCACTTTAGCCTGTCTAATTCCCGCGCGTTTCAAGATGTTTTTTAAAAAACGCTTTCTGGGAAGGTCGTAAAATGGACATATGAGAACAAAGTGGATGGTGTCTTGCGGAGATCGTTGATCGCAGCCGCAACACCCTTTTTTGCTAATATCACTCGTGTAACCAGCTGGAACTGATAAAATGTGGTGCAGGAGGTTTAATCTGAATCTTGTTATCAGGAATCTGTCATGTCTGTTATGTATATTGGACAGATAGAATTCCATCCCCGCACAATTTTTTGTAAGCTGGTGTTCTCTTACAGTAGGTTTCCGCCCTTCCCTTTCCTCTCTAACGTTAGCTACATATAGTGAGAAGTCTGCCTTTATGGCCTCTTTGTCTCTCGTTCCTATTATGGAGGGGTCCTCAAAAAGATTTGCATGGCCCAAACTAGTCAGCGTGTCCTTTACATATTTGAGCCAGGGTATTTGCAGCCCCTTGTCCCCCTTCAGACAGTCCTCCAAAATTTGTCTGCTAAGGCTTGCCTCAGGGTTTATCCAGATTTTAATCCAACAGATGATGGGTTTGAGGCATGCCCTATCGCTAATATAGGGGATACCCAGCTCTTCGTGGACTATGAAAGAGGGGATGCTTTGAGGGACTTGCAAAAGTCTCCTCAAGAACTTATCTTCCTCAATCTGGATTTTTCTCCCATTTGTAAAACCCCACACCTCACTTCCGTACAGGGTTTTGGCGCAGCAGACAAGACTATATAAATGTACAATTTCGTTGGGTGACCAGCGACCCAGTCTGCGTGCATAATTCATAATTGACCCCTCAGCACCAAGTTGTTGGGTACATTTATGACTTACAAGGGGTTTAAAATTTAAGTCTTTGTCAAAAACCATACCCAAGTAGTTAAAATGTTTCACCTTCTCCAGTTTGTGTGTGCCTATGGTGAAAACACAATTCTTGTGTGGGGTTTTTCCTACTTCCATAATGAAAGATTTTGTGAGGTTAGGGACTAAATCTAGGTCTGCCATAAAGCTGACAAATCCCCCAATGAGGGCCTGCAGGCTCCTGCCAGTGCGCGCCAGGAGGACCGCATCATCTGCGTAGAGGAGGACGGGTATTCCTCTCTTCCCTATGCTGGGGCAATCTGCCTCCAGGGCTCCGAGCGCCTTGTCTAGCCCATTGATATAAAGCGTAAATAGGAAGGGTGCCAGGATACATCCTTGTCTCACCCCGCCCTTACACTGAAATTCCTCAGTGACGTCGCCCTCGTTTGTGTACCTGACCCGTGCCGTGGTGTTTTGATGAAGCATACGCAGGGCGTGGATCAATCCAGGATCCACGCCCATGGCACTCAGGATCTCCCACAGCCTTCTTCTGTTCACACAGTCGAAGGCCGCTGAGAGATCCATGAATGCCAGGTAAACTGTCCCCTCCCTGGCCACAGTATACTTTGCCACCAGGTGGTAAAGGTTAAGGCATTGATCAGTTGTGGAGCGCCCTTTTCGGAAGCCATACTGTACGTCAGTGATAATATTGTTTTCGTCAGCCCATGTCATTAGACGGTTTAGAATGACTCTTCCCAAAACTTTCGCCGTTACATCTATTAGGGATATTGGGCGATAACATTGAGGGTCATTTTTATTACCCTTCTTAAATATGGGCACAATGACGGCCTTAGACCATGATCTCGGCATGCCCACCTCCATAGCTGTGTTATAAACCCTGGTTAAAATGGGGGCCCAAAGATCTATCTGGCTTTTAAATAGATCAGGGGGTATCCCATCTGGCCCTGGCGCCTTCCTCACTACTAGGCCTTCTATGCCCAAATGAACCTCATCCACCATAATGGGTGTCCAGGCACTAATGGGGCAACCGTTTACTGGTGATAACTGTGCCTCAGATGCCCCACGATTATACAATCTGGAAAAGTGTGCCTCCCACGCCTCTGGTAAAATATGGGAGGCCAGTTGTGGTTTATCCAGGGGTTGGAAACAAGGGGCGTTTATTACCCTCCAGAAACTACTCATGTCTTTAAGCTCGGCAGCCTCTCTTAGAGAAACCCATGCTTCATTTTGTAGGGCTGTTTTCCGTGTCTTGGTCGCTTTTTTGTAACTACTCCTGCAAGCGGCTATCTCACCTTTGTCCTTAGGGACCTTGGTTAATGCCAACTTCAGGTCCCTATGGGCCTTTGAGCAGTTCTTATCGAACCACCTGGGACAAAAGTCACCCTTGGGCTTGGGTTTACTTCTTAAGAGACTATCGATGTGCTGGGCAGTGCCTTCGAATGCTACAATTAAGTCCGTCCCCTCTATCTTGGGATCTAAACACCTCCAGATGTGATTCTCAGCATTGTTGAGGAGAGCTCTGTGGAGTTCATCGCCATCAATGTTGCTCCATTTGATTCTTCTCCCCTGATCCCTGGCTCTATATTCACCCACAGTAGATACTACAGCCACCTTGGTACCAAGTATGTCCGCTAATGACAAAACCAGAGGGTTATGATCACTGAACACGCTTGGCACTATCTCAAAATGGGCTACCCTACTTTCAAACACGGTGGATATAAAAAAATAAAATAATCTATAATTGAATCCCTTCCTCTCCCCTTAAAGGAAGGGATCAATGAGTTAGGTGTCCCATTCCTAATCATATCCATCGTGTGGGTTAAAGCAAACTTGCCGAGAATTTTACTTAATGCCAGGCCCTCACTGGAGTGTTCCGGGTGCCATCCACTAGTAGTGGGGCAGGCATCCCACATCCCAGCTTCCCATTTCAGGTGTGGGCACGGATGGCAATTAAAATCCCCCATGAGAATTAATTGGGTGCCAGCATCCCTTGATTCATTTAAACTGGTCAGCCTCTCTTCCAGTTCAATTCAGATGCAGGAATCTGCACAGGACGTTCATCATATCGTCCACCTTTTCCTGTTGGAAACAACTGCGGGAAACAACGAGCTTCCAAGCTCTCTTCCCATACACTCATGTGACTTCCTGTTGCTTTTTTCATTTGAAACAACTCAATTGTATTCCCCATCACCTCTTTGGAATGAAGTGGATGTATACTGTAATGTTCATAGATTTCTTCACATCTGGACATCTCCAACAAACACATTTCTATAGTACTCATTATTTTTTAACAGATACAATGATGCCTTTTGCACTTTTCTAACATCCACTAACTCTTGCCAGATTTTCTTATTCTTAGTAGGAACACCATTAACTAGAATGATTAGTGGCTCATTTTCTGCATGGTCTACACCAATAGTTTCAATATTTTTCCTTAAATCTAACGGTAAATACACAACTCTTCCTTTCAATCCTCTTTGCACCTCTGATGGAGGTAATTTACCTGTTTTAGGCTCCATACGAACAATAGCCTGAAACGGATTAACACATTGAATGAGAATGGACTCATATGCATTTAAATCTATCAGCTCTGGAGGAATAGCAACCAACTCTAGATTATTATGAACAGCTCTAGCAGGCATTTTATTCTCATCTAATTTGTTATAACAATATTTGCAAATACGCTGCTCAGATCCCAAATCAAAACAATCCTCTACCAACAAATAAGTTGTAAATTCCATCCGCTTATCATTATCTTCTATTTCACTATTTAAATACAGATTGACACCCCTAGTCTGATTTTTATAGTGACTTCGCCGACAACAAATACAAGAAACATTTGGTCTTTCACCTGAAATTACCTTAAACTTTGTGATTTCATCCTCAAATTTTTTTGTAATTACGGGTTCTATATTGTCTTCAACATTTTGTTCTACTAATGTGTCAGTTTCTGCACTGTCTTGCTGAGGACCAAAGTAACAAAACTCAACATCATCACAAACCTTCTTCACATCTGATACTGACCCACGCAAAAGAGCACTGTTCAACTCATTTAACTTTAGTGCTGGACTTTTTTGCATAATACAATCTTCTCACTAACTTCCGCATTTGAGTATGATGTACTGCCAGCATCCTGAAATGGTGAAAAACACTTTGACAAACTTTCCTAGAAAGACAAGCCAGAGAGTGACCTTGCAATCCAGTATTTTTTCTCACTCTGCAAGGGTCTAGTCCTTGCAACCCCTTAATCTTTTGTTTAACACTTTTTTTAGTATATGCTCGTAAAAAAACGACATAATTTTTCAATAGATTCCTGCCGTACACTGCAAATACTACTGCAATCCCAAGTGTACACAGGGTGTTTAGGACGTCTCCCTAGAACTTCATCAGCTATCACTTCTTCTGCATTTCTTTCAACCATTTTCTCTTTCTCAATTGGACAACCATCTCTAACCTCATAGCTTCTACCACTGGTGTCAACCGCATACAATAACTTTTCACTCTGTAAATAACTCTCTTCATTAAAAAAAGGCTCTGAACTGGAACTGTGTTTCCATTCTCCCAAAAAAAACCACATTTTTTTATTTTTTATTAATTACTCTTTTCCTCCTACTTTTGGCCTTCATTACATGGATTGGTTTATCTAGTGATCGAATTCTGTTTAATACTAAAATGGATAGTTTCCTTTTTACTTCAAAAGCCTTTTCAACAATGTTTTCAATATTCTTCTTCTTTTTATAAAATAGAGCTCTCTTTTTATATTTCTTCACATCTTTCAGCAAATTATGCACTACTCTCTTATAAAATATTTTTTGGCGTAATTCTTTATACTGGTTTTGCCTTCTTTTACCATACTTTGTCTCCTTTGACTGACCATTTGCTTTTTTGCTTTTCCTCTTATTTTGAATTTTTTTCTTAGTTGAAGCATTCTCAGTAGTTCCAGCGTTCTGTACATTCTGTATGGTCCTACAAACATTTTTAATAAATTGCTTTGTGATCTTACCAGCAGATTTTTTCCTTATTATCTTGTATATTCAATACTTGTGGTTGATATTTCTTCAAGTAATCCTCCTGTCTCTGCTCTTTTCTTTTTTTTTTTTTTTCTTGCATGATTTCTCTATTTTAACGTTGAAAAACAGTATCTGTAAAAAAGAATCACAACAAAATGTATATTAATAACTTATTTATACTACTCTATTACTGTAGAAACACATTTTATATTAAAAAATGACTAAGAAACTATAGCCCTGAAGCACAAATGTAACAATGGTTAAGACACTACATGCAAAGTGCATACTACTTTGAAGCAGTTCATGTTTAACTGACTGAATGATTACAGTACTATAAGGAGACACACTGGGTGAGTGACAGGGTGTTTGCTAGCAGTGTATGAATACTGACATGGATATTGATGGTGTGAAACACAAGTGTGGAGGTGATTAGAGACCTACACGCATAGTGGACATGTGTTTGAATCCATCCATATGTTAAGGCCAGTCTCAGTTCAATAGTACTTGGATACTGACTGAATGTTTTGAGTATTGCAAGGAGAGTACCAGGATGAATTTATAAGTATTTTTATTTTTGTACAGTAAATACATTAGTACATAGTGGTGAATAAGTCACTGGAGAAGTATAAGGGGAGTGACAGGGTGTTTGCGGGAACTGTATGAATACTATCTGGGCTTTTGAAGCTTTGAAAGACAAATGTGTAGGTGGCTAGAGACCTACATGCATACTGGATAGACATTTGAAACAGTCCATAGAGTAACACTTGTATCACTCCAAAACTATGTGGAAGTGCATGAATACTGACTGGGGAATTGAAGGTGTGAAAAACAAGCGTGTAGGGGGTTAGAGGACTGTATGCATAGTGAATAGGCGTTTGAAGCACTCCATGTGCTAAGGCCTGACTCACTGCATGAGTACTTGGGTACTGACTGAATGATTAGAGTACTGCAAGGAGAGTGACTGGGTGAATTTATAAGTGGTTGGCTTTTGGTGCAGGAAATACATTAGTACATGGTGCTGAATGAGTCACTGGAGGAGTGTAAGGGGAGTGATAAGGTGTTTGCTGGAGTGTATGTATACTGACTGGGGAATTGAAGGTGTGAAAGACAAGTGTGTAGGTGGTTAGAGGACTGCATGCATAGTGAATAGGCGTTTGAAGCAGTCCATGTGCTAAGGCCTGGCTCACTGCATGAGTACTTGGATACTGACTGAATGATTAGAGTACTGCAAGGAGAGTGCCTGGGTGAATTTATAAGTGTTTGGGTTTTGGCACAGTGAATGGATTACTACATGGTGCTGAATGGGTCACTGGAGGAGTGCAAGGGGAGTGATAAGGTGTTTGCTAGAGTGTATCTATACTGACTGGGGAATTGAAGGTGTGAAAGACAACTGTGTAGGTGGTTAGAGAACTACATGCATAGTGCATAGGCATTTGAAACAGTCCATGTGCTAAGGCCTGTATACTGACTGGGGCATTGAAGTTGTGAAAGACAAGTGTGTCGATGGTTAGAGGACTGCATGCATAGTGTATGGGCGTTTGAAGCAGTCCATGTGCTAAGGCCTGGCACAGTGCATGAGTACTTGGGTACTGACTGAATGATTAGAGTACTGCAAGGAGAGTGCCTGGTTCAAATGCTTCTCTACAATGGTTACCCAAATGCACACAGACTCACAGTGTTCTTCTAGACAAGCAACACTATCCCTAGGAGTTTACCAAAACTCATTTACTACTATGGAAGGGGTAAGGGGACTGCACACAATCTATATATTTCAGTACTGCACTTTAGTGTCAAAGCCTGACTCACTTTATCAATGCATAAGCAAAGACTGGCTTGTAATGCTACTAAAACTTGACAACATGACAGGTTTCAAAAGTTATCTGTCAGAAAATACACGATGTTACCAAATGCTTCTCTCACAATGGTTACCCAAATGCACACAGACTCACTGTGTGATTCTAGACAAGCAACACTATCCCTAGGAGTTTACCAAAACTCATTCACTACAATGGAAGGGGTAAGGGGACTGCTCACAATCTATATATTTCAGTACTGCACTATAGTGTCAAAGCCTAACTCATTTTATCAATGCATAACAAAAACTGTCTGCTAATGCTTCTGAAACATGACAACAAGACAGGTTTTAAAACAGTTATCTGTCAGCGAATACACGATGTTACCGAATGCTTCTCTCACAATCCTTACCCGAATGCACACAGACTCACAGTGTGATTCTAGACAAGCAACACTATCCCTAGCAGGTTATCAAAACTCATTCACTACTGTGGGAGGGGTAAGGGGACTGCACACAATCTACATATTTCAGTACTGCACTTTAGTGTCAAAGCCTGACTCACTTTATCAATGCATAAGCAAAGACTGGCTTGTAATGCTACTAAAACTTGACAACAGTTATCTGTCAGGAAATTCATGATATTACCAAATGCTTCTCTCACAATGGTTACCCAAATGCACACAGACTCACTGTGTGATTCTAGACAAGGAACACTATCCCTAGGAATTTGCCAAAACTCATTCACTACAATGGAAGGGGTAAGGGGACTGCACACGATCTACATATTTCAGTACTGCACTTTAGTGTCAAAGCCTGACTCATTTTATCAATGCATAACAAAAACTGGCTCCTAATGCTACTAAAACTTGACAACATGACAGGTTTTAAAACAGTTATCTGTCAGCAAATACATGATGTTACCAAATGCTTCTCTCACAATGGTTACCCAGATGCACACAGACTCACAGTGTTATACTAGACATGTAACACTATCCCTAGCAGTTTTCCAAAACTCATTCACTACTGTGGAAGGGGTAAGGGGACTGCACACAATCTACATATTTCAGTACTGCACTTTACTGTCAATGCCTGACTCATTTTATCAATGCATAAGCAAAGGCTGGCTTCTAATGCTACTAAAACTTGACAACATGACAGGTTTTAAAACAGTTATCTGTCGGCAAATACATGATGTTACCAAATGCTTCTCTCACAGTGGTTTCTAAATGCACACAGACTCACAGTGTGATTCTAGACAAGCAACACTATCCCTAGGAGTTTACCAAAACTCATTCACTACTGTGGAAGGGGTAAGGGGACTGCACACAATCTACATATTTCAGGACTGCACTTTAGTGTCAAAGCCTGACTAATTTAATCAAAGCATAAGCATAAACTGCCTTCTAATGCTACTAAAACTTGACAACATGACAGGTTTTAAAACAGTTATCTGTCGGCAAATACATGATGTTACCAAATGCTTCTCTCACAGTGGTTTCTAAATGCACACAGACTCACAGTGTGATTCTAGACAAGCAACACTATCCCTAGGAGTTTACCAAAACTCATTCACTACTGTGGAAGGGGTAAGGGGACTGCACACAATCTACATATTTCAGGACTGCACTTTAGTGTCAAAGCCTGACTCATTTAATCAAAGCATAAGCATAAACTGCCTTCTAATGCTACTAAAACGTGTCAACAAGACAGGTTTTAAAACAGTTATCTGTCAGCAAATACACGATGTTACCGAATGCTTCTCTCACAATCCTTACCCGAATGCACATAGACTCATAGTGTGATTCTAGACAAGCAACACTATCCCTAGCAGCTTACCAAAACTCATTCACTACTGTGGAAGGGGTAAGGGGACTGCACACAATGTACATATTAAAGCACTGCACATTAGTGTCAAAGCATGACTCATTTTATCAATGCATAAGCAAAGACTGGCTTCTAATGCTACTAAACCTTGACAACATGACAAGTTTCAAAAGAGTTATCTGTCAGCAAATATGTGATGTTACCAAATGCTTCTCTCACAGTGGTTCCCAAATGCACACAGACTCACTGTGTGATTCTAGACAAACAACACTATCCCTTCCACTATACCAAAACACATATCTTCATCTAGAAGGAGTACTACATTTTAGTGTAGAAACATGACTCATTTTGCAAATTCATAAAGAATCACTGATTTCAAATTGTACCAAAATATAAAAACAGCACAGTTATCTCCCTGCAAACACATGAAAAACACAAATGCTTATCACAAAATGATTTCTACATGCACACACACACTGTCAATAAGATTGTAGACAAAAAAAATACTCCCTGCACTTTAGCAGCTGAAATACATTAGTATGATTAAAATCATAATATACCACATACACCTCCTCTCAATTAAATAGCTCCCCTTTCAAGTTGTTTTGTAGATTAAGAAGTATATCAGTCACACACCAGATTTTCTTATACAGAATCTCTGCACTGTGCACCTGTCAGCAAAACGAATGGCAAAGTTTCCCTCTCATTTTCCACACATATACATGTAAACATCAAATCACATTCCTTCCTACATAAATGCAAAAGCATACACACATTTCTATTGGTTAAACATTTCAACCCTTTCCAAATGACATAAATTTGAACCCTCCCCCCAATCTGCCTTCTGCCTGTTACCATAGAAACAGGTCATGGAACACTGAACTGAGCACACAGTTCACAAGTTCAGCACACAATGTTGCTAATCAAAACAGCAAGTGTGCTTGACTTTTCAAGATATCAGCTTATCATATATAATGTTCCTTTCAATCAATTTTGTTAACCAATAAGAATCATGCGTTTAAAAAACAGAAACATGCACCTTACCTTTCAGTGTAGAAGGTTGTCAAACAACCAATGATTTCTTGTCTTTTTTCAAAACTGCATCTTAGCCACCATTTTAGAAAAATCTTACTTTCCAAACTGCCATTTCATTTACAGAGACCATCTGAGTGCATCCAGACCTCCCTTCAAGGTGCTTACAGAGTGGATTGTGGGACACAGCTGTATTTTCTGGAGCCAAAGGTAACAAAGGCATTCACAAAGACCTAGGTTTGCCAAATGTAGACTTTAAATGGATTGGACAGAGAGGGTTAAAGTGGGCACCAATTGATGCCATTGGCCAAATCCTTCATGCATATCCAACACCCTGACCTCATAATAGTGCACTGTGGTGGCAATGACCTAGGCACTTTGACTGGGGTAGGTCTGGAAATGCTTATGAAGGACACCTTTGCAGAACTGATTTCACTTTTCCCCAAAACTGCGTTTGTGTATTCTAACATATGCCAAAGGCAGAAATGGAACTGGTCCAATCATTTTTGTCCACAAATTGAGAAAGCTAGGAAACATGTGAATAAATCTGTTTCTGCTTTTCTCCGAGACTATAGAATGGGGTCCATTTTCAATAACAATGTGTGCTTTCATATGTAAGAGATGTATAGGAGAGATGGAGTACACTTTACTGATGAAGGAAACAGAGTCTTCCTCAGCAACTTTAGACTCTGTATAGGTACTTACTTATAAGTACCAAAAACTCTCAATGAACACAACAGCTCTTTTTAGAGCCACTCAACAACAAAACACTTAAGCTTGATGTTTAAAAATCAATTTCATTTTTTTTTCCTTGGATCGGCGCACCCAACGCATTAGGAACCATGCACCTAATGTGGTACAATGTGCGCACCCTGCGCGCATTTTGCCGTTTAAAAAAAAAAAAAGGGGGCGCCAGGGGATCCATCTGGGACCCCCTAAGCAGCTTCAGAGGGTCAGAGTATTTCCACTCTGCCCCCTTTATATGTTTTACACACTTATTCCCCTTACTTCTTCAGCCACGCTTCTACCGAGGCACAAAATGGCTGCCAACAGTTCCTGGTTTTGAATGTAGAGGGACACTCGACAGCCAATTAGCATTCAGCACGTGATTGGGAGGGTGCGCGCTTGGTTCGGGGAGGATGCGCTTACGGTGCGGGTAGGGTGCACATATCCTCCAAGGCCATAGATATCACTAACTTTTTTACCCTAATTTTCTCAGGAACTACTGAACAGATTTACACCATTTATGCAAAAGGCATGAGTCTAAACTGAGGACTACCTCTTTGCCAAATTTGGTGCAATTCCGTTCAGCAGTTCGGGCTGTAGCTGCGTCAACAGGTCCTATGGGAAATTGCATGGGGAATTTGGGACCCCCCTTTTTTCTCAGCCCCCGCTTGACGAATCACCACGAAACTGTCAGGATAGGAGAGGGCCGGAGCTGGCCAAAAGTTTGGAAAATTTCGTGAAGATTCGTCAACCGGCGCCAGACTTATTGGGAATAGAATGTTGCGGATTTCCTATGGAAAATAGGTCCTAACTATAACTACCTACTGGCAAACCACCAGTAGGTAATATATATATATATATATATATACATGTATATATGTGGCGCACACGCCGGCAGAGCGTACCGGCAATCAAATTCTTCAAAAGTACAGGTCCGTGCGCTCTCAGGACAAACAAACTCCGTTCAAATGATAACCAGCAGAGGTGTTTTATACACAACGCGTTTCGGTTGCGTCTGTAACCTTGTTCACGTGAAAAGTGCACAACGAAAAGGTAACTCATAAAGCATTGTGGGAGGTACAGAAACAAAAGAGGGACAATCCCAATTTGAAATGGCAGGCATCTTGTAGTGGCACAACATGTCAGTGTTAAAATGTCACACTGTCAAAATCATGTAGAAACGATATATAACATGAAATAAATATAGAACAAAGTCGCACTGTCAAAATTATGTAGAAACAATATATAACATGAAATCAGTTTAAAACAGAGTATAAGGACATGCGGTTAAAGGATCGGCCTATGTATGCAAATTCAAGCTAAATAACTTTATCAATACTGCAATTAGAGACACAATTCACCATGCGAGGAGCCGCAAAGTGGCAGAGTGAGGCTGGAGACAATTGATAAAATAGTGTTACAATCACATCTCTGTCTGATGTGATAAATTTATGTGTTTTAAAATGCTGAAATTGGAGGTAAAAAAAGACAAGTGCCTAGTTTGACTATCTTGGGTAGAACAGATTCTTACCATGAATAGCAGATGGGTACTGACAGCATATGCTGAAGACCTCAACAGGTCACGTTACTGTAACTCTATAGTGCAGTAAGCGGCAGCCTCAGAAGAGCCACAAAACGAAACAAATATGTGACCAGCACATATATAATCAATGACAAGTGCCCCATTAAATATGTACCGTAAGTTCATAATAATAATAAGAGTCATACCTAGTCTACGGCTGACATGTACGAAGCCATCTGTTAAACCAAGATCCTGGCCAACAGTAACCATTCTAAAGAGAAAGACAGAAATCTGTCAGTCCATACATTGTGTACCATGTCACCTGTGAAAGAGTTACCTACTAAGTGATATTCGGTGATGAAGCCAGAAAAGGTGCGGGGAAAAGGGTAGGCTGCCCGTACAGGTGAATACGAGTGAGTGGGCACCTTCCTTTCCCCCTGTGAAAAAAGAAAAAGAGAATATGTTAAAACCTGTTCAGTGAGTCCAAGATACAGCGTATCTTCAGGAAAAAAAAATATTTTGTAAATAAATACAAATAATACTAGACTAAGTTAAGCAATTTGCAATGCACAGACAATGGAAGAGAGTATCCAAGAAAGAATATATGATAATAACATAAGATAAAACCAGCTATGCACAGTATGCCATAAAAAGCAATCATCTAGAAGATAGAACCATAAAATAGGTGATTCAGTCAGTCAGTCATATACTTTTATTCGATAAAATTAATATCACAAAAAGAGACAATTACAGAAAATTACATCAGTAGACAAGTTAAAAGTGGAAACAGATATAGCACCATAAATTCTGTTAATTAACATTATATAAGGCAAAAGACAGGGACCTAAGACATAGGTGATTCATAAGATATACATCTCTTAGGTGTACTGCTAGTTCCTCATCTTGGTTCAGCCCCCCCCCGGTATCTTGGTTTGAAAGTCCATGATGTACCTAGACTCTCTCTGTCTCAATTTGAGGGCTCTATTGCCACCTCTGGGGTCCCTGTTTATCTGTTCCAAAACAAAATAACTCAGAAGAGATGAGTTGGAAAAATGCTTCTCATAAAACTGGCGTGCAACAGGGTATTTCTGGTCATTGTTAGTAATGGCTCTACTGTGCTCAAGTATTCTTTTTTTCGCCATACTGGCTATATACCAAAGCTTGCAAGGGCATTCAATGGCATACATGACGTACGTGGAATCACAGGTGAGAAACTGCGTTATGGACTTACTCATGTTTCTGTATTTGACCTTTTTCTTAAAATAGCTGTTTTTGCAGGCCTTGCTATGTCCGCAAGGAAAGAAACTAATGAAACCATGTTCATATCTGTTGGGATAGATTGTAATATCGCTATGCACCAACATGTCCCTCATACTTCTGCCTCATCTGTATGTAATGTTGGGTCTATCAGGGATGGTATTGCCAATCGTATTATCAAACTTCAAGATTTCCCAACTTTTGGACAGGATGTGTCTGATATTTTTAGAATCAGAATTGTATGTCATAATGATTCTTTTACTGTCTTCGCCTGTGTTGTTGGTTGGTGTGGAGGTTTCAGATATGGTCAATGCTCTATCTACCCCATCAGCCCTACTTTTGACTTTGTTGATAACCCAAGTGGGGTAACCCCTTGCTTTGAAGCGTTAAATCATACCCTTACTTTCTTGTTGATAAGCTTCTTCAGTGTTACAGTTCCTCTTTGCCTTTAGGAGCTCACCGTACGGGATGCTCCACTTGAGAGCCTCCGGATGGCTGCTGAGGGCGTGAAGTATGCTGTTACCAGCGGTCGGCTTCCTAAACACGGCAGAGTGTACTTGATTGTCCCTTATGTTAAGGCTCACATCAAGGTATTTGACATAGGTTCTGTTGATGTTGCCCGTGAGTAAGAGGTTGTGATCATTGACATTGAGTTTGTTGATAAACGCACTCGCATCATGCTCAGAACCCCTCCAAACAATAAACAGGTCATCGATGTACCTGAGTCACATCGATACATGTTCAAAATCCAACCTGAGATCTGGATTAGCAAATATGATCTCCTCCCAGCATCCCATAAACAGGTTAGCGAAGCTGGGAGCAAAGCATGAACCCATCCTCTAGCTGGTGGTTTGCCTATAGAGGGCCCCATGAAACATAAAAATATTGTTGGTCAAACAATATTCGGCCATGTCAAGTAGTATTTGACTGTGATCTCGGAATCTGATAGGTCTCATGTTAAGATAATACGAGCAGGCATCCAATCCCTGTTGGTGATTAATGATGGTGTATAAGGAATGCATATCAAGGGTGATGAACGGGGAATCATTGTCCCATTCAATGTCCTGTATTTTGTGCAAAAAATCTTTAGTGTCCCTGATATAACTAGGAAGTTTCACCGCAAAGTCCCTAAGGAAGTGATCAACATATTTAGATATATGCTCAGCTATGCTGCCTCTAGAAGACACAATAGGACGTCCAGGAGGTCTCATTTTGATCCTTATGTATCTTCGGTAAAAGGTACAGAACTGGTAGTTTCGGGTAGTCTTTTTGAGGTAGCATTACTCCTCCCATTCCAAAATCCCTCTATCTTTCCACATGGTTAATTTTTCCCAAATAGTAATGATACTGTTGTTGTATGTATCAAATGTAATGGGTGTGTAGAATCTGATATCCTCTAGCTGGTGTAATGCTTCTGCAATGTACTGTTCCCTGACTAGGATGACGACATTGCCACCCTTATCAGCAGGACGGATGACAATGCCGTCATCATCAGTGAGCGATTTGAGTACCTGCGTTTGCTCAAGAGTCAGATTGTACTCCCTTCTGTTGTGTCTATAGGATTTCTATCTGTGATTGTTGAATGCTCTACCGACACTATCGTGAAACGTGTCTATGTTATAATGGGGTAGAGTAGGTAAAAAAATGGATTTAGGTCTGGAACCCACAGTGGCTGAGGCATCATGTGTTATATCTAGTTCTTCCAGGTCTTGTGTAGTACCTACCTCATTGACAGTTATGTCACTGTCATGCTCCAATTCCATCATTGTGACCAAAGTGTCAATGTCCCCTATATTTAGATTGTCTTTGCTGGTGGTGTTGTCCCTGTCTGTTGTCTTATTGTTGCAGCCTAATCTCTTGAGTTTATGCCATTTTTTTAATTTAAGTTTTCTCACGTATTTAAACAGATCTATTCTGGCATCAGTGTAATTGAAAGGATTGAAAGGAAAGGATGGACAGAACGAGAAACCTAAGCAGAGTGTCTGTTTTTCAATGTCACTCATGGGTCTTTTAGAAAGAATAATAATAGCTTTATTACCTGCTGTCATATCCATCAGTAGGCCTTTCTGGAGCGCGTCTTGTTGTTTCCCACGTCGCCCCGTCCTCTGCCTCTTCTGCCATCGTTGTTGGATTCTTTTACGTCTGTTTCTGCATTTCCTCGTCCTCGTCCTCTGCCTCAACCCCGGCCACGCTGACCCCTCGTCTTTGGTACTG
Source organism: Triturus cristatus (assembly GCF_964204655.1). Taxonomy (NCBI): domain Eukaryota; kingdom Metazoa; phylum Chordata; class Amphibia; order Caudata; family Salamandridae; genus Triturus; species Triturus cristatus. Next base: position 1,090,589,337 of record NC_140593.1, read on the forward strand.
GAGTGTCCCTTATTGTCTGTCGTCCCCTGGGGAAGTGCCGGTATTCGTCTAAAAAATTCACTGGTCGGTTACGTTCTACGACAGAGTGATTGCCTGTTGAGACATCAGATTCATTGCCGATGGCTGTTGAAATATTTGACACGAAGTGTTGGACTAGGCCATTTTTGCAGGGTGATCCCTGAACTTTTTGCCTTCCTCCTGTGTTTTGTCTGACCTGTTTTGTTGGTTTTATGACTCTGGGCACTTCACCACTGCTGATCAGTCCTAAAGTGCATATGCTCTCCCTATTGTAAATTGATGTATGGATTAGTGACTCCATGATTGGCTGATTTGGTTTACTTGTCAGACCCTAGTACAGTGCACTGAGTGTACCCAGGGCTTGTAAATCAAATACTGCTGGTTTGCTTGCATCACTGGTTGTGTCACCCACAGAAGCAGCCTGTAAAAGTGTGTCTAAGGCTTGCCATTGCAGAGCCTGTGTGCAGTCTGGTACTGCCATGCTGACTGGGCAAGTGCACCCACTTGCCAGTCCCTAAACCTTCCCTTTTCTTCATATCAGATACCTCGATGGTAGGCCCAAGGGCAATGTGCATTGTAAGTATAAGGTAGGACATGCCCTGGTGTGTGTGGCATGTCCTAATAGTGAATTACAGCCATTTTTGTTTTTCACTATTGCAAGGCTACCTGTTCCCCATAGGCCAGAATGGGCAGTTTGATTATTACATCTTGTAATCCTAACTGACTCAGGGAACATGGTAGAAATTCGAGTTTAGTATGCCTAAACCCAGAATGATAAAATACATCTTTTAGTGAAGTTGGTTTTAACATTCTGTGTTTGAAAATACCACTTTTAGAAAGTAGGTATTTTCTTGTCTAACCATCCAAACCTGCCTCTGGTAGGCTGTGTATTCCATGTCTGGAGTTTGAGTGACAGGGGGTGGGGGAATTCCCGGAGACAGGGCGAGTCAGCACATGGCTGAATAGAGAGATCTCCATGTAGATGGGTGGGAGGAGTTGCACCAGGGACCTGAATAGGGCTGTGCTTTCCCTGCACAATGCTGGCTCCACCTCCTGTGGTGCGTCTGATGTCTCTGCCCTGCACTGTGAAAGGAAAGAAGGAGTCATGTCAACAACCAGAACTTGTTTGGACTAGGCAAAGGCCTCTCTGCCTTCAGAGAACAAAGATAAACTGGGTATAAAAAGGGGACCCAGACCCCAGAACTTTAGATCACTTTAGGAAACAAGAAGAACCCTTTGCTGAGGAGTGGAACCAGAAGAAACTGAGGAGAGACTATCCCTAAGCTGAAGTGCTGCTTGGGAGATTGTCCTGCAGTGGTTGCCTGACTGCCAAGGCAAGGCACTTTATTCAACTTGTGCACTTTATTCTACTTGTGAAGGATCTCCAAGGGCTTGGGAAAGAGCTTGCCTCCTGCTGAAGTCTCAGGGACAACAGACTTTGCCGACCAGCTCCCCAAGAGTTCTTTGGAAGTGCCTGCTGTTTTGCGAGGCTTTCTGAGGGACTGCGTGTCGCAAGGAGCTGGAAGCACGACTCACGAGCAAGAAGCATGTTGCCGCACTGCTGTTGTCGCTTCACAACGAGGAAGCACCTCGCATCGCCGGAGAAGAGGATCGACATCACATCAGACGCCGCCGCATCACCGGGAAGAGTGTTGCAGGGCCTGTCGCGGCCCAGAAGAACCGTTGAGTCATGGCAGGGTCCCCGAAGCGCCTTGCATTGCCGGAGAAGCGGATCGACGTCGCATCAGACGCCGCCGCATCACCGGGAAGTGTGTCGCAGGGCCTGACGCGGCTCGCATCGTTGTCGAAGCAACTCGCATCGCCGGATAAGAGTGTATGGGCGTTTGAAGCAGTCCATGTGCTAAGGCCTGGCACAGTGCATGAGTACTTGGGTACTGACTGAATGATTAGAGTACTGCAAGGAGAGTGCCTGGTTCAAATGCTTCTCTACAATGGTTACCCAAATGCACACAGACTCACAGTGTTCTTCTAGACAAGCAACACTATCCCTAGGAGTTTACCAAAACTCATTTACTACTGTGGAAGGGGTAAGGGGACTGCACACAATCTATATATTTCAGTACTGCACTTTAGTGTCAAAGCCTGACTCACTTTATCAATGCATAAGCAAAGACTGGCTTGTAATGCTACTAAAACTTGACAACATGACAGGTTTCAAAAGTTATCTGTCAGAAAATACACGATGTTACCAAATGCTTCTCTCACAATGGTTACCCAAATGCACACAGACTCACTGTGTGATTCTAGACAAGCAACACTATCCCTAGGAGTTTACCAAAACTCATTCACTACAATGGAAGGGGTAAGGGGACTGCTCACAATCTATATATTTCAGTACTGCACTATAGTGTCAAAGCCTAACTCATTTTATCAATGCATAACAAAAACTGTCTGCTAATGCTTCTGAAACATGACAACAAGACAGGTTTTAAAACAGTTATCTGTCAGCGAATACACGATGTTACCGAATGCTTCTCTCACAATCCTTACCCGAATGCACACAGACTCACAGTGTGATTCTAGACAAGCAACACTATCCCTAGCAGGTTATCAAAACTCATTCACTACTGTGGGAGGGGTAAGGGGACTGCACACAATCTACATATTTCAGTACTGCACTTTAGTGTCAAAGCCTGACTCACTTTATCAATGCATAAGCAAAGACTGGCTTGTAATGCTACTAAAACTTGACAACAGTTATCTGTCAGCAAATTCATGATATTACCAAATGCTTCTCTCACAATGGTTACCCAAATGCACACAGACTCACTGTGTGATTCTAGACAAGGAACACTATCCCTAGGAATTTGCCAAAACTCATTCACTACAATGGAAGGGGTAAGGGGACTGCACACGATCTACATATTTCAGTACTGCACTTTAGTGTCAAAGCCTGACTCATTTTATCAATGCATAACAAAAACTGGCTCCTAATGCTACTAAAACTTGACAACATGACAGGTTTTAAAACAGTTATCTGTCAGCAAATACATGATGTTACCAAATGCTTCTCTCAGAATGGTTACCCAGATGCACACAGACTCACAGTGTTATACTAGACATGTAACACTATCCCTAGCAGTTTACCAAAACTCATTCACTACTGTGGAAGGGGTAAGGGGACTGCACACAATCTACATATTTCAGTACTGCACTTTACTGTCAATGCCTGACTCATTTTATCAATGCATAAGCAAAGGCTGGCTTCTAATGCTACTAAAACTTGACAACATGACAGGTTTTAAAACAGTTATCTGTCGGCAAATACATGATGTTACCAAATGCTTCTCTCACAGTGGTTTCTAAATGCACACAGACTCACAGTGTGATTCTAGACAAGCAACACTATCCCTAGGAGTTTACCAAAACTCATTCACTACTGTGGAAGGGGTAAGGGGACTGCACACAATCTACATATTTCAGGACTGCACTTTAGTGTCAAAGCCTGACTAATTTAATCAAAGCATAAGCATAAACTGCCTTCTAATGCTACTAAAACTTGACAACATGACAGGTTTTAAAACAGTTATCTGTCGGCAAATACATGATGTTACCAAATGCTTCTCTCACAGTGGTTTCTAAATGCACACAGACTCACAGTGTGATTCTAGACAAGCAACACTATCCCTAGGAGTTTACCAAAACTCATTCACTACTGTGGAAGGGGTAAGGGGACTGCACACAATCTACATATTTCAGGACTGCACTTTAGTGTCAAAGCCTGACTCATTTAATCAAAGCATAAGCATAAACTGCCTTCTAATGCTACTAAAACGTGACAACAAGACAGGTTTTAAAACAGTTATCTGTCAGCAAATACACGATGTTACCGAATGCTTCTCTCACAATCCTTACCCGAATGCACATAGACTCATAGTGTGATTCTAGACAAGCAACACTATCCCTAGCAGCTTACCAAAACTCATTCACTACTGTGGAAGGGGTAAGGGGACTGCACACAATGTACATATTAAAGCACTGCACATTAGTGTCAAAGCATGACTCATTTTATCAATGCATAAGCAAAGACTGGCTTCTAATGCTACTAAACCTTGACAACATGACAAGTTTCAAAAGAGTTATCTGTCAGCAAATATGTGATGTTACCAAATGCTTCTCTCACAGTGGTTCCCAAATGCACACAGACTCACTGTGTGATTCTAGACAAACAACACTATCCCTTCCACTATACCAAAACACATATCTTCATCTAGAAGGAGTACTACATTTTAGTGTAGAAACATGACTCATTTTGCAAATTCATAAAGAATCACTGATTTCAAATTGTACCAAAATATAAAAACAGCACAGTTATCTCCCTGCAAACACATGAAAAACACAAATGCTTATCACAAAATGATTTCTACATGCACACACACACTGTCAATAAGATTGTAGACAAAAAAAATACTCCCTGCACTTTAGCAGCTGAAATACATTAGTATGATTAAAATCATAATATACCACATACACCTCCTCTCAATTAAATAGCTCCCCTTTCAAGTTGTTTTGTAGATTAAGAAGTATATCAGTCACACACCAGATTTTCTTATACAGAATCTCTGCACTGTGCACCTGTCAGCAAAACGAATGGCAAAGTTTCCCTCTCATTTTCCACACATATACATGTAAACATCAAATCACATTCCTTCCTACATAAATGCAAAAGCATACACACATTTCTATTGGTTAAACATTTCAACCCTTTCCAAATGACATAAATTTGAACCCTCCCCCCAATCTGCCTTCTGCCTGTTACCATAGAAACAGGTCATGGAACACTGAACTGAGCACACAGTTCACAAGTTCAGCACACAATGTTGCTAATCAAAACAGCAAGTGTGCTTGACTTTTCAAGATATCAGCTTATCATATATAATGTTCCTTTCAATCAATTTTGTTAACCAATAAGAATCATGCGTTTAAAAAACAGAAACATGCACCTTACCTTTCAGTGTAGAAGGTTGTCAAACAACCAATGATTTCTTGTCTTTTTTCAAAACTGCATCTTAGCCACCATTTTAGAAAAATCTTACTTTCCAAACTGCCATTTCATTTACAGAGACCATCTGAGTGCATCCAGACCTCCCTTCAAGGTGCTTACAGAGTGGATTGTGGGACACAGCTGTATTTTCTGGAGCCAAAGGTATGCAGAAAACAAAGGCATTCACAAAGACCTAGGTTTGCCAAATGTAGACTTTAAATGGATTGGACAGAGAGGGTTAAAGTGGGCACCAATTGATGCCATTGGCCAAATCCTTCATGCATATCCAACACCCTGACCTCATAATAGTGCACTGTGGTGGCAATGACCTAGGCACTTTGACTGGGGTAGGTCTGGAAATGCTTATGAAGGACACCTTTGCAGAACTGATTTCACTTTTCCCCAAAACTGCGTTTGTGTATTCTAACATATGCCAAAGGCAGAAATGGAACTGGTCCAATCATTTTTGTCCACAAATTGAGAAAGCTAGGAAACATGTGAATAAATCTGTTTCTGCTTTTCTCCGAGACTATAGAATGGGGTCCATTTTCAATAACAATGTGCGCTTTCATATGTAAGAGATGTATAGGAGAGATGGAGTACACTTTACTGATGAAGGAAACAGAGTCTTCCTCAACAACTTTAGACTCTGTATAGGTACTTACTTATAAGTACCAAAAACTCTCAATGAACACAACAGCTCTTTTTAGAGCCACTCAACAACAAAACACTTAAGCTTGATGTTTAAAAATCAATTTCATTTTTTTTTCCTTGGATCGGCGCACCCAACGCATTAGGAACCATGCACCCAATGTGGTACAATGTGCGCACCCTGCGCGCATTTTGCCGTTTAAAAAAAAAAAAGGGGGCGCCAGGGGATCCATCTGGGACCCCCTAAGCAGCTTCAGAGGGTCAGAGTATTTCCACTCTGCCCCCTTTATATGTTTTACACACTTATTCCCCTTACTTCTTCAGCCACGCTTCTACCGAGGCACAAAATGGCTGCCAACAGTTCCTGGTTTTGAATGTAGAGGGACACTCGACAGCCAATTAGCATTCAGCACGTGATTGGGAGGGTGCGCGCTTGGTTCGGGGAGGATGCGCTTACGGTGCGGGTAGGGTGCACATATCCTCCAAGGCCATAGATATCACTAACTTTTTTACCCTAATTTTCTCAGGAACTACTGAACAGATTTACACCATTTATGCAAAAGGCATGAGTCTAAACTGAGGACTACCTCTTTGCCAAATTTGGTGCAATTCCGTTCAGCAGTTCGGGCTGTAGCTGCGTCAACAGGTCCTATGGGAAATTGCATGGGGAATTTGGGACCCCCCTTTTTTCTCAGCCCCCGCTTGACGAATCACCACGAAACTGTCAGGATAGGAGAGGGCCGGAGCTGGCCAAAAGTTTGGAAAATTTCGTGAAGATTCGTCAACCGGCGCCAGACTTATTGGGAATAGAATGTTGCGGATTTCCTATGGAAAATAGGTCCTAACTATAACTACCTACTGGCAAACCACCAGTAGGTAATATATATATATATATATATATACATGTATATATGTGGCGCACACGCCGGCAGAGCGTACCGGCAATCAAATTCTTCAAAAGTACAGGTCCGTGCGCTCTCAGGACAAACAAACTCCGTTCAAATGATAACCAGCAGAGGTGTTTTATACACAACGCGTTTCGGTTGCGTCTGTAACCTTGTTCACGTGTAAAGTGCACAACGAAAAGGTAACTCATAAAGCATTGTGGGAGGTACAGAAACAAAAGAGGGACAATCCCAATTTGAAATGGCAGGCATCTTGTAGTGGCACAACATGTCAGTGTTAAAATGTCACACTGTCAAAATCATGTAGAAACGATATATAACATGAAATAAATATAGAACAAAGTCGCACTGTCAAAATTATGTAGAAACAATATATAACATGAAATCAGTTTAAAACAGAGTATAAGGACATGCGGTTAAAGGATCGGCCTATGTATGCAAATTCAAGCTAAATAACTTTATCAATACTGCAATTAGAGACACAATTCACCATGCGAGGAGCCGCAAAGTGGCAGAGTGAGGCTGGAGACAATTGATAAACTAGTGTTACAATCACATCTCTGTCTGATGTGATAAATTTATGTGTTTTAAAATGCTGAAATTGGAGGTAAAAAAAGAGAAGTGCCTAGTTTGACTATCTTGGGTAGAACAGATTCTTACCATGAATAGCAGATGGGTACTGACAGCATATGCTGAAGACCTCAACAGGTCACGTTACTGTAACTCTATAGTGCAGTAAGCGGCAGCCTCAGAAGAGCCACAAAACGAAACAAATATGTGACCAGCACATATATAATCAATGACAAGTGCCCCATTAAATATGTACCGTAAGTTCATAATAATAATAAGAGTCATACCTAGTCTACGGCTGACATGTACGAAGCCATCTGTTAAACCAAGATCCTGGCCAACAGTAACCATTCTAAAGAGAAAGACAGAAATCTGTCAGTCCATACATTGTGTACCATGTCACCTGTGAAAGAGTTACCTACTAAGTGATATTCGGTGATGAAGCCAGAAAAGGTGCGGGGAAAAGGGTAGGCTGCCCGTACAGGTGAATACGAGTGAGTGGGCACCTTCCTTTCCCCCTGTGAAAAAAGAAAAAGAGAATATGTTAAAACCTGTTCAGTGAGTCCAAGATACAGCGTATCTTCAGGAAAAAAAAATATTTTGTAAATAAATACAAATAATACTAGACTAAGTTAAGCAATTTGCAATGCACAGACAATGGAAGAGAGTATCCAAGAAAGAATATATGATAATAACATAAGATAAAACCAGCTATGCACAGTATGCCATAAAAAGCAATCATCTAGAAGATAGAACCATAAAATAGGTGATTCAGTCAGTCAGTCATATACTTTTATTCGATAAAATTAATATCACAAAAAGAGACAATTACAGAAAATTACATCAGTAGACAAGTTAAAAGTGGAAACAGATATAGCACCATAAATTCTGTTAATTAACATTATATAAGGCAAAAGACAGGGACCTAAGACATAGGTGATTCATAAGATATACATCTCTTAGGTGTACTGCTAGTTCCTCATCTTGGTTCAGCCCCCCCCCCCGGTATCTTGGTTTGAAAGTCCATGATGTACCTAGACTCTCTCTGTCTCAATTTGAGGGCTCTATTGCCACCTCTGGGGTCCCTGTTTATCTGTTCCAAAACAAAATAACTCAGAAGAGATGAGTTGGAAAAATGCTTCTCATAAAACTGGCGTGCAACAGGGTATTTCTGGTCATTGTTAGTAATGGCTCTACTGTGCTCAAGTATTCTTTTTTTCGCCATACTGGCTATATACCAAAGCTTGCAAGGGCATTCAATGGCATACATGACGTACGTGGAATCACAGGTGAGAAACTGCGTTATGGACTTACTCATGTTTCTGTATTTGACCTTTTCTTAAAATAGCTGTTTTTGCAGGCCTTGCTATGTCCGCAAGGAAAGAAACTAATGAAACCATGTTCATATCTGTTGGGATAGATTGTAATATCGCTATGCACCAACATGTCCCTCATACTTCTGCCTCATCTGTATGTAATGTTGGGTCTATCAGGGATGGTATTGCCAATCGTATTATCAAACTTCAAGATTTCCCAACTTTTGGACAGGATGTGTCTGATATTTTTAGAATCAGAATTGTATGTCATAATGATTCTTTTACTGTCTTCGCCTGTGTTGTTGGTTGGTGTGGAGGTTTCAGATATGGTCAATGCTCTATCTACCCCATCAGCCCTACTTTTCACTTTGTTGATAACCCAAGTGGGGTAACCCCTTGCTTTGAAGCGTTAAATCATACCCTTACTTTCTTGTTGATAAGCTTCTTCAGTGTTACAGTTCCTCTTTGCCTTTAGGAGCTCACCGTACGGGATGATCCACTTGAGAGCCTCCGGATGGCTGCTGAGGGCGTGAAGTATGCTGTTACCAGCGGTCGGCTTCCTAAACACGGCAGAGTGTACTTGATTGTCCCTTATGTTAAGGCTCACATCAAGGTATTTGACATAGGTTCTGTTGATGTTGCCCGTGAGTAAGAGGTTGTGATCATTGACATTGAGTTTGTTGATAAACGCACTCGCATCATGCTCAGAACCCCTCCAAACAATAAACAGGTCATCGATGTACCTGAGTCACATCGATACATGTTCAAAATCCAACCTGAGATCTGGATTAGCAAATATGATCTCCTCCCAGCATCCCATAAACAGGTTAGCGAAGCTGGGAGCAAAGCATGAACCCATCCTCTAGCTGGTGGTTTGCCTATAGAGGGCCCCATGAAACATAAAAATATTGTTGGTCAAACAATATTCGGCCATGTCAAGTAGTATTTGACTGTGATCTCGGAATCTGATAGGTCTCATGTTAAGATAATACGAGCAGGCATCCAATCCCTGTTGGTGATTAATGATGGTGTATAAGGAATGCATATCAAGGGTGATGAACGGGGAATCATTGTCCCATTCAATGTCCTGTATTTTGTGCAAAAAATCTTTAGTGTCCCTGATATAACTAGGAAGTTTCACCGCAAAGTCCCTAAGGAAGTGATCAACATATTTAGATATATGCTCAGCTATGCTGCCTCTAGAAGACACAATAGGACGTCCAGGAGGTCTCATTTTGATCCTTATGTATCTTCGGTAAAAGGTACAGAACTGGTAGTTTCGGGTAGTCTTTTTGAGGTAGCATTACTCCTCCCATTCCAAAATCCCTCTATCTTTCCACATGGTTAATTTTTCCCAAATAGTAATGATACTGTTGTTGTATGTATCAAATGTAATGGGTGTGTAGAATCTGATATCCTCTAGCTGGTGTAATGCTTCTGCAATGTACTGTTCCCTGACTAGGATGACGACATTGCCACCCTTATCAGCAGGACGGATGACAATGCCGTCATCATCAGTGAGCGATTTGAGTACCTGCGTTTGCTCAAGAGTCAGATTGTACTCCCTTCTGTTGTGTCTATAGGATTTCTATCTGTGATTGTTGAATGCTCTACCGACACTATCGTGAAACGTGTCTATGTTATAATGGGGTAGAGTAGGTAAAAAAATGGATTTAGGTCTGGAACCCACAGTGGCTGAGGCATCATGTGTTATATCTAGTTCTTCCAGGTCTTGTGTAGTACCTACCTCATTGACAGTTATGTCACTGTCATGCTCCAATTCCATCATTGTGACCAAAGTGTCAATGTCCCCTATATTTAGATTGTCTTTGCTGGTGGTGTTGTCCCTGTCTGTTGTCTTATTGTTGCAGCCTAATCTCTTGAGTTTATGCCATTTTTTTAATTTAAGTTTTCTCACGTATTTAAACAGATCTATTCTGGCATCAGTGTAATTGAAAGGATTGAAAGGAAAGGATGGACAGAACGAGAAACCTAAGCAGAGTGTCTGTTTTTCAATGTCACTCATGGGTCTTTTAGAAAGAATAATAATAGCTTTATTACCTGCTGTCATATCCATCAGTAGGCCTTTCTGGAGCGCGTCTTGTTGTTTCCCACGTCGCCCCGTCCTCTGCCTCTTCTGCCATCGTTGTTGGATTCTTTTACGTCTGTTTCTGCATTTCCTCGTCCTCGTCCTCTGCCTCAACCCCGGCCACGCTGACCCCTCGTCTTTGGTACTGGAGTGTCCCTTATTGTCTGTCGTCCCCTGGGGAAGTGCCGGTATTCGTCTAAAAAATTCACTGGTCGGTTACGTTCTACGACAGAGTGATTGCCTGTTGAGACATCAGATTCATTGCCGATGGCTGTTGAAATATTTGACACGAAGTGTTGGACTAGGCCATTTTTGCAGGGTGATCCCTGAACTTTTTGCCTTCCTCCTGTGTTTTGTCTGACCTGTTTTGTTGGTTTTATGACTCTGGGCACTTCACCACTGCTGATCAGTCCTAAAGTGCATATGCTCTCCCTATTGTAAATTGATGTATGGATTAGTGACTCCATGATTGGCTGATTTGGTTTACTTGTCAGACCCTAGTACAGTGCACTGAGTGTACCCAGGGCTTGTAAATCAAATACTGCTGGTTTGCTTGCATCACTGGTTGTGTCACCCACAGAAGCAGCCTGTAAAAGTGTGTCTAAGGCTTGCCATTGCAGAGCCTGTGTGCAGTCTGGTACTGCCATGCTGACTGGGCAAGTGCACCCACTTGCCAGTCCCTAAACCTTCCCTTTTCTTCATATCAGATACCTCGATGGTAGGCCCAAGGGCAATGTGCATTGTAAGTATAAGGTAGGACATGCCCTGGTGTGTGTGGCATGTCCTAATAGTGAATTACAGCCATTTTTGTTTTTCACTATTGCAAGGCTACCTGTTCCCCATAGGCCAGAATGGGCAGTTTGATTATTACATCTTGTAATCCTAACTGACTCAGGGAACATGGTAGAAATTCGAGTTTAGTATGCCTAAACTCAGAATGATAAAATACATCTTTTAGTGAAGTTGGTTTTAACATTCTGTGTTTGAAAATACCACTTTTAGAAAGTAGGTATTTTCTTGTCTAACCATCCAAACCTGCCTCTGGTAGGCTGTGTATTCCATGTCTGGAGTTTGAGTGACAGGGGGTGGGGGAATTCCCGGAGACAGGGCGAGTCAGCACATGGCTGAATAGAGAGATCTCCATGTAGATGGGTGGGAGGAGTTGCACCAGGGACCTGAATAGGGCTGTGCTTTCCCTGCACAATGCTGGCTCCACCTCCTGTGGTGCGTCTGATGTCTCTGCCCTGCACTGTGAAAGGAAAGAAGGAGTCATGTTAACAACCAGAACTTGTTTGGACTAGGCAAAGGCCTCTCTGCCTTCAGAGAACAAAGAGAAACTGGGTATAAAAAGGGGACCCAGACCCCAGAACTTTAGATCACTTTAGGAAACAAGAAGAACCCTTTGCTGAGGAGTGGAACCAGAAGAAACTGAGGAGAGACTATCCCTAAGCTGAAGTGCTGCTTGGGAGATTGTCCTGCAGTGGTTGCCTGACTGCCAAGGCAAGGCACTTTATTCAACTTGTGCACTTTATTCTACTTGTGAAGGATCTCCAAGGGCTTGGGAAAGAGCTTGCCTCCTGCTGAAGTCTCAGGGACAACAGACTTTGCCCACCAGCTCCCCAAGAGTTCTTTGGAAGTGCCTGCTGTTTTGCGAGGCTTTCTGAGGGACTGCGTGTCGCAAGGAGCTGGAAGCACGACTCACGAGCAAGAAGCATGTTGCCGCACTGCTGTTGTCGCTTCACAACGAGGAAGCACCTCGCATCGCCGGAGAAGAGGATCGACATCACATCAGACGCCGCCGCATCACCGGGAAGAGTGTTGCAGGGCCTGTCGCGGCCCAGAAGAACCGTTGAGTCATGGCAGGGTCCCCGAAGCGCCTTGCATTGCCGGAGAAGCGGATCGACGTCGCATCAGACGCCGCCGCATCACCGGGAAGTGTGTCGCAGGGCCTGTCGCGGCTCGCATCGTTGTCGAAGCAACTCGCATCGCCGGATAAGAGGATCAACGTCGCATCAGACACCGCTGCATCACCGGGAAGCGTGTCTCAGGGCCTGTCACGGCTCGCATCGTTGCCGAAGCAACTCGCATCGCCGGAGAAGAGGATCGACGTTGCATCAGATGCCGCCACATCACCGGGAAGTGTGTCACAGGGCCTGTCGCGGGCTCGCATCGTTGCCGAAGCAACTTGCATCGCCGGAGAAGAGGATCGACGTCGCATCAGACGTCGCCGCATCACCGGGAAGCTTGTCACAGGGCCTGTCGCAGCTCGCATCATTGCCGAAGCAACTCGCATCGCTGGAGAAGAGGATCGACGTTGCATCAGACACCGCTGCATCACCAAGAAGCGTGTCGCAGGGCCTGTCACGGCTCGCATCATGTTGCACCAAGAAGAAAGTGTCATCTTTGTTTCTTTGCACCAGCTCTTCAACGCATCACCGTCCTTTCAACACTTTCGTTACGCATCTTAAGGTACATTGAACTCTAAGTGTCACATTTACCATCATAACAGAACTAAGCTAAGTCTACCATGTTAAAGTAACAGTATTGTGGATTTTTGTCGTTTGTGGTCTTGTGATAAGTCTATATAAAGAATTCTTATTTTTGATATAAAACTTGTGTGGTGTCCATCTGTAGTGTTGTCACTTGATTACTGTATGTGTTCACACATTCTTTACACACTGCCTCTGAGATAAGCCTGTCTGCTCGTGCCAAGCTACCAAGCGGGTGAGCAGGGGTTATTTTAGGAGTGTACCCCCTTACCCTGACTAGACACAAGGGACCCTTTTTGTCACAGGTACCTACCTATGCCAACTAGAGACCCTGTATTCATCTAGGGTTATGTTCTACGACAGAGTGATTGCCTGTTGAGACATCAGATTCACTGCCGCTGGCTGTTGAAATATTTGACACTGAGTTATCTATATTTTCCCCCTTTACTGTGTCTTGCGCAGTTTGTTGTTGGTAGAGATGGTCATATTTCCTGTTAAATGTCAGTATTCTGCCACTTTCATAGTCCTTATAGTCTCGATTGAGTTTGCGCTTTAATGTCGTCTTCGTGCTTCTTCACACATACTTTTATAGTTGCGAGGGATTTGTTAAGGGTTTCTGCGTCCACATTAGTTTTCAGATCTTCCATAATCCCATGGATCTGTTTTAATATCGCATCTCGGTCAATCCAAGCATATTTTATCAGAATTTCCAGCTTCCGCTTTGAGCTAAGAGAGGAGATTTCTGACCACTCTTCCAGCATCTTCGGGTTTGGTGTTTCATATGTTGGGGTTGTGAATATCTTTAACCCTCTTGGTGCCATTCCCTGATCGACATAGTTCTAGAGGGAAATGGCCTCCCACCACTTGGAGACCTCTGTCCTTTTTAGTTTTTCCAATTTATGCAGTTTCTCTTCTGTCGGTTGAATCGAAATGTTCCTACTCTCTGTCACAGTTACCGATCCCGGTTTCCCCGTAAAAATCGCAAGAGCAGCTGCTCTTCTTTCTTCCTCTTCTTCCATAGTGCACAACACCCTGCCCAATTAAGACTTGGCAACGAAGTTTGATGTCCCCCTGAAAAATGTCAGGTTCTTTCTGCCAAACAACTGTGTGCCGCAAAAGTATTCACGAATGGAACAAAGTGACGTTTTCCGAAGTTACAAGCGTACTGCCACAAGTAAGACCGATGTGTGGTTCATTACATAGTGTGGAAACAACAGAGGCGCCAAGGCTGCTCGTCACTGCCGCTGCCCCGGGAAGAGGAAATGCCACACACCAGATGATGCGCCACACTAACTCCTCGCACAAGGGATGGACAATGCAAACACAGGCTTACCTCCGAGTTTCTCATTTTTCGCAGATCTTCCACTTCTTCTGTCGTCCTGCTCTCAGTTTGATGTGGCCGCTCCAAGTATGATCCTCATGCAAATCCAAACCCTGTTGATCCTTCCGGAACGTGGGGGACCCAAGGAAAGTGGCGCACACGCCAGCAGAGCGTACCGGCAATCAAATTCTTCATATTATCTTAACATGAGACCTATCAGATTCCGAGATCACAGTCGAATGCTACTTGACATGACCGAATATTGTTTGACCAACAATATTTTTATGTTTAATGGGGCCCTCTATAGGCAAACCACTGGGGACGCGATGGGTTCATGCTTTGCTCCCAGCTTCGCTCACCTGTTTATGGGACGCTGGGAGGAGAGCATATTTGCTAATCCAGATCTCACGTTGGATTTTGAACATGTATCGATGTGGCTCAGGTACATCGATGACCTGTTTATTGTTTGGAGGGGTTCTGAGCATGATGCGAGTGCGTTTATCAACACACTCAATGTCAATGATCACAACATCTTACTCACGGGCAACATCAACAGAACCTATGCCGAATACCTTGATGTGAGCCTTACCATAAGGTACCATCAAGTACACTATGCCTTGTTTAGGAAGCCGACCGCTGTTAACAGCATACTTAACTCCCTCAGCAGCTATCCGGAGGCTCTCAAGTGGAGCATCCCATACGGTGAACTGCTAAGGGTGAAAAGTGAAGAAGGGTGAAGAAGCTTATCAACAAGAAAGTAAGGTTATGATTTAACGCTTCAAAGCAAGGGGTTACCCCACTTGGGTTATCAACAAAGTCAAAAGTAGGGCTGATGGGGTACATAGAGCATTGCCCATATCTGAAACCTCCACACCAACCAACAACACAGGCGAAGACAGTAAAAGAATCATTATGACCTACAATTCTGATTCTAAAAATATCAGACACATCCTGTCCAAAAGTTGGGAAATCTTGAAGTGTGACAATACGATTGGCAATACCATCCCTGATAGACCCAACATTACATCAAAACACACAAGATGATGGACGGAATGTTGCGCAATGGCAAAACACTCACCCCCAGTCACAGATCTGGGTTTAATCCATCGTTATTTTGCTCACCACACCACCCCAGTTCAGACATGGCCATATGCAAATCAGTCTTGACCCTGTGCCTCATGGGAACAGTCCAGCCCGAACTGCCAAGCCATGTCTTCCCTGGACCGGAATCAAGCATCCTAGGACCGGTTTCTGGCTATCAGTCGTCATCAGCCAGGATAGCTTGACTCCAGTGGCGTAGTGAGCACGGGACCCACGTCTGGGCATACCCTTCCCACATAGGGTGAACAGCAAAACACACAAGATGATGGACGGAATGTTGCGCAATGGCAAAATACTCACCCCCAGTCACAGATCTGGGTTTAATCCATCGTTATTTTGCTCACCACACCACCCCAGTTCAGACATGGCCATATGCAAATCAGTCTTGACCCTGTGCCTCATGGGAACAGTCCAGCCCGAACTGCCAAGCCATGTCTTCCCTGGACCGGAATCAAGCATCCTAGGACCGGTTTCTGGCTATCAGCCGTCATCAGCCAGGATAGCTTGACTCCAGTGGCGTAGTGAGCACGGGACCCACGTCTGGGCATACCCTTCCCACATAGGGTGAACAGCAAAACACACAAGATGATGGACGGAATGTTGCGCAATGGCAAAACACTCATTATGACATACAATTCTGATTCTAAAAATATCAGACACATCCTGTCCAAAAGTTGGGAAATCTTGAAGTTTGATAATACGATTGGCAATACCATCCCTGATAGACCCAACATTACATACAGACGAGGCAGAAGTATGAGGGACATCTTGGTGCATAGCGACATTACAATCTATCACAATAGATATGAACATGGTCTCATTGGTTTCTTTCCTTGCGGACATTGCAAGGCCTGCAAAAACAGCAATTTTAAGAATAAGGCCAAATACAGAAACGTGAGTAAGTCCATAACGCAGTTTCTCACCTGTAGTTCCACGTACGTCATATATGCCATTGAATGCCCTTGCAAGCTTTGGTATATAGGCAGTACTACTCTCATGGCGAAAAAAGAATACTTGAGCACAGTAGAGCCATTACTAACAATGACCAGAAATACCCTGTTGCACGCCATTTTTATAATAAGCATTTTTCCAACTCATCTCTTCTGAGTTATTTTGTTTTGGAACAGATAAACAGGGACCCCAGAGGTGGCAATAGAGCCCTCAAATTGAGACAGAGAGAGTCTAGGTACATTGTGGACTTTCAAACCAAGATACCGGCGGGGGCTGAACCAAGATGAGGAACTAGCAGTACACCTAAGAGATGTATAACTTATGAATCACCTATGTTATGGTTCTGTCTGCTAGATGGTTGCTTTTTATGGCATACTGTGCATAACTGTTTTTATCCTATGTTATTATCACATATTCTTTCTTGGATACTCTCTTCCATTGTCTGTGCATTAGAAATTGCTTAACTTAGTCTAGTATTATTTGTTTTTTTATTTACAATTTTATTTTTACTGAAGATACGCTGTATCTTGGACTCACTGAACTGGGTTTAACATATTTTCTTTTTCTTTTGATTTTTTCACAGGAGGAAAGGAAGGTGCCCATTCACTTGTATTTACCTGCACGGGCAGCCTAACCTTTTCCCCGCACCTTTTCTGGCTTCACCACCGAATATCACTTAGTAGGTAACTCTTTCACAGGTGACATGGTACACGTTGTATCGACTGACAGATTTCTGTCTTTCTCTTTAGAATGGTTACTGTTGGCCAGGATCTTGGTTTAACAGATGGCTTCGTACATGTCAGCCGTAGACTAGGTATGACACTTATTATTATTATGAACTTACGGGACATATTTAATGGGGCACTTGCCATTGATTATATATGTGCTGGTCACATATTTGTTTAGTTTGTGGCTCTTCTGAGGCTGCCGCTTACTGCACTATAGAGTTACAGTAACGTGACCTGTTGAGGTCTTCAGCATATGATGTCAGCACCCATCTGCTATTCATGGTAAGAATCTGTTCTACCCAACAGAGTCACACTAGGCACTTGTCTTTTTTTACCTCCAATTTGCAGCATTATTAAACACATACATTTATTACATCAGATAGAGATGTGATTGTAACACTAGTTTATCAATTGTCTCCAGCCTCACTCTGCCACTTTGCGGCTCCTCGCATGATGAATTGTGTTTCTAATTGCAGTATTGATAAAGTTATTTAACTTGAATTTGCATACATAGGCATATCCTTTAACCGCATGTCCTTATATTTTGTTTTAAAGTTATTTCATGTTATATATTGTTTCTACATGATTTTGACAGTGCGACTCTGTTCTATATTTATTTCATGTTATATATCGTTTCTACATGATTTTGACAGTGTGACATTTCAACGCTGACATGTTTTGCTACTACAAGATGTCTGCCATTTCAAATTGGGATTGTCCCTCTTTTGTTTCTGTACCTCCCACAATGCTTTATGAGTTACCTTTTCGTTGTGCACTTTACACGTGAACAAGGTTGCGGACGTAACCGAAACGCGTTGTGTAATAAACACCTCTGCTGGTTATCATTTGATCATTTGAACAGACCTGTACATTTGAAGATACATATCTATCTATCTATCTATCTATCTATCTATCTATCTATCTATCTATCTATCTATCTATCTATCTATCTATCTATCTATCTATCTATCTATCTATCTATCTATCTATCTATCTATCTATCTATCTATCTATCTATCTATCTGTCTATCTGTCTATCTGTCTATCTGTCTATCTGTCTATCTGTCTATCTGTCTATCTGTCTATCTGTCTATCTATCTGTCTATCTATCTGTCTATCTATCTGTCTATATATATATATATATATATATATATATAT
Source organism: Triturus cristatus (assembly GCF_964204655.1). NCBI lineage: Eukaryota > Metazoa > Chordata > Amphibia > Caudata > Salamandridae > Triturus > Triturus cristatus. The sequence continues at coordinate 1,090,607,639 of NC_140593.1, forward strand.
ATATATAAAACAAATTCACTGAAAAAACCATAGGTTTCACACATGTTATAGTTAGCTGGACATTTTACTGATAAAAAACCAATGAAATTCCCCCGTTATAGTTACTGTAGGCAACTATAACTCACGCGACCGCAATCCTCTGCTGATGCTAATACTGTATTTAGACACTTATTTGCCCATGTCTTCTTCCATTAAATTTTAGCTATACATATATTACAAATATTTTTTTTTCATAAAGACACATATGTCATCAGCAGAGGATTACGGTCGCGTGAGTTATAGTTGCCTACAGTAACTATAACGGGGGAATTTCATTGGTTTTTTATCAGTAAAATGTCCAGCTAACTATAACATGTGTGAAACCTATGGTTTTTTCAGTGAATTTGTACGGTTTTTTAAATGCTAAGTTACTTTACGCCATTTGTGGCGTGCGCGCCCACTTAACGCATTTCGTTCCATGCGCGCACGGTGCGCTTCGCGCACCGTGCGCGCACAGTGAGCACGCGGTGCGCTTCGCGCACCGCGTGCCCACATTACGCTAGATGGGCCATGAACGCACGATGCGCTTCGCGCACCGTGCGCACATGGAGGACATATGAAGAGCAAACTCTTAAATCTGCTTTTCATTTTTTTTTTTTTATTTTTTTTACCGTACGCTTACCGTAAGCTTACGGTACGCGTACCCCGTGATTTTTTTTAAAATCAATAAATGTTTTTTTTGTACTTTTCTGTCCTTCTTTGACCCCCTTACAAATGTTAGGGGGTCTGTAACTCTCCTCATTGCCCCCTTTCCTTGTTTTCTCTGTTTTTTTTCTGAGTGAAACACACAAAATGGCGGCCGCCGCTTCCTGGTTTCGGCCGATTCGAATGTTTACTAAGATCTATGGGCCAATCAGAATCTCCTTCGCGCACGCCATGTTTCTTCCGTACGCTTACCGTAAGCTTACCGTACGCGTACCCCGTGATTTTTTTTAAAAATCAATAAATGTTTGTTTTGTACTTTACAGTCCTTCTTTGACCCCCTCACAAATGTAAGGGGGTCTGTAACTCTCCTCATTGCCCCCTTTTCTTGTTTTCACTCTTTTTTTTTCAGAGTGAAACACAGAAAATGGCGGCCGCCGCTTCCTGGTTTCGGCCGATTCGAATGTTTACTAAGATCTAAGAGCCAATCAGAATCGCGCTCGCGCACGCCACCGTACGCTTACCGTAAGCGTACGGTAAGCGTACCGTAAGCGGGCTCAGATATATATATTGATTTAAAGGCTATTTTCTCAGAATCTACTGAACAGATTTACACCAAACCTACAAAAGGCACTTCCTTGACCTAGGGACTACCTCTCTGCCAAATTTTGAGTAATTCTGTTCAGCCGTTCGGGCTGTAGCTCGTTCTAAAGGTCCTATGGAAAAATGCATGGGAAAAACGCGTTTTGGGACCCCCCTTTTATCTCAGCCCCCGCTTCACGGATCCCCCCGAGACTTTCAGGGTAGGAGCGGAGCGTAGCGCCCCACCTATTTTGAGAAATTCGCGAGGATTCGTCGACCGGCGCCAAAGTTATTCAAAATAGAATGTTGAGGTTTTCCTATGGAAACGTGGTCCTAACTATAACTACCTACTGGCGACCGCCAGTAGGTAATATATATATATATATATATATATATATATATATATATTCGCTGAAAAAACCATAGGTTTCAGACATGTTATAGTTAGGAATTAGCATTTAACAAACCTTAGAAATTCAATGAAAAAACGATAGGTTTCAGGGGTGTTATAGTTGGCTGGACATTTCACTTGTACAAAACCATTGAAATTCCTCCGTTATAGTTAGTTCTACTAACTATAACTCGTGCGCCCGCAATCCACTGCTGATGATGTCACATATTACATCATTCATGACATGGTCAGTGACATCACTGATGACATCACTGATGACATCTCAAATGACATCACTGATGACATCAATGATGACATCAATGATGACATCATCCAGTGAATGTGGTTTGGTTTGATATTTAAATATGTATTATATATATAGCAATCTGCATTGAAGAATGAGTGGAAGTATAAGTGTCTGGATGGAGGATTTACTAGCAGTGTGATTGACTGTTTAAGTGACTAATTTAAAGTGTCTCACTAAATATATGAGATAGTGATTAAACTGTGTGAATATCTGTATCACTCTGTCTCTTGTTGTGTAAACGACTGCATAAGTTGGTTACTAGCTATTTGAAAGTCTATATTAGTTATTGATTAGTTAAGTGAGTATTTTTATGGGAGAGCAAATGTGTGCGTGGTTGGGTGGGAGGTGTGTGACTGTCCAAAGATGTGTAAATAGTTGATTTAGTAGGTATATGAGGTTAAGACTACATGTGGAAACAGTTGTTTGGGTGAGTGAATGTCTTTATGGGTGTAGTGATGAGTAAATATATTTCTCAATGATACATGTCCAACAAAGTTGAAATATAAAAGGCAGTGTATGTGACAGTTGTTCTATAAAAATAAGTATACATAAGACTCAGTGATTCTTTGAGTGACTGTATGGATAACTGTATACTTGTAATAGTGATTTTATAACACACTAAGTATGAGTTACTATCTATATGAATACATGAAGTGGTGTTTGTATAAGTGTGTAGCTGAGTAAATGTAAGTATGATCAATTGTTTGCATAAGTGAGTAGGACGACTGAACACGTGAATAGGATGTATGCTGGTGTGTAATGTTGATGTAGGTGTATAAGTATATTTGATAGTGTTCTATTGATCTTTGTCAGCATGTATGAGTGAATCTATAGGTAAGTGTTTAGATGTGTGTGTAGATCTAGGAATCACTGAGTGGGTTTTTAGCAACTTATATTGGTGTGTCAATGGTTTCAAATATGGTGCTCCATATTTTATAATGAGTGATGAAAGGTTATACTAGTGTATGATGAGGTGTACCAGATTGTCACGTGGATGATGTCATCAGTGATGTGATGGTTTTTTGTGTAATTTTTGGCCAGATTCATGGATCTACCACAAATCCCACCAGATTTATTTCTAAACATGCCTTTTTGGCTCTGGGGGTCTCTGTGGGACCCACTAAACAGGCCTAGGAAGTCAGGGTATTTCTACTCTGACCACTTTTCTTGTTTTTCCAATTTTTGTAACCTTTTTTCTTGTGACTCGGTTTATGGGAACTGTAGTTTTGACTATGTCTCACATGGCTAAGAATTTATAAACACTTGCGATTTGTTAGGTCATTACTCACCTATGAATAAGGCAGTCCAGCCGAAACGCGTCAGGAGTTTACTTGCATGCAGCCTTGTCATTATGAAATAAATGCTCTTTGTAGTCCGAATCTGGGCTATGCCACTTCTGTTGTGTGGATTTGAATCACGGGATCCTCCATTCCTGTTAGGCAAGGCTGCCCTGCAGGGTTGAGGACCCCAACGATAGGGACAGTTGTGTGATTTATTTGATGGGGGGCATGACCCACTTGCCTTCAGAAGAATTTAAGGAATTACCTGATATTTTTCTTGTCAGAGGAGGGGAAGGGAGATAAGCGAGGCATTGACCTCGTCTTGGTAAGATCCGGACTCGCTGCATTGACACTATTATTCATGGCAGCAGCAATGTGAAATATTGACTTTGTGATTTGGAACATTGAATATGCCCGTGGTAAAATACATTTGTATTTAATTTTAACAGCAGTATTTGACACCATTAAGTACGACTTGTTTTACACTGCAACATAAAGAGCATTATATGAACTGTAGTATTGACGATGTGTCACGTGGCTAAGAATTTATAAACACCTGCGATTTGTGAAGTCATTACTCACCTATGATTAAGGCAGTCCAGCCGAAACGCATCAGGATTTTACGTGCATGCAGCCTTGTCATCAGGGCCGGACTCGCCGTAGCGGGCACTGGGCGTTTCCCCGGTGGGCCGCTTGGTTGGGGGGCTGGTTTTAGGCCCCTGGGGGGCTGTTTTTGTTACCGGGGGCCGGCAATATTGGCCCCCTGTAACAAAATTGGCCGAAACCAGCCATGCAAACAGCTCAGTCACACCACCCCCCCCCCCCCAGGGGGTCCAGCTGAGCAGTTTGCCAGGGCCGGTTTCGGTTCCCAGTCAGGCCCTGCTTGTCATTATGAAATAAATGGTGTTTGGAGTCCGCATATGGGCTATGGTACTTCTGTTGTGTGGATTTTAATTATGGGATCCTCCGTCCCCGTTAGCCAAGGCCGCCCTGCAGGGTTGAGGGCCCCCAACGATGGAGACAGTTGTGTGATATATATATATGTATATGTATATTTATATATATAATTACATTGTATACATAGATACAATTTCGTGGCTATTGTGAGGAGCAAGTATATATGTGTAACATATACATATATATATATATACATATATATATATATATATATATATATATATATATATATATATATATATATATTCACTTAAAGAACCATAGGTTTCACACATGTTATAGTTAGCTGGGCATTTCCCTCGTAAAAAACCAATGAAATTCCCCGTTATAGTTAGTGCAGGCAACTATAACTCACGCGACCGCAATCCGCTGCTGATGACGTCAGATATTACATCACTGTATTTAGACACTTATTTACCCATGTCTTCTTCCATTCATCTTTAGCTATACATACATTTCATTTTTTTTTTTTTCAGAAAGACACATATGTCATCAGTGATGTAATATCTGACGTCATCAGCAGCGGATTGCGGTCGCGTGAGTTATAGTTGCCTGCACTAACTATAACGGGGAATTTCATTGGTTTTTTACGAGGGAAATGCCCAGCTAACTATAACATGTGTGAAACCTATGGTTTTTTAAGTGAATTTGCAAGGTTTTTTAAATGCTAATTCCTAACTATAACGTGTGTTTAACCTATGTTTTTTTCAGTGAATTTGCTAAGTTATGTATTTATTAATATATTTTTTTAAACAAAACTTTTTCTCGGCGCGCGCACGGTGCGCTTCGTGCCGTGCACGCGCGGTGGGCACGCAGCGCTTCGCCCCCAAGGACCAAATACATTTTTTGTTTTTTAAAAAAATCATGGAGTGCGCGCACGCTGCGCGAACTTCGCTGAATTTTTTCCGTTTGGGTAGACGCCCACTCGCCGATTTTTCGAAAAAAAAATTAAAAAATGTTTTGCCCTTGGGGGTCCTTCTGGGACCCCCTGACCACGGCTAGGGGGTCAGGAACTGTCCACCCTGCCCCCTTTTCACGTTCTCCACATTTTTTTTTCACCCCCTCAGAGTGCGAGAGACAAAATGGCAGCCGACACTTCCTGGTTTCGACCGATTCGAATGTTTACTAAGATCTAACAGAATTGCGCTCGCGCACGGCAAGGTGCGCGCACCCAGCGCGCACGCTGCGCGCACCCAGCGCGCACGCTGCGCGCACCCAGCGCGCACGCTGCGCGCGTACAGATATATATATTGATTTAAATGCTATTTTCTCTGGAAATACTGAGCAGATTTACACCAAACCTGCAAAAGGCACTTCAGGGACCTTATGGCTACCTCTCTGCCAAATTTCACGTAATTCTGTTCAGCCGTTCGGGCTGTAGCTGCGACTAAAGTCCCTATGGAAAATTCCATGGGGAAAACGCGTTTTGGGACCCCCCCTTTTTCTCGGCCCCCGCTTGACGAATCACCCCGAGACTTTCAGGGTAGGAGCGGAGCGGAGCGCCCCATTAGTTTTGAAAATTTCGCGAGGATTCGTCAATCGGCGCCAAAGTTATTCAAAATAGAATTTTGAGATTTCCTATGGAAACTCGGTCCTAACTATAACTATCTACTGGCGACCGCCAGTAGATAATATATATATATATATATATATAATAACATACATAGATACAATCTAGAACACTGAAATAAAATAAAGTAGGGATTGAATTTACTGATTTTTCTAAGGCAATACCATGGCCATGTTGAAGAACAAAGTTTCATGTGCGGAGCGCATCTGGGTGACGATGGGTAAGATGGTGCATTGGGGATACCATGAATATGTGATTGTAGAATGAGATCATACCTGTATGCAAAATATTATAAAAACACTCATGAGATTTGGAAGGAAAAGTTCAAGTGCTGATAGAAAAGTTGAATTAAAAGCAGTAGACTACGGCCCAATATCTGGAGTTCGCCTGGAGAGTAAAGAAATCTAACTATGTGTGAGTAATAGGGATTTCTGTACATTAAACAAGTTTTTGTTTAATTAACTAACAATGGTGTTACTGCATCAAGAAATGCAGTGACAGCACTTTTCTATAATTGCAGTGACAGCACTTTCTATTAATGCAGTGACAGTACTTTTCTATAGTTACAGTGAAAGCATTTTTCTATAAATGCAGTGATAGTACTATTTTAAATGTGAATTTCATGTCTATTAGTGCCATACGTGGTGCTGCTAATTTTGCACCTATAAACACAAATGATTGAATGTTCTTTCCCGTTCCCCATACATAGCAAGAAAATGTGTGGTTATGTAAATATTCGCGATAGGGGAAACGCAATTACCAGAAACATGGGCATACCACAACCTGCCTTGCAACCTTTAAGAAAAAGGCCAGTATATGTTTGCATCAGCATATGTGCCTGACTATGAGTGAGGTTGCTGGGAGACGCAATTATGTGTTGGTGTGTGGTTTAAGGGTGCTATGGAATGTTACCCCTTTTGCTACTTCTGGACCAAAATGTGTTTTAATCTGCAATCTTGCACACTGATTTACACAGGTGAATACAGGGACTCCCCTGAATGTGATAAATACATTGAATTAAGTCTCCTTAAATAGTCAAAAGCGTCAAAATGTTTGTACAAATGAAAGTTACATCAGCTCGTAAAAACATACTTTTCTGTAATAATTCCTTGATCCGAGGCAAAATCCTCATGAATCATAATGCTTTTATCAATATTTCAAGCGCTATTGATCTCCTGCTACATTCCTTATTAAGTGGCGGTGATTCACCTTATGTTATACTCCAGCCTCAGGTAGTTGATTGATTTTTAAAACCTTTCTTTTGTTATTTTTGGATGCATTCTGTCATATCAGCGTAAAGAACGTTTGTCATTTCATAAAGGATTCTGCCTGGAAGGGCATGCAAGCGTGTTGGGCTGTCTTTCATGTTTTGTACACTGCTTGGTGGTGGTTGTGGGCAGTAGTCCTTCTTCACCGAGCTGGTCATACAATGATTGGTGGTGACTGTGGGCAGTAGTGCTGCTTCACCTAGCTCGTCATACAATGATTGGTGGTGATTGTGGGCAGTAGTGTTTCTTCACCTAGCTGGCTATACAATGATTGATGGTGATAGTGGGCAGCAGTGCTTCCTCACCTAGCTGGCTATACAATGATTGGTGGGGATTGTGGGCACTAGTCCTTCTTCACTTAGCTGGCTATACAATGATTGATGGTGATTGTGGGCAGTAGTGCTTCTTCACCTAGCTGGCTATACAATGATTGGTGGTGATTGTGGGCAGTAGTACTGCTTTACCTAGCTGGCTATACGATGATTGGTGGTGATTGTGGGCAGTAGTGCTGCTTCACCTAGCTGGCTATGCAATGTTTGGTGATGATTGTGGGCAGTAGTGCTTCTTCACCTAGCTCGTCATACAATGATTGATGGTGTTTGTGGGCACTAGTGCTGCTTCACCTAGCTGGCTATACAATGATTGGTGGTGATTGTGGGCCGTAGTACTGTGTGGTGGTGATTGTGGGCAGTAGTGCTGCTTCACCTAGCTTGCTATACAATGATTGGTGGTGATTATGGGCAGGAGTGCTTCTTCACCTAGCTGGCTATACAATGATTGGTGGTGAATGTGGGCAGTAGTGCTGCTTCGCCTAGCTGGCTAAACAATGATTGGTGGTGATTGTGGGCAGTAGTGCCGCTTCACCTAGCTGGCTATACAATGATTAGTGGTGATTGTGGGCAGTAGTGCTTCTTCACCTAGCTCATCATACAATGATTGGTGGTGATTGTGGGCAGTAGTGCTGCTTCACCTAGCTGGCCATACAATGATTGGTGGTGATTGTGGGCAGCAGTGCTGCTTCACCTGGCTGGCTATACAATGATTGGTGGTGATTGTGGGCAGTAGTGCTGTGTGGTGGTGATTGTGGGCAGTACTGCTTCTTCACCTAGCTGGATATACAATGAGTGGTGGTGATTGTGGGCAGTAGTGCTGCTTCACCTAGCTGGCTATACAATGATTGGTGGTGATTGTGGGCAGTAGTGCTTCTTCACCTAGCTGGCTATTCAATGATTGGTGGTGATTGTGGGCAGTAGTGCTTCTTCACCTAGCTTGTCATACAATGATTGGTGGTGATTGTGGGCAGTAGTGCCTCTTCACCTAGCTTGTCATACAATGATTGGTGGTGATTGTGGGCATTAGTGCTGCTTCACCTAGTTGGCTATACAATGATTGGTGGTGATTGTGGGCAGTAGTGCTGCTTCGCCTAGCTGGCTAAACAATGGTTGGTGGTGATTGTGGGCAGTAGTGCTGCTTCACCTAGCTGGCTATACAATGATTGGTGGTGATTGTGGGCAGTAGTGCTTCTTCACCTAGCTCATCATACAATGATTGGTGGTGATTGTGGGCAGTAGTGCTGCTTCACCTAGCTGGCTATACAATGATTGGTGGTGATTGTGGGCAGTAGTGCTGCTTCACCTAGCTGGCTATACAATGATTGGTGGTGATTGTGGGCAGTAGTGCTTCTTCACCTAGCTCATCATACAATGATTGGTGGTGATTGTGGACAGTAGTGCTTCTTCACCTAGCTGGATATACAATGATTAGTGGTGATTGTGGACAGTAGTGCTTCTTCACCTAGCTCATCATACAATGATTGGTGGTGATTGTGGGCAGTAGTGCTGCTTCACCTAGCTGGCTATACAATGATTGGTGGTGATTGTGGGCAGCAGTGCTGCTTCACCTGGCTGGCTATACAATGATTGGTGGTGATTGTGGGCAGTAGTGCTGTGTGGTGGTGATTGTGGGCAGTAGTGCTGTGTGGTGGTGATTGTGGGCAGTAGTGCTTCTTCACCTAGCTGGATATACAATGATTGGTGGTGATTGTGGGCAGTAGTGCTGCTTCACCTAGCTGGCTATACAATGATTGGTAGTGATTGTGGGCAGTAGTGCTTCTTCACCTAGCTGGCTATACAATGATTGGTGGTGATTGTGGGCAGTAGTGCTTCTTCACCTAGCTTGTCATACAATGATTGGTGGTGATTGTGGGCAGTAGTGCCTCTTCACCTAGCTCGTCATACAAAGTTTGGTGGTGATTGTGGGCATTAGTGCTGCTTCACCTAGTTGGCTATACAATGATTGGTGGTGATTGTGGGCAGTAGTGCTGCTTCGCCTAGCTGGCTAAACAATGATTGGTGGTGATTGTGGGCAGTAGTACTGCTTCACCTAGCTGGCTATACAATGATTGGTGGTGATTGTGGCCAGTAGTGCTTCTTCACCTAGCTTGTCATACAATGATTGGTGGTGATTGTGGGCAGTAATGCTTCTTCACCTAGCTGGCTATACAATGATTGGTAGTGATAGTGGGCAGCAGTGCTTCTTCATCTAGCTGCCTATACAATGATTGGTGGTGATTGTGGGCAGTAGTGCTTCTTCACCTAGCTGGCTATACAATGATTGGTGGTGATTGTGGGCAGTAGTGCTGCTTCACCTAGCTGGCTATCCAATGATTGGTGGTGATTGTGGGCAGTAGTGCTGCTTCACCTAGCTGGCTATACAATGATTGGTGGTGATTGTGGGCAGTAGTGCTGCTTCACCTAGCTGGCTATGCAATGATTGGTGGTGATTGTGGACAGTAGTGCTTCTTCGCCTAGCTTGTCATACAATGATTGGTGGTGTTTGTGGGCAGTAGTGCTGCTTCACCTAGCTGGCTATACAATGATTGGTGGTGATTGTGGGCTGTAGTGCTGCTTCACCTAGCTGGCTATACAATGATTGGTGGTGATTATGGGAAGTAGTGCTGTGTGGTGGTGATTGTGGGCAGTAGTGCTTCTTCACCTAGCTGGCTATACATTGATTGGTGGTTATTGTGGGCAGTAGTGCTGCTTCACCTAGCTGGCTATACAATGATTGGTGGTGATTGTGGGCAATAGTGCCTCTTCACCTAGCTGGCTATATAATGATTGGTGGTGATTGTGGGCAGTAGTGCTGCTTCGCCTAGCTGGCTAAACAATGATTGGTGGTGATTGTGGGCAGTAGTGCTGCTTCACCTAGATGGCTATACAATGTTTGGTGGTGATTTTGGGCAGTAGTGCTTCTTCACCTAGCTCGTCATTAAATGATTGGTGGTGATTGTGGGCAGTAGTGCTGCTTCACCTAGCTGGCTATACAATGTGTGGTGGTGATTTTGGGCAGTAGTGCTTCTTCACCTAGCTCGTCATACAATGATTGGTGGTGATTGTGAGCAGTAGTGCTGCTTCACCTAGCTGGCTATACAATGAATGGTGTTGATTGTGGGCAGTAGTGCTGTGTGGTGGTGATTGTGGGCAGTCGTGCTTCTTCACCTAGCTGGATTTACAATGATTGGTGGTGATTGTGGGCAGTAGTGCTGCTTCACCTAGCTGGCTATACAATGATTGGTGGTGATTGTGGGCAGTAGTGCTTCTTCACCTAGCTGACTATACAATGATTGGTGGTGATTGTGGGCAGTAGTGCTTCTTCACCTAGCTTGTCAGACAATGATTGGTGGTGATTGTAGACAGTAGTGCTTTTTCACCTAGCTCGTCATACAATGATTGGTGGTGATTGTGGGCATTAGTGCTGTTTCACCTAGCTGGCTATACAATGATTGGTGGTGATCACCCAGCTGGCTGTACATAGATTGGTGGTGATTGTAGGCAGTTGTGCTTCTTTACCTAGCTGGCAATACAATGATTGGGGGTGATTGTGGGCAGTAATGCTTCTTCACCAGCTGGCCATACAATGATTGGTGGTGATTTGGGGCAGTAGTGCTTCTTTACCTAACTGGCTATACAATGATTGGTGGTGATTGGGGGCAGTAGTGGTTCTTCACCTAGTGGGTCAATAAATGATTGGTGGTGATTGTATTGTAGTTGGCCTTTCTTCAGCTTGTCTGCCTACCGGTTTTAACCTGGAAACATGAGATTGCATCAGAAAGATTATCACATGCCATTTTGCGTTGGGATTTTTGATGAGACAGCTGCACTTGTTTTAGTGCACATTACACTGACATTGGCACTGCCACACAACTGCTGAAAGGACATTTGCACTAATTGACTAATGCAAAAAGACCATTTTGCATAAGATCTTTATTGATGAAAATTTGCACTTCAAGGCGATCCTACTGAAGACAAAAACATAGCCTGTCAGAGCAGTGGCATATTGACCCACCCTCTTAAGAAGCTTAAGCGGGGGCTGCCATGAGACTGGTGAGCTTCGTGAATGTGGATAAGGAACACCATGACAGAGGCGTGTAGCCATAGGCAAAGGAAAAAGAGAAAGGATTACCACGTCATTATGAACAAAGGGGACAAACTGGAGAGAGGGACAAACGGAGAAAGTGTTCAAGAGAGAAAGATAACAAAGAAAACATCATGAGAAAAAATATAGATAGAAAGTAAAGAATGAACAGGAGAGAAACAAAGGAAGTGTGAAAAGAAGGGCAGTGAAACAAAACAAAAAAGATGGAAATTAGGATAAATGGGTGTAGGAATGAATAAATGGAAAAGTGAAAGAATAGAGTGAAAGGGTGAAAGGATGGGGTGAAACAGTGAAACAATGGATAGGTGTAAGGGAAAACAGATGTATGTTGTTGGTGTTTTATAGCTCACCAATCACCCGTTAGGATATTTTCCGCAAAGGGATGAAAGAGTGAAAAGATTGAGAGATAAAAGGGTGAATGAGTGGAAGGATGGGGAAAGGACAGATAGTAGGTGTGAAAGGATGTATGCAAGGGTGAATCAATGGATGTTGGATGGATGGTGGATGGATGGAAAGGTGAAGATATTGACATATGAATGGGTGAATAGATAGACAGGTGAAAAGATTGATAAATAGATTTATGACAGGGGAATGAAAGGATAAAGGAGACTGAAAGGGTAAGGATCAGATGTGCTCACTTTGTGTGCTCGTTGTGGAGGTATAGTTCAAGTGGGGGTGTTTTAATTTTCTAGCTACTCTCTTGTGTCAGAGACAACAGTAGCATAAAAATAAAAAGCTCAATTTCCTGTGGTTCAAAAGAAAAAGTAAAAACAATCACATGCAATACTATTGAAAAATGAGTGACTTATTCCACCACCCTCTTCTTTCTTTGCGGCTCAGTAGCCAAGATAGGTAGTCCTTTGTCTGTTTTTTTAGCTGTCTTAGGATATTAATTATGATTTGTATTTAACTGAGAAAACATTGCTGATTAGTGTGTTTTTAAACTTGGGGTAGCAGTAGTTGTGTTTGTTATTGTGACATTCACACTTGAATAAATTGAGGTCTTTTACTGACCGTACCCAGGCCTCATGAAGCTGTTTGACCCCTCACAAAAGGTAGGACTTAAGTGACAGGAATTCCGCTACATGGAATGAACCTCAAAGACAGAGATATCAGTGCCAGCTTCCTGCATGACCCATCGAACCCATGGACCAATGGAAGAGGAAAAAACCACATTGAAGATATTAATTAAGTGACATCAAGGGTTGGTGTAGTCGCCTCAGTCTTAGTTGTGCAGTGTTGTCGTACATCCTGTTACAACCCCCCCATAGATCTTGGATGATTCTGGAAAGGTCTAGAACACCATATAATGGGAGTTGTTTTTTTAATTCAGTTATTAGTAAATTTTACTCTCTTCACATCAAACATTCTATTGGATACATCCCGCACCCGCAAAATCGGAAACCCTTTTGAAAATACCTAAGGAAATTCTTGTACGATATCAAATCTCAAAGAATTCACCAAGTAGATGGCAAAATACGCACTACAACAAACACTTTAGAATGATGGTTGATTCCATGCTGACACCTTCTATGCTCTCTGGATATAAATCCCCTGTCTGCAAATCTGTTCTCTATCCATGTTTAGAATAGAAAAGAGATGTTTCTTTATGGAACACCTGTTAGTGACACTTTGTTTAATTAATGTTATGACTATTACCAATGTGAATCTCGTATTATGACCCCCTCAAATAATCGAGACATTTGAGCCTTCAAACTATGTTATTGTATCTTGTGAATTTATTTTCTTTCTGTTTATACATTGGATTCAGCAGCATTCTAAACTAAACCCACTTAATCCTAATTTTTGATTTCTGGTCCTTATTGTGGTGTCACATTGGCTTCGCAAGTTGTGAATGTATTTCTGATGTTTGCTCCCTTACAGTGCTACAAGTCAACTAAGAAGATTCATACAACCAATGGGGAAATATCTTTCATGATTTTACGAAAAGATTAAGGTGTAAGTACCAGAGCGCCATCACATCCACCCACTGACGTAGCAGTAAGGCCCTCTCTTTTCACAAACTGCCCTTCTATAATCACAACAGCCAAATCATCCCCAAAACTGGATTAAATCCAGCACCAAATGTGGCCACTCACACATATTGTTACACCCTCCTATAGAAAATAATGTAGGTAGGGACGTAATAGCCCAAAGCAGAAAATGTATTAAAAAGTGTAAGAGTAAACTTACATGTGTCGATTTACTCATATATCAGTTTACCTTTGTGAAGAAGCCCCACTGATTATATTATTCCCTCAACCACTATGCAACAATGAACATTGACACATCTTATACAATTCAGAACATTGCTTTAGCTGAATATGATATTTATAACATTAAGACCCTGATACCTTGATACTGGCCTGAATGTAATAAAGAGATGTTTGAGAATGCTTGGATCTCTTGCAGATGTTACACATCCATAGATGATAAGTATGATGATCCTTTTTTGGAACCTCAGTCAGTATCATCATTTTTGTTTGATTACTAAAAATAATCGTTACGCCACCATATTGAATTTTTTAGGAAATCCCCAACAGAAGAACACACAACGGGATTAGAAACCATACAACGATAATAAAATGCTGACCTACATTGCCGAAAGCCCAGAGGGTTTTAAGATAGGTAATACATATCTGTTTCAAAATACTTACAAAAAAGGGTAAAGTGAATCAGTGGCCGGAGGGAGGTACCATCAAAAGGGCATACAGGAATAGATTTTTTGTGATGCTGTCCCAAAGGGAAACAAAGATTTCATCTGATAGAGCCCAGCTGGAAACTGGTCAGGGGTGATCTTTCCCAGACATTGTTGACTTGAGATAAGATTCAGTACCCTGACATGTCTTAAACATAAAATAGACTCTCAAATATTGATTCCCAAGTTCCTTCGCCTCGCTAGCTGCAGATGCAAATCTCAAAAACTCCTTCTTAACCAGACCAGCCTCCCTTTTATTCAACAGGTGTGAGGATAAAAACAGCTCTGGCCTTCTTAAACTTTCAATGGTGCTCCAAATGTAACTTAGCCATGGAATTGTGTGCCCCAGATCACATGCAAAACATTCAGAAATGATCTCCCTGTTAAATTCAGTGTATTTATTCCCTCAAACCGCAATCCAGAGGAGAAGTGGTGCAAGCTTAATAAGATCTTCTACATAACTCAGGCTCAATTCATTGTATACACATAAGTGAGGACTTCCTGGTCCTTCCCCAAGCAATTGCCTACCAAAGTGATTCTCTTCCTGTTGTAGACTTGGGGAGTCCTAATACCCCCACATAGATGCCCCAAAGGTTATAATCAGTAGTCACTGCAGTTTATGCACCTCCAGAAAGGGCAGGATCAGTTTGTTAGAGACTGTAGATGCTACCCCAAACATAGCCCCCATGATGAAGGTTTTGAGCCATAAACAACACTTTGATAAACAAGGAAACCAACTGCCCTTAGAATCAAAAGTTACCCACAAGTAGGTAAACACATTAACTCACCTAATAACTTGACCCTTTATCACCATGGGCCCAGTTTTGCGTTAGAGCATACCACACACCATCTAATGTGTTTTAAAATTCTTAACTCCTAAATCATCCATATTTTTGAGAAAAGCATCAAGAAGACTATGTAAACCATATGTTGTTTGTGATAGCTAAACCGTATCATTAGCATAAAGTAAAGTTGGCACGTCCTCAGCTTTCACTTTCAGAAGATACTTTGACTGTGAAGGTTAACGGATTCGGTACACTCACCATTCATGCCATACCTAACTGATGTACTGAACCCTTCATGCAACACATGCAATAATTCAACTACAGGATGAGGCCTACCTAATTTAGATAAAATACCCCAGAATTTAGAACATTTACCAGATCAACGGCACTGCTAAGATCCATAAAAGTAAAATATAATGATCCCTTGTTAGCAATCGTATATTTCAGATGTAGATTCAGACACTGCTCTTAAGTCCCAAGCCCTACACGAAAGCCATATTGCACAAAACTGAGGATATCATTATCTTGGACCGAATCCTCAATTCTATGTAGAATATTACGCCCCACGTTCATAACCATTGAATCCAGCAAAGAACTCAAGGGCATATCAGAGAGAAGTCATATTGTTTAGACGGGATCCTCTTCCTGGCTAGCTTGGAGCTTGGCTCAATAATGCCCCCCCGCCCCCTCCAACAGCGGTGGCCAGAAACTAGGTGTGCTGTTTGATGACCAGCTTTCTTTATGACACAAGTGTCGGCAATGGTGAAATCATGTTTCTGGATTTTTCCAATGTTGAAGACATTTCTTCACCTGCTACTCTATGTGGCCCTAGTGACAGTGGTCAGGTCACTGTTTCTATCTAGGCCGGATTACGCCAATGTCCGATACCTTAGTCTCCCGCATTATTTGATCCAGTCACTAAAGGTCATGTAGAATATGGCAGTCCATTTACTATTCAAAAACCCCAAATTTGCCTCTTATTCAGATAAACTTCACCTGCTGCCAGTCCATCATCGTATTAAGTACAAAGCACTGATGTTAACACATCAAGCCCTTCACAATAGGGGCCTGAGATACCGAAATGAACGCATTGAGGCATATTGCCCTGGGAGGCTTTTGTGCTCCAGGTCGGCGGGCCTTATTGTGATTCCTCGGTTTCAGAAACAGCGGAGGGGAGCCTCCTCTTTCACTGTTAAAGCTTCTGGAATAAACTACCTGAATATTTGAGACTTATACCTGAGGAAGGCAAATCCAAAAAGGAATTGAAAACATTTTTATTCAGATTCTAGTGGTGAACAAGGTGCAGACAGATCCTCTGAGTGATACACTTTGGCAGGTCTAAAAAGCAGTGGGACACTCTTACAAGTAGCCTTGTGCTATAGAAATATACTTGGTCATTCATTCATATGTACAAGGAAATAGAACAGTGCTGCTGCAAATTTTGCATGCCTTGACATTTCTAAAATGCCAGGGATACGCTGTATTTACAAGAATACGGAGCATCCCTGTGTTTTCCCTAGCCGTAGCGCTAAAAATAGTTGCCTAGTGCCAACACAGGCGCCCTTACGCATAGTGCAAGGGTGCCTACATTGCAGGGATGATTGTTTATGTGCAGGAAGGTGTCCCTTCCTGCACATAAACAATCAATAATGTCGATTTGCTACTTCTATGTTTGCTGCATTCTGCAGCACATATAGAAGTAGCAAATTGCCATTATTTAATGATTGTTTTTGACAAGAAGGGACACCTTCCTGCACAAAAACAATCCTTAATGATGTTTTGCTCTTTCTACGTGTGCTGCAGAATCCAGCACACATAGAAACAGCAAAAACAAGGAGAAATAAAGTATTTCTCCTTGTTGCTTCAATCTAGCGTCTGCTTTGCACGGCGTTAGTTTTTGGCGCTTACTCAAATTTACAGATACTTGTAAATCTGGGGCAGCATCAAAAAGCAATGGGTGAAACGCCCACACAACACCCTTTGCACACCTCTTTTACGCAGATGCCTACGTGAAAAGGTACCATATTTGCAAAGCAGTGGTAAGCCAGAAAAAGTGGCTTTAAGCCACTTTGTAAATATGGAGAAGGGAATTGCACCACCCGAATGTCAGTAAAAGTGAAGTTCTGGTTGCGCAATCCCCTTGTACATATGCCCCTCAGTCTAAAACACCGGGGATAATTCCTGTTGGCGTTCTTAAAAACAGGTACTATACAAGCCGTTTGCCATGAGGCAGGCATTTCTCTGGGAGACAGCGGCATTAAGAGCATTAGCGATGAAGGGTGCCCACAGGGGGATACTCTCTTTGAAGAGGTCCATCGGAACCCCATCGGGCCCGGTGCCTTGCTAGACAGACTACCTACAATGACCGCTACATATTCATCAAGGTTACATCTGATCTCCACGGGCAAAAGAAAAACAGTAACCATCTCCACCTCCCCAAAATTTTCCCTGAAGGAGTAAATCCACCTGAAATGATAGAACCAGCATTCTGGAGTGATATTGGACCCTAACCCCTCTGTAGTTAGAGTACAGTAGTTCCCTTTATTTGCGTTGTTCTAATATCTCCTATTGTCCTTCACTTTACATGCCTGCATGGGATTCTCTCACATTTCTACCTTGATCGCTAATTTCCTATTCCTAACGATTGCTTGTATTCCAGCCAGCCGCTGCCACCAATATCTTATTCCTGGGTTTACAGTTAAGTAATAGGCATAAACATTTATGTACAGCTCTGCATGAGCTCTCAAACCATCCCCGATGGGAACTCTTTGGAGATTTACAGCTTCCATTAATAATATCCCCAACAGAGTTTTCAGTTTCCCAAAGGCTTATAAAATTTCAGATGGAGCGGGTTTATCTGACAATAGACAAGCTATATTCAGCCCTCGGTTGGATCCCACCAGAGCGGTCAGCATAAACCGAATGTGGTTCCCCAACTAACCCTAAACCCATAATCCTTTATGCCCTAGTCTGTTGGCCCTAGGGGTTTGTGAGGTCACCTACAGTTAGGTGCACCAAGTGCCAGTTCTAGAGGGTTATGAACACTATGCTTGTGTTCCTTAACTCGTCCATCAAAAACCATCTGGCTCAAATCCTGTGTAATAAATATATAATTGATTATGGCACATTGACACCAACCGATGAAAGTGGGCATCGATAAATCACCCACCTACTCAATTACATTAAGTAATCCAAAATTTAGAAGGGCCTGTAAAAGTTTTGTCTGTAAATTATTGACCCCCAACAACAAATGGATGTTATAAAGTGGTGTTTGTTACTATTTTATTAAAATCACCACCTACTATGGCATGAACATCATTGGACGTACGGGCTGATCTGTGTTTTAAGGTAGTCAAGACAAAGAATAGGGTATCAATCTGGCAACCTAACTCACAAACTGGGTTATAAAAGTTATTAACAAAAAAATGAACTTATTAACAAGGATCACCCTTGCACTTAAAAACCCCTGATGGTTCCATAAAACTTGAACAGCCTTATACACTTTTGAAATACGATTCATAGTCAACTGCCCCCCCCCCCCCATGATCTATGCCCAGGCACAGCAACAGCAGGGACAGAGAAACTCTCATAACCATCCCACATGATATTTCCCAAACTCCACGGGGATATGTACAAGAAAATGTCAGAGCGCGTTGTAACGGCAAATTTGGCAAAGCTATGCTCCGACTTTTTCAAAACGCAGGGATGTGCTGTATTTACATGAAAACGGCACACCCCTACGTTTCCCCTAATGCTGGTGCTAAAAAAGCTGCCTAGCACCAGCACAGGCACCCTTGCGCCGTGTTGCAAGGGTGCCTGTGCGCAGCGGTGATTGTTTATGTGCAGGAAGGACACCTTCCTGCACATAAACAATCTTTTAAGGTGATTTGCTGTTTCTATGTGTGCTGCAGAATGCAGCATACATAGAAAGAGCAAAACACGAGGAGAATTTAATAATTTCTCCTCATATCACCATCCTAAGACCAGGTTTTACCTGGCCTTAGTATTTGGCACTGCCCCAGCCTTGTAAATATGGGGCAGCGTCAAAAAGCAATGGCTGTTGCAGTGGAATGGCCACAGCAACGTCCATTGACCGCCCCTTTACCGCAGCGGACTGCTGCAGTGAGGGGGCTTATTTAACGTGGCTTAACGCCAACTTGTAAATATGGGGTAGAGAGCAATGCCACCGGAGTATCAGAAAAAGTGATGCTCCGGTGGCTTTAGAGGCTTGCAAATATGCTCCCAAGTGTCTTGCATCATCACAATGTCAAAATTAGAAATACATTCAAACCAATCCTGGTCATGAAGCTTAGACTGATAGCCTGCAAAATTTCAGCACACAAGATGGAACAGAGAGTCTACCCTGTTAGGGATGTCCAAGGGCAGAGTATTTATAGCACCTGTATCTGATGTAGCCGGGGTATCGCAGTCCTCTGGTGAGGTTCAGTTTATTGATGGTCAATCAGTGTCCTCGAAGTCCGAAAGGGCAGAGAACCTGTTACTGGTCACAAGAGGTGGACAGCCATCAGCCGCCCTGGCTTACAGCAGGAATCACTGTGGTACAGGCTCCACCCTAGATTGCATATGTTTGTAGAAGAACCCCAGTGGTACCAAGCTAATGCGATTGGTCATCTGTCTTTGTTGTTTAGTGGAAAAGATAAAACGATGAGATAACCCTGGGTAATGTCAATTAATGACAACACAGTCCTCCTTCAGCTGCTTGGCCAAAGCAGAACCTCCATAAAGGAATTACAATCATGTGGCTGTACTGTTTGGACATTGTCAACACAGCTAGCAACATACACAGTATGGAGATACATTATGCACATTTTTATGTTTCAGTAAATCTTCAGGTCCCGAAACATGGCTATTCTTGTAGTGGTGCATTATCCCACTCTCCGTAGAAAGGGCTTTTCACTTTGTCTGAGATGAGTGTGGGGTGAGTGAATAAATATGGCTCCAACATAAAGTTGGTTCTCACATGTAGTTTCTCAACGTCTCCCTCTTCCTTAGGCATGCACATTTTTCCTTAGCATGATGAAGAAAAATTGCTCTTCATCAGGTAGGAAGACCATATTTTCTTCCTCAGCTGCTGTTAGACTGTCTGAACCAGCAAAGAGGGAAGATTCACATGTGAGGTGACACATAGGTATTAGACCTGTGACTATACACTTTGAGCATGAGTCTCAAAAAGTTGGAAATCTACATGTGTGACTTTCTGACCACACATGAATGGAGATTTCAGATGTTTTGATATTCTAATTTGCAAACATTTAAACGTTACACCTAGAAAACTGCAATTGCTGTAGTTTTAAGGGCATACAACAGGAAAATGTTTGTAAATTCCTTTTTTCATGGGAAAGTACACAGGTATCTATTTTTTAAGGAGAAAATCATCAGCAGAAGTACAAATGTACTTACTAGCTTACTCTTTTCTTCATCAAAATATAATATTTTACCCTTCAAGAACCCAGTCCCTAACAATCCCAACTATTTCTGAAGTATTTCCTTCTCATCCTGGAATTGAGTTTACTCAAGCCCTTAAAAGGAGTCAATTTCTTTGGTGGGAAACAGCTGTAGAGGAGTTTGTGACTATTAACAGTAGTTTAGGATTGTGGGTGTAGGTTTGTGACTGTTCACAATCTCACAAGGCATTCTTGTCTAATAACGCCCACCCCTGTTTGTAGGTTGACTCACCCGAAAATGTCTGCGATTTTGATTCACAAAATCATTTATGAATATGGGAGGTAGGACTACAGAAGTAATTGTAACTACTCTTACATGCCTTGGTGACAAATGTCCAACTCCCTATTAGTAAAAGTGCAAAGAGGCGCATTGCTTATTGTATGTGAACATTACCGTTTTCGATGTTTTGGGGCTATGTCTCAATGGAATTTAAAAGTCCATAGAATAATCCTACTAGAGGACTACTATCCCACTACAAGATGCATTTGTAAATAGGCCTTTGTGTGAGTAAATCCATTAACAACTGCCAAACCAACCTTTCTGTAGTAGAAAGTGATTGTGCACTAATAAAAGGTTATTATCAAATTTACGTCTGGCTTACTCATCCTAGTAGCTAGAGAATTTGTTTATAAATCTGCAACCCGTTTGGGAGCCTTATCCACAAACAGTTTACAGACACCCTGCCAAATGTTTTGTTAACTTGAGGTGTTGTTCTGTCTATTTCAGGTTTCCATTGGGTAATTGCTCGTCTACAGTGAGAGGGCAGTTCTGGAGATGAATATACGGAGGTCGGTGGAGCCAGCCAGGATATTGAAGGACAGAGTGATGATTCTTTCACGCTGGATTTTTTAGGCAGTATTATTCCAGCTCGGACAAAATGGCGGACATCCTCCCAATCAAAAGCAGAGGATGGAATGTTAGTGTTCATATCATGGAAATGTAAAGCAGCCCTCTCTACCTGCGTAAACAATGTGATCATGCTCTGCAGCACAGTATTTAGTAAGCTGATCACCACATTGCAGCAAGTCTCCAATGTTCTAAAGGAGTTACTACTTCATAACAAATTTGTTTTTAATTGTTGCTTTCAAACATGCAACAAGTTCTTGGATTGATCAATTGATATATGATCTTTTGTCCAAGAGATCCTGTCGACCTGAACTCCTCGTCACACACCACTAGGCCGCCAGCGGCGACCATGGGAAATACCGAAGACCCCTTTTAGCAGAGGTATGCTGGCAGGTGACATGAAACTAGTCAAAATAATGAGTGCTGGTGGGAAGAAAGAGCTAAAAACCAATTGTTGCTTGTTGATGTAGCTTTTTAATGCAGCAGGCTTGACTGCAACCTTTCTGCTCTTGGTTGCACCAGACTTAATGGTAAATGCTAACAGTGCCTTGAGACCCTCACGGGTGAGTAGCCACACTTAACAGGTACTGATTGATTGATTGAACTGCTGCCCTTTGCCGACACAGAGGCACGGAGTGAAACAGAGAAGAAACTGAGGAGTGCCATGGTGGTGATATGGATCAGCGAGACAAACGGCGAAGAGGTGCGGAGAGGCTATAATAACTAGAGAATTGGCCAGAATTCACGCAGAATAGAAAGTGAAAACATACCAGAGTGATTATGGAACATGGAACGTAGAGGTGTAGAAAGTGATTAGAAAAGCAAGGTGGTTAGGCATTCAGAAATTGACACAGAAGCACAGATTCCTGCATGTTATTTTATTTTCGAAAACTATGTAATCCCAATTGTCTCCCTCCACCCTCTCCCCGGAAATCACCTGGACTCCTAGTAGCAATAATGCCTGGGTGGAATTTAATGGGCCACTCATAATGTGAGCACTAACCTGCTTTAGCCGAGTTATATATAATCACTGCATCAAAATGGATGGTGCCAAGTCAGAAGCATAAAATGGACATTCTCAACCTACTCAGCTTATGCGTTGCAGCTCCCATGGATAGGTGGGCTCAGTCTCTTCATTGGTCCTGCATTTTGGTCAATGTTCAAAGGGTCCACAATATTTTAAATGAGCAGAATGAAAATCCAAGATCTGAAGTCTATATTTTTGCAAAAATTCCTGTGTCCAGCCATGGTTCTTCTACCTTGTGCATTTTAATTTAGGATCAGGGTTCAGCATAGCCTGTTGGAGTTGCATCTCATAAGGGCCCACATTAATAAAGTTCTGTGTGGATCTTCATGCGATGCAACATTACCCTACTATAGGCCATTATTTAGCAAGATTTTGTGTCACCCTTACACCATGCAAAGGGACGCAAAGGGGATACAAAAATGAGATTTAAAAAGCCACACAAGGACACCTTGCATGACTGTGTCTGCTTGCTAAATCTAGAATAACGTAAGGCAGCGCAAATCACTACCTTGCATTACTTTGCGGTGGGGAGGCGTGCCATGGGTAGAGCATGGGTTTTCCCATGAATTAATTCTGGCACATTCAGAGATTTACCAACACTGGTAGACCTGGGAATGCATCAGAATTGTACCCCTCCCCACCAGATTTGATTTGAGTTCATTTGATTGATTTTTGGTTTTGTAGAGCGCTCGATTGCCCTGACATTTCTTGGCATTACTTCTGTCTTCGGAAGGGGATTCTAAACTAGGTGCTGAAGAGCCAGGTTTTAAGAGATTTCCTAAAGGACAAGAGTTTTGGACTGTACTTCACATTCATAGGTAGAGAGTTCCACAATTCAACAGTTCTCAAATAAAACTTCTATCTCCCCACGAGGCTTGTTTAGGCATGAGAATCACCACAAACTTAGCTGTGGAGGATCTAAGTTGTCTTGAAGGGGAATACCAATTGAATCTGCCCTGCAAATCATCCAGGCCAACATTGTGTAGTGCCTTAAAGGCTATGTATAGCACTTTGACTTCAATTCTTTTTTACAGGAAGGCAATTCAGCTTGACCAAGGCTTGCGAGACAGATTGGTATTTGGGGATTCCCAAGAGAAGCCATGCTGACTCATTTTGCAATGTCTGTACTTTATGGAGGAATCGTTTTTGGATATTCAGAAAGAGAGCGTTGTCATAATCCAATTTGGATACGTCCAGTGCAGTTACTATAGTTTTCTTGAGATCTGATGGAATGAAAGGGGATATCTTCCTAATGATGCTCAAAATGAAGAACACATAGGAAATTAGGGCATTGACCTGATCTTCGAAGGTTAGTTTATTGCCAAAGACAATCCCCAAATTTCTGTCTTTTACCACAGGCATGGGTCATGAGCCAGTTCCTACGGCCACCAACTTGGTGACCAAAAAGAGGAGTCATTGTCCAAAAGAAGGACCTCCATATTCCTAGAATTAAGCTTTAAGCAATTGACCTTCATCCAGTTTGCTATCTGTCCCATACAGGAGTTAAATATAGTTGCTGTTTACTCGGGGTTACTAGATACCAAGACCAGTATCTGAGTGTGGTTGGCGGAAGAGACAACAGAAAATCTGAAAGATTTAATGAGCCTTTCCAGTAGGGTTTCATAAAGATTAAAAAGAGTGGGGCTCAATTAAGAGCCCTGCAGCACCCCACATGGCAGGCGAAACATGTCGGAAGTAAATTCCCCCATAGCGACGTGTTGTTTCATCTCCAAGAAAAAGGATTTCAGCAAGATGGGCACCGAACCTCTTATTCCGAGCTTGGAGATGTTATGACTGACTGTATCGAAAGCCGCAGAGAGATTCACTAGAATCAGAGCAGCCTTACCACCTCCATCAAGAATGAACCTTAATTCTTCTGATGTGACGACCAGAGCAATCTCGGTTGTGTGCACACCTCTAAATTCAAATTGAGTCAATTGCAAAAGTTTGTTTGCATCTATAAAAGATGTAAATTCCAGATGCAAGTCTTTTCTAGAATTTTAGATGGAAACAGTAGTGAAGATATGGGCCTAAAACTACTAGGCTCGAGTAGATTAAGACTGTTATTTTTTTTATAAAGGAAGAATAGAAGCTTTCTTCCATTCTAATGGAAAATGTCTTGATTTAATTATCTCATTAAAGATTACAGTCAGATGAGAACTTACAATTTCTAGGGCAAGATGTACTATTTTCGATGGACAGGTGTCTAGGGGGAGAGCCTGATTTGGTATATTTAACAAGTCTTAGAACCTGCTCAGTATTAAGTGGGGGAAAAGTATCTAGGACTTCTGGACTGGAAGATGCACCACTTTCCACCTTATAGTCCGGAGTATTATGTTTATTGGTTACAAAGGTGTTTAAAATATCCGCCACCTTAGTCAGGAAAAAAACACACAAGTACACTGCTGAAAGCTTGACTACAGTGGTTTTTAGTTGTCTCAGACACGTTAGCTATGCTTTTTACTGAGCTAAATAACTCTTTAGCAGAGTCACAACAAGTAGAAATATGTTTATTTCTCCTGATTGTTTCCTCTTTCTAAATGTGCTGCATTGTGCAGCACATTTAGAAAGAGGGAAATGCCTCTGATGATTATTTTTGTGCAGGAAGGTGTGTTTTCCTACACAAAATCAATCCTGCCTATATGCAGGCACCCTAGCACCAGGGTGCAAGGGTGCCCGCGTTGACAGTAGGCAGCAGTTTGTGCACCAGCGCAGGCAGAGAGTAGGGATGTGCTGTATAATGTTAAATACGGCACATTACTGCCCTCTTCCTTTCATGCCGTGTAGCGCAGCAAGGTGGCTTGCTGCGTTGCTTTGTGTGAATTATTGATAAATATCGGCCATAGTGTCTATTTAATTACAATGCTACGCGTGCATCGCTAAAGTGCGAGTTTCTACACAACATTTAATAAACATGAGCCTAGGTTTTTTTTCACCTAGATCTCAAGCTGTATACTATGGTCTGGTGGCAATTAAGCGCCATGAGCACATTTTATTGATGTACTGCTTCATTAGATGGACTTCTTTGCATAGCTCCATCATACAAATAAAAGCCAAAGTACACCCTTCCTCATTTTCAAAATTCTTTGCATTGTCTGCAGCTTGAAGTGTGCCAAGCCTTCCATACCGTGCATGCTTATGACTTCATTTATGTATATATAGGTGATTTCTAAGTCTCTGCATTCCTCACGCTGGCTGCTTCTCAGTGATATATATGTATATGTATATACACACACACACATACACGCACACACACATACATACAAACATACATGTATATATGAACAGCCTCCTTCTGGACTGTTGTCATCTCATGAATTCCTTGCTGAGTTCGATTTAGCTTTTATTGAGTGGTCTGACAGTGGCATATCAGCTCCATTCCCCACAGTAATAAAGCTTGCTTCAAATCCCTCATGCATCTGTTCGCTTCTCAATATGCAGGAGCTTTTGTCCTTGAAGTTTTTAAACTTTGAAAATGTGCTTTAGTTTCCAGACTTGCAATTGATTGATCTTCAGGCAGGCAGTCTGTTGCTGCACATCTTGCAAAGTTACGACTTTGCTTCATAAACAAGCAGATCTGTTGGCAAAGTCATGTCTGAGCTAAACGGAATCACCAGACTCCTCTGGCTGATCAACAATAAATGGGGGCTACTGAGAAATATAAATGGAGGATCCTGCAAAATGTAGTGCAGTCCAGTTATACCCACGTTAAAAGTGGCCTTGTAATTTTGAATCGGACACAAATGAGTATTTGTGCCCCAGTCAGAATTAATTTTTAAGTTAAAAAGAAAAATTTATTGAGAAGAATAGAGGTGTCCATATACAATACATAATAACAACTCTCCTCAGTATAAAATAAAATCATTACAATCAAAGTTTCATGAATTGGACTAATAAGTAAATAATGTTTTTTAAAAAGCGAAGCAATATAGGTGCAGTCTGAACAACATGAAAATATAAAATGCTTTACGAACAATTAGGGGAATGAGGGTGGCTTAAGAACTTCTTGTTGAGACGGTTTTAACTGAAAACTTCTTTTAGCACTTGCGTCAATATAAGTTGTAACAGGTGACCATAAGTTTGGTCGTTTAGTTGCCAATTGTAAAGGATAAACAAAGGAGGTGTCCAACCTATGATTGTGGCAGACAACGTACCACCAGGTCTTATAAGAAAGTTTGGTGAAGTCTTTCCAATTTGTGGTGATCTGCTGAAAAGCGACTGCTAACAGTAAATCGATAGTCTTGACATTAATTGTATTATTTTCCCAAATAGAGGAAAGACTTCCGAAAAATATATGAATAAAGGCAAAAGAAAATTTAGTAGCGAAAATTGAGTTAATTTGGTTCCATACTTGCTTCCAGAAAAAATGTACCCTTGGACAAGAGAATAACATATGAAATAAATCTGCATTTGGGAGAGAGCAAGTCCAGCAAGTATCTGGCAGAGTCGGAAACCTTTTATGTAGTGTACTGGGCATTAGTAAAAGCTTGTTATATGCAAAAAATAAGGTTTGCGTTATGTTCGCTGCCCCGGAAGACTTGCGTATCTTAGTCCATAAACCTTGCCAGAATGATAATGGCCAGGATGTATGGAAGTCAGTCTCCCATGCCTCTTCTGTTTTAGTTTTCTTTCTATCGATGTGATTACCTTGTAGGTAACTATAAATAGTAGAGGCTTTGGGTTTGGTGTGAAGCAAGATATGGAGAGAGGAAGAATTGTCTGGAGTATTTGAGGTATCAAGTGTATTGGTGAGTTTAGAGTATGTGTCCATCACAGCATCTTTTAGCAGATTGTATTTATGGTGAAATGAGGCAGGTAAATTAAATGAGTGTCTGAGCAAGGAAAAAGGTAGGCAGTCTGACCCTGAAAATAAGTGATGTATTCATAACAAGCCTTTTTGTCTCCAGGACTTCCAGTAGAAAGGTTTATTCCGAATTAGCAAATTATTATTATGCCAAATTGGTGAATTGAGAAAAGAAGTTATAGTTGTTGTGTGCGAAGGAGGAGAGGTTGATTCAAGAAGTTTGGAGGTGAGTTTTATTATGGGAGTGCCAAGGGATTGTGGTTTACGTGAGAAGGAAAGATATTCGAGAAATGAGAAGGGAGATAAGAATTGGTGTTCTATTGAGACCCAAAGAGGACAATCTTATGTAGAATCAAGCAGCCAAAAAGAAGCTTGACGTAAAAGGCATGCCCTCTGGTATGTTGGAAAATTGGGAAAGTTGACCCCACCCTCTGCCTTAGGGGCGGCCAATTTTAATAAAGACATTTGGGATTTCTTGTTGTTCCATAAAAAGGATTAAAGGATAGAATTGACCTTCTTGACACATGTAGCAGGTATAGGAACTGGAATATTGGAAATAGTATATAATACTATAGGGGATAATATCATCTTAATAGTGTCTATGCGCCCCCACCAAGATAGATAGAGCGGGTGCCACATAGTGGCTAAGTCTGAAATTTTATGAATACATTTATTCATATATAGAGCTACTGTGTCCGTTATTGAAGGAGTAAAATTTAAACCTAAATATTTAATGTAATTAGGGCTCCATGTGAAAGTGGAGGTACTAAAATCTGATTTGAAGGTATACTTAGTCAAAGGCAGAATCTCACATTTGTCATTATTCAGTTTGTTAACCAGAGACAGTGGAGAATAATTTTACCTCTTCTAAGAAAGCAGGAACTGAGGTCTCTGGCTGTGACATGAAGAGTAAAATATCGTCAGCATAAGCTGCGAGTTTAATATGAGAGTTTGATGTTTGGAAACCATGTATAATTGAATTCTGACACAATTTGGAAAGGAATGGTTCCAAAGCCAAATTGAAAAGGAAGGGAGAAAGGGGGCATCCCTGTCGGACTCCTCTACCTAAATCAAAGAATGGGGAGATCAGTCCATTAGTGCATACTGCTGCACATGGATTAGAATAGAGGAGGGATATTAAAGACATAAAATTAAGGCCATAACCAAACCACTTTTTTTTTTTTTTGTTGAAACATTTTTTATTAGTTTCCAAATCAACAACAACTGTTCATTACATCACGGGTTCCCTCGTGCCGTAAGAGCAGCCCCCCTCCCAATCCCCAATCCCAACTCGTCCCCCCCTCCCACCCCCATGTCAGTGCACCCCTGTCCCCCATTTCACCCTTGATGTGCCCCCCGACCTTGGAGTTCAGTTGCAGTTGCTCACCTCCTCTCTACGGAAGCAAATCGTCCCTCGTGGCCAGGCCTCTGGCATTTGTCTGGGGGCCACCCTCATCCCCTTCCTAACTCAATCCCCAGGTCCCCTCGCCTCATGCCGATCTGATGCGCTCCCTTCTTCCTTCACCTCAGACATCAGCCCCTGGAGCTCCACTACCAACGCTTCCCATGCCCTTGCTGTCGCTAACGCTTTCTCATCGTCACCCCTCAGAGCCATCTGCACCCGGAGCGTACCCTCCGCTCCCGCCCATCTCACTAGCGCCGCCCTCCACCGCACATAGCCAGGCCCCCCCCTGGATTTCCAGTGCAGGGTCAATTCTCTCTTAGCTAATATCAGCCCCAGATCATAGAACCTACTAGTGACCTTCGTGCGGCGGGTGTGGGGAAACCATAGTAACAAGCATGTCCCCATCTCTGGAGTGAGAGAGCGGTCTGTCACCTGATTCAGGCAATCCACTACCTCCGCCCAATAATTGCCTAACTGTGGACAGGCCCAAAACATGTGGCGAAAATCTACCCCCTCACCCCCACATCGAGGGCATGGAGATTGCGCTCCACCAAAGTATTGCAGGATCTTGGCCGGCGTCATATACGCCCTATGTAATGTGAAAAACTGAACGAGCTGGAATCGTGCATTCCGAGTCCCCTTCCAGGCCCTCCGCACTAGCGTAGACCATGTGGTTTCCGGGATCGTTTTCCCGAGGTCCCTTTCCCACTTTTCTCGCAGGGCGGCCAGCGGTTGCAAACCCTCCGTCGATAATCTGCGGTATAAGCATGTTATGGCTTTGGCCGTCCCTGCTGCCATTACGACATACTGACAACCCGCCGCGGTCGGGGGTTCCGACAGCCCCATGTTCCAATGCTTCTGAATGCTTGCCACCAAAGCCGCATGAAGCAGAAAGTCCCCCTGCGGGAGCCCATAGGCGTCCAGCAATTCCTGGAAAGACAATAACGCACCGTCCCGGTAAAGATCCCCTACCATCTGTACCCCTAGCTCCTCCCAAATCGCTAGCCCCGACCAATCTCCCCCATGCGGGAGCGCTGTACACATCCCAAGGGGGATTTCCGGAGCGTACGGGCGGATTATAGCTGCCCGCCTCTGGCACCTATTCCAGCACTGCCGGAGGGTGCGTTCCTCCAGGGTCAGCTGAGTCAGATCCAGTCTCTGCTGGAGAACAATGAAGGCCAGCACATGCCGTGGGATCAACCTGTCCCGTGGGCCCTCAGGGCCTCGATACTCCCGGGCCACCGCCTGTGTGAGCCACTGGAGCTGCGCCGCCAGATAGTACCACTCAAAGTCGGGGGCTGCCAGGCCCCCCTCCGCTCGCGGCCTCCGCAACGTGGCCAACGCCACCCGTCGTCGACCCGACCCCCAAATGAACCCCGTCGAAAGAGCCCGTAAGCGCGCAAAATATGACGCCGGGATCCATATAGGAAGTGTGCGGAAAAAATAAAGAAGGCGTGGCAGCGCCACCATTTTCAGCAACGCCACCCTCCCGGCACATGAGAGTGGGAGTGTACTCCAAAATCCCATACTACCCCGTAGTCCCCGAAGCGCCCTGCCGACATTCCCCTCCAACAAATCTGCCTGGGTATGATAAATGTTAACCCCCAGGTAGCGCAAGCAGCTGCTCTCCCATCGGATATGTCGCGCCGTCCGCGGTGTCCCGCCGCCCCGCGACAATGGGAACAGACACGTCTTACCCCAATTGACCTTCAGGCCGGACATGCGGCCGGACATGCGGCCGAACTCCTTCAACAGCGCGGTCGCGCCCCGTAACGCATCAGTCGCGTCCCTCAAAAACAACAGCAGGTCATCTGCATAGAGGGAGATATAGTGGGTGTCCCCCCTCAGGGAGACTCCGGAATAAGCACCCCCCTGTCGGGCGTGAGCGGCCAGCGGTTCCACAGCCAGCGCAAACAACAAGGGGGAGAGGGAACAGCCCTGCCTCGTTCCCCTCTGCACGTGGTAGGAAGCCGAGATATTAGTCCCCGTCTTCACCCGGGCCGTGGCCCCGCTATACAACAAGGCGGTCCAACGGACAAAGTCCTCCCCTAAGCCGAATTCCCGCAACACTCGGTACAAATACGGCCACTCCACACTATCGAAGGCCTTTTCTAGGTCGACCGACAGTGTGCAGGCCTCCGGGTATTCGTCCCGGTCCAGCTCCATCACTCGCAGCAACCGTCGAATGGAGGTGGCTGTGCTGCGCCTAGGAATGAAGCCCGCCTGATCCGGGTGGATCAAGGCGGTCATGTGGGTCAAAAGGCGTGACGCCAAGATTCTACTCAGGATCTTGTAGTCCACCGTCAGCATAGAAAGCGGGCGGTACGCTGTGCGCGCACCCGCCTCGCCACCGGGTTTCAGCAAGGGTATCACGATCGCCTCCCGAGCAGAGGCAGGCAACTGTCCCAACTCCCAGGCCTCGCTATACAGGGCCTGCAACTGCTGCGCCAACAGCTCCGGGTAGGCCGCATAAAACTCGACAGGCAAGCCATCCGCCCCCGGGGTCTTGCGACGAGCCATGTGCTTAATTGCCACTCGGATTTCGCTCAGCGAAATCGCGCCCCCAAGGTCCTTCCCAGCGTCCCAGTCCAGCTGAGGCAGACGGGCTGCCAACAGAAAATCAACAAGGCCCTCGGGTTCCTGCGCCATCGTACTATCATATAGCCCAGCATAGTAGCTGGCGAACCGCATATTAATCCCCACCTGGGAATAAACCGGGACCCCCCCCTCCTCTACCAGTAGGAGTATAGGGTTGCCGCGCGCCGCCGGGTTCGCCAACCATGCCAAAAGGGAACCCACCTTATCCCTTTCCGCATGTGCTCGGACCAGATAAGCTCTATGATCGTGACAACGAAGCTGTTCCATGGAGACCGCCATGCGTTCTCGCGCTTCCACAACCCCGGCCACCTAACGTCCCCGTCTTGAAACGCCCGCTCCGCTTCCCGCAGCCGTGTCTCCGCTCCGTCCACCTCGTTTAACAAGGCCCTCCTCACCCCGGTGGTGGAGGAAATGCAAGCCCCCCGGACGACCGCCTTAAACGCATCCCATTCCGTCGCTCGGGTCGTCGCCGTCCCTGTATTCTGCCCGAAATACTGCGTTATGCAATCGCCAATCTCCGCCTGGAACACCGGATCCTCAAGCAGCAAGGGGTTAAGGCGCCACGTAGGGATCGCCTGCCGCTGCCTAGACCATCGCAGCATCCCCACGCATGAGTTATGGTCCGATATGGTCCTGGCTAAATATTCACTATGCCGCATCAAAGGTTGAACATCCGGCGAGCACAATATGCTATCTAATCTGACGTGCAGCTCATGTGGAGCCGAGTAAAAGGAGTAGTCCCTGTCATGCGGGTGATGGGTACGCCACGTGTCCACCAAGCCCCAAGTATCTTGCCAGACCCGCCTGCTTTTGGCCACCCGGCAAACCGCCGACTGTGTAAGGGGCGGATGAGACCTGTCCAACTCCACATCCAACACGGAGTTGAAATCCCCCCCCAATACTACCGCCCCCGTCAAATACTCTGCCAGTTGACCCGACAGTCTGGAAAAGAAAGCAGCCTGGTCAACATTGGGGGCATACACACTACACAAAGCTATATCCCTGCCATCCAGCCGCCCCTGCACCGCCACAAACCTGCCCTCCGGATCCACTAACGTCCTGAGATTCTGAAAAGGGACTCCCGCCCTCACCCAGATCAGGGCACCCCGAGCAAACTTCGAGAATGTCGTGTAATACAGTTGGCCCCTCCAGCCTCTACACAGCGCCTGCCCCTCTTCTTTGTCCAAGTGGGTTTCCTGGAGGAATGCTACCTGTACCCCTCTCCGCACTAAGTACGCGTGGACCTTATGACGCTTCACCATTGAGGTGAGCCCTCTCACATTCCAAGTCATAAATCGCAGTTCAGGGGGGTTCCCCATCCCATCGGTGAACCAACCACCCATGACGGGACCCCCGAGGCACACTGACAAGCCCCAAAAACCATATAACTACCCAACTCCCCGAGCTCCCTCCCCTCCCCAGAACAGGTGCTAAACTGTAGTTACCCATCCAAATACTACCCCCAACAGCAAACAAACCCTCTGGTAGCCACCAGAGTCTCACTTCGTCCGTGAGGTTGAGGTGGTGGCTCACCGCCAGACGGGCTTGACAACAGTCCTTATCCAAGCATCCTTGCCCAGTCACAGCCAGTCATTCCCCGGCGCTCCACTCCGTTCAGGCCCCCCCACCCCCCCCATCGTCACGCTCCTCACGACCAGCCATAAAGCACCTTCCCATAGCAGTCTGCCCCTCAACTCCGCAGGACCCCGCCAGGCCTCTCTCTCAATGTCCCGCAGCTCCCCACCATCTGTGCCTTCCCAGCCGAGGTCCGGCCGCTCTCCAAACCTTCAAGCGTCCAGCAACTCGTCAGCAGTCCCAGGGGTGACATCAGGTAACTCCTCCGCCTCCTCTTCAGCACCATCAGAATGGGAGTCCTCAGTGCCCCTCCGGGAGCCCGATGCTTCGCTGAGTTGGGAGACCACCGCCCCGGAGATCTCCGAGACCGCCTGCAGAGCCGCCCGCCATTCCAGCACCGTCTGGGAGGCACCAGGCGACCGGACCCCCGCTTGTTGTGCCTTGTTGCGTCTGCTACGGCGGGGCCTCCCTCCATCCGAGTGCGCCGCCGCCCGGGTTCTGGTCACCTCCAGCCAGCTCCAGGCCGCCACAGGGTCAGTGAAGAACGACGTCGCTCCATCCAGCATCACTCGGAGTCGCGCCGGGAACAGCAAGGAGTACTGCAGCCCCTCGTCCCGCAGTGCCTTCTTCACAGCCTAAAAGGAGGATCGTCTGCGCTGGACCTCCATGGGGTAATCCGGGTAAATGGAAACCGGGACATTCTGCACCTGGAATGGGCCCTGCGTCCGAGCCCTCTGTAAAATGACGTCTCGGTCTCTGTAGTGCAGCAGGCGGGCCACCACCGGCCGGGGCGGACGGGCCGGGTCCGGGGGCCGAGCAGGCACCCTATGCGCCCTCTCCAAGGTGTAGAACCGTGTGAGCCCCTCCGGCACCACCACCTCCTGCAGCCAGGTCTCCAGGAAGGCCAACATGTCACCCCCTTCAATTTTCTCTGGCAGACCCACCACTCGGATGTTGTTGCGGCGGTTACGCCCTTCAGCGTCCTCGGCCCTCTTTTCCAGGACCACTACCCTCCGCAGGAGGTCCGCCGTCTGGGTCTCTGTCACCTTCTGGGCCGGGGCCAGCGAGTCCAACTTGTCCTCCGCAGTTTTGACCCTATCCACGAGCTTCCGGTGATCCGCCCGCAGCAGCCCCAGATCTGTGGACACCTGGGCAATGTCCGCCTGCAACGCCGACTTCGTGTCCGCTATGGCCAGGAGGATTTGGTCCAGCTGCCGCTGCTAGAGGCCCACCGCCGCGTCCGCAGTCTGTCCGATCTCTCGGCCTGCAACAGTGTCCCCCGCGGGGTCCGCCGGGGCACCTCCCAACTTGGGGCGCGGCTTGCCCATGATCCCGCACCCGGTACCTGCAGGTCGGCACGAGGCCTTGTTCACGAGACTGTTGGCAGCTCCCAGGCCCCGCGTGCCCAGCGTCCGCTTCTGGGACCCTCTCTGCTCCGCCGCCGGTCAAGCCCCTCACCAGGGCGTCTCCGCCGTTTTCCTCGGGGCACCACGATACTTCAAGCCCCCACCGCACACCAGCGGCCGTGCACTCCGCCGGGTCCGAGGGCCACAACCCCGGGTCAGAGAGCTCTGTGCCTCAGCATTGCTCACAGGGCCAGTCGCTACTCCCGTGGCCTCGTCCGCCTTCCAGCTGCACAGGGTCTGCCGTTCTCTGTCTCTGTCTCTGCACCCGCTCTGAGCCGCCTCACCGGCACCGCCGGTCCGGCCCCTCTCTCTGGCCCGCCGTTCCACTTCAGGAGCAACCCCAAGCGGCAGTGTCCGTTCGCAACCCGCAGCTGCGAGCCTCCCGCTGCGGGCGTCCTCCGCTGCGCTCTGTCCTCCACTCGCCGGCGATCGGCACTTCCTGCCGCGCCCGCCGGGGCTCCCGCACTTCCGGCCAGCTACCAACGTACTGTGGGCCGCGGCCGCCCGTCGCCGCACAGGCCGCCCAAAATGGCCGGCAGCCACCCGCCTCCGCCTCCGTCGCAGTCGCGGCTCCCGCCTCTGGCGCTGTTAACCCGGCCAGCGGTCCGCTCCAAAAGCACAGGGTAGGTGGGGGGAGCCCTCCAGAAGCCCCGGAACGCCGGGGGCACCACTTCTAACAGGATTTTTGCCGGGCGGGATGCGGAGCTCTTCGCTCACGCGTCCATGCCCGTCGGCTGCTAAGCCACGCCCCATAACCAAACCACTTAAGAGTATAAAACAAATAATTCCACTCAACTCTATCAAATGCTTTTTCTGCGTCTAATGCTATAGCTGCAAGAGATTGTTTGAGGTGAGAAGATTTTGATAAAACGTTGAAAAAAAGTTGTGTTATCGGTTATAAACCTCCCTTTAACAAAGCCAGATTGTTCTTTGCCCAATAAATTTGGAATATAGATATCTAAGCGAAGGGCTATTTATCAACCACCCTTTTCCCCCATCAAAATAGTTTTGCAGGTGTAACATATAAGTCATATATCGTATAGTAATGTTGGGCTTTTAGGTTTGCTGCAAGAAATGTTTCCTTTGCTAGTGCTAAAGAGCGATCCAGATCAATATCGCCGTCTCCGATTTTTATAGCCCATTTAGTTTCTGCTGCCTCAAGATCATCCGGGAGTGTATCGATTAAGATTTTGTAAATATATCTGATCTTTGTCTGGGACTGGCAGATAGTTTCAATTAACAAGTTCCTATGCAAGGGAAATACCTTCTCCTTCATTCTGTTTAGAAGGCTTGTGAACTGTGTATATTTAAAGTATGTTCCAGCAGATATACCATATCTTTGTTGCAAATCAGAAAACGATAATCTCTATTAAGTAGAGGTCCCCCACTCTCACTATTCCCTTTTCCTCCCATTGCCTAGCCAATTTATCATACATTGGGATAGGAAAAAGGGGAGATCGCCAGAGTGCGCTATATCTATTATAAATGGGTAGTTTCACAAGGCCGATCATCCTTTTCCAAATTTTCCATATTGCTATCACCACCTTAAATTTTATTTTTTTTACAATAGCTGGGTTCAAATTGTCGAAGAAGTATTCCTTGTGCATTGGCTCCTATAGCTAATTCATATATTGAGGGGAGATCCCCACCTATATTACGTTGTCAAGTCCCTATACCTGGTAAGATCACGAATGCCATATGCTGTAAAAAGCATGCATAGTAATAATATCTAAGATTGGGGATGGACCATCCTCCTCGATTTTGTGGTAGCGTTAAGAGTTTAAGGGAGCGCCGAATTTTAGAGTACTTCCATAAAAAATTACTAAATATACTGTCTATTTTTTTAACCCCTTCGACGCTTATGACGGAACGGTTCCGTCATGCACGTCGGTTGGGCTGTGCTTATGACGGAACCGTTCCGTCATGGCCCCGCCCGCGCTCAGAACCTTCAGCACTGCGCGGAAATCCGCGCAGCGCTGAAGGGGTTCAAAAAGTGATCTTCGATTTCTATTGGGCTAGAACTGAACATATATAAAATTTTAGGGAGCATAACCATTTTCAGGATATTGCATCGACCTATAAGTGATAGCCGGAGTTTATCTAGACGGTGCAGGTCTACACTAATCTTATTGATTATTGGTGCCATATTTATTTTCCAAATGGCCTCCATATTGCTGGTAATATAGATACCTAGATAAATTACCTCAGTTAACCTCCGAGGATCGTTACATGGGGTTTTAGAATTACATAAAATCTGAGTTTTACCCGCGTTTAATAGATAACCTGATTTTCGGCCGTATTCATCAGCGAGTTTTTGAATTTGTGGCATTGTTGTTTCTGGATCCATGGTTACAATTGCCAGATCATCAGCATAGGCCATTATTTTTGTTTCATGTCCATTGCACTTAACTGGAGTGATAATCTTATCTTGAAGAATTTGCTCTATGAAGATACAATAGACAGAGTGAATAATATCGGAGAACAGGGACACCCCTGTCTCGTCCCTTGTGCAATATCGATGGCAATTGATTCCTAACCCATTATATTTAGTCTAGCAAAGGGTTTATAGTACATTGCCTGTATAGCAGTCAAAATACCTGATCCAAATCCCCAAGTCCCCAAGTCCCCAAGTCCTGCCCGTCTGCGCCCGTCAGCGCTAAGGAGGCGCAAGGCACAAGGACTAACGTGTCTCATAACTCCGCTGCCGGTCCCTATAAGATAGAGGATCTACTCAGTATTCGGCAGACCTTAATGTCCTGTGAGTACACCCCTCATGACCCGCTGTGCGGTCCTTACCGGTGCCCTTGTGGCAATTTTGTCCTCAGCTCCCCTACCCCCATTAGAGCACTTTGTGAGTCCCCTCCTATGACATCCCGGCCCAGTGAGTCTTCCACTCCCCGGATTCTTAAAATATGGAACCTCAATGTTAGGTCATTGATTAAACATCATTCTGCTATCCACGACCTTATCTTAGCAGAGGGCCCTGATATCTTTTTCATGACTGAGACTTGGCTTCATGATGAGGCCATGGTGGAATTGTACCTGGCAATCCCGCAACAATACTCTATCTTCACTCACAATCGTAATTCTAGGGGTGGGGGTATTGCAATGGTAGCTACATCATGCTACCCTTGCACTTGGAAGAAATTGGCTATAGATGGTTGCGAGAGTGCGCACTTCTGTGTCACGATTAATCATCACCTTACCTTTTCTGGGCTTCTGATTTACAGACCCCCTGGTAATGATATAGCCTTCAGAAAGGCTCTTCCTGAAGTAGTGAGCTCTCTCGCGATAGGCTCGGCTAATTTCACTGTCCTCGGTGATCTTAACCTCCACTTTGACCTCTGCCACACCCCCGCTATTAGTAGTACTCTTGCAGATCAAGGCGCTGCAGTTAAGACAGATGGTCACCCTCCCTACGCATATAGGTGGTCACATCCTGGACCCTATTTTTACGAATCTGTCTGCGGCCAATGTTCTGCCTCCCTCCCCGGTAGCCTGGTCAGACCATTTTTTGGTGGAATTGAACCTTGTGATCAGAAACCCTCCTTTCACAAACTTAGACAGGTCCGTATTTAAACGTCCTTGGAAGAAACTTATGCTCGAGGACTTCCATCGGGTACTCAGCGAACACCCACTTGACTCTTTTTATGATGTCGAGTCCGGCTATGATCTCTTTTGTGACTGGGCCTCTCGTGCACTTGATTCTTTGATTCCTGCTACGT
The DNA here is from genome assembly GCF_964204655.1 of Triturus cristatus. NCBI lineage: Eukaryota > Metazoa > Chordata > Amphibia > Caudata > Salamandridae > Triturus > Triturus cristatus. Next base: position 1,090,645,447 of record NC_140593.1, read on the forward strand.
GGAGTAAATGTCGCTCTTTTGAACCCAGCCCATGGTATGATGACGCTTTATTGCTTCTAAAAAAATCATGTAAACAAGCGGAAAGAGACTGGCGAAAAACCTATGATGCTGAGAAAAAAATATTGTACCTTGTAAAAATTAAATTATACCATAGAGCCATATGTAGAGCTTGTGCGGCTTATTACTCCCAGGAGTTTAAACGTAGCCCTAATCCTGCAAAACTGATTTTTAAAGTTCTTAAAGATCTGACGGCTAAAAGAGCTTCAGCAGCTGAGATATGCTCTGCATCCCACTGTGAGCAACTTGCCAACTTTTTTTGGGAAAAGGTGCATACCATCTATCGCTCCTTTCCTAATATCACCCCTCAGTGTGAAGGACAGAGACCTTTTTCTACCCCTAATGTGGCTCTATCCACACTCCCGGAAATCTCAGAGGGTGAGTTCAATAGGTTGGCAGCTAAAGTTAAATCCGGGTCCTCTGCAGCCCTATGTTTCCCCCCTGTGCGCCAACTCATTAATCTTTCATTGTGTTCAGGGACTGTGCCTACTAAGTGGAAACAAGCCTATGTCACCCCTCTTCTGAAGAAACCCGCCTTGGATCTCCTTAAATTGGAGAACTATCGTCCAATCTCTCTTCTCCCTTGGGCTGCCAAGGTTGCGGAGGCTAATGTTAATGGAATCCTAACTCAACATCTTCAGACCGCTAATATCTTGGATCCCTCCCAGAACGGTTTTCGAGCAGGTCACAGCACAGAGACTGCTCTCCTTGCGATGACGGAACATCTACGCACCGTGCTTGATTCCGGTCAAACTGCGGCACTGGTGTTACTTGACCTCAGTGCCGCGTTTGACACGGTCTCACATGTGATACTTCTGCAGCGTCTGGGTGAGGCAGGTATCTCTGGCCCGGCACTTGACTGGTTTCGGTCTTTTTTAGCTGGTCGTTCATTTTGGGTCGCCACACCTCCTTTTGAATCCAAACCCTATTTCATCGAGCAGGGAGTTCCTCAGGGGTCGGCACTCAGCCCCACGCTGTTTAACCTGTATGTGCAACCGCTGGCTGCGGTCGCCAAGCAGTGGGGCCTGACTATGGTTTCCTATGCTGACGACACGCAGTTGGCGGTTGCACTCAATGGGGACTCCGACTCTGAGGCCCCTAGGTTCAGGGAGGGCTTAACAGCAGTGGCAGGCTGGATGACGGCCAACTGCCTACAACTTAATGCTAAAAAGACGGAAGTCCTCATCATTGGGAAACAATGCAATCTCTGGGGTGATCAGTGGTGGCCCCCAGAGCTGGGCCCAGCCCCTATACCGGTCCCCGAGGTCAAAAACCTGAGTGTCTGGTTAGATTCTGCCCTTAGTTTTTGCGGACACACAAAAAAAGTAGCTGCTGCTTGCTTTGGGGTCTTGCGGGGACTTAGGTCAACCCTGAAGTTTTTTGACCCCCCCACTAGGCAGTTGATAATTCAGGCTACCATACTCTCACGGCTCGATTACGCGAGTTCGCTCTTGTTGGGGGCCAATCAGGCGGAAGTTATCCGGATGCAGCGAGTTCAGAATGCGGCGGCCAGAGCCTTGGTGGGTCTACCTAGGTTCTGCTCTGCAAAGGAAACTATCCAGAAACTTCACTGGCTGCCCATGGCTCAAAGGATTGAGTTCAAGACTTTATGTCTCTCCTTCAAGATCCTTAAGCTATCCACCCCCCGATCCTGGAGCATCTTCTTACCCCTTATGTTCCCTCTCGCTGTCTGAGGTCATTGGGCCAAAATCTTGCAGTAGTTCCACGGTTCAAACGCTGCAGAGCGGGAGGGCGTTCCTTCCGCTTTTTGGCGGCTAGGCTTTGGAACTCATTACCTGCTCATATTCGTGCCCTTGATGACCTGCTTATGTTCAGGAGGGCTATTAAAACGTATCTTTTTTCCCCTGGCTTTAATTTTACTGCATAGGTCATCATTCTCCTACCTTGCCTCTCTCTTTCTCTGTCTGCCTCTCTGTTCTATGTTTTTTTTTCATTCTGCCTGTCAGAGCGCCGGGACGCCCCTTTGCTGGGGCAGCTGTGCGCTATACAAGAACGGATAACATAACATAACATAACATAGTTGTCCAGAGATACTGCCATGCCACACGATCGAATGCTTTCATAGCCATCTTCTCACCTGTTGTCTCTGTGATGTCGAATAGGGCTATAGCACGTCTGATGTGATCTGTTGTGCCCCTCGCTGGTACAAAACCTTGCTGCCATGGTGAGACTAGATGGGCTATGATTCCCCCCAGCCTAGTGGCTAAGATTTTTGAATATAGCTTTGTATCCACATTCATAAGGGATATAGGTCTGTACAATGCAGGACTGTCTGTGGGTTTTCCCCTTTTTTAGAAACACCACAATATCCGCTCTTTGCCAGGACTCTGGGGGAATCCCACTATACTGTACTCCAAGAAACACATCTAGCAGTAAAGGAGTTATTTCCTGTTGAATTGCTTTATATAGCTCCAGTGGAATTCTATCAGGACCTGCCGCTTTCCCTAAGGCCATAGCTTGCAGGGCAGAAAGAACCTCTTCTTTAGAAATGTCTTTATCCATCTCTTGCTGCATTTCTTCACTAAGGCTACGCTGGTTACCGAAGATTAACTCGGTATCATTGGTAGGCATAGGTTCTTTATTACCCTGCATATATAAGTACTGATAGAATTTCTCAAAGGTCCTAATGATGTCCTTCTTTTCTGTATAGAGGATTCCATCTTGACCCTTGAATTCCATTATATTATTTCTAGCTACTTTTTGCTTAGTCCGTAAGGCGAGAACCTTCTCAACAGTCTCCCCATATTCATATCCCTCATTCTTATGTACTTGAAAAATAGCTTCTCCCTTCTTGGTATAATGATCATTTAATTTGGCTTTTGTGATCGCTACTTTTTGTCGTAGTATAAGTTCATCTCTTCCTTGATTTTGTCTGATTGCTTTTATATATTCTTTTTCAAATTCTCCCAATTCAGATATCAATGTATTAATCTTCTCTTGTTTTATAGCTTTTCCCACAAAGCTGATTGTTTTTCCCCGGAGGCCTGTTTTAAAACTATCCCATACTACATTGCGGAAAGAGCTATAATGGTTAATCTCATAATATTCTATAACCCATTTTTCTTTTATATATTTGAGATAATCCTCATTAGCTAACAGTGACCAATAAATGTCCACCTGACCGGTCGACAATCTAGATTCTGAAGCATTAAATCCATAACTAAGGGATTGTGGTCTTATAAAAATGTGGGTAATTTCTTTATTCTCATAGTTGAAATCAAAGAGGAGGATACCAAAAAATAATCAAGCCTAAAAAAATTCTTGTGGGGGTTTGAAAAATATGCATCTCTCAAATCATAGCTAGTTTGTAAAGCTAATAAGGCTTGATGAACATGAGGTTTTCTCCATTGATACTTCTGAGTTCTGTAGCATCCCTTCTCATAATGAATATTCAAATCCCTACAAATTACCAACGGGTCCGGCCATGATGCTAGCTCGATTTCTAAATCATAAAAAATCTGTGGATCGTCTTCATTTGATCCATATATTGTGCATATAGTGAATCCCATGGGGAGTTGTGCGATAGCCCATCTCCCCTATTTATCTTCTAGAACCCGGTTAGGTAATCCAAAACAGTTTCTTACATGAATCGTGACCCCTCTAATAGTTGAGGTATGTGTAGAACACTCTACAAGATTATACCCCCTTATAGGCAGCATATCTCGTTTCCCCCAGGGAATATGTGTTTCTTGCTGATATATTATGTCAGCTTTCCCATCTCTTAGTATATCAGCAGTCCTGATACGCTTTGACCTATCATTAAGGCCTCCTACATTAATCGAACATATAGTGATTTTACTCATTTAGCTTATTTGATATCTTCTGCCTATATCACCCTTGCCTACTGATACCTGTTGTCTCACATTTTTTTAATTGTATCCTCTCCAAAAGTATTCTCCCTTTTTTACTGCCACTCCCCCCTAAGTGCCCCCCACCAGTCCGCCCTCCCCTCCCCCCCTTCCTTCTCCCACGCAACCATCGTGCCCATGCCCTTAACTATCCCACATACCCCACCCCACCCCATCCCATATAGAAAGGCATTCAGACAATAGTCTGTTGCGATGATTGGTGCCCCCTGACTCGTATTTTTACCTATCTGGCAGATAGATTATCAGCAAAAACTAAAAAACAGAAAATAAAGCACGAGCATTCTAGCTATATAGCACACACAAGAGAAGAACGGAAAGGATAAAGGAGTAGCATGCAGGTCAATAACAGATTGAAAAAATGACTTCCTATCCTAGCTCTTCGAGCATTCTTTCAGTTATAGAGAGATGAAAGCTTAAAGCATAAAAAGTCTGTGTTAGGTTAATCAGTCTATGATTTCATATCCCAGTTCTCCAGATATTCTTTCAGTTTAATTTCTGAGGTGAAAAAACTGACTTGATCTCCTTTTATCACTTTTAGGCGGGCTGGATGAAGCAAATATGCTTGCCCTCCTCGATCTTGCACTGGCTGTATCATCTGTCGAAGACGCCATTGTCTTTCCACCGTGAAGTGACAGAGATTTGGTTGGACAAAAAAAGAATAGTCCCCACCACTGCGCTTTGTTGTTGGTTTTGCTTTGTCATAGATTTCCTGTCGCAATATAAAGTTACCAAAATAAACCAATATGGCGCGAGGTTTCGTATCAGACTTCACAGGTGATTTAAGATTAAAAGGAACTCGATGAGCTCTTTGCACTTCCAGTGCCCAATTCCATCCCTCCAGATCTGGGAATGCCTTAGCAAGCATATCAGCCATAGCGCTGGGAATCTGACCCTTCCTTTCCCTCCAGTATGCCAAGGACCCTTAGATTATTTTGGTGTTGCCGATTTTCATAGTCTTCGAGTTTCCATTGAATATCTCTTAATTGAGCATCATGCGAGATACTGCTTGTGCGTGTAGTTGCTAGGTCATTTTCCAAGGCTTCGGTGCGTACTTCGAGGGTTGTGTGGCGTTCTGTAATAACAGTGCAGGACTTTGCGACTTTTCTGACAGCCCCTTGAATCTTTCGCATTGTCGTTTGTGCGCGTTTGCTGTCTTCGCGATGGGAGAGTATACATTGGATAACCGTGTCCAAGGTTGGGGGTACTGGGGGAGATATATTCTCGCCTTTAGTTGGTGAAGCAGTACCAGTGCTGAGTAAATCTGCGCCCGAATAGTCCCATCTAAGATTTTTTTTTGTGGACTGGGGTGGCTGATTCTCCTTGCTACCTTGCGCATTGTGGCTATAGTGTCTCTTCTGCCAGCGTCCAAGTTTTCCTCACTGGAGTCGCCTAGTGACTCCGAACCTGAGCCCGAAACTGACCAGATGCC